>NC_135901.1:7872073-8526499 GCF_964194155.1 Cetorhinus maximus
AGGTTAGGTGCAAAGTAAAGCTCCCTCTACACTGTCCCATCAGACACTCCAAAGGCAGGAACAGCAGGGGTTAGATACAGGGAAAGATCCTTCGGCACAGCCACATCAAATCTTCGCTAATGGCTGCAACACAGGTTAGATAGAGTAAAGTTTCATCTGCAGTTTCCCATCAAGCACTCCCAGGTCAGTGAATGCTCAAAACAGATTTAGAGTAAAGTTCCCTCTACAGATTATAATCCATTTCATTAGATCAATTTAGTTTGGAGTGTATGAATTGGGCTGAGAGAATACATTGGCTAGACACTGACTTCATGTTGTGGAGTAAAGACAGTGACCCATGGTGGAGAGACAAGACAAAGAACCAGAGAGGAGAAAGAGACAGAGAGAGAGAGGATACAGGAAATCTTTACAAACACATTTTCCATGACATTATATTTCATGATAAGTGGGAATCTTACTTAATTCAGAACATAGATATCATCGTGACATAATTCTCATATAACTGATCTTAAAAATGCCCAAAAAACAATTGCTACTGAAATCGGTTGATGTATTTGCATGTTTGACTCTATTTCTGTGCTGTGTTGATGGGGAAATATTTGTTGTGCTTTTGTGTCTCCAGAATCTAATCTGGGACTTCTATTTCTGTGTTTATTTACATAAACGCTTCACTGATTTCAATGAAGTGTTCATGGCAGCAAAACCAGATAAACACAGACACTTATTGATTGGTTTCAACTCAAAACAAGGGTTTATTTTAAGAATATTGACAGTTGGTACAAAATTAATAGAAACTTTTTCAACATCCATTTGAACAGATGTTATTTATTTCAAATAATTAAAAATACATTTAAATTAATAATTCAATTCTGGAAGTTCTACTGTCACAATCAATGATGAATATTTGAACAGGCTGGGATTACACTGAATGTCAATTTGTTGGAAGATTTAACCGATTAAAAATGGACAATTTAAAACAGCAGCCAGAGGAGTGACCTATAATCATATTAATCTCAGAGTTTTCAACATATCACAACTAGCATTTTAAAATGTTAACATTTAGGAAGAATTTGCATTTATAGAACACTGCTCATGATCCCAGGACATCATAAAGCCCTTGAAATTCGTTGATGTACATTTGTTGAAGTTTAGTCACTGCTGTAATGTTGGAAATCCATCCCGTGAGTTGTGCACAGCAAGCTCCCATGAATCGAGCTGTGAAAAATGACGAGATAACATGTGATTTTAGTTGAAGAATGAATATTGGTCCAGGATAGTGGGGAGAACAGTCCTCCTCTATAGATTGGTACCGAGGGAGATGTTGAACTTGTCATCGGCCTGAACGTTTGACCTGTTTCTCTCTCTATTGATGCCCACTGACCTGCTGAGTGGTTATTTTTTGCCCTTCTTTAGATTTCCCGAATCCGCAGTAATTTGCAGCATTTTAATTTGTTCTTGGGATATGGGCGTCAATGATGAAGTAATTCTTGCAGTTGGCCCTGTCTCAGTTTATTCTAGTCCAGACCATATATCAGGAATCACTGCACTACACACTGTCTCAGTTTATATTAATTTAGACCCTGGATCAGAACTCATTGCAGTAGACCCTGTCTCAGTTTACATTAATCTAGACCCTGTATCAGTCATCTCTGCACTGGACATTGTCTGAGTTTATATTAATCTACACCCTGCATCAGTGTTCGCTGCACTAGACCCTGTCTCAGTTTTTATTAATCCAGACCCTGTATCAGTAATCACTGCACTGGACCCTGTCTCAGTTTCTATTAATCTATACCCTGTATTAGTAATGACTGCACTAGGCCCTGATTCAGTTTATATTAGTCCAGACCCTCTATCAGTAATCATTGGAAAGGACACTGTGTCAGTTTATATTGATCCTGATCCTGTATCATTAATTACTGCACTAGCCCCTGTCCTAGTTTATAATAATCTCATCCCTGTGTCAGTAATCACTGCACTCGGCCCTGTCACAGTTTATATTAATCTAGATTCTGTGTCAGTAATCACTGCACTAGACACTGTCTCAGTTGACATTTATCTAGACCTGTATCAGTCATCAGTTTATATTATCACAGAATCACAGAATTACACAGTGCAGAAGAGGCCCTTCGGACCATCGAGTCTGCACCGACACCTGCAAAACACCTGCCCTACTTACCTAATCCCACTTACCAGCACTTGGCCCATAGCCTTCAATGTTATGACGTGCCAAGTGCTCACCCAGGTACTTTTTAAAGGATGTGAGGCAACCCGCCTCCACCACCCTCCCAGGTAGCGCATTATGCACAGTCACCACCCTCTGGGTAAAAACGTTTTTCCTCACATCCCCCCCTAAACCTCCTGCCCCTCACCTTGAACTTATGCCCCTTTGTGACTGACCCTTCAACTAAGGGGAACAGCTGCTCCCAATCCACCCTGTCCACGCCCCTTATAATCTTGTACATCTCGATCAGGTCGCCCCTCAGTCTTCTCTGCTCCAATGAAAACAACCCAAGTCTTTCCACCTCTCTTCATAACTTAAATGTTTCATACCAGGCAACATCCTGGTGAATCTCCTCTGCACCCCCTCCAGTGCATCACATCCTTCCTATAATGTGGTGACCAGAACTGCACACAGGACTCCAGCTGTGGCCTCACCAAGGTTCTATACAAGTCCAACATGGCCTCCATACTTTTGTAATCTACGCCTCGATTGATAAAGGCAAGTGTCCCATATGCCTTTTTCACCGCCCCACTAACATGCCTCTCCGCCTTCAGAGATCAATGGACACACACGCCAAGGTCCCTTTGTTCCTCAGAACTTCCTAGTGTCATCCCATTCATTGAATACTTCCTAGTCAAATTGCTCATTCTAACCTCACATTTTTCAGGGTTAAATCCCATCTGCCACTTATCTGCCCATCTGACCGTCCCGTCTGTATCTTCCTGTAGCCCAAAGCACACAACCTCACTGTTAACCACCCGGCCAATCTTTGTGTCCTCCGCAAACCTACTAATCCTACCCCCCACATAGTCATCTATGTCGTTTATATAAATGCCAAATAATGGGGGACCCAGCACAGATCCCTGTGGTACGCGACTGGACACTATCTTCTAGTCACTAAAGCATCCTTCTGTCATCACACTCTGTCTCCTACAACTAAGCCAATTTTTCGAATTATATTCTGCCCTGCCTCAGCTTTTATCAATCTCGACTCTGTATCAGTAATCACCATACTAGACCTTGTCTTCCTTACATTAATTTAGAGCCTGCATCAGTAATCACTGCACTGTGCTCTGCCGCAGCTTCTATCAATCAAGACCCTGTGTCAGTAATCACTGCACTGGATACTGCTTCAATTTATGTTGTATGTATCAGTAGTCTCCGCACTAGACCTTTCTCAGGTTATATTAACCTAGATCCTGTATCTGTAATCTTTGTACTTGAGGCTCTCTCAGTTTATATTAATATAGGCCCCGTGATGTTAATCATTGCACTAGGCCCTGTCTCAGTTTTTATTAATCAAGACCCTATATCAGTAATCACTGCAGTAGAAACTGTCTCAGTTGATATTGATCTAGAGCCTGTACCAGTAATCACTGCAGTAGACCCGGTCTCATTTTATATTCATCTTGACACCACATCAGTTAAATCTGCACTAGACTCTGTCTCACTTTATATTAGCCGAGTCCCTCTATCAGTAATCACTGCACTAGATCCAGTCTCAGTTTATATTAATTTAGTCCCTCCAGCAGTAATCACTGCAAGAGCTCCTGTCCCAGTTGTATTTATCTAGGCCCTGTATCAGTGAACATTTCACCAGGCCCTGTCTCAGTTTATGTTGGTTCAGACCCTGTATCAGTAATTACTACACAAGAGCCTGTCTCAGTTTATATTAATCAAGACCTCATTTCAGTAATCATTGCACTTGACCCTGTTCTGGTTATAATAATTTGCACCCTGAACCTAAAAGCACTGCACTGGACTGTTTCTCAGTTTATATTAATCTAAAGCCTGTACCTGTAATCACTGCACTAGACACTGTCTCATTTTATATGCATCCAACCCTGCAACACAAATCACGGCACCAGGTCTTGTCTCCGTTTATATCAATCTAGGCCCTGTATCAGTAATCACTGCACTAGACCCTATGTCATTTTATATCAATTTTGACCCTATATCAGTAATCACTGCACTTGAGCCTCTATCAGTTTATATTAATCTTGGCCCGGTGTCAGTGATCCCTGCACTATGTCCTGCCTCAGGTTTTTTTATCAGTCTAGACCCTGTTTCAGTAATCACTGCCCAAGCCTTGTCCCAGTTATATTTATCTAGGCCCTATATCAATGAACACTTCACCAGGCCCTGTCTCAGTTTATGTTAGTTCAGTCCGTGTGTCAGTAATTACTGTACAAGAGCCTGTCTCAGTTTATATTAATCAAGGCCCTTTTTCTGTAATCACTGCACTCATCCATGTTCTGGTTATAATAATCTGCACCCTGAATCTATAATCACTGCACTTGGCCCTCTCTCAGTTTCTATTAACCTAGACCCTGTACCAGTAATCACTGCAGTAGGCCCTGCCTCAATTTATATTTATCTTGGCCCTGTATCAGTAATCATTGCATTGGACATTGTCTGAGTTTATATTGATTGAGACCCTATCAGTAATTACTGCACAAGAACCTGTCTCAGTTTATATTAAGCTAGATCCTGTGTCTGTAATCACTGCACTAGAGCATGCCTCACTTTATATTAATCTAGATCCTGTATCAGTCATCACTGCACTATGGCCTGCCTCAGTTTATATTAGTCCAGACCATCTATCAGTAATAATTGCGTTAAGCCCTGTCGTAGTTTATATTAACCTAGATCCTGTATCAGTAATGACTGCACGAGGCCCTGTCTCACTTTATATTAATCCAGACCCTGTATCAGTAATCGCTGCACTTGGACCTATCTAAGTTTATATTAATCGGGACACTGTATCAGTAATTACTGCAATATGCCCTGCCTCAGTTTATATCAATGTAGACCCTCTATTAGTAATCACTGGACTTGGCCCTCTCTCTGTTTATATTAATCTAGACCTTGTATCAGTTATCACTGCACGAAGCCCTGCCTCAGTTTATATTAACCTAGGCTTTGTGTCAGTAATCGCTTCACTGGACATTGTCTAAGTTCATATTGATTGAGACCATGTGTCAGTAATCACTGCACTCGGCCCTGCCACAGTTTATATTAAGATAGATCCTGTGCACTATGCCATGCCTCATTTTGTTTATCAGTCTAGGCCCTGCATCAGTAATCACTGCACTAGGCCCCAACTCAGCTTACATTAATTTAGTCCCTGCAGCAGGAATCAGTGCCCGAGCCCATGTCCCAGTTATATTTATCTGGGCCCTGTTTCATTCAACACTGCACCAGGCCCTGTCTCAGATTATGTTAGTTCAGACTATGTATCAGTAATTACTGTACAAGAGCCTGTCTCAGTTTATATTAATCAAGGCTCTGTTTCAGTAATCACTGCACTCATCCCTGTTCTGGTTATAACAATCTGCACCCTGAATCTATAATCACTGCACTTGGCCCTCTCTCAGTTTCTATTAACCTAGACCCTGTATCAGTAATCACTGCAGTAGGCCCTGCCTCAGTTTATTTCAATCTCAACCCTGTATCAGCAATTACTGCAAATTTCCCTGCTTTAGTTTATATCAATCTAGACCCTAAATCAGTAATTGCTGCACTAGGCCATGCCTCAGTTCATATTAATCAAGAACATGTATCAGTAATCACTGCACTAAACACTATCTCATGTTATATTAATCCATACCCTGCATCAAAAATCACTGCACTGGACCTTATCTCATTTTATATTGATGTACACCCTGTAACTGTAATCACTTCAATGGACACTGTCTCAGTTTATATTGATCCTGGTCCTGTATCATTACTCACTGCACTATCCTCTGTCCTACTTTATGTTAATCTAGTCCCTGTGTCAGTAATCACTGCAATATGGCCTGCCTCAGTTCATATTAATCTAGACCCTAAATCAGTAACCGCTGCACTAGGCCCTGACTCAGTTCATATTAGTTTAGGCCATGCATCAGTAATCAGTGCAATGGACACTGTCTCATTTTATATTGATATTGATCCTGTATCATTAATCAATGCACTAGCCTCTGTCCTACTTCATATTTACCTCGGCCCTGTCTCAGTAATCACTGCACTATGCCCTGCCTCAGTTTTTATCATCTAGACCCTGTACCAGTAATCATCGCACTAGGCTCTGTCTCAGTTTATATTAATCTAGACCCTGCATCAATAATCACTGCACTGGACACTGTCTCAGTTTATATTGATCCAGACCCTGTATCAGTAATCCTGGCATTAGAGCCTGTCTCATTTTATATAAATCAAACCCTGTATAATAATCAGTGCAATGGACACCCTCACTTTATATTGATCTAGACCCCGTATCAGTAATCACTGCACGAGCCGCTGTCCTCACTTTTATTTATCTCGGCCCTGCATCACTAATCACTGCACTATGGCCTGCCTCAGTTTATATCAATCCAGGTCCTGTATCAGTACTAACTTCATTGGACCCTGTCTCCATTTATATGAGTCCAGACCCTGTATCAGTAATCACTGCACTGGCCCCTATCCCAGTATATATTTATGTCGACCGTGTATCAGTAATCACTGCACTAGCCCCTGTCTCTGTTTATATTGATCTGGACGCTGTGCCAGTAATCACTGCACTAGATCCAGCATCAGTTTATATCAATCTAAACCCTAGGGCAGTAATCACTGCACTAGACCTTATCTCAGTTTAAATGAGTCCAGAACCTGAATCAGTAATGACAGAACTAGAGAATGCCTCCGCTTATTTTAGTCCAGACACTGTAACAGTAATCACTGCACTAGCCCCTGTCCCAGTTTATATTTATCTAGACCATGTATCAGTAATCACTGCACAATGCCCTGTCTCAGTTTCTGTCAAGCTAGAGCCTTTATCAGGATTCACTGCACTAGACCCCGTCTCAGTTTATATTAATCAAGACCCTGTATCAGTAAGCACTGCACTGGACACTGCCTCAGTTTATATTGATCTAGACCATGTATCAGTAATCACTGCACTAGGCCCTGCCTCAGTTTATATTAGCCTAGAGCCTTGTTCAGTAATCACTGCAATATGGCTTGCCTCAGTTCATATTAACCAAGGCCCTAAATCAGTGATCGCTGCACTAGGCCCTGCCTCAGTTCATATTAATTTAGGCCATGTATCAATTATCACTTCAATGGACACTGTCTCAGTTTATATTGACCCTGATCCTGTATCATTAATCAATGCACTAGCCTCTGTCCTGCTTTATATTTACCTCGGCCCTGCATCAGTAATCACTGCACTAGGCTCTGTCTCAGTTTACATTAATCTAGACACTGCATCGGTAATCACTGCACTGGACACTGTCTCAGTTTATATTGATCCAGACCCTGTATCAGCAATCACTGCAGTAGGCCCACTCTCAGTTTATATTTGTCTCGGCCCTGTATCAGTAATCCCTGCACTGGACATTGTCTGAGTTTATATTAATCTTGACCCTGTATTTGTTTTCACTGCACTGGACCCTGTCTCACATTCTATTAATGTAGACCCTGTATTAGTAATGACTGCACTGGACATTGTCTGAGTTTATATTGATCAGGACCATGTATCAGTAAACACTGCACTAGAACCTGTCTCAGTTTCTATTAATCTAGTCATCTATGTCGTTTATATAAATGACAAATAATAGGGGACCCAGCACAGATCCCTGTGCTACGCTACTGGACACTGGCTTCCAGTAACTAAAGCATCCTTCTGTCATCATCCTCTGTCTCCTACAACAAAGCAAATTTTAGAATTATATTCTGCCCTTCCTCAGTTTTTATCAATCTAGACCCTGCATCAGTAATCACCATACTAGACCTTGTCTCAGTTTAAATTAATTTAGGGCCTGCATCAGTAATCACTGCACTGTTCTCTGCCGCATCTACTATCAATCAAGACCCCGTGTCAGTAAGCACTGCACTGGACACTGCCTCAATTTATATTGAGCTAGGCCATGTATCAGTCATCTCTACACTAGACCTGTCTCAGGTTATATTAATCTAGACCCTGTAACATTAATCGCTGCACTAGGCCCTGTCTCAGTTTTTATTAATCAAGACCCTGTATCAGTATTCACTGCAGTAGAAACCGTCTCAGTTGATATTGATCTAGACCCTGTCTCAGTTTATATTGATCTTGGTCCCACATCTGTTAACTCTGCACTAGACTCTGTCTCGCTTTATGTTAGCCTAGTCCCTTTATCAGTAATCACTGCACTAGATCCAGTCTCAGTTTATATAAATTTAGTCCCTGCAGCAGTAATCGCTGCAAGAGCTCCTGTCCCAGTTATAGTTATCTAGGCCCTGTATCAGTGAACACTTCACCAGGGCCTGTCACATTTTATGTTGGTTCAGACCCTGTATCAGTAATTACTGCACAAGAGCCTGTCTCAGTTTATATTAATCAAGACCCTGTTTCAGTAATCACTGCACTTGACCCTGTTCTGGTAATAATAATTTGCACCCTGAACCTAAAAGCACTGCACTGTACTGTTTCTCAGTTTCAATTAATCTGGACCCTGTATCTGTAATCACGGCACTAGACCCTGTCCCATTTTATATGCATCCAACCCTGTAACACAAACCACGGCACTGGGCCTTGTCTCAGTTTATATTAATCTAGACCCTGTATCAGTAATTACTGCACTAGACCCTACATCATTTTATATCAATTTGGATCCTATATCAGCAATCACTGCACTTGAGCCTCTCTGAGTTTATATTAATCTCGGCCCAGTATCAGTAATCCCTGCACTATACCTTGCCTCACCTTTTTTTATGAATCTAGACCCTGTATCAGTAATCACTGCCCGAGCCCCTGTCCTAGTTATATTTATCTAGGCGCTATATCAATGAACACTTCACCAGGCCATGTCTCAGTTTATGTTAGTTCAGACTGTGTATCAGTAATTACTGAACAAGAGCCTGTCTCAGTTTAAAATTAATAAGGCCCTTTTTCAGTAATCACTGCAGTCACCCCTGTTCTGGTTATAATAATCTGCACCCTAAATCTATAATCACTGCACTTGGCCCTCTCTCAGATTCTATTAACCTCGACCCTGTATCAGTAATCACTGCAGTAGGCCCTGCCTCAGTTCATATTTATCTCGGCCCTGTATCAGTAATCACTGCATTGGACATTGTCTGAGTTTATATTCATTGAGACCCTGTATCAGTAATTACTGCACAAGAACCTGTCTCAGTTTATATTAAGTTAGGTCCTGTGTCTGTAATCACTGCACTGGCGCATGTCTCCGTTTATATTAATCTAGATCCTGTATCAGTGATCAGTGCACTTGGCATTGTCAGAGTTTATATTGATTGAGACCCTGTATCAGTAAACACTGCACTAGACCCTGTCTCAGTTTATATTAATTTAGATCCTGTATCAGTAATGACTGCACTAGGCCCTGCCTCAGTTTATATTAATCCAGGCCTGTATCAGTAATTGCAGCACTTGGACCTATCTCAGTTTATATTGATCTGGACACTGTATCAGTTATCACTGCACTAGACCCTGCCTCAGTTTATATTAATCTAGGCTCTGTGTCAGTAATCACTGCACTGGACATTTTCTGAGTTAATATTGATTGAGTCCATGTGTCAGTAATCACTGCTCATGGCCCTGCCACAGTTTATATTAAGCTAGACCTTGTGTCAGTAATCACTGCACTGGGCCCTGTCTCAGTTTATATTGATCCTGATTCTGTATCAGTAAGCACTGCACCAGACCATGTCTCAATTTAGATTAATCTCGACCCTGTATCAGTAACCCCTGCACTATGCCCTGCCTCAGTTTTTATCAGTCTTGACCCTGTATCTGTAATCACTGCAATAGGCCCGGCCTCAGGTTATATTAATCTACACCCTTTATCAATCATCAATGCATTAGACCCTGCATCAGTTTCTATTGATCTAGACTTTGCATCAGTTCGTTCTGCACTAGAGCCTGTCTCAGTTTATATTTATCTGGACCCAGTATCAGTAATCACTGACTATGGTCTGCCTCAGTTTATGTCAACCTAGACCCTGCATGTCTAATCACTGCACTTGGCAGTGTCTCCATTTTCATTAATCAAGACCCTGCATCAGTAATCACTGCAATGAACACTGTCTCCATATATATCGATCTAGGCTCTGTATCACTGCAATATGCCCTCCCTCAGTTTATATCAAATAGACCCTGTATCAGTAATCCTTGGACGAGACCCTGTCACAGTTTATATTAACATAGAGCCTGCATTTGTCATCACTGCACAATGCCCTGCCTTAGTTTATATCAATTAAGACCCTGCACTAGGCCCTGTCTCAGTTTATATTAGTCCAGAGCCTCTATCAGTAATCACTGCACTAGGCCCTATCTACACTGATATTGATCTAGATCTTGTATCAGTAATCACTGCAAAGGACACTGTCGCAGTTTATATTGATCATGATCCTGTATCATTAATCACTGCACTAGCCCTTGTCCTGGTTTATATTTATCTAGGCCCTGTCTCAGTTTATATTAATCTGGAACCTGTATCAGCAATCATTGCACTCTGCCCTGCCTCAGTTTTTTAAATCAATCTAGATCCTGTATCATTAATCACTGCACTAGCCCTTGTCCTGGTTTATATTTATATAGGCCCTGTCTCAGTTTATATTACTCTGGACCCTGTATCAGCGATCACTGCACTAGGCCCTGCCTCAGATTTTTTTAAATCAGTCTAGACCCTGTATCAGTAATTACTGCACTAGGCCCTATCAAAGTTTATATTAATTTAGCCCCTGCAGCAGTAATCATTGCCCGAGCCCCTGTCCCAGTTATACTTATCTGGGCCCTGTGTCAGTGAACAACGCACCAGGCCCTGTCTCAGGTTATGTTAGTTCAGACCGTGTGTAAATAATTACTGTACAAGAGCCGGATTCAGTTTATATTAATCAAGGCCCTTTTTCAGTAATCACTGCACTCGTCCCTGTTCTGGTTATAATAATCTGCACCCTGAATCTATAATCACTGCACTTTGCCCTTCTCTGTTTCTATTAACCTAGACCCTGCATCAGTAATCACTTCAATATGCCCTACCCCAGTTTATATTAATTTAGACCCTGCATCAGTAATCACTGCAATATGCCCTGTCTTAGTTTATATCAATCTAGACCCTAAATCAGTAATCACTGCACTAGGCTGTGCCTCAGTTCATATTAATCTAGACCATGTATCAGTAATCACTGCGCTAGACACCATCTCAGTTTTATATTTATCAAGACCTTGGATCAATAATCACTGCACTAGACACTGTCTCATGTTATATTAATCCAGACCCTCTATCATTAATCACTGCACTCGACCCTATCTCAGTTTATACTGATGTACACCCTGTAACTGTAATCACTTCAATGGACACTGTCTCAGTTTATATTGATCCTCATCCTGTATCATTAATCACTGCACTAACCCCTGCCCTAGTTTATATTACTCTAGTCCCTGTATCAGTAGTCACTGCACTAGGCACTGTCTCAGATCATATTAATTTAGGCCCTGTATCAGTAATCACTGCAATGGGCACTGCCTCACTTTATATTGATCCTGATCCTGTATCATTAATCACTGCACTAGCCTCTGTCCTACTTTATATTCACCTCGGCCCTGTATCAGTAATCACTGTACTAGGATCTGTCTCAGTTTACATTAATCTAGACCTTGTATCAGTAATCTCTGCACTATGCCCTGCCTCAGTCTTTATAATCTAGACCCTTTATCAGTCATCATTGCACTAGGCTCTGTCTCAGTTTATATTGATCTAGACACCGTATCTGTAATCACTGTACTAGCCACTGTCCTCATTTTTATTTATCTAGGCCCTGCATCAGTAATCACTGCACTATGGCCTGCCTGAGCTTATATCAATCCAGATCCTGTATCAGTAATCACTTCACTTGACCCTGTCTCAGTTTATATTAGTCCACACCCTGTATGAATAATGACAGAGCTAGAAAATGCCTCAGTTTATATGAGTCCAGACCCTGTATCAGTAATCACTGCACTGGACCCCATCCCAGTATATGTTTATATGGACCCTGGATCAGTAATCACTGCACTAGACCCCGTCTCAGTTTATATTAATTGTGATCCTGTGTCTGTAATCACCGCACTCGAGCATGTCTCAGTTCATATTAATCTAGATCCTGTATCAGTCTTCACTGCATGTGAGCCTGTCTCAGTTTACATTAATCTAGACCCTGTATCAGTACGCATTGCACTAGGCCCTGTCTCAGTTCATGGTAATCTAGACCCTCCATTAGTATGCACTGCACTAGGCATTGTCTCAGTTTGTATCAATCTGGATAAAAGTAAAATAGTACGGATGCTGGAAATCTGAAAGAAAAGCATAAAATGCTGGTAAATCACAGCAGGTCTGACAGCACCTGTGGTGAAAGAAGCAGATCTAACTTCCTGAGACCGTATGACCTTCCTCAGAGCTAAAGAGAAGTCAAAATGCGATGACATTTGCTGTTTAAGCGGGATGGAGCAGGTCAGACTGGATAGAAGGCAAGCAATAGGTGGGGGTAAGGTGACACTACCAAACATATCATAGGCAAAAAGAAAAAGGAAGTGTTAATGGCAGTGGTAAGGCTAAAGTAGGTGCTAATGCAGTCATAAAGGTAAGAAAGCAGAATGTGTTACAGCAGAGCCAGAATCAGCACACAGTGAAAGAACAACATGGAACAAGTAAATGATGGCCCTTTTGGGAGTGTGGTAGGGGTGGTTGGGGAAAAACGGTATAAAAAGGATAAAAAAGTGGATAAAAAAGAGGATAAAACAATGAATAAATGAATAAGGCTGTAAAGTGCATAATCGGAAGGTGAGGTTCTGTTCCTCCAGTTTGCGTTGGGCTACACTGGGACAATGCAGCTGGTCAAAAAGGGACAAGTGGGTATCAGAGCAGGATGGTGTGTTGAAACTGCAAGCTACAGGAAGGTCTAGGTCATGCTTGCAGATAGACCAAAGGTGTTCCACAAAGCTGTCTGCCAGTCTGTGTTTGGTGTCCCCAATCTAGAAGACACTGCATTGGGAGCAGCGAATGCAGTAGACCAAATTGAAGGAGGTGCAATGAAGCAGTACTTCAGCTGAAACGAGTGTTTGGGCCCTTGGACGGTGAGGAGGGAGGAGGTAAAGAGACAGGTGTTGCATCTTCTCTGATTGCTTGGGAAGTGATGAGGTGTTAGGGGTGATGGAGGAGTGGACCAGGGTGTCCCAGAGGGAACGGTCCCTGCAGAATGTTGACAGGGGTGGGGGTGGGGTTGGAGTGATGAGGGAAAGGTGTGTTTGGTGGTGGCATCATGTTGGACTTAGCAGAAATGCCGGAGGGTGATCCTTTGAATGCGGGGGTGGTGGGATGAAATGTGAGGAAAAGAGGGACCCGATCATGATTCTGGGAGAGAGAGGGATGTGCGAAAGCAGAGACGCGGGAGATGGGTCGGACACAGTTGAGGGCTCTGTCAATCACAGTGGGTGGGAAACCTTTGTTAAGGAAGAAGGAAGGCATGTCAGAAGCATCGTTTTGGATAGTGGAATCATTGGAAGATGTGAAGGAGGTGAACGAACTGAGAGAATGGAATGGCATTTTTCCAGCATTTTCTGTTTTTATATCAACCTAGACCCTGTATCAGTAATTGCTGCATTGGACCCTTCCTCTGTTGACATTAATCTCGGCCCTGTATAAGTAATCAATTCACTAGACCCTGTCTCAGTTTATATCACTGTCTCAGTTTATATCAATCTAAACCCTGTATCAGTAATCACTGCACTAGGCCCTGTCTCAGCATATAATAACCCAGGCCCTGTATTAGTAATAACTGCACTAGACCCTGCCTCAGCTTATGTCAATCAAGGCCCTGTTTTAATAATTCCTATCCATCCCCTGTTCAATTTATTTCACGCCCTCATTTGTAACTGTAAACGCTAGATTACATTTTGCTTAAGTTATTGTTGTACAGGTGAACGTTACTGTTAATAGTACAATGGGCCCTATCTTGTTTATTACTACAGCCATCCATATCTCTACTTGTGTTGCAATTGGTCCTTTCCCAGTTATTACTGCACCTGACCCTGCTGCTGTTTATACCATTAGGTCATGCGCCACTTATTGCTACATTAGACCGTGCTTCTGTGGACACTCCAATTAACCCTTTTCCAATTCGCACTGTAGTACAACCATGTTTTAATTTATATTTCACTGCAAGTTGTGTTTCGCTATTTTACACTGAACCATGCTTCAGTTATCACTGCCCTTGACCTGCTGACCTTGTCTCAGTGATGACTGTACTGGGCCATACGAACACACGAGCATACGAACAAGGAACAGGAGTAGGCCATTCAACCCCTCGAGCTTGCTCCGCCATTTAATAAGATCATGGCTGATCTGACAGTAACATGAAATTTGCATACCGCCGACCCCCGATAACTTATCACCCCCTTGCTTAGCAAGAATCTATCCACCTCTGCCTGAAAAATATTCAAAGGCTCTGCTTCCACTGCCTTTTTAGGGAGAGAGTCCCAAAGACTCACGACCCTGAGAGTGAAAATATTCACCTCATCTCCGTTTTACATGGGCGACACCTTATGTTTGAACAGTGACCCCTAGTTCTAGATTCTCCCACAGGAGGAAACATCCTCTCCACATCCACCCTGTCATGACCCCTCAGGAGCTTTTATGTTTCAGTCAAGTCGCCTCTTACTCTTCTAAACCCCAGAATTTATAAGCCTAGTATGTCCAACCATTCCTAATTAGACAACCCACCCATTCCAAGTATTAGTCTAATAAACCTTCTCTGAACCTTTTACAACACATTTACATCCTTGCTTAAATAAGGTGACCAACACAGTACACAGTGCACCAAACCTGGTCCTGTATAGCTGAAGCATAACTTCCGTAATTTTGTATTCAATTCCCCTCGCAATAAATGATAACATTCTATTAGCTTTCCCAATTACTTACCATTTCTCCTTTTATCTTTCTCTCAGCACTGTATCTGTGTATATAATGCTATTTGCAGTTTAACTTATTAATGCACTGGACCATGCCTCTATATACACTACAATTGACCTTTTCTCAGTTATTACTGCACTAGACTATGTCTCTGTTTATATTACATTATATGATGCTTCATTTATTAATGCACATAGCCGTGTCCCTATATATACTGCAAGGGACAATTCCTGAGCTGCTGTTGCATTGCACAAAGTCTCCGTTTGTACTATATTAGGATTCATCTCACAACCGACTTGTGAGGAAAGTTATCACTCATGGAATAAAAGGGACAGAAGCAACGTGGATACAAAATTGGCTGATATAAAGGAAGCAGGGAGTAATGGTCAATGAACAAAAACAGAATTGCCTGGAAAAACTCAGCAAATCTGGCAGCATCGGCGGAGAAGAAAAGAGTTGGCATTTCGAGTCCTCATGACCCCTCAACAGAACTGAGTAATATTAGGAGAGGGGTGAAATATAAGCTTGTTTAAGGTGGGGTGGGGGGGGGGGGGGGGGGGGGTGCGGGGGGGCGGGGGCTAGAGAAGTTGGGGGGGTGAGGTGGTTGTAGGGACAAGCAAACAGTGATAGGAGCAGATAATCAAAAGATGTCACAGACAAAGGAGCAAAGAGGTGTTGAAGGTGGTGATATTATCTAAGAGAATGTGCTCATTAAGAATGGATGGCAGGACACTCATCAGAGGAGACCGCATCCTCTACATTGGAGAGACAAAACGTAAACTGGGCGACCGCTTTGCAGAACACCTGCGGTCTGTCCGCAAGAAAGACCCAAACCTCCCTGTCGCTTGCCATTTTAACACTCCACCGTGCTCTCTTGCCCACATGTCTGTCCTTGGCTTGCTGCATTATTCCAGTGAAGCCCAACGCAAATTGGAGGAACAGCACCTCATCTTCCGACTAGGCACTTTACAGCCTTCTGGACTGAATATTGAATTCAACAACTTTAGATCTTGAACTCCCTCCTCCATCCCCACCCACTTTCCGTTTCTTCCCCCTCCCTTTTGTTTTTTCCAATAATTTATATAGATTTTTCTTTTCCCACCTATTTCCATTATTTTTAAATCTATACCTGTAATGCCCTGTCAGTCTTTCCACCCCACCCCCACTAGAGCTGAACCTTGAGTGTCCTGCCATCCATTCTTAATGACCACATTCTCTTAGATAATATCACCACCTTCAACACCTCTTTGTTCCTTTGTCTGTGACATCTTTTGATTATCTGCTCCTATCACTGTTTGCTTGTCCCTACAACCACCCCACCCCCCAACTTCTCTCTCCCCACCCCACCCCCCCACCCTTAAACCAGCTTATATTTCACCCTTCTCCTAATTTTACTCAGTTCTGTTGAAGGGTCATGAGGACTCGAAACGTCGACTCTTTTCTTCTCCGCCGATGCTGCCAGACCTGCTGAGTTTTCCAAGGTAATTCTGTTTTTGTTTTGGATTTCCAGCATCCGCAGTAGTTTTTTGTTTTTATCTCTATAGCAATGGTCAATGGATATTTTTTGGCCTGGAGGAAGGTTTGGAGTGGAGTTCCCCAGGGGCCAGTATTGGGACCCTTGCTATTCCGGATATATACTAACGATCTAGGCCTTGGTGTGCAGGGGACAATTTGAAAGTTTGCGGACGAAGCTTGGGAGTGTTGTAAACTGCCAGGAGAACGGTGCGGAAATTCAAGAGGGCACAGACAAGTTGGTGGTGTGGTCAGATAGGTGGCAGATGAAGTTCAATGTGGAGACGTGTGAGGTGATGCACTTTGGTAGGAACATGGGAAGACAATATAAAATAAGGGGTGGAGTTTTGAAAGGAGTGCAGGAGCAGAAAGACTTGGGTGTGTATGTGCATAGATCATTGAAAGTGGGAGGACAGGTAGAGAGAGCAGTTAATAAAGCACATAGTATCCTGGGCTCTATTAATAGGGGCATAGAGTACAAGAGCAGGGAGGTTATGCTGAATTTATATAAGGCCCTCGTTAGACCTCAGCTGGAATATTGTGTACCATCCTTGGTACCATATTATAGGAAGGATGCGAAGATATTGAAGAGAGTGCTGAAGAGGTTTACAAGAATATTCCCAGGGATGAGAAACTTCAGTTATGAGGATAGATTGGAGAAGTTGGGAATGTGTTCCATGGAGAGGAGAAGGCTGAGAGGAGATGTGATTGAAGTTTTCAAAATCATGAGTGGGCTGGACAGTGTAGAGAGGAAGAACCTGTTCCCATTCGTAAAAGGATAAAGAACGAGAGGGCACAGGTTTATAGTGATTTGCAAAAGAAGCAAACGTGACGTGAGAAAAAAGCTTTTTCACACAACGAGTGGTTCAGGTCTGGAATACACTGCCTGGAAGTATGAGGGAGACAGGTTTAATTGAGGCATTCAAGAGGGCATTAAATGATTATTTGAATAGAAACAAAGTGCAAGGGTGCGGGGAAAAGCTAGGGCAATGGCACTAGGTCAGAATGATCATTTGGAGAGTCGATGCAGACAAGATGGGCCGAATGGCCTCCTTCTGTGCCGTTAAAGTTCTGTGATTCTATGATCCTGTGATATTACTGTATTAGGCTGCTTCATTCATTACTGTACTCTTCTATGTCTCACCTTATATTATAAAGGTCCTATCCCATTTATTAATACACGAGACCAAGTCTCAGTTATTACTGCACTACAAAAGGTCTCTGCTAACTGGATAGAGCTGGAGAGAGAGCCAGGTGGATAGGTGGGTATTAATTTTTAAAATGTTATAATATCCTGTCGGTAAAAAGGTTTTGGAAGAATACATTTAGTCTTGTTACTGACTATGAGACGTTGTGTGCAATTTCTAATTGCTCTCGTGTGATGTGTGTAATGTTTGTGTTGAAAGGTTGGGGTGAATCTTGTAACATTCCCTTATCAATGAGATTGAGGAATAGAAATGAAGGTGAACCACATTGCACTGCACATTGCACAACTTAAGTCACACACTGCATTGCGTTGGAGATGAATAATTCATACTTGAGTTGATGAGTGGCAATTGCCCACAGTTTTCTTTAATTTCCAGATATTTTTCACTTTGCCGATAGGAATTTCTGTTTGCTTTTGGCGTGGCCACTGATTGTGAGAGACAGGGTCGAAAGCCGCAACCTCAGGCGAATGGGCGGCCGCAAGCTCCGAATAACCAATGTTCTTGTGTGTGAAAGTTGTGTGTGTGTGTGTGTGTGTGTGACACTGTGTGTGTGTCTGTGTTTGTGTGTGCGTATGTATGTGTCACTGTGTGTGTGTGTGCCTGTGTGTGTGTGTCACTGTTCGTCAGTCTGCGTGGCTGTGTGTGTGTGGCTGTGTATGTGAATGTGTGCAGCTATATGTGTGGTTGTGGATGCGGGTACGTCTAGAACATATCATGCTTCATTGCTTGAAAAAGACATTATAATTATTTTTCAGCATGATATGATAGTTTATTGAGAATATATCTATATGCTGCTTATGCTGCCGTTAATATTTATCGATAATGCATTGTCTTGAGTGCTCTGGAAAGTTATGCCAAGCTGGCCATTCCGGTGTCAAGGAAAATACATCTTTCAAATGACTCACTGAACTTCTTCCCTCTCTTCCTCTGTCTCAGACTACACGAAAATCAGTTAACCTATCTTCCCTCTCTTAAACTTGACTTAACTCACTTACACAGACTCACAAGGGCCGGATCTGGCAGCTACGAGGAACCAATGTTTAAATCTTTCGCTTAAAGCACATTATCACTGAAAAGATTAAGCGCCAAAACTTCATCAGAGCAAAATTCAGTGCCATAAGGACACCAGCTCACTCACTTAACCTCTCTCCTCTCTTTCTCTCAGGCAGCACCAAATCCTCTTAAAACTTTCCATTTTAGAATAACCCCCTGTGAGCGGTATTATTGTTTTAATTTCCCCTCTTTTCTCCCAGTGATAATCTTCAGTCCATCTCGCCTTCAGTTAAAATGTTAGAACCAAAACAATCTCATTTATTTAATTCTTTAACATGAGAATGGAGGTGAATGTAATGCTGAGGCCGGCAGCAATCTGTGTGGTTGTTCTTGATGCTGTCAGAGTGAGTTCACCCTCACAGGCAGGAAGACGGTTCACGGTGATAACATGAAACTGACGCCTGTTGTTTCATTCTCAGGTAACACAACTTCCTGTTTCTCTGCTGCCGGTTCCAAACCGCACATCTCACTTCTGAGTAGAAAATAAATCCAGGGGCCACAATCTGGTGAGAACATCTGTCGAGGCGGCCTATATCTGGCCACAGAGTCAGGGCAGAGTTACACAGATCACATTGCGGTGACATTTACAAATGAGCCTGTGTGATCCGTTTAGAGCTTCCATTTCCAGGACATAACTGGATGGTCAGTCACTGAGCTCCCTCGAGTCCCTGAAGCGGGGAAATGAGATCTTGCGACCTTTCATTTTTCGTTGTCATGCTCCACCACCCGCCCCCACTCTAACTCCCCCTCCACACCCCACCAACACCGCCCCCCGCCCCCCACCACCCGCCACACACTTACACTTTCCCTCGAAACTTGTTTCTCCGCAACATTCCGTCTCCCTTTTTCATTTTAAGTCTCCTTCCCTAGTTTTATCTCTGTCTGTCTCTCTAGTGTACCTCTCTCCACCTCTCTGTGTGTCTCTTAAATAGAAGCGTTCAAAATCATGAAAGTTTCGATAGTATGAATAAAGAGAGACGATTTCAACTGGTAGGAGGGTCGGTAACCAGGGGACGCAAATTTACTTTATTGAACAGGAAGACAGGAGGATAATTGTTCATTTTTTTAACACGGCGAGTTGTTCTGAACTGGAATGCACAGCTTGAAAGAGTGATGGAATTAGATTAATAGTAACTTTGTAAAATGAATTCTATAAATACTTACAGGGGTTAACATTTGAAGGATTACAGGGAATGGGGTCAACTGAAATGCTCATCTATATCATTGTCCCAGCACCTTTCCTGTATCTACCTCTGTCCCTCATTGAGCCCAAATAAAATGCAATAATTACACAGCTTTCGTCTTCTGCTAATCCTGTCTTTTGACAGCGCTTGAGTGTGTGTGTGTCGATAATTGCCAGGAATCATTCAGAAGTTCACTACTGTTTACAAACGACTACTTTGAACAAAATAATAACACTGAATAGAGCTTGTTTAGTAGAAAGCACGATTATCTTTAACATTTACGGCTCTGAAGTTTTCCTCTGGTGAGGTTTTGGTGTTTAATCCTTTCAGTCATCGTGTGCCTCAAGCTGAAAGTTTAAACATTGGTTTCGACAAGCTGCCGGGTCCGGCCCTTGCGTGTCTGTGTAAATGGAGAACTGTCGGTAAGAATGAGAGGGAGCAGATTATTTTCTGTTCCTCTGGCAGATGCAGCATTGACCCTGCAGATGTCGGAAATCTCTGGAGTCCGCCACTCTCTCAGTCAGGTGGAGTCAGTCACACGGGCCTCGGTAATGATGTTTCCGCTCCGTTTTTACCACACAAATCCCTGGGTCACTCACCATAACACAGAAGCCGGCGCTAAGGCCCTAAACATCATTGCTTCCTCGCACTTTCACACCCTATTACAGTCAGATGTTTATTAGAACCCCTGCCTCTCTGTATGTAAGATTACCAGCAGTCTCTGTTATTGACACACTGGAGCCGGCCTCTGTGATTATTATTGGACCAGGCCCCAGTCTGGCCCGGGACCGGCAGTCAGAATTCCCTTTACAAATCCAAGGAGGGAGATGTTGTTTGTATTTTTGGAGAGGGCGGGAAGGTCAAAGCAGCAACAATGTCCCAGGAACCCGTCCTTTGCTGGATGGAGAAACTGTCCAGAGTTTCTCTGTCTTTAATTCCTCCTCCTGAATGCAAGAAAATAATGGATAACAGAGCAGAAAGGCTGACATATAAACTATCACCGTGAGCACTGGCCGTTATTAAATGGTCAACTCTCTGGATTGAGGCTTCAACCCACAACCGTTTGACCCAGGGGTAAAAGTGATGCTAATTCGTCAATGCTGACATGATGTATCCCCAGTTCCCATTGTATTAGTACAACGGCAACATATGACAGATGCTAGAAATCTAAAATAAAAACCGAATGTGCTCGAAATCTTCAACAAGTCAGACAGCAGATGTCGAGCCTGTTTGTTTTCTGGATCGTCATATTCTTTGCAGCCTTGGGGAAAGTGTGGAGAGGCGGGAGGATTTTAGAGGCTAATTAAAAACCGTTCTGTCACACGAACACTCTTCCCGTGGTCAACGGAGCCGGGAGTGGGAATTGAACACAGATCTTACAGCTCAAAAGCAGAAGGACCACCAACAGTACCACTCGGGAGTGCAGTGGCTGTGGAGAGAAGTAGAGTCAAAGTTTCTAATCGATGACCCCGGTTGTGCTGAAGGGTCATCGCCATGAAACGTTCACTCTGGTTATCGCCACAGATTCTGCCTGACCTGCAGAGTGATTCCAGAATGTTGTGTTTTATTTGCTATTACGCTAGACTGTGTCAGTGTTATTGCACCAACTCCACCCCATTCATATTGCAGTCGTGCTTGACTCTGTTATTGGGCATTCGGCAAAAGATTTGCTATTGTATCAATTGGCGCTGTCTCACACACACTATTATATCAGACCCAACTTCGATTTGGGTGGATCAGGTGCTGCCTGTGTCGTTATCACACTGGACCCAGTGATGTATTCAGTGATGCACTGCAACCTGCTATTCTCTGTTATCATCAAACATTGCACTAATTACACAGAGCTTTACCGTTTTTAATCTGTTCCCCATGTCCAATCTTATTGTATAAAACGCTGTCTCTGTAATGGTTGCCCGAAGGGCCTACATGTCATTCAAATTCTAATGCAAACCTCTCTCATTATTTCTGAAAACCTTGTGCCGATCAGTTTTCAATAGTAACCTGATTCTGATATTGTTGACGTTGACCCTGTTTCTGCTAGAGTTTCGCCATGACCTCTTTCAGTTGTTATTTTATACAAAGTGTTTTTGTTATTATGATCACACAAATATCGGTTCATTAAATGTAATACCAAGTCCTCCCTCTCTCTTATTCCTGAACTAGCCAATTTCTCTGTTTATATGACTCCTTGGGCCAATTTGTGTTATCACCGCATTAGCACATGCCTCTGTTTGTATTATACGAGGTATTGTGCCTGTTATTACTTACACTAGATGATACCTATGTTTATATTACACCAGGTCCTGTCTCTGATATTACTGCATAAGCCCATATCCCTGGTTATATAACACCAGGTCTTGTCTCTGTTATTACATCATTAGCCGATATCTCCTCTTATATTAAGCCAGATACTGTCACTGTTATTAATGCAGTAGTCCATATCTCTGCTTATGTTACACCAGGTCCGGTGTCTGATATTACTGCACGAGCCCATATCCTCGGTTATATAACACCAGGTCTTGTCTCAGTTATTATTTCATTAGTCGATATCTCCTTTTATATTAAACCAGATACTGTCTCTGTTATTAATGCAGTAACCCATATCTCTGCTTATGTTACATCAAGTACGGTCTCTGTTTATGCTCGAATAGGCCCTGGTTTATTTTCGTTAAGATTACGTTGTATATACAACCTGCAGGTAAACCAATCTGTCCAAACATGATTCGAGTGGTTGTGGTGGCATTTGTGAAGATAACAGTTTAAAAAGTGGAAATAGAAATAGTGAAAGTCTCTGGAGAGCAACAGGAGTTTCAATCCTTCCCATCAACAGGAATAATACATCGGGGAATTACAGGTGTATTAGTCTCATGTCAGGTGTAGGTAAAGTTTTATTTTTGCCATCACTTGCACAAATCATCAGACATTCGAGATTATCAGGAGCTTCTGTGAGATATTGAGGTGATCATTTGTTAATAAACTGCAGGTTATTCTCGATGTGATTTATTCCACTTTCCAACTGATCACCGGAGACAGATAAAGCACCTTAGAAACGAAATCGTCAGTCTGACATCAGTTGTAAATAAACAAATGCACACAACAGACTGGTTATCAATAAATACTTACAGTATTAAACAATCTACAATTTAAATAAATGCATAGTTTTGGATTTAAACACAATCACTGAAGGCAGGAATGGACTGAAAGTTAGCACTGGGAGGAATGAAGGGAAATTACTAACAAAAAATTCTCCAAAGAGTGTTATTAGATAATGGGAGATTCAAAATGAATAAGGCACTGTCTCAGAGAGAGAGAGAGCGGGGGTGGTGGGGGGCGGGAGTTAGATGGTGGATGGAGAGAGAGCGAGAGAGAGAAAGAGAGAGGAAGAAAGGGTGAGAGAGAGAGAGAGGAGAGAAAGAGAGAAGAGGTTCAGTGAGTTAGATACTGCCTCAGACAGAGAGAGAAGAGATATTCAGTGAATTTGGTGATAGACATGCTCGCCATAGTGACTAAATGGTCAGTATGACATCACTTTCTAAGCAAAAGTACACAACGAAACATGTTGACAATAAATGCTTACAATGTTACATCGTCCGCAGTGACAGGTTGAGTAAAAGAAAATTAAATACTGAAACATTTTGGTAAAGATCATCATTTATCTTTGAGAAACGGCGGTATAAGCAAGAGGCATGATTTTTTTTCCATACGTACACACAACTGGCCATATCTGATCTATAATTTCTTTGACTAAAGCTAAATGAAAATAACTATCAGGTACTGCAAAGAACGGGCCATTCAATATCGCCCGTTTTAGGCCAACGCCAGGGAACAATTCCAACCTCAACATCTTTGCGGAAAATAGTATCTCTCCAACTGACAGTTGGAGACATAGACCACTGCAGTAATCGTAGAGACATGGCCTAGCGTAGAAATAACTGAGGCAGGGTTAGCGCACTAAGCACTGGGTCAATTGATATTAATCCTCTCTCGGGGCTAGAACAGTAATGATTGATCCGGCGCATGGATTAATAACAACCTAGACAGGACCTGGTGCAGAAATAACTCAGATTGCCTACAATGTAAGATAAACAGAAACATGATCTATTGGAATAAAGACAGGGACAGGGCGAGTGTAATAGAAGGAGATGTATGGACTCGTGCATCAGCAACCAAGACAGGGTTTAGCGTTGTATATACAGACACTGGGTCCAGAGCAATAATAACTGAGACTTTTCCGCATGTAATACAACCAGAGATACGGCCTAATTCAGGAACAGCTGAGACCAGGCCGACCACTGAAATAACTGAGGCAGGAACTGGTGTAATATTATCATAGACATAATCCATTTCAATATAAATAAAGTCAGGGTCTGGTGCAGGAATACTGAGACAGGGCCGAGTGCACCAATTATTGATACAGCATCTACAGTAATACAAACGAAGGCTGGGCCTAGTATCAGCAATTATTGAGCCAGGGTTTAGTGCAGTAACAACAGACTTGGCCTTGTGTAGTATAAACAGAGACATGGTCTACACAGAAATAACAATGACAGGACCTATTTTAATATAAACAAAGGCAATGTCTAATGAAATATAAACGGAGGCGGAGCCTAGTGTAATATAAACTGAGACAGGGTCTAGTGTGAAATAAACTGAGACGGGATCTAATTTAATATAAACTGAGGCAGGGTCGACTGTAATATAAACTGAAGCAGGGTCGATTGTAATGTAAACATAGACGTGTTCTCGTGTAATATAAACTGAGACGGGCTCCAGTGTAATATTACCTGAGACGGGGTCTAATGTAATATAAATTGAGACAGGGCGTAGTTTTATATAAACTGAGATAGGGTCTAACAGAATATAAGCAAAAACGTGATCTAGTGTAAGATAAACATGATGTCGTGGAGTAAAAAGTGAGGCAGTGCCGAGTGCAGTAATGATTGAGACAGTGTCTTGTGTCATATGAACACCGACATGGTCTAGTTCAGTAATAACTGAGGCAGAATCTAGTGAAAGGAAACTGACACGGGGTCTACTGCAGTTTCACCTGACACAGGGCATTGTCTAAAATAACCTGAGACAGAGCCAGTGCAATAATTACCAACACAGGGACTGGATTAATATAAATAGAGCTGTGGGCAAGTGCAGCATTAAGAGAGAGGCACGGTATTATACAATAATAACATTGACAGGGCATCGTGTGATATAAACAGAGACATAGACTTGTGCAGCATTAGCCAAGGCAACCCCTAGTTTATTATAAACGTGACAAAGTCTAGTCGTGCAATAAGAGAGCCTCGTGTCATGTAAACAGGAACGTATTCTGGTTTCGTATAAGCAGAGACAAGCACTAGTGCAGGAACAACTGAGACATGGACTATTATCATATTAGTCAAGACATGGTTTAGTGCAGTGATAACGGAGAGAATGAATAGTGTAATATGGCCTTTGTCAGTACATTGACTGAGATTCAGCTATTATAGAAACAACTGAGACACAACCTGTTGTAATATGATCAGATACATCACTTAGTGTAATATATACAGACTAAGGTCAAGTTTAATACGAACAGGGAAAGGGTTCAGTGCAGAAATGATTGAGACAGTGCTTGTTTCTTATAATGTCAGTATTCACTGTTTCACTGCCATCTACTGGACGGACTCTACTATTGCAGATGTTGTGAAAATGTCGCTTTTTGTTGCTGCTTGACTTTAACGATAGAATCATAGAATTCTTACAGCGCAGGAGGATGCCATTCGGCCAGTCCTGTCCATGCTAACCCTCTGAAGGAGTAATTGACCTAGTTTCACTGCTTTCTCCGTAGTCCAGCATTTTTTTTCTTTTCAGATAAGGATCCAGTTTCGTTTTGAAAGCATCAATTGTCCCTCAATCCACCACACTGTCAGACAGTGCATTCCAGATGCTAACCACTCAGTTCGTGTAAAGTTTTTCCTCTTATCTCCATTGCTTCTTCTCCAGGTTACTTTAAACCTGAGCTGCTTGGTTCTCAATCCTTCCACCAATGAGAACAATTTCTCCCTATCTACTCTGCCCAGACCCTTCATGGTTTTTAACATCCCGATCAAATCTCCTCTAAACTTACTCTCCTCAAACGAGATTAAAGCCAACTGCTCCACTCATTGTTCATAACTGGAGTTCGTCATCCCTGGAAGAATTTTCATGAATCTTTCCTGTGTCCTCTCTGTCATGCCTTCAAATTCTTCCTAAAGTGTGGTGCCCGCAATTGGATGCAATTCTCCAGTTGAGGCCTAACCAGTGTGTCACACACGTTTAACATAACATCTTTGCTTTTATATTCTTTCCCTCTATTAATAAAGCTCAGGATGTTGCACGCTTTATTCACCGCGCTCCTTCGACTTGTCCTGACTCCTTCAATAATTTATACACATAAACATCCAGGTCACTCGGCTCCTGCAGCCCCTTTGAAATCGTACCCTTTCTTTTATATTGTCTCTCTGCGTTCTTCCGACCAAACTGAACCACTTCTCGCCTTCTCTGCGTTAAATTTCATCTGTGATTTGTCCGCCCTTTCCACCAACCTCTCGATGTCGGTTTGAAGTTCTAAACTATGCTCCTCATGGCCCGCAATGCTTCCACATTTCTCATCGTCCGTATATTTTGACATTGTGCCCTGTACACCAAGGCCCAGTTTATGAATAAATATTATGAAAAGTAGGCGTTGTAGCACTGACCCTTGGGGAACTTCATTATAACCCTTCCCCGAGTCCGAAAAACAAACGTTCAAAACTACTCTTTGTTTCCTGGCACTCAGCCAGTTCCCAATCCATGATGTTACCGTCCATTTTATTCCAGTGAGCTCCAACTTTGCTCACAAGTCTGTTGTGCGGCATTTCATCAAATGTCTTTCGGAGACCATGTCAACCACGTCAAAAACATTACCCTCATCAACCATCGCTGCTTTGTCATCAAAAAACTCAAACAAGTTAGTTAAATATGATTTTCCCTTAACAAATCCACGCTCGCTTAATGTATCAAGAAACCACTTCTACTGATGTATGGGCTCATTACCTCCTGTGCGAACTCCTAATACTTATGGTGCAACTGTGGCAGATTAACGTGGCTGATTTGCGCACTTAAAGGTCACGAGAAGGACAAAGTGTCTCAATTCATATTGATTAATTCTTGACGATCTTGTTTCAACCGAAGAATGTGGACCAAGGCGCACATTGTGGGAATGATGGGAACTTAAATGACCAACTCAACCGGTGTGAAATGGGGAGAGATTTTTTTCTTCATGGAATCGCCTGAAATGTGGTGGCGGTGATTTTCTCCGATTCTTCAGGTGCTACAGGGCCTCCGAGGGCGGGGAGGGGGCTGCAGGATGTGTGGTGGAGCTGGTGCGAGTGCATGAGATAAATTCGATAGTTTTTTCTTAAATGCTGGTACAATCCTGAGGGACTGAATGACCTCCTTCCCAGCCGGGAACACGGGTTCATTCCAGAAGTCTATGTCTTATTGGCGCAATCCAACACTTTTCATTTTGCACCTATACTTCATAAAAATAAAAAGGAAAATAAAGAATATATATATATATATATATATTACAGCGCTTTTCACGATCACCGGAAGTCTCCGAGTGTTTTACAATCAAAAATGCACTTATGATGTGTATTGACAGTTGTAATGTAGGAAACACCGCAGCCTGTCTGAGCACAGCAAGCTCCCACAAACCGCAATATGATAATGATCAAGTAATCTAACTCTTTGCGTATTTTAAGATGATTATTGACTGATAAATGCTAAGGCACCGGGGATAACTCCCCTGCACTTCCAGATGGAATAGTACCATGGGCTCTTACACATCGACCTGAGAGGGCAGATAGCCCCCAGTTTAATGTCAGAGGGGAAAGTGCTGCCAACTGAGCCACAGCTGACAACCAAAGTCCCTTGTGAATGAATATGACATAAATAAATATAAATCCAGGCATCCAATGGCTCAACTTTATACATAGGTACATAGTTAAATCAGACTGAACCTGGCCCCAACGGTACCACAAACCCTATCGTAGAGTTCCGCTGGTAGGACAGGCACTGACTGTAGGTGTGATCTTGAACCTGACAACAGAATAGCTCCTTCATTGTGCGGGTTGTGCTCTAAGATCCAACCAGTTTGTAGGTTAGCCAGAACTTCACAGTAATTCAAATGATTTGTGGACCAACTAGCTCATTTCCTTAAACAAACGAATATTCATTGGGCCTTGAATCGTTACAGAATTGGAGATCATTAATAGATTGTGAAACCCCAATCGATTAGGCGTGGTGAAAGGGTTGAGGATTATTGATACAGTGAGAAACCTCATTCAGTTGCAAGCCATCGATTGTATGGGAAAGTTGAAGGTTTGGAACTATCAATAGATCAAACCATTAATAGATTGAGGCACAGCTGATGTTTATTAAACACGATCAATGGCAAAATTACCAAGAAATATAAATTGTTTTGCAATATGACAGCCTGGGAACACCTATTGTTACGAAAGTAGAATAATTTAATAATATTTTTCTGGTTTATCGTAAAGTAGGTTTATGTGAGTGAGTATAGTTGGTTCTGCCTGTGTAATTTAAATACATTTGGAGTCAGATAGACTGCAAGCTTGGAATTATCAAAAGAAGCTAGGTGTAGAAATGTGTTTGAAATGCTAATGAATAAACATGGGCGCTGGCTTAGCATGCAAGGTGGGAAGGGAGTTTGCCTTTTTAGATAAATGAAAGAATTGTATGGATTTTAAGTTCACAAGTAGCCAGCTAAGCAAGGCTAAGGAGTGTGTTTATTTTTCCCAAAGGTTACTGATAATATTGGAACATGAATTTTTCTTTATTATGGGAAAGGTACCTCTCCAAAGTCATATGGAACAATAGAATTTACAAATTAAAGAGAGATAAAATTACATAAAGGAGAATGAAAGGCTATGTGAGGCAAGGGCCATGTAAGATCTAACAGGAGTGTGTGAAACAGCCTTCAAGAAGCCTCCAACCTTTTGTGCATAAGCCGGCTCTTCCAGTAACTGAAGTTGGAGCAAACCATTTGAAATTCCACGGCCAAGTGAGTACTGGGTTAACTTGCTGGTTTTCTTTGAAACCTAAGGGCCTCTTCTGCACTGTGTGATTCTGAGATTCTGTGATTCTCTGATTTTGGACTACTGCCTTAAAGGGCGTGTGTAACTGAGAGCCAGGTTAATTCAGAATTTTAGGATTTGCTACAGCATTGTGTAATAGCAGTGTTATGTATGTTTTTGAAATCTTTTATTTTGTCAATATATATTATAATTTAATTTTTAAAATCTCTAAAAGCCTTAGTGGACTCTTCACCTCTGAACGCAGTTCATTCATCTTCTCATAACAATTACAAATTGAAAACCTTTGTGATGGCGTGACCATGTTTCCCTTGTGGATTTGGTCCACATGGCCACATATCATCTGCTACGCCATAACACATGGATCTGGAACTATCTCTCCATTTGTCTGTCGCTGTTTCTGTTAGTTGGCACAGCGACAGTTACTCCTGATAGTGGGACATTGAACATGAATGGCAATGTGCACAGAGCGGTAGTTATCCTCGTTAAAGGTAGAGATCCTCTTCTGCAATGAGGGAGGATCGATTGTGTATTAAGAAACTCTGTGCTGTTTACCTAAAAACATTTCCCCAATATAATATTAATGACTATATTAATAACAATATTAATAATTCATTTTGCCGTAGTTTTGAATATTCGCAAAGGGTTTCAAGGTATAAATTCAGAGCAGAAATTTGTGTGGAAAGGTAATTACTGAATATTCCCACATTGATTCCTCGTTGGAGGTTTCATATCACAACACCATTTCCCTCCGATCCTAAAACGTCTCACAATGCAACTGCAACCGTATAAAAACCATGAGCTTGGATTCACATTGTCCCATGGAGCACTGACCCTGTATTCATGTTCAAAACTGTGATTCAAATCACTTCAGCCACTTCACCGACTCAGTTCTGTCCAGTTCATGCACCATGTCCGATCTAACCAGAATCTCCATCGCGGCGATCCTGAGCACATCTCATTGGAGTAATGACCTCACCCATCCAACTCGTGAAGAATTGATTCTCTGCACGAATGTACTGAATGGAAAGCTTCTCGGGAGTGTGGTTAAAGGGGTTAAGGGCTTTTGAATTTGCGACAACAATCTGTAATACCGATCGGATATATTTCATTGTGGCAATGGTTTTCAATCAATATTTTGCCGTAAAGAAAGTCACAGTTCATGCACGTTTTTCCCGTGGTGTTCAGAATGTTGTGACTGCACCACAATCACAGAGCAGCAAGAAATTACCAGGGAAATGTGAAAAAATGTATGTATTCAACCATCTGCTATGTTTCTGCTGCGATTAAAGTAATTTGGTTGAGGGTATGCTGAGTGTTGTACGTGAAAAGGCCGCATGTTGCACATGTTATAATCCCTGTTTCTCATCACAGTCATGAAACCGCTTTCTAACTTTGAGATGAAGATTCAGCATCAGCAGCAAAGGTTCATCAGTGCCGCAGGGATATCTCCAGGTTGCACTTGGTGACGTTCAGCTCGTCAGTTGTCAACTGCCAAGGAATTGGAATGATCCAGAAAATCGGGAAGGACTGAAAGCACCAGACAGACACAAATGGAATAAAGGACCTGCTGTAAGTTATGGAGCAGTCAATCGTAAAGATGAAAATGTGGAACAGCATTTTTCAGGCACATCCACCCACACTCCACCGACCCATCCATCCATCTGAAGAAGAGTCATACGGACTCTAAACTGTTAACACTGGTTGTGTCTCCACAGATGCTGTCAGACCTGCTGAGCTTTTCCAGCATTTTCTGTTTTTACATCCGTCCATCCATCCATCTCTCCAACCCCCGATCTGTCCATCCCTCCATCCATCTATCTATCCATCCACCCATCCACTCATCTGCCCGTTTATCTGTCTGTCTGTCTGTCTGTCTGTCTGTCTGTCTGCCTGTCTATCTATCTATCTATCTATCTATCTATCTATCTATCTATCTATCTATCTATCTATCTATCTATCTATCTATCTATCTATCTATCTATCTATCTATCTATCTATCTATCTATCTATCTATCTATCTATCTATCTATCTATCTATCTATCCATAACGCCATCTGTATATTAATTCATCTATTCGTTATCTGTTGTTCATTATGTTTCTATGGTTAACCATGAAATAATTCCTGTAGGAGTGAGTTCTGGACGTTCAGTCGGACAGTGGTCAACAGAAGACCAATAACTGGAAGGAATCTCGATGAGCATAAATTGCATCTATTCAACTTCCGAAATGAATTATTTTTTGCAGCTTCATCGTCAAAACCAGAACCCGGCTCCAGCTTTCGTAATTCGGGCACATTCTTGTGGAAAGAACATTAAAGGTTGCTTTTCAGTCATTCGAAAAATACCCAAGAATATAGCTGCTTTCACCTTGTTTGTGCTTCAGGTCGCTGACAACCCCGTGTATTACTGTGTGCTGAGGCCCTCAGTGAGAAAGGCCTCGGGGCAACTCGCACCGTTCCCGTGTTTTGTGAGATCAGTGAAAATAAGATTCATTAAATTAGGCCACCAGGTGGCGCATCAGGCCTTGGATTCCCACCTCCTGACAGATACTTTCTTAAAAATACTTGAGGAGAAATGGCGTTTGATCTCGTATTTATGCCCATTAGTGTGACGTTTCCTTAAAGACCCACAATTGGGAAGTTTATTTCAACAGCCCAGCTCCAGTACATTGGGATGGGATGCCCAGTTGTTCTGTTCCCCACGACAGATTCAGCCCCTTGATTTAACTGATTTCAACTATGAAAGTGTCTGTAATTACAGAATAATACAACAATCCTCTAATTCCTGTCGCCAGACTGTTTTCCCCAGATTTGAAATGAATGTGAACGTAACGCAGTCCTTACAGACCGGCAGAATTATATAATTTCTGTTGAGCTCATTAGTCTTGAATTCAGCTCATTATAGATAGATTTTACGAGTGACAACAGTGCCCGCGGCCGCCTCCCCCATAGTTCTGTTTGTTTCTCTCGCTCTGACCTTCCTTGCTTTTCCTGTGAGTTGGTAGGTGTTTCCCACTGTTCCTGGTTTGACGTTTGTTGGATCAACAGTACAGTCGGGGATCGGCACTTCTGCCCTGACAGAGGATTTGGCGGACTGTCGAGTTACAGACTCAGGGAGCATCATGGGGAATTACATCACACCCGGTCCCCGTCATTATATCACTTTTTAGTAAGTATTTCCTTCCCAGAAAAAATCCGTTCTCCCCCTGACTGCTGTAACCCACATGTTATTAATTGTAAGGTGATGCTGCTGATGATGAAGCTACTTGAAATAATGGTGATGATGATCCTGATAATGATGACATCTACCCAACTACTTTATGTTAGGATGGAGCCATCCAGACACAGTGGTCGGGTCGGTTGCTGAAATGATGCCGAAGCTGAAATGATGACGAAGACGGCAGTAACACCACGTGATCTGCATCTTCAAAACAAATCTCCATAACCATACAAAGAGTCATACGGACTCGAAACGTTAACTGTCTTCCTCTCCGCAGATGCTGTCAGACCTACTGAGTTTTTCCAGCTATTTTTATTTTTGCTCCATAACCATTTGTTCTGGAATAGCAGCCGCCCGGGCAACATCCACAGCTCCCGAATAATCTGATCGGTGAGAATGAAAACAAGAAGACAGACATTGTTGGTCAATTCTCTTCTACATTTAACAGAACTACCAAGATAACGGAGCTGAGGCTCTGATCTGCGACGCAGCCGAGTATTTCTGTGCACAAGCCCCAAGGCAGAGATACGGCGGATCCCGGTCAAAATGCCAGAACGAGCAGCTCAGTTAATGCTCAGCAGAGGGCGCTCGAACACCGGGAAACAAGGGCAAATATTCAGCCTTAGTGTCAGATTCAGGCGGAGCTTCCTTAAAGGAGCAAGAAAACCGTAACATTCTGTTGGCCCATGACCTCCGAGCTCCAAGGCCGTGTAAGTGGAGGATACACCAAAGATGCGCCGGGGAACACCCCGCCCGGAGTTCCCAGGCAAGGTTTACACTGCAATTGTCCGGGATGTGGAAACGTCCCAGGGCAATTGCTCTGTACTGGGAACAAAGAGAAAATACAATTTACATTGCAAACCTCGAATGGTTCTGATTGTCCTACATCAAGAGTTGCCCAGGAAAAGTTAGAATTAAAACCACTTCTAGCTGCTGGGTAACTTTGTACAGAGCCACGTCGACGCCCACGAATCTCCTTCTACACCCCCGAACTCCCAGGGCCTACCCCCACCTCTCAGACTCCAACTCCCCCCCACGGGACAACCCCAACCCCCGAAACCCCAGTGGACTCCCCGCACCTCACGACTACTCTCAGCCGCCCAAACCCAGCTCCTTATATAAAGAAAGTCCAGCGAATTCAGTAAATAGACGGAGAATTTCTCACCGCCTGGCAGCGGGCGATCCTGTGGATTGTAAACAGAAGAGGGAGACGGAGAGAAAGGAGCATAAATGAAAGCAGAAATGATATAAATAAATCGAGTTAACAAATCCAAGCAGGAAGCAGAAAAGGAGAGGGCGGGTTAAAATTATTGAATCGTGCGATGGCAGTGATTGAAAGGAAGATCTGAACATTGTCCCTGTGCACGCGATTGCCTCCTGCTCCACGGTACATCAGCCCCACACTTTATATCGAGTGTTTAAAACCTGAACAATGTTCCGATGACGGTGAGTGAAACCCCCTCCTTCCGCCGCCGCCTCCACCATCACCGTCGTATATCGGCTCAGTACCTCTATGGCCTCAATGGTTAAAGACCTGAGAGATTTACCTGTGAAGATCAGCGAATCAGGTCCCAGTGGTGAATAATTTCAGTGCCGTCTGCTCTCACTAGTTAAAGATTTGAAACATTGCGCTGTGACAGGCGAATGTGTACCTCGTCTACAGATTAGCCCTGTGTCTGTCTGTGTGCTTTCAGACACCTACACAATGCCAAATATAAAGTTGAGACGAAGAACAATGGGCGATGCATAGGGAGTTTGATAAAAATGAGACTCAGTATGGTGATAATGCAGAGAAACACTAACAGATGGACATAAATGAAGGTGAGATTGATTACATTGAGTGGTAGAGGGACATATTAATAGAGAGAGATGTATAATGCTGAGGTGAGGACAGTTAGTGGTACAAAGCGAGAATAACAGATGGGTATTGATGCAGAAATGTATTTATAAATATAAAGGCACAGAAAGTAAACAGTTGATAATGGCTATTCTCCCATATGACACATAGTACAGTGAACTGCGGGAAAGGGATCATCACTACTCTGTGTAATACAAATGGACAAGAGAGACTAACACTGACTGAAGTTCTGGGACGCACACACAGTCTGTAGACTCCTCTGCAACACCAGGAAAAAGGAAAATTGGAGAATCCTGCGGATTTTAAAAAGGAAAATGGGGAGGATGCTAAAGGAAACAATGGAAAACAAAGGCAAACATTAGCACACAGCTAACAGAAAGAAAAAAAAAACAGCAAGTTAAAATAAAACAAACTCGTGGTATAGGAATCTGAGCACCTTTACTGTGACTTGAGTGAGGGCCACCTCAGTGCATGAGCTCAGTGCCTGGTCGTACACAGTTACTCAAGGATGAAGCAATACTCATTTATTAGTGCACTGTACAATCCCTCTGTTTATATTAAACTAGAGATTACCTCATTTATTACTGCACTGCACTGCTACCCTAGATGATGTCTTAGCTATTACTGCATTAGATATCCCTCACCTTATGTTAGACGATGCCCTATTTTTCTTATTACTGACTACAACATTTTAATGCTATTGTATATATTACACTAGACACTGTCCCAATCGAACTACACTAGACCACATCTCACTCTATATTGCATTCGTCCCTTTTTTCAGTTATTTGCAATAGAATGCATCTCTGTCTAGGTCGTATCTCAGTTATTATTGCAAGATGTCATGTTCATTAGTGTTAAGCAACATCCTGTCTCAGTATTACACTAGATAATGTCACTCTTTATATTACAATAGCCTGTGTCTCTGTTTACGGTACATGAGACCCAATCTCATTTATTGCGGCATTACACATGCCTCTGCTTGCATTAAGCTCGGCCATGCCTGAGTTACTACTGCTTAAAAAGGCTTTGAAGTGTTCGATCAGCCATGATTGTATTGAATGGCGGAACAGGCTCGACGGGCTGAATGGCCTTCTCCTGTTCGTATGTTCCTATGCTTCCAGATCCCGTACTATTGGCATTATTCCGAAGCAAACACTAGCCACATAGCCAAGTAAGGTAACAAGCTGCTACTTCATCTTTGTGTATGCTGTGTACAACTGCCAGGATATTGGTAATGTCACTGGACTCCCTCATAATGTAACCTGGCCCCCAGTTGCTGGACCAGGGAAGATGCCGGGTCTGAGGCGCCGACCTTCAGATGAGAAGTCTAACTGAGGTCCCGCCAGTCCGTTCAGGGCGATGTTGAACAATCTCCAGAATATTGGGATAAGAGCGGGATAGGGGGATTCTCCTGGTGTCCTGGGCCCACATTTTCACCTTTAAGAAACACCATCCAATACAAACACATGCACCGACCTCCCAGTTCATTACTGTGGGGAAAGGAAGGCGGCAGCACAACTGGCAGAAAGAAAAGCTCCCCTCCCCCACCCCTGTACACCAGGGTATTGTGGGAGGGGCTTTCACATCCGGATCACAATCCAAATGAAGTGGCAGAACATTGCAGCCTCCTTTTATAAACCTGTCTCTTATTCCCACAACACTTAGCCAGCGACCCGGGAACCGTGCGGCCCATCAATAATCTCAATAACACTGCCCTGTGCAAATCAACTCGGCCCCGTGAAAATATTTCAGTCCAGCTCTGAGGTCCGGTCTCCCAGTGCAGTCCAGGGCTGCAGTCTCCAGCTCCCCGTCATATAAACCCTCAGCTCCAGGCAGCAGAGCGATGGGAATCCTCCTTGTTTTCACCCTGTGTGTCTGTTTACCCTGTGAGTACCGATCAAACAAACCGACATTGTGTGGATTTAATATAAAGCTGCCCGAGTGCATCCCAATTACAGACACTGTCTGGGGTTTTAACCCGGTTCTGTGGTTCGGCTCCGATGGTCCATTCAACTCTCTCTGTTTAATTTCCAGGCTCTTTCAGTCAGTCAGTGACACAGACCCCGGCAGCGGTGACCAGGAAGGAGTGTCAGTCTCTCACCATCACCTGTGTTTTCTCCGGTGCTTCGTGGCATTATTTCCAAAGTGGACATTTCTTCAAACAAACCCAGACCGGGACAGAGTGGGAGCGGATCTCCAGCGGGGAGAGATTTGTTGTGTCGGTGAATAAAGCAGAAAACACATTTTCGCTGGAAATTCGAGATGTGAGAGTTGAAGACACCGCCACCTACTACTGTAAAGCTCAGTACAGATACACACACAGTGATGGGCCTCGGCTTCCCGCGATACAGAAACTCTCACTGCGGATTATCACAGAAACAAATGAAAAAGCGGAGTTAATCTGCAGTTAAACCCCCACAGCTCCGACTCACACCGTCTGCCCCACAGTCTAGTTTATAATGAGATTGGATTATTGCCGTTAACATCTTGAGTTTTATAAATGCCGAGTGTGTGCGTATGGTGATGTCTTTCCCAGGATCGGTGTCAGTGAATGGGGATTGGGAATGACTGATCCCAGTTACAAACCCCGAATGCCAGATGCGATTCTGGTCTAACAGCTGAAACCGGAGCCGCTGTCCCCTCTGTTTAACTAATGTTCCCACATCTCAGCAAGTACCCGGGGGATTTTATACTAACTTGTAACACTGTGTGGATGGGGTATGGGGAATCACAGTGGGAGAGAATTTAACAAATACCTCTGTATAATTTAAATATAAATTCTCGGGGCCCGGATAGTGAATTGTTGGGTTGATGTTATTAGCGCTGTCACCTGGTTACATTTCATTGTAATTTCCACGATTCAGTTATCTTTCTTTGATATTTTTCTCGCTTTATATGAAGCGAACATCTCGTTCCCGGGACCATTTACTCAGAGCTCAGGGCCTCAGAAAGACTAGTTTGAACCGACAAAGACTTTGAAACATTGAATATTGTTTATTTATTTACATCCGCTGAATAATTGTGCAGTTTCTACTGTCTGATGATGATTTCCTGGCAGGTTGAGGTGTCGGTGGTTGTTGTACCGGGGAGACTGTGAGCGGTGTTACTGTGGTGGGATACTGATTATGCGGATGGATCCGGGACGGTGGTGACTGTCACAGCCGGTAAGTGACTCCAAACTCCGCCGTTACAACCTGTCCCGGGTAATGTTCACCGTCAGTTTATTATTGATATCAGTGGAATTTGGGTGGGATGTGGGAGTTGACGGAATCTGGACCATTATTGGTTTAACGGGAACATTGGGGACAACATCAACATCACGGACTCTCACACTCTGAATCGCTTTTAATGAGCGGAGATTGTCGACAATCCGGACTCCACTCCTGGTGTTAAGTGTAACCGAGGGAGCTCAGTCTGTCCCTTAGAGCCCGGGAGCGGGGTCACAGAGCTCTCTCCTGGGCAGCAGATTGCAGTCCGAGCCGCGCAATGTGAATGAGGTACCGGGTGAATAAACTCAACACAACTGCGGCCAGTTCGGATACCTGTAGCGGCTCGTTCAATACCTGACCCGGGAGAAAAACGGGACAGTGAAACAACAGGTTTCAGATATAAGAGATCCTGATGTGGGTCCAGGTGGAATTTTATTATTGGACAATCAGTGACTGAAATTAGTGACATTGTCCCCGCCATTTCTTTCAGTTGCCTCCATATAACCAATCAGTTTCCTCCTTTTCCGCCTTCAGACCGAAATGTGAAAGTTTGGAACTGCAGACACTTCTCTATATTGAATGTAGATGTTTGAGAGATGGTATTGCTGTAATTCATCTGTATCCCTGATTACTATGAATTGAAACAACACAGTGCAGTGAGAGAGTGAAGGTAATGCATTAATCTTATAAAGGAGAACAGGGACAGAAGGAAACAATTATAAACTGGGGGAACGTTCGTTGATAACCAGCAAGAAATAATTAATCTAAAGGGAGAGAAGGATTGGATGATTTCTGGGCGCCTTTCAAAGTACAATCCGAGCCCAGGGTGGTGGGTTAGGTTTATGGGAGGAAGGACTGAAATGGACTCCAGTCCGGAATGCTGTGTAAAGTTTTGGTCCCCTTACAGAAGAGAGATCAATCTGCATTGGAAGAAGTGCAACAAAGGTTCATCAGACTGATTCCTGAGATGAAGGGATTGTCCAATAGGAAGAGGTTTAGTCGCCTCGGTCTATATTTCCCAGAGTTTAGAATAAAGAGAGGTGATTTCATGAAAACATATAATATACTGAAGGGTTTTAACAGGGCAGATTCTGGCTCGGAGTTTCCCCAGACAGAGGGTATAGAACTCGGGGTCACAGCTTCAGAATAAAGGGTCATCCATTAGAACTGGGAAGGAAAAAATATCTTCACTAGAACCACTGTTGTGAATCTGTGGCATTCTGTCACTCAGAGAGCGGTGGGTGTTCAGTATCTGTTTGCTTTCAAGACAATATTCGATAGGCTTGCGGACACAAAAATATCAGGGATATGGGGATAGTGCGGGAATGTGACGTTGAGGTTGTAAATCAGCCAGGATACTACTGAATGGCTGAGCAGGTTTGAAAGATGATCTGGCGGCTCCTATTTCTATTGATTGGATTCTCTGCTTTGATTTCTTACACTCCTGAGGAAAGAAATCAGCAACAATCCACATCTCTCTGGGAAGATTGAACAGGCTGGGTCTCTTATGTCTGGAAAACAGAACCACGAGGATAATCCATGGAAATCTTTTCAATAATGAACGGTTTTAGTGTGGATAAATTGTTCATTTGTGGCTGAGTCCGAAGCAATAGCCGTCAACATATGACAGTAACTAACAGAACAGATTTAAGACAAATGAATTTAAACAAAGGCAGGTCAGAATGTGGAACTTGCTGCCTCAGGGAATGGTTGGAGATAGTATTGATATATTTATTGGAACACTTGAAAATACAGGAGGGAGAACGGAATAGACCGACACTGGGAGCTGGGTGGAAATGGTCAATTAGATTCCTGGTGGGGTTAGGCTGGAATTGATTATATACACAGGCTGAATGGCCCATTCCTCTTCCGCATTCTTCTTTCTCGATAATGTAAAATTGAGAGAAAACTCCGCCCAGTGAACCCGAGAGAGAATCAGTCAATGGGAGGAAAGAATTAAAATTGTCAGAGAGCCGGAAGAGGCAGTTCCCAGTGAGTAACAGTAAAACCACTGCGGAAACTGAACAGACTGAACCCAACCGACAACTGAGAGAGATTGGGACAAGTTCCCACGGTTGCAAAAAGCGCAAACAGCACAAAATAAATGTGAAATAAAGGGAATGCGAAATTAAAGAAATAAAATGAAATTAATTGCACCTATTTGCAATTAAGCTGAACTGGAGAAAATAGGACACTATTGATGGAACATAGAGAAATTTAGCAAAAGGCAGGGAGAATTTCCCGAGTAGTTTTAAACAACAGGAAATGATTGACTTTTCACCACGAGAGATGCTCACTCTTGGTTTGGCCCAATCGGTGCTGATGAACCCCATCAGTTTGTGTTGGATCTTGCTGTGCGCAGTGATGGCACACAGCTGTGTTTCTCTCCGACAAACATGTTTTTTTTGGAAACTGGTTGCCTCGCTGAACATAAAATGCTCCCTCGTGTTTGTTTCTCACCAAGGAAAGTCGAAACCGGAATCTAATATAATTCATATAATTATCGAGCACGGAAGGATGACATGCGGCCAATCGCGTTGGCGCTGACCCTTTAAAAGTGCAATACAAATGTTCCCACTGCCCATGAATTTTCTCTAGAGCTCTATATTTGTATTTACATTTCCATCACAGTCCCATTACCCGTTTGAAAGTCACTATTGAATCTTTCCCCAACACCAATTCAGACAGTGCAGTCCTGATCGGAAGAACTCGCGATGTAAAATAAAACATCACCTCATTCCCTATTTGGTCATATTTTCATAACAGTGAACACGGATCAAATAGGCTTCCAGCAAATAAAATTACTGCAAAAAGCAGAGCTATTCACTCGATTGGCAGATTCTCCTGGACAAACAGTGGCTGAACAAAAATATAGTGTTCATTTTCTTATCCTACAGATTCCAGTTCCATAACTTCCCGGATTTCGCCTCTACAAACGTCTGCTGTCGGTGACACCGTTACTTTAAGCTGTGAATATTCAGGGTTCTGTCAGTACACAGTACACTGGTACCGTCAGTCCCCAGCACAGGCTCCGGAATATCTTCTTCAGAGACACACTTCAGGAGAAAAGAATAAAGAGAACGTTGCCGGCGGGAGAATTTCTGCTTCTATCGATTCTACCGAGAAAATCAGCCAGTTAAAGATCTCCAAACTACAACTCAGCGACTCCGCTGTTTATTACTGTGCGCTGAGTCGGCGCACAGCACAGTGATACAGAACACGGAGAGAGCTGTACAAAAACCTCAACATGGTGCACAGTGTTACAGAAACCGGAGGGCGCTGTACAAAAATGCTGGGATTACAGACAAACAGTGATAGAGAGCACTGAGAGAGCTGTACAAAAACCTGAATATGGTAGGATTACAGACACACAGTGATACAGAGCACGGAGAGAGCTGTACAAAAACCTGAACATGGTGGGATTACAGACACACAGTGATGCAAGGCACAGAAAGAGTTCAAATAATTGTCCATTTTCGGGTATAAGTTGAAAGGAGCATACACACACACACACATATATATATACACACACACAGAAGGAGGGGTGGGGGGCGGGGGGGGGGGGGGGTGGTGAAGGGAATCACTCTTCGAATGTAATTTCAATTGACCTTACAATTTTGTGTCACAGAATAAAACCCTTAAACACATCAAGTTCGCACGTTCTTTCTGGCTCCGCAGAGCCTTTAATATTTTTATACTTCGAGCCACCTACAATACTCCCGCCAAAATAATTCATTCAATTATCCATTCTTCAACAAGCGATATGCACTTTTTGGGCATAAATGGTTTAATGTGGCCTGACAGCCTGAGAAAGTGGTGCTAAAACATCCGGGATTATCGACATCATAACAGCGGCATAGAGTCTAAAAGCAAGGGAATACTACTGTTCCCCTGGAAAGCACTGGTTCCTTCTCAACTGGAACATTGTGTCTACTTCCGGGCATTGCACTTTAGGAGGGATGTGAATGGTTTAGAAAGGGCGCATATAAGTTTACCGGAATCATCCCAGGGATGCAGGACTTCAGTTAATTGAAAAGATTGGGGAAACTGGGCTTGTTCTCCATGGAGAATGGAAGGTTCATGATATTTCTGATAGAGGTGCTCAAAATCATGTGGCCTTGGGCTCTAGATCAAAATAAACTGTTTCTATAGGTGGGAGAGTAGAGAAGAAGAGCAAGAGGTTGGTTTTCGATTCTCTTACTTGCTGAATGGGCCGTGGAAGGAAGCGGCTCCAACAATTCAATGCGGCTGGGAAGGGCCCCGACCTGTGGCACAGGGAGTGCGGGCGGCACTCTGCGAGAATTGTCCGCAAATTCGCGGCTGTTCAAACCATCGCTTTTGTCCATTAAGACCGAATGTTTATATTGAAGTCACTTTTCGTATAAATCGAGCCTTTTCACCCGCATACAAGTCAGATATACACAGCCTGCTGTATCACACACACACACACACACACACACAGGGCCGACTGTGTGTCACAGAAACCTGGCCTCCGGTTTTCAATGGCTCAGGGCAAAATATTGTCAGCAGGATAACAGCACGGTGATTGGCTCTTTCTCCTATTGATCCGGGGTCAGGAGGTCACGGCGTATTTTCAGACTCCGCCCAGCATTAGAACACCCAGCTTGTAAATCGTGTCACTTTTGACCGGGACCTTGGAAGAGGGGTAAAACCGCAGTTCTTAAAGAGGCTCTGCACAGCTCGAGTTGTTTGGCTAGGTTTTAGTATTTAGGAGGGGTGATTAGTGGTTGAAATATGGATCAGAAGAAAGTGACATTTTTTAATGCATTGATTCAGTCAGGTGGCTGAACATCAATTGCTTATTTTTAATAACTATAAATGATTTCGTACAATCAACACGTAAAGTAGAAACAATAGTTTTCGAGGAGTACATGCCATCAATTCAATGCAATGTTATTGTAATAAACACAATCGGATCTTGTTTATTGCTGTATTCTCTTAAAGCACAGCATATGGACTTGGGAAGACAAAAATAATTAGGGCCTGGTGAATGCTAACAGAGACAGAGCCTAGTGTAATAACCAAATAGGAAGTGGATAATAATGGGGATCCATTAAAATATTCACAGAGAAAGAGCCTATGAGGTATAAATTGCAATTTCTGGGGACCTTATGTGTTGTGTGTGAGTCTAACTTCTATCATGTCAGTACATTCGGCAGCATTTGACTCTCACTGTCATTCTGATTCTTACCTGGTCTCATGTCACTGAGCTATGATGGCTTCGGCCTGATGGCTAACAATGTTTCTCTCAGTGTCTCCCATAAATGAACGTTCCACATGACTAAGCACACTTTAGATCTGCGCAAGCACTAACTAGTTACATTCAAAACTACACTGGGCTGCATGAGGCACCAAGACTCGATAATCGTCTCCCAAGTGTCTCCCAACATTCTACCACCTCCCAAAAATAACATGGAAAATAATTGCTGAATCTATCTGTTCAAGTAACTGTAAATAATTATGGAAGCTAATTGTCTCCCTGTAGAATTCCAACAGTATAGATAACGGTCTGTTTGAGCTTATCACAGAGAATCTCTGTCATCAACTATCACCGGCAGAGAACATCTCTTCTCATAGAAAATGCACGGCCGAATATCTGGTGTAGTTTATGCCATTTATTATCCAATTCTTGCTGCTATTGGAGTTCCGGGTAAGACTTTGGGCTAAACCATCAATTGGACAAAGCACTGTTTTATGAAGCTGGTTCTGTCAATGACAATTAGAAATGTGATATAGTCATCTTTAGGCATTTCTTTAAACTCATTTGCTCAGGGGTATACAAACTTTCCATCGTTTTAATGTTTCTTTGTTTTAAACTCAAACATGAATAATTAATTCTCTGAAACACCCAAAACTCTGCGTCTATTCCTTTACACCATGCTCATGTCGCTAGATTGATTTCTAAAGAGTAATATTCTGGTAACCTTTTCGAAACCTATAGTTCACGCATATTCTTCTACAAGTGAAGACCTTGAGAATACATTTCCAACAATATCAACTTTGGGTAGAGTTTGATTTTGTGTTAGTCTAAAAATGGCAATTGCCGTTGTAACATCTACCTTGAATTATGGTTCCATTGTTTTCAGGTTAATTACAATTCTGGGGGGATGTGGAATGAGCTGCAGGTTCATTAACAGCCATTTCACATTTCCGCCTGAAGTTAAGCTTCACCTGCTTGAAATGGTTGAGGGGTGAAATTGGCTTTGAGCTGTTAAGCAAGCTGGCTGCCAGTTTTATACTCGATCCAGTTCTCTGTCCCGTTGACATCAGAGGAGTAGAAATCGGACCAAGTGTAAAACTGTCAGCTCATTCGATTCAGCCTAAAAACGGTTCCTGCCCCATGGAAGTCAAAGGATATCGGGTGCAAGTGGGAGTGTGGAGTTGTGGCCATGATCATGTTAGCCATGATCTGATTGAATGACGAAGCAGGCGAGAGAGGCCGAATGGCCTTTATCTGCTCCTGATTCGTATGTTTGTATGTCCTTGAAACACTCGTCCAAGGCTACTGAATTAATAGTTTAGTGGCCTAGCCACTATAGTAATCTTCCCTTTGAGTTTGGGTTGCTTTACATTACGCCAATCAATCACTATTCCCCATTCTGCGCTAAAATTGCCTTTTAATTTGTCTAATTGTGGGGTTTGCTGCTATAACGAAAGCCATGAAGTTATGAACAAAATGCAGTCTAAAAATCAATGCGGAGATCTGATCAAAATAATCACTGGTGTCAAATGTTTTTAATTACAAACTCAATCATTATACTTACCGAGTAAGTTAACATAAATAATTATGTTTCAGTTCTTTGTCGCTTTCATGAGAAAACCAGATGAATATTTACTTTTTGTAGCTTCTCTTGCTGAGGTGCCGCTGCTTTGTTCTAATGGTTTTGCTACTCTGTGTTCTGAAACATTTTTCTCTGGCCAGAGCTGGTTGAGTGAGAAAGGAAATGTTGTTGTTTTGTTTCATACATGACAAAAATCCCCGGTAGATAACCGAGATCAGACATGTTTGCGTAAAAATCGTTGTGGCTGAGCAAAGGAATTTACAATTTAACACAGATCTTTCATGGGAATCACGTTACGTTCCGCGAACGGAAGCTCGTGGTTACATCACTGGATTAATGATCCAGAGGCCTGGGCCAATGACATGAGTTCCAATTCTAATTCTATTTATTAATTTGAATGGAGATAATAAATAACTCTGGAATAAAGTTGTAGTACCAGAAATAGTGATCAGGTAACGACAAGATCATCGCAATATACTCTACCCTGTTCACTGACGTCCTTCAGGGAAGGACATTTACTCCGGCCCAGATATTATTCCAGGCCTACAACAATGTGGTTGAACATTAACCGCCTTCTTAAATGACCCAGAAAACCACTCAGTAGGTAAGTGGCGGCTCGCCACCACTCTCTGAAAGGCAATTAGTGATGGACAATAAATGCTGTTGCTCCAATGTCGCCCAAATCGAGTGAATGAATGAATAAAAAGGGCCTGGGTGTAGGAGGGGCTAGAGCGCTAACCCTACATCCGGGAAGCTGGAAGGTAAGTCGAAACCGCTGTTAACTTGAGAATCAGGCATTGTGCCGAGACGTGCACTACTGGAACAGACTTACACCTGAACACATGAGCGTGTAAATGAACAATGGGCAAGTTCCATGTTTCTGTCATTATGTGCAGCTCTAACTGAGCATAATAAGGTTTTAGTGATAGGCAATGCTTAGATATGTAACAATAAGCTGCAACATTTGCATTCCGCTCAGTGCGAGATGAAACGTAGCGAATGGGTAATTCACATAGAACCAAGCGTTCCCGATATTGGGGAGCTATAAAATCGGGGAGCTGCATTGGGATATCCATTTGATGCCCTGGGGATCGTCAGACTGGCGTTAATGAGAAAGATTCTTCTATTCGATTCGGCCCAAAAACGGACCCTGCCCCATGGGAGTCAAAGGATACCGGGGGCAGGTGGGAATGTGGCATTGAGGCCGTAATGAGATCAGCCATGATCTTATTGACTGGCGAAGAAGGCTAAATGGGCCGAATTGCCTGTCTCTCCTCCTGATTCGTTTGTTTGTATGTCCCTGAAACATTCGCCCAAGGCTACTGAATTAATAGTTTAGTGGCATAGCCACTATAGTAATCTTCTATTAATTGTGGTTACAGAGCACAGATCGGCACGCTCGATACTTCAGCCGCTCAAACGTCAGAATTCACCTGGGAGTGAAGACAAATGTCAGGGAAAAAAATTAGTTTTTCCTGTAGCTCAGAGTGAGAGAGATTCCAAGCAAAATTCAAACCAAGACAGATTTTTAGTTCAATCATTGTGCACTGTCCCAAAGGAGTATTTCAGCGCCAATATTTGGTTTGACTCCCTTGGGGTATAGAATTGCCTTTTGGCCAATGGGGGTGAAGAGTGGGAGAAGAACTACGGACATGATTCTGGTAACATCTAGGGGTGCAGACTAACGGCATTTAACGAATTTAAACAAGAGTTGCTCTGGGCCTCGAACTGTATCCCCGCCTCTTCAATGGTTTCATAGGGCCTGAAAATTATCGCTCCCATTTTGAGGCTCTCTAAAGGCAAGTGGTACTCATGAAAATCGCCTCATCTTTATTTTATTAATCCAAATTATATCACCTTGGACACCAGCAATAATCCAACTTGTTGATTTAATTAATGTCATTAGAACGCTAAAGTATGTCATGCATCCACACTTACAGGTAGCTTAGCCACCGGGATCTAAGATACATGATCCAATCCAGGGGACTGCTCAGCACTGAGTGCCAAACAATTACTGAACGTTATCTGGTTTACATATCCAGGTGGACGATGTGTGATGACCCAGGAGGTGATCATTGTCATGCTATATATATGTGGTCATGCGCTCTTACAGCTGCAGATTTACATAAGGCACCACATGTGCTCCATTCTCGCTGCGGTGTGATTGATGCCTTTCGGGAAGATCAGGCAGCTTGGTGTACAAGAACACCAGAGATAGAAGCAGTAGAAGACCATGTGGCACGTCGAGCCAGCTCCTCCGTTAAATGCAATCATGGCTGATCCTGGGCTTCAACCCACTTTCCGCCCGGTCCACATATCAGTTGATTCCCTGGGACGCCAAAAATCTGTCTATCCAAGTCTGAAATATTCTCAACAATGAAATATCCACAGACCTCTGGGTATAGAATTCCAGAAATGCACAAACCTTTGAGTGAAGAAATTTCTGCTGACGTCCGTCCTAAATGATCGCTCTCTTATCCCGAGGGTGTTCCCGCGGGCTTTAGATTCCAGCCAGCGGGAAAAACTTCCGCATATCTATCCCGTAAAGCCCTTTGAGAATAGTATTTGTTTCCATGAGATTACCTCTCATTCTTCTAAATGCTTGAAAATATAAGGCGAAGTTATTTAGCCTTTCATCGTAGAGCAATAAAGATCACACCTCAACAGAATGGGAACTCTGGAAACGTAGACATGTCGCCTCCAAACTAGCAGTGTTTCAGACATAAATCACTTGGTGCTTCTCCAATTGCATTCACCCGACACATCCTGCTTCCTAAACGCCCACCCGTGGAATCCTAACGAGCCAACTTAAACGATGTCACAGTGTACCTTTCAAGGACAGAAAGATAATTAATATGTCTACTGTATTTAGAGGAAATGCACTGTAATATGATGCAATATCGAAACCTTGAGTGCCAAAAATTACAAGTAACCTCGAGGCCTTCAGCTGTTACGTCCTCAGCTCTCTGAAATTCCCTCCCTAAAACATTCCACCTCTCTGCTTCACTCTCTTCATTTAAGCTGCCCCGTTAACCTATCTCATTCTCATTCTTTTTCACCATTTGACATAATATCTCCTTATGTGGTTGGATGTCACATTTTGCTGTATCACTCTCCTGTGACGCATTTGGGCCACTTTTTTACGTTAAAGGCGCTACATATATGAAGCCTATCCGTGTTGTTTATGTTGAAACAGAGGTGACATCGAAAAGTTATTAATCATTGATTTGGTTGTCTTCGAAAAAAGAGGATGAAGTATCAAAAGCCTGTAAAGTTCACGTCCCTGCTTGAAATTTACAATGTTAATTTTGTTGTTTCTCTCAGTTGACGTAGTGGCGATTGTGATCCTATCCCGAGGAAGGTGTGGTCTCTCCAAAGGCATCACTCGGTACCTGGTGTCTATGGCAGTGACGGATCTCCTAGTCGTTCTCAGCGCTGTGATATTTAATCAGATCATTGGCATTTATTTTCCTGTTAGTTTTATGTCCATGACTCCAGCCTGTACTCTCAGTACCGCGCTAATCTACGCAGCCACGGAGAGCTTTGTCTGGTTAACCGTGGCTTTCACCTTTGATCGATACACAGCCAATTGCTTCCAAAAGCTGAAAACAAATTATTGCACTGTGAGAGTGGCGGCTGTGGTTATAGGAACGGTCTGACTGTTAAGCTGTTTAAAAAGTGTTCCTTGGTACTTAATGTATGAACCACTCTATATAATGAACAATGTGCCGTGGTTTTGTAATATAAAATCAAGCTTCACTCGCATGGACAGCCTATGATTGGTTTGCAGGTATTTTAATTCCGGGTCTGCCATTCCTCCTGATTCTGTTGTTCAATGCTCTGACCGTCAGGCACATCCTCGCGGCCAGTGCAGCCCACAGGAGACTCCGGGCTCAGAGCAGCAGAGAGAAGCAGAGTGATCCAGAGATGGAGAACCGGAGAAAGTCAATCGTTTTACTCTTTACCATCTCGGGAAGCTTCATCCTGTTGTGGATGACGTAGGTTGTAAATTTCCTATACGTGAAGATAAAAACGAACCGTATTTCGCAGGTTCCAATTTCAATGACTCCAAATTCATTCGCCAAGAAAGTGGAAACATGCTTCAGCTCCTGAGCTGCTGCACCAACAGGTGTGTTTATTCAATGACCTAGAGAAAATTCAGAGAGGAGCTGAAGAATGCATCAAAATATCTTAGGAACCTAATTGTGAAATTAGTAAACTAGGAAAGTCACAGGTTTTAGTTTCGATTACGAGCGAAAATGTATATTTTTATCTCTTCATTTTTCTCCCTGACATGTGGAGTGAAAATGGCCTGGGACAGCGGTGTATAACGCGCTCTAAACAACCTGTCACCAGTTTGTATCCTGTTTCACTGATGTGAAGTGAAGAAAGTCGTAGCAGATGTAAAATCGACAGCCGGTTCGTAACTGCCAGGCATGTGTAACCAGTCCCTCCAAACCTGTCCCGCCCACCTTTAGAGATTTCTCCTTAAGAACATTAGAAATAGGAGTAGGGAGGGCAATGCAATTCCTCCAGCCTGCTCTTCATTTAATACGATCGTGACCAAACTTCTATATCAAAGCCAGGATTCTGCTCCGTCCTTTTATCCACTGATTCCATTAGTGCCCCAAAATCCATCAACCTCAACCTTGAATATGCTCAGTAACTGAATTCCCACAGTCTGCTAGCATAGAGAATTCCAAAAATTGGCAACTCTTTGAATGCATAACTTTCTCATCATCCAAGTCCTGCATTCCTTATCGTGAAACTATGGCCCTTAGTTTCACACTATCTGGATGGAGAAACAGCTTCTCGATGTCTGCTTGTCAATTTCCCAAAGAAATTGAAACATTTCAATGAGATCGCTTCTCATGCTCCGAAACTCTGAGACTAGAGGCCCATTCCGCTCAATCTTCACCCTGCCTCCCTGGTACAAGGCAGCTCTGTCCCAGTTCCTTCCTCTGGATACCGAAGGATAATATAAAGTGATCTGGTAGATTTGCTGGTCAGTAAAGTTCACAAATGAACTCTTAAAAGTGCAGTACATTACTTGGTGATTTATATTTACATGGGTCATTAAAGTATTTCAAACGAATGGGCGAACAGCTGTGAGGAATCATTTACACACCAATGTTAAGCCTTCAAGAAGGAACTTCACCATTGGCACATCTGCCTTCCTGACTATTCCAAGCTCTCGCCATGTTTCCCGAAACGCCTGATTAAGCTTTGACACTGTCTCACCGATGCTGACGACCGTAGGGTATCTTGGAATCTTGCCAGCAAACGCAATAAGACGTACAATTTATTTCATGCCACCTCTTTTACACATAATAAGGGGTTTTAGATACTGGGAATTTCTGCTCACCGAATTGAACAAACATGATTTGAAAGCATTGATCACTCTTCAAACATAACCCTGACATTGCTGAAACCTGGCCCTGGGGAGGAAGATGGTTTGTTTCATTAAGATGTCTTCAACCCCCCATACAAAAACAACCGGGTCTCTTTAAGCCCCTTTGAGCCCTCAAGAGCAGCAGGATTGTATTCCAGCGCTATCTGCAACCTCATGCCCTGGCCTATCCCTCAATCTATCATTACCATATACCCGCTCTATCCCATTAGCTCTGTATGTTTATTTTTCTCAACCCTCATAACATTTCCTTTTAAAATTAGAGGAATGGTGGAGCTTGAAATCATAATCTGGAACCATTCTGATAATTCTTCACTGCACTATCTCCAGGAGCCTCACATTTTCCCTAAAGTGCGATGAACAGAGCTGGGCGCAATGCTCTAGTTGTGGCCCAAGCAAATCTATTTAAATGTTCAGCATATTTTCTGACTTTTGCATTCAATGCCTTTATTAAGGAAGCCCAAGATCGACGGTGCCTTTCTAACTGCTCTCTGGATATGTCCTGCCACATTCAAATATCTATCCATATGAACCCAGAAGAGCCGCTGTTCCTGTGAACTCTTCGACTTAGTATATATTGCCTCTCCCTAACCCTTCTGCTAAGATGCTTCACATTTAATTCCGCCTCTGACTTGTATGCCAACCCTTGCTAACATAACCTATTGTATCATTCTCAGTTGTGACGCATTTCAAAATTTGGTAGCACCGGCCAATTTTGAAATTTTACTCAGTAATGCAATACAATGGAATTTCCATATAACAAGACAGTGGCCTTAGTACTGAACGTTGGGAAACACCACTGTCTACCTTGAGCGTTAGCCAAATATGTGTAAAAGTGAGGTTGTCCACATTGGTGGTATGAATAGAAAATCGGAATGTCTGGCGAGGAACTACAGACTGACAGAGTACAGAGGTATCTGGTTGTTCTCGTACACGAGTCACAAAATGTGAGCAAGGGAGAGGCTGTTGTAGAATGTTGCAACTGCACAAAGCAGTTGATGAGCCCATATTCGAAGTACATTGTACATTTTAGTGTCATTATTCAAGGAAGATTATACCTGCATGGAGGCTGTTCAGGTAAGATTCAATAGGGTGGTTCCTGGGATCAAAGGGTTGACTTCTGACGAAACGTTGACCTGGTTGAGCCTATACACACTGGAGTTTAGAAGAGTGCGAGGTGATATTTTGGAAGCATATGCGGTTCTCAGCGGGGCTCAGAGAATAAATGTTGAGATCGGGGAAGCGAGAACCGGGGGCACAACGTCAAAATTAGAAGTCCCCAATTTAACAGATTTGAGCAGAAATCTCCTCTCTCAGAGGCGTTTTTTTGATAATTTCCTACGCAGCGAGGAGTAGAGGCTGTGTTATTGCACATATTCAAGGCTGAGTTGGAAATGTTTTTGATCTGCAAGGGGGTCAAAGGTTATAGGAGGCAGGCAGGAACGTGGCGTTGAGGCCACAATCAGACAAGGGGGTGGAAAAGGCAGATTTAAACATGCCTTTCAAAAGCCAATTACATGAGCAGCTGAAGGAAATCAAATTCCATGATTATTGGGGAGTTTCTGGGTCGCGAGGCTCGTTAAATTGTTATTGCAGAGAGAGAGAGAGAGAGAGAGAATGACAGACAGGCATGCAGAACGAAATGAGCAGAAGGAACCTGGAGAGGTGGAGGAAGACTAATTGGCGAGATTCTGAAACAGATATCGATAACTGGTGAGTGTCTTTAACAGAATGTTCATCACTTGCGGAGGGGCGGGGGCGATGGTGGTTGGGGGTTCCAAACAATTGCCTGTTGTGTGAAGTCAGGATGTCACATCGGAAAGATGGGAGAGCTTATTTTCCGGGCCTCTCGTGGTCAGGTGACGTTGTGTTTCCTAGAACATAGCTATACACAGCGTTGTCAGACAACTTCGCTTAGTCAATGGCTAAACGGACCGTTCTTGCAGCTTTATGTAAGGTAGCATACAACAGAAGCATCCCAAAGGTGTTTGTTATGACGAGGCAGGTGATGTGTGCCAGGCGGGCCAAATGCACAAGGGAAACTTGGCCACGCTACCACAATGATTTTGCAATTTGTTTTTATTACAAGACGTTTTGTGCACTGAATGCTGAAGTAATGAGTCCACTAGCACCTTTAGAGGTTTAAAAAACTATATTTAAGCATGTATTTACAAAATAAAACATTTCAAGCACATGCATAAGATCAGAGTTGCTCAAAACGATAGCAAATCTCAAACTTCCTAATTAACTTGCCTTTCAACTACACACCCCCTTTAGAGCAGCAGTCCAAATAGATTTTAAATTTATAGAAAACAAGCCAGCAAGGTTACCACAGCACCCGCTCGCCAGTAGAATTCTAAAGGCGTTTACCCAACTTTAGTTACTGTACACAGCGTACTTTTGCTAACATGACTGGAGGCTTCCCCAAGGCTGTTTCACACACTCCTGTTAGACCATACATACATCCTGCCCCCCAACAGAGCCTTTCATTTCCCTTTATGTTTCTCTCTCTCTTTGATCTGTAAATTCTATTGTTCCATATGCATTTGCAAATTTATTTTCCCCATAATGTAAAATATTTCATGTTTCTAAAATGACCTCTTTCCTTTTGGGAAAAATAAACACACTGCATGCCTTGGTTATCTTGCCAGTTGTAAACATCCGACCATTCCTTTGAAATCCGAACCACTCCTTCACTTGTCTAAAAAGCAAGTTTCCTTCACAACTTACGTGCTAAGATCTCATCCATGTTTATTCATTAACATTTCAAGCACCCCTCTACTCCTGACTCCTTTTGACAATTTCAAGCTTGCAGTCTATCTGTCTCCAATTTAACTAAATCAAACAGACAGAATCGTACACACCCACCCAATAAACCTATTTTACAATAAATCACAGCAACATGATAAAGATTGTTAAAGTTTTGTGTCACATTGTTTTTTCCAAACTCGCTTTTTTTTCCAATATATATTGAAGTTTTCTCTCTGGGTATTGAATATACCAGAGAAGGGAAGGATGAAGTTATGATGTCGAATAATTGCAGTTCAAAGTCACACTGCCTCCGTAACTCACCATGATGTACGTTGGATCCTGAACCATGGGCCCCATTTCCTCAGTGGCTTTAATGAAAGTGAATATCGGTGTTAAACAGATGAAAGACAACATGTTATCAAAATAAAAAACATACCAGCAATAGAGGTTCATATCCTCAGCAAGAACTACATAAATCCTGAACCATATAGTATTGGATACAACCCACCATCCGTGTGAACAGGGGAGTTACATGAGGCAGCCACCTGAAAATGCACAGGAATTTAAACCTCTGCGACGCATGAGTGGAAATGGCAGCTTTTATGACAGACTGACAGGTTGCATGATGTATGTCAATTTTAATTGCCCCCCCCACCCCCCCCACCCCCACAACCACCACGCCCTCCCCCCCCTCCCTTACCCCACCTAATCAACATCACTGTAGACTCGGTCATTAATATATTCCTTGGTTATTATCACCTTGCTGTTTGTGGGAGCTTGACGTACGTAAATAGCCTGCCAAGTTTCCCCTATAAAGACAGTGAATACAGCCCAAAGCCTTCTTTGGTTGTAAGGTGCTTTGCAAAGTTCTGATTTCGCGAAAGGCGCTATATAAATGCATGTTTTCCTTTCTTGTTTGCTTTTGAGAGACAGAGTGCGAATCAGAGTCAGAAGATGGGATTGAATTCGTTACACTGACTGCAGTGTTAACCGTTACATTAAATCCCACTAACAGGACTCTCCCTCTCACTGAATTTTTCTCACTGTCTTTGTGTGTCTCTGCGTCACTCTGTAGGTCTTTATTTCCATATCTGTCTCTCTGAATTGATCTGTGTCTTGAAGGGATTTGAAGGAAGTAATCGATAGACAAATTAATGAATTTAGTAACAGACAGAGTAATAATAATGGGGCTTGCATTGTCTAGTATTACTTCCCTGGGAGAAGTATGTAAAGGGGCTAAGGGAATGGAGTTCCCACAATATGCACTGGATGTCTCTCTGAAGCAAAATGCAAATGAAAAAGAACAGCAAACAGAAAAACAACAGAACGGGGAATGAAACAAATCAGGAAGAGAATAAAGCCAGAGGAACATCTAGGCATTGTTGACCATAACATAATAATGCTTTAAGGTGAGGATAGGGTGGATATAGTTTTGACGGAAACCAACCAACCATCTGGTTGACTGAACGATAGGCAGGTAATTCCAGTGAAGCGGGATGGTCGAGTGATTGAGGTAATAGAGATAAAATTGAACAAACGAATGCTCACGTGAGTTTGAACTCCATTCCTCAGAGTTTATTTACCAGTGCTGCTCCTATTTTTATTGATTGAGGGAAATGGAGGTAAGAGTTTGTCCAATGGAGAGAGATACAGAAATAGAGAGTGTTGGAGTGACCGAGCAATTTATTTAAACATAAAGAAATTTTGACACAGTGTGTGACAATGGCAGATGACTTGAAGAGTTTAAAAGGCGATCTTGGAAAAGCAGTTATTGATGCTTGAATACAATTAGGGTTTAATTGGAGACAGTTGAGGACAATTGGAATTAAAAACATTAAATACTGTAGTGTTTAAAAAAACAAGGTCGTAAAATGGACGGGTGTATGAACTCCTCCTATTTCTGTATTACATCTCCTAATTTCCTTTCAGTTCAATAAAAACACCTAATAAATAAAGGGAGGTGAGGGGGAATACTAGAGACTGTCGCTCTTAACAACTACACTTATCTAACCTTCTAACCTCAGTGCCTGAGAGACGTGCAGCTGTTAACCGTTTTCACTGTTCAGTTTCCCAATTCCACACTGAACAGTTAAACGAGCGGTTTCTGCATAGCGGTCGCCAAGAGCTCGATGTCCCTTGATCAATAGAACAGAATTTAGTCACATTGAAATCACACAATGGGACAAAATTAAAACACAATTTGCTGGAAATCAGAAATTGAACCGGAGGATTTTATAGAATGAGCAGCGGGCTCTCTCTCTCTTTGACTGTCTCTGTTTCCCTCTGTCTTTATAACTTTCTGCCCCTGCCCCCGCCTGCACCTCTCCCTCTTTGTCTAACGCATTCTTGTCCTCTTTCTAAATTTCTGTCTTTGTCTGTGTCTCCCTCCGTTGTCTCTCTTACTCTCTCACTCTCTCACACACACACACACACAGACAAATACACTCACACACAGACGGACACACGCACACACACAAACAGACACACACTCTTTCTGTTCCCTGCGTCAACCCTTATCTCCTTCCTCTGTATCTTTCCCAACGCCTCGGCATATTTTCCTCCCTTTCTCTCTCTCTCTCTCTCTCTCCCGCTCTCTCTCTTTATTTCTACTTTTCCTTGGCTTTCGCTTTCCCTACCGCAGCCTCTTCCCTCATTGTTTCCAATCGAAAGTTAAATTTCTCCCGTTTTTGTTCCGAATCCGAAATGTTCGCAAACTTGACTTTCTGTCAATTAACCTTTTTAACTCCGGATGCAAATTTACAGCCGGAAGGAGTCGGTATCTGATTCTGGTGCTGCCAGAGGTGAAGATTCAATGTTCACAAACTTAACTCCCACCATTCAGGTTATATTGCAATCCAGCGATAGTTTCCGTACGGGGCTTGTATCAGTTTGTATCACTGTGAATATTCAGCACACAATAAAACATCCCACTGTCACTCAGCTGCACATCTGTCAGGGTTAAACTGAATAAACGATCAGATGCTCGGAGTGTTGAGGAGATTCGGCCTCCCAGACGCTCTGCTTCCTGTCCTTGTTCCACCGAATTCATTTCGATTAAAAGTACCGGCGCCTCTTCTTTTCTTTGTCGGTACCAGAGCAGATCATATCGGTGGCTGTCTGTGGAGTATGAACAGGGCAACACCATACGTTCTTTCTCCAAACATGATACCGATGATTCAGGTTGCTTAACTGTATTTGAATAGCACAGACCTTCGAATAGTAAATGAACAGAAAACAAATGGGCCTTTAGACACTGGAGACATCAATGAATACACGTTCCCTTGCCTCATCGCACTACCTTCGAATGAGGCCATTCAGCACATCGTGTCTGTGTGGCCTCTTTGGCAGAGGCAACAAATTGTTCCCACTCCACTATTCTTCTCGCGAGCTTTGCCTAGCGAAAGTTTCCATTTCAAGTAGCTACCCAATTATTTTTTGACAGTTGATATTGAATCTGCTTCTACCATCCTTTCAGGCAGCGCATTCCACAACACAACAACACACATTGTAAATAAATGGCTGCTCAGGTTGCCTCTGATTCTTTTGCAAATTAATTTAAATCCAAGTCCTTTGATCACGGCGCTTTCTGCCGCTGGATACAACTTCCCTTATTTATTCAACCAAAACAGCTCATAATTGTTAATATCTCCATCAAATCTCCTCCCAATCTTTTAAGTTCTACACAGAACAGCCACAGATTCTCCGTCGCTCCACAAAGCTAAAGCCCCTCTTCATTTTTACCTTCCTCATAAATCTCTCCCGCACCTTCTCCAAGACCCTCAAATTATCCATCAGGTGTGCTTCGCACATTAGTACACAACACTCCAACTGAGGGCGCCCCAGCTTTGTAGAAATGTTTAGCATAGCATCTTATTCCTATTGATGAAGCCAAGAATCTAAAATGTTCTCTACAGAAGTCTCAGCCTTCACTGCCAACTTCAAAGGTTTCTGCACATTACATCGTATCCATGTCTCTGTTCCTACAGCGCCGATCAAAGTGCATCATTTAGTTTATATCGGATACCCTCATTCTTCCCACCAAAATGCATCACTTCACACTTCTCCAGGTTAAATTCCATCTGGTATGTGCCAGGCAAATTGAAATGTCTACATCCTTCTGAAGTTTGTTACCCTCTGCCTCATTGTTTATTAAAAACATTTCATGTCATCTGCAAAGTCTGAGCCAACTATACCAGCGGATAGGTTGTTACATTGTTATGTTCACTGGATTATGATTTTCTGATAGTTATTGTATAAATCACTGGCGCGAGTATCGAAGTTTAAGGATCGCGCTTGTAAACTCCATCCACATTCAAATGAATAATCGATTAAATCTACCCAACTGCCCATCCCTCATTCACTTTCACCTCTCTCCATCCGTCTGCACATCCAGCCATCCATTCATGCATCAGCCCATCCGTCCGTCCGCCCACCTATCTGTCTGCCCATGCTTCCGTCCGTCCGTCCGTCCGTCTGTCCCACAAATCTTGTTAGTCCCTTCCTCACACCATAGCTCTCCTGGTGTTCGCACTATAAACCCTCACTCATCAGACGCATGTCTATTTTATGAAACTTGTGTTTTAATGGGGCCTGCACCACTCACCTAGTTTCAGAACAAAAATTATAACGGAAGCTCCGAAATCCTTTGACATTTTCTTCCCTCCGAATCTAATGCTCCACAGACTTTGAAAATGTCGAGAAGGCGATCTGGAACCGGACTGCATTCGGCCCTAATGTTTCCGCTGCTTGGAAACTAATGCCTGAGTGGTGAGTTGCCTACATGGTTCTATCAGCCACAATTTCTCTTTCATCCAATAGGACCGCAGACAGAATATGCTGCTCTGAATCCAACAGGGAGAAAAATGGCCCCCAAGTGGCTTTTGCGAAACTACTTTGCACACGGAGAGGAAGGAGGTGGTTAAATCAGGATGCAGAGATTCCATGGTGGGATTCGGACTTCCGAGTGACTTGATGCATTAGCGTCGGGATGTTTTTCCTCTATTGTAAAGTCAGGGCCAACCTATTTATAGGAAGTGGATTAATCGCCACGGTGTGGAGAAAGAAATATGGAGACAGGTTCTAAACATCGTTTCCAAGACTGTAAATGTTGTAATTCTAATGCCCTTATGGTTATCCGCATGACAGTGCAGGGGTGCTGATTCTATATTTATGGTAATCTGAGATTCTGTACCGGGAACGGGCTCAATGCTTGGCTGCACTTGGAAGAGTTTCTAGTTTCCGATAAAAACAGACGTTGAACAGGACCAGGAAAGAATTTTGAACTACCGCCCAACCACAGTGAGGAGGGTGATAGGGAAGGGAACAAGAGTGGTAATGCACCAACGTCGTACATTTACTGTGGCTGATATGTGAAACAACAATTAGAAACTGCAGATATAGCAATTTTTACCAGCGCATCACGTATCAGAGATCCGTACAGCCACTGAATTGTAGGCACTCTGTAGGAAGCACAGAACCAAATACCCACAACAACATCCCACAAAAGCAATGTGGTAATGACCGGATGGTGTTTTCTTTATAGTAATGTTGCACGAGAGACAATCATTGGGCGAGATGCCAGCAAGAACAGCGCTGCTCTTCTTCGAAATAGTGCAATGGATATTTTAAATCCACCTGAGTGGGCAGACATTGTAATTTAACGATATATGTGGAAGACGACACTGCCACAGTTCTATACTCCTTCGGTATTGGGCGAGAGATTTTGAACTCAATTCTCGGGACTGGGTCTTTAACCCATGATCACCTGACTCAGTGACGTGATATTACCACTGAACCACGTGGTTGAACAATAACAGTCCCGTCACTGTGACATAGTGCTTATGTTATTGGACTAGGCATTAAGATGCCTGGGCGAATGATCCAGAAGCATGAGGATATACATCGCCAACCTGGAAATTCAAATTAAGTTCAGCAAGTGTATCTGAACGTGAAAAAAGATCATCATGATCGTTAACGGTGCCCATGAAAGCATGAGTCAGTCGTGAACGCCAACCACCTTTCAGTGAAAGAAATTTCCGAGCCGCACCCAGTCTGGTGTTTGTGTGACTGCACACCCACAAATTTATGGTTCACTATTGACTGCCCTCTGAAATGCCCAGCATGCAACTCAGGCGTCGGAAGGGGAATTAGGGATGGACAATAAATGTTGGCCCTGCCAACGGCATCCACATCTTGTGAATTAATTTTTAAAAAACAACACATTCGCGGCCATAAGCAGAGGCCAGCGGTAGTGCAGATTGTTACAGCACTTACATATTGCACAGAGTGAAACCCGCTCAATAACAACAGGAAAAGTTTTTAAATAGCCTTAAAATGCCTTACAGATGTTGCTTTTGTATGGATCAACGTCGATATAGCGCCTTCACATGGTCCTGATAAAAAAATACAAGGATGACATCATCACTGAAGGGTTGTAACTATCACGAAACGTTGAACAGGCTGGCCTGTTCTCTATAAAAAGATGTGGCAGAACGGTGACACAAGAGAGCGCTTTAAAGTCATGTGAGATTTCGATAATGTTCACAGAATCACACAGTGCAGAAGAGGCCCTTCGGCCCATCGAGCCAGCACCGACATGTGAGAACCACCTGGCCGACCTACCTAATCCCATTTACCAGCACTTGGCCCATAGCCTTGAATGTTATGGCGTGCCAAGTTCTCATCCTTGTACTTTTTAAAGGATGTGAGGCAACCCGCCTGCACCACCCTCCCAGGCAGCGCATTCCAGACCGTCCCAACGCTCTGCGTAAAATGTTTTCCCTCACATCCCCCCTAAACCTCTTGTCCCTCACCTGGAACTTATGTCCCCTCGTGACTGACCCTTCAACTAAGGGGAACAGGTGCGCCCTACTCACCCTGTCCATGCCCCTCATAATCTTGTACACCTCGATCAGGTCTCCCCTCAGTCTTCTCTGCTCCAACGAAAACAACCCAAGTCTATCCAACCTCTATTCATAATATAAATGTTTGATCCCAGGCAACACCCTTGTGAATCTCCTCTGCAGCCCCTCCATTGCAATCACGTCCTTCCTGTAATGTGGCGACCAGGACTGCACACAGTATTCCAGCTGTGACCTCACCAAGGTTCTATACAACTCCAACATGACCTCCCTACTTTTGTAATCTATGCCTCGATTGATAAAGGCAAATGTCCCATATGCCTTTTTCACCGCCCCACTAACATGTCCCTCCACTTTCAGAGATCTATGGACACACACGCCAAGGTCCCTTTGTTCCTCAGAACTTCCTAGTGTCATGCCGTTCATTGAATACTTCCTTGTCAAATTACTCCATCCAAAGTGTATCACCGCACACTTTCTAGGGTTAAATTCCATCTGCCACTTATCTCTGAAGTATTCGTTCAACACTCTACCGATGTCCTCTGGCCCCACCCATATATTGCCCCCTTGGTCTCTAATGGGCCCTACTCTTTCCCTGGTTATCCTCTTCCCATTCATATATTTATAGAATATCTTGGGATTTTCCCTACTTTTACTAGCCAGAGCTTTCTCATATCCTCTCTTTGCTCTCCTAATTGCTTTGATAAGCTCCACCCTGCACTTTCTGTGCTCCACTAATACCTCCGCTGATGTGCTCCCTTTGCACCTGCTAAAAGCCTCTGTTTTCCTTCTCATGGTGTCCTGAATATCTCTGGTCATCCATGGTTCTCTGAGTTTGTTACTACTTCCTATCACCCTAGAGGGAACATGTTGAGCCTGTACCCTCCATATTTCCTTTTTGAACGCCCCCCCCCCCCACCGCTCCTCCGTAGATTTCCCCACAAGTAGCTGCTCCCAGTCTACCTTGGCCAGATCCTGCCTTATTTTACTAAAATCCGCTCTCCCCCAATCCAAATTATTTTTTTGCAACTTGTCTATTTCTTTGTCAGCAACCAGCTTAAGTTGTACCATGATGTGGCCGCTATCACTAAAATGATCCCCCGCCACCACCTCAGCCACCTGTCCGGCTTCATTCCTCAGAATTAGATCCAGCACTGCGCCGTCCCTTGTTGGGCACTCGACATATTAGCCCAAAAGTTTCTCCTGTACACATTTCAAGAAATCCATTCCATCCAAGCCCTTAACACTATGTCTATCCCTATTAATGTTAGGAAAGTTGAAATCAACTAATATAATTACCCTACTGTTATTGTTTCTACACACAAATTGTGCACATATTTGCTCCTCAATTTTCCGCTGACTATCTGGGGGTCTATAATAAACACCGTAGAATGTGGCTGCCCCTTTTTTATTCCAAAGCTCTACCCACAAAATTTCATTCGATGCCCGCTCCAAGATATCATCTCTCCTTACTGCAATAACTGACTCTTTAACTAATAATGCAATGCCTCCTCCTCTTTTACCCCGTCCCCTGTCTCGCCTGAAGATTCTATATACCGGAATGTTGAGCAGCCAATCCTGCGCCTCCCTCAACCACATCACTGTCATGGCAAGTATTTCACAATTCTGCATGTCAATCCTCACCCTTAACTCATCCATTTTACCTGTAATACTCCTGGCATTAAAGTAGAGGCCATCCAGCCTTGACATACTCCCTTGAAGCTTATTGCAGCTGTATTCCCTCTGAGTTGATTGTTTTACTGTATTATGATGTGTCCCGATTCTGCTAACATTCTGTGTCTCCTCCCCCTGCCGAATTAGTGTAAACTCCTCCCAACAGCACCAGCAAACTCGCCTGCAAGGATCTTCGTCCTGTTCTGGTTCAGATGTAGACTGTCCCACTTGGACAAGTCCCACCTTCTCCAGAAACGATCCCAATGATCCGGGAATCTAAAATCCTCCCTCCTGCGCCAAATCTTAAGCTGCGTATTCGTCTGCGCTATTCTCCTATACATGAGCTCGCTAGCACGTGACACCGGACCGGGAGTAATCCAGAGATTACTACCTGAGTCGTCTTGCTTTTTAGTCTACTGGCTAACTCCCTGAATTCTTGATGGAAGACCTCATCCCTCTTTCTACCTATGTCATTGGTACCAACATATACCATGATCTCTGCCTTGTCACCCTCCCTCTTCAGGATGCCCTGCAGCCGTTCAGTGACATTCCAGACCCTGGCACCAGGGAGGCAACACACCATCCTGGAGTCACGTTGAAGGCCACAGTAGCGCCTATCTGTTGCCCGGACTATAGATTCCCCTATTACTATTGGTCGTCCTCCCTACCTCACCTCCTGTACAGACAGAAGGTGGTGCCAGAAGCTTGGCTCTGTCCGCACTCCCTCGAGGAACCATCAGCCTCCAAAATGGAATACCGATTTGCGAGCGGGTCCCCAGGTGGCTGCTGAACTACCTGCCTGTTTCTCTTGGACTGCCTGGTGGTCACCCATTCCCTTCCTTCCTCAAGCCCCTTCAGCTGCGGTGTGACCACCTCTCTTAACGTGCTATCCACGATGCTCTCAGACTCGCGGATGCTCCACAGTGTCCCCAGCCGCCGTTCCAGTTCTGAAGCCCGAGCTTCCAGGAGCTGCAGCTGGACAAAGCTCCTGCACACATGCTGGTCCCGGCAGTGGAAATGTTCCCGGCTTCCCACACGCAGCACGAGGAGCACACCATGGCTTTGAGCGCTCCTGCCATTATTTATCCCTTTAAATTAAAACTTCTAAATCAATTACTCTGGGGCTCTTCTTTCCTGATCCTCGTTACCACAGAATATACAAACTATAAACCACAAAAAAAATCATAAACTACAAGCGATATAAGTAGAAAATACTTACCCGACCTTACCGACTACTTACCAGTCATTTGTCTCCCTTGTAGCCTCTACTGCTGCAACAGGGCAAGACCGCTCTCTGAAGATTTATCTAGTTGGATTGCAAAGAAAAAATGCAAAGAGCACCTCTTCCCCTCTGCGCCGAATTCCCATTGTGTACCAAATTGCCCATACCCACACTTTCTCTGGCTGTGCCTCACTCAGGATGAGTTCTCTCCTCTGCTCGTGTGAAAGCACACTGATCGTATTCGGGCAAGGTTTTTGTCTGTGGGAGTCCAAAACCAGAGGCCTAAATATGAAATTGTCACCAATAAAATCCACAAAAGGATTAAACAGAAATTTATTAAACCAGCGACTTGTTGGAATGGGACCTCGATACACTCGGGTTGGCTGAAGCAATAACATTAGGTGCATTTAACTGGAAGCTAAATAAAGGCCAAAGGGTGAAATGAAAAAAAAACGCTGATAGTATTAGATCAGGTCGTGTTGGGAGAGGTTCATGTGGAGCTTAAAAATCAGCAGAAACTAATGGACAGAATGATATGTTTCTGCAATACAATTTCACCAATATGCTGACGTGGACAATGATATGTGTAAATCCTCATTGTCTAACCTAATGGCCACATGTATTGTTAAGAATAATGTCACGGTTGAGCTTTTTAAAGCAGAGTGAGCCTTCTCCGGGGTCAGGCTTTTGTACAGCGGGGTCGTTATTGCTGTCACAGAGAGCGCCAAATTAAAGTAAAAATAGGCAAATATCTCCATTGGAGGACATTGGCTCCCAGTGATGCCAATTATCGGATTTCTACCTGTATCGGTGATCAAGTCGGCAATCGATATCTCAATTTGCCAGCTACTGGCAAAGGCGGCTGCATCTTATATGCCTGTTCTTCATCATCTAACAATCAGGCGGCTGACCTGTCTCTCACAGACACGCCTGATATTCGAACTGGTTTTCATTTCGAAATGTCAAAAAGCGGTTGGTGTCTTTTCACTCTGGTGGGGGAGGCATATCTTGTCCTTGTAATGGGTTCAGAGAAACCATTTTACCCTCTGAGACCCAGTCGTTAAAATCCTGGCCAGAGAAAAGAGATAGAGACCGCTCCTTGTGATGGAGGTGACTGAGGTGAGCAGTGCCTCAGGCTGATTAACGGCTAAGGCACCCAGGGTTACCGAACAGCAGAATGGACATGAATGGATTTAAATACCCGAGATGACAGAATATATGCCATACGACTGGTGGAACTTAATCCGGAGGAACGTAAGGTGCAAGGGATGTTCACATAGACAGGGTGAATTGATTTAACATTTCTTATCACATTTTGTTTAATTATGGGATTCATCAGCACAGCACAGCGGCCGGACATGTGTGAGGAAATTACTTCATTACTAAAACAGCGATAGAAACTGAAATCCCTCATTGCTAATCCTAGATTCAGGAAAGTATTTGCAGATTTGCTTCAATAACTATAAACCTGATCACCACTGATCTGATATTAAGCTCTCCGGTGAACGTAGATAGGGGCATGGGAACAGGATGTTCTATTCTATAAATAGATGTTCATCAATTTCACAAAATCCCAACCAATTGCAATTTTTAAATTAAAGTGAGAAGCGTATTAATTCGAAACTGTAAACTTGAGGTATTAAGCTCATTGGTGCTTAAGCAATATCTGAAAATGTTCGATGATAAGTGGACGATAGAATATTAATGAGCATAGAACTGAAAAGGGATTTTTAGAAACTAATTTTGCTAACACAAATGCCAGTTTGTATTGGTTGGTGCAAAGGAAGTGATATTTGGGAAAAAAAGAGGTGTGCCAGCACTACCTTGGAAATCACTGAATTCTCACATGCGGTACAATTATATCACATGCCGATTCTCATTAGGATGAGTATTACATACTTCAATTAGATAAATATATACACGACATTCATGCAGTCTTCATTTCATAACTCGATACTTTCTTGCGTTTATTTTAACGTCCAAACATATATAACGAAAGAAGTGGATGCAAATCAACATGAAACGTTGCAGATTCGAGCTCCTGGTTACCTTGCCACATGCAGTGGGAAGAGATTTTGTCATCATTCCCGCATGTCACATAAGCATTTCAAGTGTAACTGCTGTTATTTCAAACTTTCCTGTGAGCTAAGGAACGATTTTTTGCTATTATTAACGGGGGCTTTGCATTGGAGAACTTGTTGGAATGAGATTCTGAGGCAAGTTCGATTCTCTAAACTCTGCACTTTCATGGAAAACCGAAAAGAGCGGCAGAGCGAACGACTGATAGTGACAGACACCGAGACAGAGACAAAGAGACCGAGACAGAGGCACTAAGAACGCCAGAAAGTGAAAGAGATCCCATCAGACATTATCATTCTTTACAACTCTCAATGATTGGTGCGAAACTCTCATCACTTCTGACAGAATAGCCAATCGTGTCCCTGAGGAAAGCCCCTCAGTTTCCCACTAGGTGATGCCCCTTTCGGACCTGCGTTACGCTTTAAGATCCGACTAGACGGGTGAAAATATTTAGAACAATCTGTTATTTTCTGTCGAACTAACCCAGACACTATGAATTCCCCCGTGTTTCTTCCTGACCTTACTGCCTGGTGAATTCATGTTTAAATAGTCAGTGTGTTACCCATGCGCTCTATTTACTCTCTGAGTTTTGAAATATTCTGGATTTGTGTTCCAACAACAAATAGTGATGATCCAGTGTGACGGGATCCGTCCGAATTAACGATTCGGGAAAGACAGAACATTATTCTGGACTGTAGGTACTCGGCAAACTACCCTGCCCCCACTCTGTTCCGGTATGTTCAGTGTCGCGGGGAAGTTCCGAGATATTGACGGAAGATATAAATCTTGGGGAATGAAGGAGGTTCTCCAATCTTGCCAGACAGGTTCTCTGCTAATTTGCACAATGGAAACAAAACGTTTCCTCTAAATATCGCAAGGATGATTGTTGCCGACAGCGCCGTCTATTTCTGTGCTATGAAGCCCGCTTTGCTGCAGAGAGATAGCGGATCCCTTACAGAAACCCTCACTGAGAGTTCCATTAAGCTCCCACCAGAGGGCCCTCTCGCACCGATTACGAGAAACAGTAATTGAATTTCCACAATGAGGATCACAGGGACATTCTTGAAAGATCATAACAAAACACAACACTCAACAAGAGGCCAGGAACACTTGCAGAATTATATTAGGTGGGTTCAACTCGCATTTTGGTTATAACCGACCCTCATAGTTTTATTTACTTTAATTTGCATAATGCATTTTGCAGCAGTTTCACTGCCTGACTGTAATATTGAACAGCCCTTTCCCATCTCCCCTGTTAGTGCGCTGCAGCCTTTGACCGCGGCCTGTTCACAGGCTTTATTTGATCAGGGTGTGTTGCCCGGTCAGAACGTGTTTATGCACAATGAACAGGTTTCATAAGATAGTGGCTGTGATCTTTTAAACAAACCCCAATTAAAAATTAAGCTTCAGAATGTTTCCTTAATGCTGGAATGTTTTAGACCATAAGACCATAAGATATAGGAGGAGAAATTAGGCCATTCGGCCCAACGAGTCTGCTCCGCCATTCAATCATGGCTGATAAGTTTCTCAACCCCATTCTCCCGCCTTCTCCCCGTAACCTTTGATCCCCTTACCAATCAAGAACCCATCTATCTCGGTCTTAAATACACTGAATGACCTGGCCTCCACAGCCTTCTGTGGCAATGAATTCCATAGATTCACCACTCTCTGGCTAAAGAGGTTTTCCTCATCTCTGTTATAAAAGGTCTTCCCTTTACTCTGAGGCCGTGCCCTCGGGTCCTAGTCTCTCCTACAAATGGAAACATCTTCCCCACGTCCACTCTATCCAGGCCTTTCAGTATTCTGTAAGTTTCAATCAGATCCCCCGTCATCCTTCTAAACTCCATCGAGTACAGACCCAGAGTTATCAAACGTTCCTCATATGTCAAGCCTTTCATTCCTGCGATCGTTCTCGTGAACCTCCTCTGGACCCTATCCAGAGCCAGAACATGATTCCTGAGATATGGGGCCCAAATATGCTCACAATATTCTAAATGTGGTCTGACCAGAGCCTTATTAAGCCTCAGCAGCACATCCCTGATTTTATATTCTAGTCCTCTCGAAATAAATGCCAACATTGCATTTGCTTTCCTAACTACCGACTCAACCTGCAAGTTAACCTTAAGAGAATCCTGAACTTGGACTCATAAATCCCTTTGCACTCCAGATTTCTGAATTCTCTCCCCATTTAGAAAATAGTCTATGCCTGTATTCTTCCAACCAAAGTGCATGACCTCACACTTCCCCACGTTGTATTGCATCTGCCACTTCTTTGCCCATTCTTCTAAGCTGTCCAAATCCTTCTGCAGCCTCCCCGCCTCCTCAATACTACCTTACCCTCCACCTATCTTTGTGTCATCTGCAAATTAGCCAGGATGCCCTCAGTTCCTTCATCTAGATCATTAATGTATAAAGTGAAAAGTTGTGGTCCCAACACTGACCCCTGCGGAACTCTACTAGTCATCAGCCGCCATCCTGAGAAGGACCCCCTTATCCCCACTCTCTGCCTCCTGCCAGACAGCCAATCTTCTATCCATGGTAGTACCTTGCCTCTAACACCATGGGCTCTTATCTTACTGAGCAGCCTCCTGTGCGGCACCTTGTCAAAGGCCTTCTGGAAGTCCAAGTAGATAATATCAATTGGCTCTCCTTTGTCTAACCTACTCGTTACCTCCTCAAAGAATTCTAAATGAATTGTCAGGTATGACCTCCCCTTCATGAAACCATGCTGACTTTGCCCTATTTTACAATGCACTTCCAAGTATTCTGGAATCTCATTCTTAATAATGGACTCTAAAATCTCACCAGCGACTGAGGTCAGGCTAATCAGCCTGTAATTTCCCGTCTTTTTCCTCACTCCCTTCTTAAACAGGGGGGTTACATTAGCACTTTTCCAGTCCTCTGGGACCCTCCCTGACGCCAGTGATTCCTGAAAGATCACCACTAACGCCTCCACTATTTCTTCAGCTATCTCCTTCAGAACTCTGGGGTATAATCCATCTGGTCCAGGTGATTTATCCACCTTCAGACCTTTCAGTTTTCCTAGCACCTTCTCCTTGGCAATGGCCACCATACTCACATCTTCCTCCCGACTCTCTTGAACTTTGGGGATGTTACTCGTGTTTTCCACCGTGAAGACTGACGCAAAGTGCCTATTCAGTTCCTCCACCATTTCTTTGTTCCCCAATACTACTTCTCCAGCATCATTTTCCAGCGGCCCAATGTCCAGTCTTGCCTCTCCTTTACCCTTTATATCTCGAAAAAAACTCTTGCAATCTTCTTTTATATTACTGGCTACTTTACCCTCATATTTAATCTTCTCCCTCCTTATTTATTTTTTAGTTGTCCTCTGTTGGTCTTTGTAGGCTTCCCAAACCCTTGGTTTTCCACTACTCTTCGCCGCATTGTATGCTTTCTCTTTAGCTTTTATGCTGTCCCTGATGTCAGCCATGGTTGCCTCGTCCTCCCTTTAGTATACTTCTTCTTCCTAGGGATGAATTTTTGCTGTGTCTCCCAAATTACTCCCAGAAGCTCCTGCCATTACTGTTCCACTGTCTTTCCTGCAAGGCTCATCTCCCAGTCAATTCTGGCCAGCTCCTCCATCATGCCTCTGTAGTTGCCATTATTCAACTGTAATACCGTTACATCTGATTCCAGCTTTTTCCTCTCAAATTGCAGGGTACATTCTATGATTAACAATCCCGAGTTTGCTGGTGACAATGAAGAGGCCAGGGTTTTATTCCCACCACCCTCGCCTCCAGAAGCGCAGCCATTCCCCTATCAGGACATTGACTGCAGTCCAGCTCGGGATGTTTCCATTCAATGTCAGACAGCTCACCACCGACGGATCTCACAGAACCAGAGAGACAGAAGGAAGTGAATTGAAAGCACCTTGAGACACGACAGCAAATTATTGAGGGTGGGGATTAGAACGTGCGTCTTGCAATCTGCTTCCGTGATGATCCGCCGCTCGGGTCGGGTTCTGCAGTTTGTTTCTCTCGGCCGCTGCTGGAAACAGTTGGTGACAGTTTGATGCGAGGTGAATGTGGTTTCCTCTCGGTTTGTGTTTGAGCGGCTGACAGAGCCGCTGACATTGTCGCTGCCTCTGCCGCCGATTCTATGCAACCCGCAAGACGGGAGCTCATATTCACAGTCCAAAGGCAGTTTTTGTACAGGGGTGACACTGTTTTCCATCACTGTGAGCCTCAGAGCGCGGTAATACACGGCAGAGTCGGTCAGCTGCAGACCTGAGATGCTCAAACTGGTGAATTTATTCGAGGTCTGGAGCTCTGCAGAGAAACGGCTTTTGGCAAAATCTGCTTTATCTTCAGGACCGTCCGAGTGTTTCCACAATATAAACTCAGGCTGCGAGTCTGGGTGTTGCCGGTACCAGTATAAATAGTTGTAGCTCTCTGTAGTATCATAGGTAGAGCTTAATGTCACCGTTTCTCCTTCTGTCTTAACATCCGAGGACAGCGGCTGAGTGACAGAATCTCCATGAATCACATCTGAAAAACATGTTCAAACAGAAACAATCAGGTCGAGTATCGTTTAAAATTCACGTTTTATCCATTTGTTTAAAATAGGAGGAAATATTAAATGAGGCTGGTCCACATCTACCTGTCAGAAATGATCCCCACACAACCCAGATGCTGAGTAGCCGCATTGTCGCTGTCCGGTCTGTAAAAGGGGAGTTGGATATTTGAAGATACCTGTTCTAAACCCCGCCCTCAATAATCTGCTGTCGTGTCTCAGGATGTCGTCATCTCACTTTCGTGTGTCCCCAGTGGTGATGTGAGGACGTCAGCTGGTGAGCTGGCTCCCAATGCATTGAAACATCCCGAGGTGGGGTTCAGTCACTGTTCTTGTAGGCGAAATGATTTCGCAGTTAGACACGTGGGACAGGAAACTGAAACCTTTCTTTACTTGTAACCGGAAACACGGGATTGCCAATGGGGGTTGTTTATTCCGGCGTCAATTCTTCAGCTCATGTTCCAGTAGCTTTACCATCAGAGCACAGGTAACCGTGGCTCCAGTGAGATGTCCCTCCTCAACCAGTGAAGCTGTGAACTAACAGTCACTCCGTATTTTTCCAGAGTGGTTTTTAAATCCGTCATTTTAAAAAGATGATCCCTGCTGTTACTGAGCATACAACTGAGTAAACATGTAGGATAAACTCGGGCTGTAATTTAGTCAGCGTTACCAGCACTGTCCTTTTCTGTGGTTTGCATTTAAATGTCTGTTTCAATTTGTTCTGCTGAATTCTGACATCCTTCGTGTTGTGATGGTTAATCTAAACCTCCATAATCTACAGGCTTAGAATTTGCGATGAGAGAGAATTTGGGGTGCGGCGCATCGGTGCTATTTTTAGCAATTTACCTCTGATCGGTTTAAAGCGGGCGGGGACAGAGCGCGGACAGCGGGTTCAAATTCTCCAGGGTGAGGTGTAGAGCTTGTTTTCGTTAACAAGAACTCAACACCAGCCGGACTGTTGTTACAACTTTAGCTAGTGTCAGGAAAAAGCAGTGCAGCAGAATAAGAATTAAACCACAGCCGTTTTTAGCTTGTCTTGCGCTCCTTTAACATCCACTTCCACCATTGGTGCAGTAAGAAATATTGTTATCTTCCGCCTTCTGGTGGCTATTCTGAGAAATGTTCAGGCGCCCTTAGTGAGGTTGCACTAGATTCTTTGTTTAAACAGCGACCTGATGCGACAGTTCATATTTATAGGATGTTCAGTTTCAGCGGCCCTGACTTAATATTCTGAGAAGAAACAAATTTATTAATTTATCATTAATGTAAAGACTGCAACAAGGAAGGGGAGGCGGTGGCATAGTGGTATTGTCACTGGACTGGTAATCCAGAGACCCAGGGTAATGTTTCACCACGGCAGATGGTGGAATTTGAATTCAATAAAAACCAGGAATCAAAAGTCTGTTGATGATGATCATGAAACCATTGTCGATTGTCGTTAAAAAAAACCCATCTGGTTCACTATTGTCCTTTAGGCAAGGAAATCTGCCGTCCTTACCTGGTCTGGCCTACACGTGACTCCAGACCCATTGCAAAGTGGTTGACTCTGAACAAGGGTAATTAGAGATTAGCAGTAAATACTGGCCCAGCCAGCGGCACCCATATCCCATGAACGAAAGAAAAAGAATATGGGTAAAAAGTGAAGAAAGACGATGAGAGGAAACAGACAGGGAAATTATATCGAAAGGCAGAAGGTCAGTTAAGGTTCCACAGATGCATTTTTTTTTGTTATAAATGCGAGTTGTTGATGTAATTTTACAAGTGGCCCTCTCCTGTGCTTGCTGAGTGTTGTGTTTCATTGCAGTTTAAATGAACCACTTGTTAATCTCACGGCGGTGGTTGAATTATTGCTTCTGTTTCAGTACTGCGGCCTGCCCTCTAGTGATTCTAACTGGAACTTTCAGTGTGGGTTTTTGTCCGGGATCCGCTGTATCTCTGCAGCATTGTGGGCTCCATGGTACAGAAATACACGGCGGTGTCGCATAACAGCGCTTTGCTAGCCATTAACTCAGTTGTTTTGGCCGCCTTACTAAACATCGAAAAAAATCACTCTGCAAAGCCTGGGTTCTGCTTTGCTATCCCTCCATAGAGATAAAACACAAACTGTGGAGGCTGCCCGGGCTACTGACTGTACCAGGATACATAAGGGCTGGGATCGCTTGTCTTCAAGGTACAGTTTATGGCAACATCCTTTTCCTCTTTGACTGTCATTTCAGATAGCGACTGCTCCACCGAGTCCAGATTACTCCATAGATAATCACAATGTTTATCGTTACATCATCATTACAAGCATTTTGTTATTAATAGTGTTTGGGATACGGCAAGAAGGGGGAGGGTGATTTTTTACTGGGAAGCATACACTTACTGAGAAGCGGTACAATAACGAGGAGTGATCTAAGATAGTTCCACATGATGTTCCTTCCCTGAGTCTGTAACTCTGCAGCCTGTGAAATCCTCTGGCAGTGTAGAAATATGAATCGCCTCGCCACTGCGCCTCTGATTCAACCAATGACAAACAGGGAAAAACAACAACAATCTTTCCAATAAAACACGGCGGGCAAGGCGGGTCAGGGCCAGAACAGCAAATGGAAGCTGTGGGCGGGGCTACAGCGTGCAATGTTGTCACACGTAGGAGTTATCTGCAAGGAACTGAACTCAATAATAATCACACTTCGAAAATGATATCATTTTTCTTCTCTGTGAGAAAAATAGCTTATTCTTCATTCCATATTGCGGGCTCGCAACAGGGGGGTGGGGGGTGGGGGGTTGGGGGATGGGTCAGGGTTAATATATTATTCAGTAGTATGCAAAATCTTCATCAGTGATAAGATTTGAAATCAGGGCTGAATACATGAGCAGCCAGGTTGAAGCTCTTCTGAAATAATGTACGATGTAGCAGAAAAATCTTTTATCACTTATATTAAAAACTGGAAAAAGTAAATGTGCACAATTTTCGAGGGAGACTGAAGATACGAGTGGTAAGGAACAAATAGGAACGGAAAGAAGTCGAAAACCAAAATAAAGTTTGAATGAAGGCATCACGGATCGATTTGTCAATCTCATGCCTATTATTATTGCAAGGCGCAATCACAGACTAATGTGACTGTTCAGGTGGACGTCACCTGTTATTGTTATTGGGTGCTGTGTTTTGCTGCAATATTCACTCTCATTGTGGAAACTGAATTACCGGTGTGTGCGCGCCCCCTGGTGAGCACTGGATGAAACTGCCTGTGACGCTTTTGTACGGGATCCGCGAAATCCCTGCAGCAGTGTGGGCTCCATGGCACAGAAATAAACGGCGCTGTCGGGGATCAGTGTGTTGTTGATCGTTCGCTCGACAATCTTGTTATTTTTATCAAATGTGGAAGAGAATCGATCATTGATGTCGGTGCCCCTGTGCACATTCTCACCAATAAGACGAAACATGTACATTGGAGGTTTCCAGTGGGCGCTGGCTGTCCCAGTACACAGTAGGGCTGAGATCGCTTTTTCTCAACGTGCAGGTTAATGTGATATTACTTTATTCGTCAACCGTTATTTCAGGAACTGATTGTTCCACCCTGTCTTGGTAGTTCCATTCTAAGATAAATAACAGTAACAGGCAATCAGCACCAGCCTCCTATTGATTAACATAATCATCATTATCGCCATCACTATTGTTTTACCAACAGTACCATTTGGGTTACAGCATTCAGGAGGGGAATTGAGTTTTACTGGGAAGGAAATACTTACTGAGAAGTGACAGAAGGTGCGGAGTGAGACGGTTCCCCAAGGCACTTCCTGAGTCTGTAACTCTGCAGTGCGAGAAATCCCCTGCCGGAGCTGAAATACAGACCCCCGTCCCACTGCACTGCTGATCCAACCAATTACAGGAATGGAGCAGCGGCAGCAATCTCTCCAATAATCGAGTCAGAGCGAGAGCAGCAAATGGAAGCTGTGGGCGGGGATACCGCAGGCCCAATATTGGGTGAAGTGTGCGGTGACTCTCAGCTGCACTCGGAACTGATGGAGCCGAAATATCGACAGTTGAATCTCCAGACGTCAGAGTCCATCCTGCACCTGCTCACTGTTCAAGCGACTGAGAACAAATGCAGCGGGAGGGGAATGAAGATACTGGAATTATAAGATCTTAGAGCAAAGAGAGGCTACTCGACATCTGGCGACGGTGCCGCTTTGAAAGAGTTATCCGATTCGTCTTTCAACCCCTGCATTGCCTACATAACCCTCCACCCTTCTCAAGGCATATTCACTTTCCTTCTGAAAGTTATCCTTGAATCTGCTTCCGACGCCCCTTTAGACACCACATTCCAGAATTTAACAAATTACAATGTATTAAATGAATAATATCTATCAGTGGATGTTTTTAATACCTACATCGGGGCGCTTGTGTTATCCACTGTTCTGTCAGTGGGAACAGTTACGTGTGATGTACTGTAACAAAACCACATAATTCTGAGCGCCTCAATTCAGTCTCACCTTTACCTTCTTTGATATAAGGACAGGAGGTCTTGTGGCGCAATGGGTAGTGACCCTGTCACTGAGCTGGAGGGGGCCTGGCCCCTCCAGAGCTTTATGGCCAAAGAAGATTCATTACCTGGTCAAGCAGGTACCGACTTGCAAATTCTTCTTATATACGCCAATGACAGGTTGTAAGAGTTGGAGAGATTCCTGGCCAACCATGTGATGGAATGACATTGGAGCCGCTACCACCACCATTCACAGCTCCATGTGTGTGTGGTTATGACCGTGTCCAGCAGAGGGTAGATAGCTAAAGGTGAGTGTGTGTGTGTGTGATTATGACAGTGTCCAGCAGAGGGTAGAATGCAAAAGGTGTTTGTGCGCGTGTGTGTGCGTGATTCGGGCAGTATCCAGCAGAGGGTAGATTGCTAAAGGTGTTTGTGTGCGTGTGTGTGGGCGTGATTCGGGTAGTATCCAGCAGAGGGTAGATTGCTAAAGGTGTTTGTGTGTGCGTGTGTGTGTGTGTGTGTGTGTGTGATTATGACAGTGTGCAGCAGAGGGTAGATTGCGAAAGATATGTGTGTGTGAATGTGTGTGTGTGTGTGAAGGGAACTCTTGAGGAAGCAGAGAGAGAAGGAGCCCAGGGAAATTGAGTTAAAATATGCAACACCAAGATGTAATAGATTCCACCATTTCAAAAAAAGAAGCAGTCATTCAATTTCCCTATTCTTCTTGGCAAGGAGATATACATTTCTTTAAAAATATGTTCCTATTTAACACCTTCTTGCAAAGACAATTAACCATCCGATATCCTTTGCAGCCTCTTAATAGCTTTTACTTTCCAATATAACTCTGTGTCATCGGAAAGCTTCGGTACATTTAATCTGTTCCTTTTCCATCTTGATAACCTCCAGTTGGACATCAGCGGTCCAGGGAATATGTCTTCACCAATCCTGCTCTGTAAATCCGGGTCATTCCCTCTGTAAGAATAGTGAGTGTAATCCAGGCCAGGGCGCTTCGAGTTACTGTCCGCTCCCTCAAAACCTGCCGGTCTCGCCGCACCACAGGGGACACAGGAAGTGAGGTGTAAACATCCTGAGACACGACAACGGGTTATTGAGGGCGGGGAATAAAAGGGTGTCTTCAAATATCGAGCAGCCTTTGACAGGGCGGACAGCGACAATGCAGCTACTCAGCGTCTGGGATGTTTAGGCAGCAATTCTGACAGGTGATCCTGAAGGGAATACATTTCATATTTCTCTCATTTCCCAGGCATGGGTTCAATCAGATTTGAATCAAATGTCGATCTTAACTTCTCTGTTTTAATATATTTTTTCCAGACGGGACTCATGGAGATTCTGTCACTCAGCCAATCTCATCAGATGTTAAGACAGAAGGAGAAGATGTGACTTTAAACTGTAACTATGACACTACAGGGAGCAGCTATGCGTTATACTGGTACCGACAACACCCAGACACACAGCCTCAGTTTGTACTGTTAAAGGATGCTAATAGCTAAGAAGGAAAGGCAGAATTTGCGGGGTGTCGCTTCTCTGTACAGCTTCAGGTCGCCACTAAATTCACCAGTTTAACCATCTCGGGTCTGCAGCTGACGGACGCTGCCGTCTATTACTGCGCTTTCAGACTCACAGTGATGAAAATCAGTCTCACCTCTGTACAAAAACTGCCTTTGCACTGTGAGTGGGAGCTCCTGTCTGTTGGGGTTTGTGTAGAATTGCGGGTAGATGAAGCTACAATGCGAAGCGGCGCTGTCAGCCGCTCAGACACACACAGAGAAAGGAAACCACATGAACCTCGGATCAAACTGTCAGCCAACTGTTCCCAGGAGCGGCCGGGAAAATCAAACAAACTGCAGAATCCGATCGGCCAGACACACATGGAAGGTTATCGTATCTGAAAACACCCTGTCTAATCCTCAGTGGTTGTTCAAGATCACCAGTACATCAAGGCTAATGGAGACGGGATACATTCTAAATTGAGGGAGATATCCGAAAAAATAATACACACTGAGGGCGCTCTATGCTTGGTTTAATCTTCACAGGGCTATACTGGGCCTGCCATATAAATACTATGGCTATAAGGGCAGGTCAGAGGCTAGGAATCCTGCGTCGAGTAACTCAGCCACCACTCCCCAAAGCCTGTCCACCATCTACAAGGCACAAGTCAGGAATGTGATGGAATAGTCTCCACTTGCCTGGATGAGGGAAGCTCGCACAACGCTCAAGAAGCTTGACATCATCCAGGATAAAGCAGGCTCCTTGATTGGCACCACAAACATTCACTCCCTCCATCACCGACGCACAGTAGCAGCAGTGTGCACCATCTAAAAGATGAACTGCAGGAATTCACCAAAGATCCTTAGACAACACCTTCCAAACCCGCGACCTCTACCATCTGGAAGGACAAGGGCAGCAGATAGATGGGAACACCAGCAAAAAATAGGACAGCAAAGGAGGTAAAAAAGACATAGATGCATTTATGAACTTTCCTTTATATTGTGAGTTGAAATAAACTACTATAAATCCAGAACTGAATGTCATCTGCATTCAAAGGTGAAAATATGGATAAAGGAGGGAAGACTGTGTGCAAGAGAAGGCAATCCAAGCCCTAACATGCGTGAAAAACCTTAAACGCCTCACAACTCAGTTTTGCGCTGCTTTCTGATATATCAGGGAGGTCTCCTTGAAACTCACTGTGGAGCCTGAATTCTCCCTCCTGCTCATTGGTGTGAGGGAGATCTCTAGTGGGCACTGACTGGCACTCTCGGTGTGAGGTTTTCTTCAGGCTCCTGGAAGACATGTTCACTGTTATTTGTTATTTATTCATGGGATGTGGGCTTCGCTGGCTGGGCCAGCATTTATTGCCTTTGCGTAATTGACCTTTGAGAAGTTGGTGGTGAGCTATCTTCTTGAAGCGATGTAGTCCATGTGATGCAGATTCTGCCAAAGTACTGTTGGGAACGGAGTTCCAGGATTTTGACCCAGCGACAGACATGGAACTGCATGCAGTAAATACTGCATGTATCACAATTGCAATGAAGCACATCAAAGTGAAACAGTTATGTAGATATCTTAAATAAAATTGCGCTGCCTGACTGTCTGTAAAGATTAGGTTGGACTGTCTGTAATGGCCAGGTTGAAATGTCTGCAATGTTCATTGATTGTATTGAAGCACCTCATGATCCACGTAGAAAACTGGAATATGATTTCACTTTTTCTGATTGCCATTTTGAAACGCATTGCAATATTCTTTCAGATATTTTATGAGTGAAGCATATTTTTCCTAAAATCAACTAGGTCACAGGAGGCAGACTCACTAATGGGTGTGGCATAATTACTGATAGCTTTAGTGACTTAGTTCATTTATTACCATCACCTTAGTAAGATGCGAAGAAGACAATAATTGATACAATAGATAAAAGCTTAGAGATCGCGTAAAATACTATCTGAAATGTGCAGGGACAATAATTGAACCCTGCTCCCAGTGAGAGCGGGTACTGTCACTGATACTGTATCTACTCTTTTAGCTGGGAGGTCTCCTGGAAATCTGGCCTGTTTACTGCACTTTGCCTTGTACAACATGCAACGGTCGAATTACCACCACAGCCGTTTCGGGGCAGTTTCCAACTAAGCGGCTTTGATGAGCAAATCTCGCCCACTGAATGGAAGTAGAAATTGCTGGGTTGAAATTTTGATTTCCTCCACCAGGTGGCAGGCAAAGCCTTGATATCCCCCTGCTCCCTGCCTGGAGCCGGCCTCACCCACTGACCAGCCTTGGAATTGTCTGTCATCCAACATGTGCTTCCAAATCCCATTTCGCTCCTGGAATCCACTCGGACTCAATGGGTGGCATTCATCCGCCTGCAGGGAAACGACAGTCTCTGTCCCACTCGCCGGTCCCTGGGAAAAGCAGTGGAGAGTTCAGTCACATTTACTGATCTCACATCCATTCTGTCAATGCTTCCACAATCCGTTATAAGGGGGATCAGTAGTAGAGTAATTAATGCTGCGGAGCCCGCACAATCTCCACCACACCTCTGCTAAAACAACGGCCATCAAAGCCCTCGGCCCCCACCTTCCGTTCTGAAGAAAATGTGGCTCTTTCTCATTTTGTGAGCTCTTAAATGGAGATGAATGGTAACGTAAACCCATCTGATATACTCCTGCTCCATCTCAGAAGATGGGTCTCGCTCCTTCAGGCTCCTGGGCTTCAAGGCAAACGCCACAGGTTGAAAGGTCAGTCTCTGCCCCAATGGCCAACTGAAAGCCTCCTCGGCGACAGGAGGCCCTCTTCGAACTCGTCTGAGGCAGAACGGACTCCGGGTCCGTGAGGATCCTAGAACAAGGATCTGACTCACCACATCACAGTTCTGTGCAAGACCGCAGAAAGCATTACAGCATTGAGTCCTGAAATGAGGCGAAATGCCACGAGAGTGTGTGTCAGCGCCAAGTGGGCATCAGCATGGCAGTGTGACCTGAACCTCCGGCAATATGTAAGAGACACTTGCACTCAGACCCGGCAGAAAATGCCATCATCGATTGTAATCGGGAATATCGCAACTGATTGAAACTCAGTGCAGTGTAAACACCATCGGTGCCGAGGCTAAACACTGGTCCAGACAAGGACAAAACCGTGGCCCGGATTCATCATATCTGCGACCGCTACACTGACGGGGCCGTACAGATTCTATCTTCACCGAAGTAGAAGTTATGACAATCTCAGTATTGAGAGCATCGGGGCATCAGCCGTTGGTGTGTTTGGTGTTCAGTGAGACCATGGTGGGACGAGACCGAGCGCGCTCATAGAATACCCGCTGCGGATTCCCATCAGCCAGTCCTACACAGGTACCATTATGGGGGTTCCTTTCCACAGACTTCACCCATTCCATTAAGGGAAGGATAAACAGTTTCCGCTGAATGTGCTGACTCCGTTGGTCGGCAGAGTATAATGGAGCCCGCCCATCCTCCCGGTGAAGGGGTTGATAGACCACGGTGAGCGTGTTAATTGCTTTGTGAGGTACAAGTCCACAAGGGCCACGCATTCTGCCAGGAAATGACTCATTGGGCTGTCCTGATGGTGTTAGCTGTTTCCTGAGGTACAGTCCCTCTAGAGATCACTCATTCTGTAAGGAATGTTTTCCACTGGAGTTGAACACCCAGTGTCAGGTTGGACGCTTACGAAAGTGACTCTCAGAAAGAAATGTGCTTCCTCTGACTTGCCTCCACCCGGGCCAGAAGAAGCTGCTGGTCTTCAACCAAACTGATAGGTTCAGGCGTGAACCACAGGAGAAATGAACAGCGGACCAACAAGCCACCTCCTTGTATCCGGTGAACAATATCAATTTCCAGCCAATGAGGAGCGGGGAAAGTTAACACGTGACCGAGACTTTAGATATCCCATCTTTGACTTTAATCAGCCAACATTTTAATCTCTTCACCCGCTTCATTTTCTTCTGTTGTGAGCTGTGTCCCGTTTTTGTATAGACATTGTCATAGCAAACATGTGTTGTGTTGCACAGTTAAAGCTATTATCCGTCATCCTGGCGATGCGAACAGGTAGGTACAGGACAGGTACCCAATGACCCAGAGTGAGTTTTTAATTATTAACCTCGTTGATCCAGTGTTTCATTCCCTGAATATTATTCCAGGTCGATGTCTCCGGAACCGTGTGCTTCAATCTCCCGCTTCGAAAGCAGTCCAGAGCGGGTATTCGGTACAGATAGACTGCAGCTACGACGTGCCCGGCTTTTACGCGATACATTGGTACAGAAAGAAATCCGGTCAGGGACTGGAGTGGATTGTAAAGCGAGCATCGAATGGCAAGGAGAGAAGTGGGCGATTTGAACTGAAACGCGGAGAACGCGGCCAATTGCTCATTGGGGGCAGTGAGGCCGCCGATGCCGCGGTTTATTACTATGCGGCTGAGCCCCACACTGAGGCAACACGCGGCAGTCACTGTACAAAAACTTCGCTCCTGGTTACAGTTCCAGAAGAGCGGCAGCAATCTCTCTGATAACACAAGGCGGGCCAGGAGGCTCCGAGCGTCAACAGCTAACGGGAGAGACGGGCAGGGCTGCCGCGGGCTGTCTGATAAATCCCATTAGGGAGGGTGTTTCATCAGAGATGCTGACGGTCACAGCAGAGATTGTCGGACTGAGGGGGCAGTTAGTCAGTGCAGTCTTTGCTACGTTGGGAGCTTCATTGTCTGTTTGTGTCTCAGGGAACCGAGAGAGATCCTCAGTGTTTATTTCATGCCGTTGTGTTCTTAAAGAACATTGGCATAATTATACAGTAGAATCCGTGCTTAAACTGAAATGTCCACAATGTGGGCAAATTTACTCTCGTCCCAAATTGTAACCAAATATTTATCTAAAAGAATGCGCCTGTGATTCTCCTGCGGGTGACATTCTCCCGTCCTCTCTTGTGCCCAGCATCATAAAGATAACCAAATTCGACGCACAAACTGAAAATGCTGGAAGTGCAACCAGAAACAGAGTGAAGGCCCCAGTCTGCAACTGGTCAAACTGAGCTCAGATGAAATGTCACAGACATGAAACCTTATATCTGATTCGCTCTGCACCGATCCTTCCTGACCTGCCGACTATGGCAATAACTATCTGTTATTGTACCTCAAAATCCTTTGGATGGGAGCATAAAAGCTGATAATTAGACTCGCTGCTGGTGACAGAGACATACCAAGAGAGAGAGTGAATATCCATTCTCATTTCTAAGTGGCTGTGGGCCTAGTGTCACCTGCTGGACAGACCATTCATGAGCCACATGGGTTTTCATAAAAATCGACAACGGTTTTCTCCTGCAGATAATTCAAGCAAGTTATTGCATTCAAATTGCATTATTTGACGTGGTGGGATTCGATCCCGGAATAATATATTGGATCGTTAAATTGCCAGGGCAGGTACAATACCCCTATGCCAGCGCCTCAGCCTTCGCTGAAAAGAGATCAGAAAGGTGAAGGCATGTATGTGACTCCGGCAGTGTCCAGAAAAGGGTAGATTGCTAAAGGTGTGTGTGCGTGTGTGCGTGCGTGTGTGTGTGTGTGTGTTTGTGTGTGTGTGTGTTTATGTGATTATGACAGTGTCCAGCAGAGGGTAGATTGCTAAAGGTGTGTGTATGTGTTTGTGTGTGTGTGTGTGTGTGTTTGTGTGTTTATGTGATAATGACAGTGTCCAGCAGGGGGTTGACTGCTAAAGGTGTTTGTGTGTGTTTAGGACACTGCACAGCAGAGGGTAGATTGCTTAAGGTGTGTGTGTGTGAATGAGTGTGTGTGTGTGTCTGTGTGTGTGTGTGCGAGAGAGAGGATCCGGCAGTGTCCAGCGGAGTGTTGACAGCTAAACGTGTGTGTGTGTGTGTGTGTGTGTGTGATTTTGACAGTGTTCAGCCGAGGACAGAATGCTAAAGGCATGTGCGCATCCGTATGTGCTTCTGGCAGTGTCCAACAGAGGGTTGGTTGCAAAATGTGTGTGTGTGTGTGTGTGTGTGTGTTTGTGTGTGTGTGCGTGTGTGTGTGTATATGACAGTGTCCAGCAGAGGGTAGATTTCTAAAGGCCATTGCGCATCTGTGTGTGATTCTGCCAGTGTCTAACAGAGGGTTGGTTGCAAAAGGTGAGTGTGCATGTGTGTGTGTGTGTATGCATGTGTGCGTGTGTGCATGTGTATCTGCGCCTGTATGTGTGTGTCTGTGTGTGATTATGACAGTGTCCAGAAGAGGGTTGATTGCTAAAGGTGTGTCTGTGTGTGTGTGTATGTGTGTGTGTGTGTGTGATTTTGACAGTGTCCAGCAGAGGGTAGATTGCTGAAGGTATGTGTGTGTGCGTGTGTGCGTGTGTGTGTGTGTGTCTATGTGTCTGTGTCTTGTGTGTGTGTGGTGTGTGTCTGTGTGTGTTGTGTGTATGTATTTGTGTGTGCGAGAGAGAGAGAGAGAGGAACTCTTGAGGAAGCAGAGGGAGAGGGAGCCCCGGAAAATTGAGTTAAAACATGTCACAACAACATGTAATAAATTCCACCATTTCAAAAAAATTCATTTCATTTATTCATTTCCTCTATTCTTCTTGGTAATATGTTCCTCTTTACCACTTTCTTGCAAAGACAATTTACCATCCATATCCTTTGCAGGCTCATTATCGCTTACTCTCCAACATAACTCTGCATCATTGGAAAGCTTGGAACATTTTATCTGTTCCTTCTCCATTTTGATAACGTCCAGTTGGACAGCAGCGGGTCAGGGAGGATTTCTTCCCCAATCCTGCTCTGTAAATCCGGATCCATTCCCTCTGTAAGGATAGTGAGTGCAGGGCACTTGTCGTTACTCTCCGCTCTCTCAAATCCTGCCGGTCTCGCCACGCAACAGGGGGCACAGGAAGGGAGGTATAAACATCCTGAGACACGACAACAGATTATTGAGGGCGGAGATTAGAAAGTGTGTGTTCAAATATCGAGCAGCTCTTTGACAGGGTACACAGCGAATATGAGGCTACTCGGCATCTGGTTTCTGTGGGCAGCAATTCTAACAGGTAACCGTGAAGGGAATACATTTCATCTTATATCTCATTTCCCAGGCATGGCTTCAATCAGATTTCAATAAGCTGTCGGTCTTAACTTTTCTGTTCTAATATTTTTTTTTTGCAGACGGGACTCATGGAGATTCTGTCACTCAGCCACTCTCATCAGATGTTAAGACAGAAAGAGAAAAGGTGACTTTAAACTGCAACGATGATACCACATGGGGCAACCATAAGCTATACTGGTACCGGCAACACCCAGGCACACAACCTCGGTTTGTACTCTTCAAGGGTACTAAAAGCTATGAAGGTAAAGCAGAATTTGCGAAAAGTCGTTTCTCTGTAGAGCTCCAGATCTCCACTAAATTCACCAGTCTAACCATCTCGGCTCTGCAGCTGACTGACGCTGTCGTCTATTACTGCGCCCTCTGGGGTCCACAGTGATGTAAATCAGTCTCACCCCTATACAAAAACTGCCTTTGCACGGTTAGTGGGAGCTCCTGTCTGTTGGGGTTTGTGTAGAATCAGGAGTATGTGAAGCGACAATGCGAAGCGGCGCTGTCAGCCGCTCAGACACATACAGCGAGAGGAAACTAAATTAACCTCGGATCAAACTGTCACCCAACTGTTCCCAGGAGCGGCAGGGAAAATCAAACAAGCTGCATAATCCGATCGGGCAGACAGAGATGGAATGGAATGATACCTGAAGTCCAATCCTCACTGGTTGTTCATTATCACCAGTAAATCAAGGTTAATGGAGAATGAGGGACATATCCGCAAACAGAATACAAACGAGGGTGATCTATGCTTGGCTCAATCATCATTAGCCATATAAATACTGTGGCTACAAGAGCAGGTCAGAGGCTAGGAATCCTGCGATGAGTAACCCACTTCCCTACTCCCCAAAGCATACCCAGCATCAACAAGGCACAAATCAGGAGTTTTATGGAATAGTCCCCAATTGCCTGGATGAGTGCATCTCCCAAAACACTCCAGAAGCTTGAAACCATCCAGGGCAAAGCAGCCTGCTTAATTGGCACCGCATCAACAAACATTCACTCCCCCCACCACTGACGCACAGTAGCAGCAGTGTGTGCCATGGACAAGATGCACTGCAGGAATTCACCAATGTTCCTTCGACAGAACCTTCCGAATATATGGCCTCTACCATCTAGAAGGACAAGGGCAGCAGATAGATGGGAACACCAGCAAACAAATGACAGCAAAAGGTAAGAAAGGATATAGTTGCATTTCTGAAATTCTGCTTTGGTTTATATTGTGAGTTGCAATAAGTCACTTTAATCCAGAACTGATTGTCACCTGCATTCAAAGGGGCAAATATGGATAAAGGAGAGAAGACTGTGTTTAAAGGAAGGCATTCCGAGATCTAACAAGCATGAAACGCCTTCAGCATTTTACAACTCAGTTTTGTGCTGCTTTCTGATATACCAGGCGGGTCTCCTTGAAATTCACTGAGGAGCATGAATTCTCCCACCTCCTCATTGGTGTGAGGGAGCCCTCTAGTGGGCACAGGCTGAAACTCTCGGTGTGACGTTTGCTGCAGGCTTCTGGAAGACATGTTCACTATTTATTTGTTATTCATTCATGGGATATGTAATTCGCTGGCTAGGACAGCATTTTCGGCCTCTGCATAATTGCCCCGTGAGAAGTTGGTGGTGAGCTATCTTCTTGAACTGCTGCAGTCCATGTGGTGCAGGTCCCACCACAGTGCTGTTCGGTAGGGAGTTCCAGGATTTTGGCCCAGCGACAGAGAAGTAACTGCATGCAGTGAATACGACATGTGTCACAATTGCATTGAAGCATCTCAGGCTGCAACCGTTATGTGGATAACTTAAATACAATTGCGCTGCCTGACTGTCTGTAAAGGCCATGTTGATATGTTTTTATTATTCATTGACTGCATTGAAGCACCTCATGATCTATGTGGAAAACTGGAACATGAATTCACTTTTTGTAATGGCCATTTTGAAAACACTTTGTAACGTTTTTTCAAATATATTATGAATAAAGAATATTTTACCTAACATAAATTGGATCACAGGGGGCAGACTCACTAATGGGAATGGCATAATTACTGATAGCTTTAGTGACTTAGTTCATTTATTACTATCATCTTAGTAAGATGTGTGGAAGACAATAATTGATACAACAGAAAAAAGCTTAGAAATGGTGGAAAATACTATCTGGAATGTGCAGGGCCAAGAACTGAACGCTCCCAGTGGGAGCGGGTACTGTCACTGATGCTGTATCTATTCTTTTAGCTAGGAGGCCTCCTCGAAATCTGACCTGTTCACTGCTCTCTGTCTTGTGCTGCATGCGACTGCCGAATTGCCACCAAAGCCGATGCGACTCAGTGCCCATCTAACCGGCTTTGAGGAGTTACTCTGGCCCGCTGAATGAAAGGAGAAATTGCCGGGGTGAAATTTTGATTTCCCCAACTAGGTGGCAGATGAAGCCGAGAAATCGCCCTGCTCCTTGCCTGGAGCCGGCCTCACCCGCTGACCAGCCTTGGAATTGCCTGTCATACAATCTGTGTTTCAAAATCCCATTTCGCTCCTGGAATCCACTCGGATTCAGCGGTTGGCATTGACCTGTCTGCAGGGAAACGCAGTCGCTGTCCCACTCGCCAGTCCCTGGGAAAAGAAGTAGAGAGTTCAGTCACTTTCACTGATCTGACATGCATTCTGTCAATGCTTCCACAATCCTTTCTGAGGGGTGGGGGGCGGGGACAAAGACAGAGTAATTAATGCTGTGGAGTCCGCACAATCTCCACCACGCCTCTGCTACAACAGCAACCCTCAAACTCCTCCGCCCCCACCTTCCCTTCTGATTCAAATGTTGCTCGTTCTTATTTTGTGGCTCTATTTGAATGGAGAGGAAAGGCACCGTGAAAGCATCTGATGTGTTCCTGCTCCATCTCAGAAGATGGATCTCGCTCCTTCAGAAACCTGGGTTTCAAGGCAAACGCCATAGCCTCTGCCCCAATGGACAACTTAATGCCTCCACAGAGACAGGAGGCCCTCTTCGATCAGGGCTGAGGCAGAGCAGACTCCGGCTCCGTGAGGATCCTTGAACAAGGATCTGTCTCACCACATCACAATTCTGTGCAAGGTCGCAGATAGCATGACTGCATTGGGTCCTGAAATGAGACGAAATGCCATCAGAGTGCCTGTCAGTGTCAATTGGATTTCAGTATGGCAGTGTGACCTGAACCTGCGGTTATATGTCAGAGACACTTGCGTTCAGGCCCGGCAGAAAATGGCATCATCGATTGCAATCGGGATTATCCTAACTGATTGAAACTCAATGCAATGTAAACACCAGCGGTGCCGAGGCTAAACACTGCTACAGAAACCGTGGCCCGAAATCCATCATATCTGCGAGAAGTTATGACATTCTCAGTATTGAAAGCATCGCGGCATCAGAATTTGGAATGTTTGGTGTGCAGCGATACATGGTGGGGCCGAGACCGACCGCGCCCACACAATACCCGTTGCGGGTTCCCATCAGCCAGTCCCTACACAGGTACTGTTATGGGGGTTCATTTCCACAGGCTTCGCCCATCCTATAACGAAAGGATAACCAGATTCCCCTGAATGTTTTGGCCTCCTTGGTAGGCAGAATATCTTCGAGCCCGCCCATCCTCCAGGGGAAGGGGTACATAGACCATGGTTAGTGTGTAAATTGCTTTGCGAGGCACAAGTCTAGAAGCGCCACGCATTCTGCAAAGAAATGGCTCCTTGGGCTGTCCTGTTGGTGTTAACTGTTTATTGAGGTACAGTCTCTCGGGAGATCACTCATTCTGTAAGGAACGTTTTCCACTGGATTTGAGCACCCAGTGTCAGGTTGGACGATTACGAAAGTGACTCTCATCAAGAAATATGCTTCCCCTCACTTCCCACCACCCGGACCAGAAGAAGCTGCTGGTCTTCAGGGAAACTGATAGGTTCAGATGTGAACCGCGGGGGAAATGTGCAGCGGACCAACAAACCACCTTCTTGTATCCGGTGAACAATATCAATTTCCAGCCAATGAGGAGCGGGGAAAGTGAACACGTGACCGAAATATTGGATATCCATCATTGACTTTAATTAGCCAACATTTTAATCACTTCACCCGACCCCTTTTCTTCTGTTGTGAGCGGTGTCCCGTTTTTGTATTGACAATCTCATAGCAAACATGTGTTGCGCTGTGTAGTTAAAGCTGTTATCCGTCATTCTGGCGATGCGAACAGGTAGGTACAGGAGAGATACCCAATAACCCAGAGTGAGTTTTTCATTATTAATCTCGTTGATCCAGTGTTTCATACCCTGAATATTTTTCCAGGTCGATGTCTCTCGGACCGTGTGCTTCAAACTCCCGCTTCGGAAACAGTCCAGAGCGGGGATTGGGTGCAGATAGACTGCAGCTACGAGGTGTCCGGATTTTACACGATGCATTTGAACCTTTGCCCTGATAGTAAGGCAACTGGAACTGGAACTGAAGAATTGACGCCAGAATAAACAACCCCCATTGGCAATCCCATGTTTGCGGTTCCAACAACTAAACAAAGTTTTCAGCCTCCTGTCCCACGTGACTAACTGCGAAACCATTCCATCCTGTAAGAACACTGACTGTCTCCCGGCCCGGGATGTTTCCATTCACTGATCGTGAAATCACCGCCTACCGGCCTCACAGCACCACTGCGGACAGACGGAAGTGAGGTGAGAACGTCCTGAGACAGGGCAGGGGATTTTTGAGGGTGGGGTTTAGAACGGGTCTCTTCAAATATCCAACTCCCCTCAACGCGGCTACTCAGCATCTGGTTTGGTGTGGGGGGCATTTCTGACAGATAATGGTAGACCAGACACGTTTCATATTTTTTCTGATTTTAACAACATGGTTTAAACCTGAATTTTAAACAGTCCTCTATCTGATCTGTTTCTGTTTGAACATGTTTTTCAGAAGTGAGTCATGGCGATTCTGTCATTCATCCGCTGTCCTCAGATGTGAAGAGAGAAGGAGAAGCGGTGAGTTTAAGTTGCACCTACTACAGTGAGCAGCTGTTATTTATACTGGTGCCGGCAACACCCAGACTCACAGCCTGAGTTTATATTGGCGAAATATTCGAGTGGTACTGAAGAAAAAGCAGATTTTGCCAAAAGCTCCAGACCTCGAATAAATTCACCAGTTTAACCATCTCGGGTCTGCAGCTGACTGACGCCGCCGTGTATTACTGCGCTTTCAGACTCACAGTGATGGAAAGCAGTCTGACCCTTGCAGAAAAACTGCTTTTAATAATAGATTCTAGCTCCTGTCAGTTGTGGGTTATATAGTATCTCGGCAGATGCAGATCTGACTGTCAGTCGTTCAAACAGAAGCCTCGAGGAAACCAAATCAACCTCGAATGAAACTGTCACAAAACTGTTTCCAGTTTGCATTAAACTGCAGGATTTGATTCGACCAATAGGTCCATCACAGAATCAGATTTGAAGATAACCCTTCTAATCCCTACCCTCAATAATTTGCTGTCATGTCTCAGGATGCTCTCACCACACTTCTTTGTGTCTGCATTGGTCTGTGAGGTCCATCAGTGGTGAGCTGTCTGACATTGAAGGGAAACACCCCGAGCTGGGGTCCAGTCAGTGTCCTGATAGAGGAATGGCTGCACCTTTAGAGAAGGAAGTGGGGGGAATGGAGCCCTGGTCTGTTAATTATCACCAGAACACTCCAGGTTGTTAACAGGAGCAGAAAACATTCCAGAATTAAGGAAACATTCCGAAGCTCAATGGTCATTGAAGGAGCTCTGTACTTGGGGTTTGAGTTAGAGGTCACAGTCACTAGCTTGCGAAAGCTGTCTATTTTACATAAACATTTTTTTGACCCAGCAAAATACTCTGATCAAATAAACCCGGTCAACAGGCCACGGTCAACGACAGCCGTGAACTGTCAGAAGAGATGGGGAGGTGCTTGTATCAAAAGGCAATTCGTGAGGGGTGATGGCGTAGTGACACTGTCTCTGGACTAGTAAACCAGCGATCGAAGATGGTGTTCTGGTAAAACCTGGGTTCAAATCCCACTATAGCAGATAGTAGAATTTGAATTCAATAAAAAATATGCGTTTGAAATTCTACTGATTATTATGAAGCCATTGTCGATTGTTGTAAAAACAAGCGCCATTGTCCTTTTGAGAAGGAAATCGGAACCAGTCTGAGTTTATGCCTTGTTTAACCAATCTCTCTAATACCGTCTAGTTTGTGAGTGATTTCTCTATTGTTCACAGCCGTTCAGTGTGAGGATCAGAGCTCCCACCCTGAGCAGGTGATGTATTGGGAAGGAGAACAGATTGAACTGGGCTGCCGGCTTTCTGTTGGTACAGGCGGTACCGTAGCCTGGTACATAGACACACTGACAGGGGCTCCTGCATTTATTGGATCCATATACCAGAGGAATATGACCAGAGGACGCTACACACTTTCCCTTGACCGAGCAAAGGATTCCAATACCATCTCTATAGATGGCACCGCGGCCCAGGACGCCAGAATGTATCACTGTGCGATGGGGACACAATGAGACAAAGAGCGGATCCAGCTGGACAATATCTTGTTTGTTGCCGTGTTTCACCCGCTGCCCCTTGACCATTCCTCAAACGAGGACCTTTAGGAAGTTCGCTGATATTCAGAAAAGTTACTTTTTCTTTTTATAAGCTTCAATCTGGATAAAGTTGCAAAATCCACTCGCTGTTACTGTGGACACAGAATGTCGAAATATTTAAAATAAAATGTTCTCTGTTTGGTTCTACAGCACATCAAGTAAAGTGATTGAGATAAAAAGTGTTCTGATTCTCAGTTACCTAGATAGATCCACATGCGAAAGTAAGAAAAATAAGCACAGAGAGAGAGAGATAGAGAGATAGATAGATAGACAGACAGATAGACAGCTAGACAGATAGACAGAGAGGCAGATAGAAAGATAGATAGATAGATAGATAGATAGATAGATAGATAGATAGATAGATAGATAGATAGATAGATAGATAGATAGATAGATAGATAGATAGATAGATAGACAGACAGACAGACAGACAGACAGACAGACAGACAGACAGACAGACAGACAGACAGACGGATAGACGGATAGACGGATAGATAGATAGATAGATAGACAGATAGATAGATAGATAGATAGATAGATAGATAGATAGATAGATAGATAGATAGATAGATAGATAGATAGATAGATAGATAGATAGATAGATAGATAGATAGATAGATAGATAGATAGATAGATAGATAGATAGATAGATAGATAGATAGATAGATAGATAGATAGATAGATAGATAGATAGATAGATAGATAGACGAGTTTATTATTCCTATATCCACCCACCATTTTATTTAATTCTCCTTACATAAATTGTTTTTTTTTTGTTTGTTTTGACAGCCATTTCTTGTCACTCGGAGGCATTTCATATGTTGATTTACCCGAGGACTGCAGGACAAACCATTTCGCTTCATCGCAACGCCACTTTCGCTGCAAATGATTTTGTTTTCTGGTACAGGTAATTCTCCAATCAAGCTCCCAAGTATCTCGTCTCCACACGCAGAGATGAAAGAGTTCGGGGAATGTTTGCAGCATCTGTGAATAGTGAGAAAGGATCCATCACTCTCATTGTTAATACAGCTCGGCTGTCTGACGCTGCAGTGTATTACAGTGCAGTGAAACACGGTAAAACAAAAATGTGCGGAGTAACTCAATCGACCTGGTGACTGAGAAGACAATAAGCTCATGGGCTCCAGAATGAAAGCAACAAAACTGAAATCAGTGAAGAAAAGTGTAAATCGCTTCATCCGTGCAATTTAACATAATATACACAGCACTTTAGGATTTATAATTTTATAACATAGAGATTAATCCTCAATGGGAAAACACACTTCATTCAATATCCTTATTTGATTATTAGAGCCGTAACAAGCCTCCCATTATTGCAAAAGGAACATTCCAACTTTATCAGCTTTGGATTTATGAATTTATGCATGTGAATTTCATTTATCTGTGCAAATGAGCGCTTGCCATGTTAATGACGGAGGCTTGTCAAAGAAACTGAGGCAAATAATCTCGGAATTAATATTCGCTAGTAAAGGTAGAAAAAGCAAAACAATGAAAAGCACGGCAGTTATGGTAACAATGAAATCACAGGAATTTGGCATAATAATTATCCAACAATGTCTTGCAGCAATGTTCGAGAACAGGTTGTGAATCGCTGCTCCCCGGGCAGGTTTCCACTAGATGGCGCTGCAAGACGTTACCTTTTGCCGAAATTTGCGAAGCCGTCAGTTTCCCCACTGCCACAGATGACAGCTGCGGATTACAGGAAATATCTTGGCGTCGTGACGATTCACCGCAAACGGTTGCATATTTAGGGCAAGAGCTTTTATATGGATCACTGATGTTATAGCGTAGAAGGCGGTATGCCTGAGCAAAGACAGTGTCCCTACCCTCTGTGTCAGAAGTGCCCGGTTCAAGTCCCACTTCAGGACTTGTTAGCCACCCAGTGTGCGTTCATATCGCGGCCAAGCAGGTTGATTATCAGCTTGTAAATCCTTTCAATACACCTAATGGCAGGCGGTAAGAACAGGAGAGTTTCCAGATGAGCCAGAATGCAGAAGGCAACATAGAGACACCGCAGTACTTTGCCAAGCATAATCATGGACCAATCCAATGCAAGTCCATGTCGCCAATGCCCTCTTAATGCACGGTACTTGGAGGTGAATGACACAGTAGACTAAACGAGTGAAATCGAAAAGTCGTTGTGTTTCGTGGTCCGTTATCACTGTATAAGGAAGTTAGCATAATTTTTCTAAGCAATATTCGTCAATGTGTCAAAAACACAGTGAGGGAAAGACATGTTGTTACCAAATGTTCTGGTTGCCATTTGCTGCAAGTTCAAATTATCCGGAAAATACCTGGATCCACAAAATCCTCTACTCCAGGGTGAGAGTAACAGTTCTTTCTGGCAGAGAATTTAAACATTCCCCCTGCCCTCTGCGGAAATAATGCTTCCAACATCACAACAGTGACTACACTGGAAACGTACTTCCTGAGGTTGGAAAGGCCTCCGGATGTCCTGAGTCAGGAAAAGCGCTACATCAGGAAACGTCTTTCTTTCTCTTGTCGAGTGATGTTTCATTCCAGGGTTTAAATTTATTGTCCGCTTGTTTCCACGTAGACCAGTAAAGTATTATTTATTTGCTTTTCTTTATTTCAGTCTGTCCTCCTTCCTGGATTGTGTTGATGAGCCGTCACCAATCTCTTGGGATTTCCCGGATTTGGCCTCCAGTCTGTTCAGAGATATTTTCCGCACAAGAACAGAAGAAAATAAGAACGAGGAGCAGGAGTAGGCAATTCAGCCCCTCGAGACTGCCCCGCCATTCATTACGATAATGGTTGATCTCATTTCGGCCTCAACTCCAATTTCGCGCCCTCTCCCCATAACCTTTCAACCCATTACTAATTAAAAATCTGCCTATCTCCTCCTTAAATTTATTCAGCGTCCCGGCATCCACTGCACTCTGAGGTAGTGAATTCCACAGATTCATGGCCCTTTGAAAAAATTAATTCCTCCTCATCTCTGATTTAAATCTACCACCCCTTAGCCTAAAACTATGGCCTCTCGTTCTAGACTGCCCCACAAGGGGAAACGTCCGCTCCACATCTACTTTGTAAGAATCACTGAGAGGCCGCTGCCCATCTGCCTGTGAATCATCAGGCTGATCACTTCTATAAAACTTTGCACTCAGCTACCTGCATGTGCACATATACATTATATATTAACTATCAGAAATATACAGGTGTCTTAGAATTAACAGCACAAGGGCTAATCTGAAACCATTGTTTATCAGATGAGGCTCCGGTATTAGCCATATCGCCCTTAAATCAGAAGCTTCCAGCTTCCAGTCCCGTTTCAGAGACTTGAGCCCCAGGATCAATGCTGATGACTCAGTGCAGCCCTTAGGGAATGGTGCACCGTTAGAGGGGCAGGCTTTACGTTCGGATTTTAAATCGATTGTACAGGATGCCTCCGGCTGCGTTTTGGAAGAAGAGGAACGAAATTGCCCTGGACAATATCTATCCATCAATCACCGTCACCAGAACGGATAGGCCATTGAAACATTACTGTTTGTAGCATCATGCTGGGTCCAATTAGCGCTGAGTTTTCTACATTGCATTATAACAGTGACGGTGAGACACGTTGATACATCAACAAACTGCCTGCAATAATATATTTTAATAATATACGTATTACGCAGGAACGATATCATAGAATTAAATGTACTAGAAATCGGAAATTCATGAATCAGATCACACTCACCCCTGATCATATTGTTTGCCTACTGCACGGTTATGTTGAGAGACTCTCTGACAGTTTTTGTGCAGGTTCAGCCCAGCTCTGAGTCTCTGTGGGTCTCAGTGCGCAGTAATAGACCGCGGAGTCTCTCAGTTCTGTTTTAGTAACTTTCAGCGGGACAGTGCGATTCACAACATCAAACTCCGCTGAAAAACGATCCCCCGGAATGCTTTCTGTGTCGTCGCTGTATTTACTCTTAAGAAGCAGATACTCCATGGATCCGCTGGGATACTGACGGTACCAGAATAGATAAGAATTGTCGATGTCTGTAGCTGTAAAATTACAGAGCAACTGAACGTCGTCTCCTTCACTCACTGTGACTGCAGCCGGTGTCTGTGAAACAGAGTCTCCTCCACAATGTCCTGTAAGAGCCCAGAGAGATATTCAATTACACAATGTCACTTCACTACGTCTCCCCCAGAATCGGCCCGTTACCCTGAACAATAACCTGAGAAATGAATCAGGACAACTAAACAGATGTAGATTTCCCGCAGCTCAGGCGCTGTAAGGGAAGCTGTTTGAACCGATTAAATAAACCTCCCTTTAACGGGCATTTCGCCTTTGTTTCCTGTAATTTGGAGGGAAAACGGAAAACCATCAATGGGTTAAAAATTGGAGTGTTTGTCAAAGTCTGTGTTGAGACAAAGTGGATGTGGATGATGTACTCATCTGGGATCGATCCATTGTTACCTATGTGTTGAGAGAACTGCCCGAGTAAACGTAATGCTTGGTAAAGATGCGAAACACAGAGTTGTGCAACTTGAGAACCTACGGGTTAAAAGAGCTGCCGCTGTGAGGGTTAAATACAAAGTAACAGGAGACATATTTGCAGAGAGCTTGCGGCGGATTTGAGCAGGAGAGGCTGAAGCTGAAATTGTTTTAGTCAAGAATTCGCAATGGATTGAGTAACATTCGCCGCTCTGCTAATTGGTTTATTCCTGGCAGCGTCATCAGTTGACATCCAATCAGCTTAAAACTCCTTTGTCTTCAATTAACCCCATGATCTCACAACCCCTGGGATCTCGAAACCTTCGGCGCGAGGAGAAAGAAACAAAGTGAATTTGCTCATCTCACATCTGAGTACTGGGCGATGGTTAAACCTAATGTTGGCCCTTTAAAAGGTTCAATCTGTGAGGCAGGGACGGAGATGGAAAACTGCTAATATTGTTCTGGTAGGGAAGCCGGAGCCCCCAATTAAAGGAGCTGCTCTCGTACTGTGAGAACGCCCCGCAGCCGATACAGGCGGCCAGTGGGTCCTGAGTTATTTAAATACAGCAATGCGGTCAATAGAGAAACGCCACATTTGAAATGAATTACATGGTGAAAGAGAGGGTATTGGCTGTTTGATCGATTTTTGTAGGATGGGAGTGTGCGGACAATGTATCTGCTCAGCAACCTTGGATGAGTTGCTCATTTGAAATATTCGCAGCATACTTATATTAAAAATAAACGTGTTCACAGTAATTTATTAGTTAATCAACAGAACCACAGACATTCATTGGATATTGATTTCTGAATTGAAAATTAAGTAATTAAATAAACAGGTCAAGCTTCTTTTGACAGCACCTTCCATACCCGTAATCTCTCCCATCTAGAAGGACAAGGTCAGCTGATAGATGGGAACACCACCACCTGGAAGTTCCTCTCCAAGCCACTTACGATCCTGACTTGTAAATATATCTCCGTTCCTTCACTGTCGCTGAGTCAAAATCCTGGAACTCCCTTCCTAACAGCACTGTGGGTGTACCTACACCACATTGGCTGCAGCGGTTCAAGAAGGCTGCTCACCAACATCATCTCAAGGGCCACTAGAGATGGGCAATGAACGCTGGCCCATAAATAAATAAATAATAAAAAAAAGTCTCAATCTGTAATCCGTTCCGACCATCAAACCAACAGCTGAACATCTTTCGCCTGCCATCTGGTAGCGAGTGCTTGTAAACTTTATGAAACGAATTCAGAGAACGTCGGGGACTCAATGTAATGTGCACCAATTAAAGACATTTATGGCTGATATCGTAATTTACCAGAAGCAAATGGCAGATTTCTAAATAATTATTTAGTCCTGGTCTTCACAATTGATCCGCATTATAACTGGAGTTGGCAAGAAGAACCATTGTCGTACGTAGTGGCGGGAGCTTCTGTACGAGGATTGAACTGTCATTATCACTTTGAGTCCCAAGGAGCAGTAATAAGCTGCATTGTCGCTCAGCTGCAGCCCAGAGATGGTTAAAGTGTAAATTTTGTCGAACTGTCGACTTATCCAGAAAAAACGTGTTTTGGAAAAATCCGCTTTATCTTCAGAGCTACTAGGATATTTAATAAAAATAAACTCTATTTGTGTTTCAGGCTGTTGACGGTACCAATGAAAATTCGAAATGCTGCCCCTTGCAGCATTATAGGTAAAGCTTCTCCTTCTGTCTTAACAGTGGGTGGGTGGGTGACAGAATCTCCATGAATCAAATCCACAGAGAATGATGAATGTGTGAAATAAATTTCCAGCTAGAATGGAAGCCGACTAGTTACCTAACTATTTTAAGGAAATGTTTGGGGCACATTGGGGGAGGGAGTTAGAGCATCTCCGAATTATTGAGACGGAATTGGCCGTATGGCCTCCCTCATTGCGATAGGGACTGTATAGTGTCCGAAATGAAGATGCAAATTCTGCTGACGCTCAGCAGGACCGACAGCAGCTTTAGAGAGAGAAACAGAGTCAAAATTTTATTCGGTTAGGTTTATCAGAACTGAAAAATATAGGTACAAATAGAACGGATTTTAGGCAAGCACAAATGCAGGCTGAGGCGGAAGCGCACAAATAGCAAAGCGGCAGCTCTATAATAGTGTGCAAGGCAGGAGAGGTTAAATGACAAGGGGGATGGTGCCCCAGGGGAAGTGCTGTCGGAATGGGACAAGTAAATACATAAATGGTAGTCCTGGTGAAGGTGTAATAAGGAATCAGAGTGATCAAAAAAGCTAACGGCAAAAATGCAAAGATGAAGCATAAATATGAAAAAAAAAACAGTGCGCGGAGGTTAGGTTTGGAAATTGTCGAAAGGAATCTGGAATTCGGAAAGCAAACAAGTGCTGGAAAGTTCTGCCTTGCAATTCCATGTCACAGCCACTAGAGGGCACTGAGGGTCTATATGTGCTCAGTGTTGGGGCGAATTCCAGACTCTCAAACCTGTTCAGTAACTTCATTGAAGAAAAGGTGATTAAGAAACGGGCGTGGGAGCAACGAATAATTTTAACATGAGCAGGACTTTTGTCTCGTCCAACGTAATTTATTATTATGAGTTGTCAGTGGTAGGGTGTAAATAATCGGCGGGAAAGATCGCACTGCATCCATATGGGGAAACACGCTAGTTCAAACCATAAAATGATATTTTAGATCAATATCAGGACATTCCTCTTGTCACACTGTGAATGATCAGTGTAGAATAAAGCTTCAGTCTGAATGTAGGAGAAAAATGTAATGGAAGCGTTGGACATTTCAGATGAAACGGCGGGGTAGATCATCCACGGTTAAGAGACCTATATCAGAGAGGCGGGAATAGTTGCTTTCATTTACAACTATCATTTGAACTGCAGCTTGGCTGGAATTCATATGAACAATTGCAGCATGCAATTACCGGCACACACCACCAGAACGCAGTGTGAACCAGTGAGAAATATTGAACATGGGCGGCCCCGTGTTAGCTCAGAGACAGTTTAAGCCGATGTCACTGTGAAGTAGTCATTGTAAGTGGCCAGATATGAGCTCAGAGACAGTGTGAACCGGTGTTAGTGTGAATCCTGAAGCGGTAAACATCAAGGCTCGGCTTCTTTCGTTAGTTCGACAAAGACGTCTCTGAGTTTGACCTGAAGCGGGTGCTTGGCTCTTTGATGAATCTTCTGAACATAATATCCATTTCCTGGCTCGAACCTGATCTCCGAGAACAATTGCTTCAACCGGTATTTCATGTGACCTGATAATGCTCCGGATTTGCAGAGTCTGTTTCTTCGTATCCATTTTGATCTACACTGAAGTGACCTGTGAAGATGAGGTGACGCAGCGCCCAGTGCGGATGGTTGTTAGTGAAGCGGGAATCGTATCCATGAACTGCACCATCACCAGTGGAGTGAACACGGTGAGTTGGTACAGGCAGCTCCCTCATCAGCCGCCCCAACATCTAGCAGATGGCCACACGAGGAACTGATCAACACGGGAGGATCACTGCTTCAATCCGGAAGGCAACAAACTCAGTATCCTGACTGTGAGAGGCGCTGGGGTTACAGACACCGCCACCTATCTATGCGCCGTGAGCCACAGTTTAACAAGCAAACAGAGAGCTCGTACAAAGAGTGGGAACTCCGTCCTACCGTGTTTCCAAGATCAGCGTTGTGGGTGGGGCGGTAATAATAATCCGAGGGCCGTATGTGTGTGGGGGGTGGGGTGGTGGGTGAGGGCGGGGTGGGGGTGCGGGGTTGAGTGTCGTTGAGCGCAAAAGGAAGGAGATATATGAAGATTTAAAGGGGTTCAGAAATGAAGAGAGGTGGAAACTTAGACGCAGGGAAAGGAAGAAAATACGCAAGCCAGAATGAGTGAGCGACAAAAGCAAAGCGAATCGGTGCAGTAATCGCAAGTGCAAAATTCGGAAAAAGCGACAAGAATGCTAAAAATAAATGAAAGAAAATGGAAACCATCGAGAGTCATGCACAGAGTTTAAAGATTGGATTAAGTCATGAATGAAAAGGATCCCAAACAAATTAGAATTCCCTTTTCTTTAATATCACTCATATATCCTTCATAGTTGTACAGTTGAATTTTCTGAAATTGTTGCCTAAAGCTGGTCATTGAATTCTGCCACGGATAAATTTTTATTTCTCTCTTTGTTCTAATTGTGCAAAATTCTAAGAGATGCCGATAGAGGGCGCAGTTCCTCCCTGTTACCTCTTGGGCATTATAGAGACAACTGGCAGTAACCCCGCACAGGCAGACCCGCCCACAGGTTCTATTTGCTTTTATTCGTTTTGACCCTCATTGCCTGCTTTGTGGTAGTGGTTATATTTAATAGGGAGACAGTAGCGTAGTGGTTATGTTGTTTCATTGGTAATTGAGTGACTCAGGGGTGTCGCGCACCAGTTTAAAACCCTCCACACAGCAGGTGGTGAAATTTAAATTTAAATCGCAAAATCTGGAAACGAAAGCTAGTTTTGTGATAGTGACCATGAAAGCAACATTTATTGGTTCAACAATATACTTTAGGGACGGAAATCTTCCATCCTTATCGGGTATGGTCTACATGAGACTGCACACCCACAGCAATATGGTTGGATTTAAACTGCCCTCCGAAATAGCCTCAGGAACCACTCGGTTCAAGGGCAATGATGGATGGGCAACAAATGGGTCCTGTCAGCGACGCCAACATCCCATCAAATAATTTTGGAAAGCCAGAAAAAATGGTAATGAGTATTCTAAACAAACTAATGACTTCTCCAAATGAGGTGTATGGTTCCGCAGCAGCCATCCGAAGGAATAAAGAAAGAAACGAGACAAGGCCAAACCAGCAAAAAAATGAAACTTGAATAAGATGGAGGCAAAGGTCATGATCTATGATTATTGAACGCAGTCTTGAGTCCAGAAGGCTGCAAAGAACTTTGAAAAATAGCACCATTGCTTTGAAATTGGTATATGTGCTTTGAAATTGGTATATGACCTTTTATATTTTCTTACATATTGTCAGTCCTCGTTCAGTCTGTACCAGACTCCCAGCTGAATCACAAGGTTCTGGTTTCAATCTCACTCCAGGGCTTGAGCACGAAAATCATGGATGACGCTCAGGCGCATCACTGAAGGTGAACTGCATCGCCGGAGGTGACGTCTTTTCGATGAGACATTAACCCGAGTCTGAAACTCTCTGCTGAGGTGAATGTAAAATGGCTCATGATACTGTATCGAAGAAGAGCTTTAGAATTAACAATGTTTATCCCTCAATCGACATCACAAAAACAAGTTATATAGTCATTGTCACATTGTCGTATGTGAGAGTTGCCGAATGGAAATTAAACATTATATTTCCTACATTAACCAATGACCACACTTCAATCAGTGCTTCAATGGTTATAAGCCCTTCGAGGCTTCAGTAATAGTGAAAAATGCTAAATGAATGAAAGAGTTTATTTCGCTCTTTGATTATCATTTACCAATGTTATTACTACTGTTGATATATTGAAACAGCAGCAAGAAGCTGTCACTATGCACACCCCTGGGAAAGGTAAAGGCTCAATAAATAAAAGCATATTTTATGACAGGAATAATCAAATTACACTGGAGGAGAGAAACGCACTGTAGATGTTGGGTTTTGCAAAGGAAGGCGGGGATTAGGATCTCTCTGGATAAACGAAGAGCACCAAGAAGGAGGAAAAATCTGTTCCCATTTACAACCCTCCTATGAAATACAACTTGTCGAATTCAGCAGCAATAAAAGCACCTCGCAATCAGTAGTACACGCCACAAGAGGGCAGTGTGAAACACTGAGTGTGGGCGGCCCGATCTGAAGTTAGAGTGTGAGCTGGTATCCTGCAGAAAGACGGAGTGTGGGGTACCGCGTGTGAGTCGAGACACTGTGGAGGCTGCAGTTCATAAGAAGCACCGAATGAGGGAAGTCCGGGAGCACAGGCTTTTTAGTTTTCTTTTACTCGAAGAAACTTCTGAGTTGGACCTGAAGCGGGTGTTTAGCTGGTTGTTAATTTTCCTCGATGTAATATAATATAATATAATATAATATAATATAATATAATATAATATAATATAATATAATATAATATAATATAATATAATATAATATCCGTGTCCTAGTTCTAACCCGATCTCCGTGAACAATTCATCCGGTCCAATAATGTTCCGGATTTACCGAGTTTCGTGCTGGTTTACACACTTCTCCACGCGGATGTGACAAGTGAGGATGAGGTGGTGCAACTCCCTGGGCGGCTGGTTCTCCGTAAAGCGGGAATCGCATCCATGAACTGCTCGGCTACCGCTACGTTCACTGCTGGGACAGACATCGCCCGAATCAGCCCCTCCAGCATCTGGTGATGGCCACAAGTGAGACATTTAAGAAGAAAGAATCACTGCTTCAACCCGGGGAGGCACTAAATTCAGCACCATGACATTGAGGGCCGCCCGAGTGACAGACAGCGCCACCCATCTCTGCGCCGTACAGAGTCCGTACAGAAACCTACACCCAGCGGGGTAGCTGCTCTGCTGCGTTTTGGGGTATCCGGTAATAATAATGGAAAGCTACAGTGAATGAGTTTAAACTAGAAAATAGAGAAGAGACAGGGTTCAAAAAGTGCGAAATAAAGAGAATTGCAAACACACACACACGGGCAACAGAAGGGAAAAATGAGTGAGGGAAAGGGTAGAAAACATTGCTAATTCATGTCAATGAGAGCATATTAATAAAATAAGAAAAATAAATAAAAGAAAGTACAAATAACGAGTTTGAAAACCAAAGGTAAAAGAAAGCCTTAAAGGAAAAGTTGCAAAAACGAGAAAACTGAATTCTTTTTCAACTCCCTACTCCCTTTGGAGATATTTTAATTGTCTGAAACAGGCATTTGAATAAAAGACCGCTGGGATTTGCCGGAAGATGTTGATTCCGTTGTGGGGTACATTTCTCCAGGCTCTATTCATTCTGTTAGTAAATAATTTTACTGGATTTGAACACCAAGCGCCTGATATGTTCCTTTCCAGAGTCACTGTCAGAAAACACAAGATTCCCCTCAGTTCCCTCCACATGGAGGAGAGGAACTTGCTGGTCTACAGGCAACTGACATGTTCAGATATGAGCCGCTGGGTTAGGGAGCAGCAGATCAACAAATTGCTTCTTACATCGTGTGAGCAACAATCAGTTCCAACCGAACCAAGAGCAGAAATTCCACGTCACTTTAAATTGGTTTCTTTAGTTATCCGGCTGCACAATGTGTTTACCCGATTCGTGTTCATCTAATGCCAGCTGTTTCCTGTTTGCTTATTAACCTGTGAACTGTAAGGATGTATCTAGTATTCGTGATTCTGGCTGTAAACATGTAGGTACAGGAACTGTACTCAATAGCAAGGAGTGCTTCTTTCATTGTTCTGATTGCTTTAGCGTTTCATTGTTTATATTTATATTATATTATATTATCTTTTTTACAGATCGAATCCTGTCGTACCGATAACTAAATATTATTTTGTTCTATTAAATTGCTCTGATGACGAAAGTTGCCATTTTTAAAACTGATTTTATTTGTATCACACGCACTTCGAAAATCCGCGAGCTGGTTGTCTCCTCAGTCCCCATGTCAAATGAATCCTTGTACAAGATACTCGTCTCTTTGTTTCACGGCACTGTAATACATCGCAGCGTCTAACAGCTGAACCGTGTTAACAGTGAGAGTGGTTGAGCTTTCCTCACGGTTCCGGGATATTTTATACTTTCTCCCAAATCTTTCATGTCCGAGTGTGGGGACGAAATATGTTTCTGGGTACAGTAACTACAGAAACAGCCTTGGGATTTTATAACTTTATCCAGATGGAGGTTTGAAAATGGGAAAGTAACGTTTCTGTACATTGCCGGCATTTCTAAAGGCCCCGTTTGAGGAAAAGTTAAAGGCTCAGTGGAGACACGGCAGTGAACAAGATATTGTACAGCCGGATCCACTCTTTGACTCACTGTGCCTGCTTCGCACAGTGATACATTCCGGCGTCCTGGACAGCTGTGTTGTCTATAGAGATGGTATTGGACTTCTTTGCTCGGTCAAAGGACAATGTGTAGCGTCCTTTGGTCATATTCCCCTGGTATATGGAGGCGATAAATGTCGGAGCCCCTGTCAGTGTTTGTCTGTACCAGGCTACGGTATCGCCTGTACCAAGAGAGAGCCGACAGTCCAGTTCAACCCGTTCCCCTTCCCGAGACACCACCTGCTCAGGGTGGGAGCTCTGATCCTCACACTGTACTGCTGTGAACAAAAGAAAAATTACTCAAACCACGACAGGTTATTAAGAATTTGGTAAGACAATGCATCTGATGAGATAAACAAACTCACACAATATCAACAGCAAGAGGGCTCCAACTAGAAACAGGTATTTGTGGGGGTTTCTATTCATGACAATGAAGATGGACAAAAGGCGGATCAATCAGGGTCTGATTTCCAGACTGGGACTTGTTGCCGATTCCAGGACCCTCAATGGTGGAGAGGAGGGGGAGAGCGGAGAGCTTCACATTCTCCTCATATATTGAATGGCTGATGAGTGACGTTCTCACCAGTCGGCATATTATTGGATGTTGCCTTCAGACGTCATTCAATGGCTCACCCAGGGATTGGCTGCCTCAATGCAAAGAGCTCTTGACCCGTCACTGGGAATGAAGTTCTCTTTCTCTGCATAACAATAGGTTATGTTTTCAGGATTATTTGATCTCTCGGGTATTTCTAACTCCAATGGTCATCGCCGGCTCAGAATGTTTGAATTTAACAGCGCTATCTGCTGGTTCATCATTGTCTGCCTCGGAACCCCTAAATTGTTTCACTCATTCAGCTTTAAATGCATAGTTGTTTCATATTTCCTTTCCGTACCTGTGCAATTTATATTTACCGCTCCGCCCCTATACCCTGTGGTCAATATGGCTTCACTGAATGAGACAATCAGAAACGGCATCTATTGATTAACTTTAAGTCCGATTTCAATGCGAAAACTCCAGACTGACGGACACGCTGCCTGGAGGTCTTCACGTGTAACCGCGTGCTCGCCAAATTTGTCATATTCTGTATTCATCCCCCTGTTTACTTGGATTCATTTCTATGCGTTTTGCTGAGGAGGGAATATTTATTTTAAGGAGAGTTTGACCCAGCAGAGAGACAGATAAACTAAAAATGTCAGAAAGAGGGAGAGAGAGAGGTAAAGCATCTGCCTACAGCTCTCATTGATTGGTGAGGAACTGTCATCAGCTCTGACAGACCAGCCAATCCCCTCCCAAGTAAACGCCCCTCTGTTTCTCAATAAGTGAAGCCTGTTCCTGTTCTGGTTTACACTTCAATATCAGACTAGAGGGGTTAACATATTTAGAATAATCTGTGATTTTCTGTCGAACTCAATACAAGACGCCATGTGCTCACCATGTACGTTACTGATAATAATGGCCTTGCTGCCTGGTGAGTATATATCTACATAGTCAGTGCGTTTACATGAGTTATATTTACTCCTGACTTTTGAAACATTCTGCATTTGTGTTACAGGAACGAAAAGCGCGGATTTAGTATCCCAGGATCCCTCTGATTTAATGATTCTGGAAGGACAGAGCATAACACTGGACTGCAGTTATTCGACAACCTACAGTTCCCCAACTCTGTTCTGGTACGTGCAGTATCGGGGGGAAGCTCCAAAATATTTGCTGAAGATATATAGCACCTTTGTTCAAACGTCTCCAAACTTACCAGGCAGGTTCTCTGCTGATTTGCACAAAGGAAACAAAACGGTTCCGTTAAATATCGCCGGGACTCTTCTCTCTGACAGCGCCGTGTATTTCTGTGCCATGGAGCCCACACTGCTGCAGAGATAGAGCGGATCCCGTACAAAAACTCCACTGGGAGTTCCAGTTAGCGCCCACTAGAGGGCGCTCTCACACCGTTAAACAGGAGGATAAAGCAGCCTCCTCAGTGAGGGTCACGGGGACTTTCCGAAAACATCCAAAACAAACACCAAACAAGAAGAGCTGAGGAACACCTGCGGATTTCAACTCGCGTTTGTACCATAATCGATTTTCATAGATCTATTTCATGACGTTCATTTACTTATTGCCTTTTGGTGCAGCTTTTGTGCCTGTCTGTCATATTGAACAACCCTTCCCCATCTCCCCTGTCAGTTTGCTGGAGTCTTTGACTGCGGCCAGTACACAGAAATCATTTGATCAGAGTGTGTTGATGAATCCGAGACAGTTTATACACAATGAGCAGCGTTCACCAGGTTGTGACTATGATCTCTACAACAGACCCCAGGTACAGAGCTCCTCCACTGACCATTAAGCTTCAGAATGTTCCCTTAATTCTGGAATGTTTTCTGTCACGATTAAGAGCATAAGAACATAAGAAATAGGAACAGGAGAAGACCATTTGGCTCCTCGAGCCTGCTCTGCCATTCAATAAGATCATGGCTGATCCTCTTATGTTTCGATTTCCACATTCCCATCTAACTCCGATAACCTTTGATCCCAATACCGAGTTAACATTCCCGAGTTTGCTGGTGATAATGAACAGACCAGGATTTGATTCCCCTCACACCTGGGTCTAAAAGTCCAGCCATTCCCCTATCTGACTGTAGTCCAGCTCGGGGTGTTTCCATTTAATGTCAGTCAGTTCCCCACCGACGGATCTCACAGACAAAGGAAGACACAAGGAAGTGAGGTGAGAGCATCCTGAGACATAGCAACAAGTTATTGAGAGTGGGGATTAGAACGGGTATCTTCAAATCTGATTTTGTGATGATCTGTCCGTCCGATCGGATTCTGCAGTTTGTTCTCTTGGCCGCTCCTGCAAACAGTTGGTGACAGTTTGATCCGAGGTGAATGTGGTTTCCCCTCGGTTTATGTTTGAGCGGCTGACAGCGCCGCTGAACATTGTGGCTACATCTGCCAGAGATTCTGTACAAACCCCATCAGACAGGAGCTCCCACACACAGTCTAAAGACAGCTTTTGTACAGGTGTGAGACTGCGTTCCATCGCTGCGAGTGTGATAGTGCAGTAATACACGGCAGAGTCAGTCAGCTGCAGACCCGAGATGGTTAAGCTGGTGAGTTTAGTCGTGCTCTGAAGCTCTGCAGAGAAACGGCTTTTATAAAATCTGCTTCACCTTCACCACCGTTCGAGTATTTCCACAATATAAACTCAGGCTTTGCGTCTGGGTGTTCCCAGTACCAGGATAAATAATAGTCGCTCCATGTGGTATCATAGGTACAGCTTAAAGTCAACTCTTCTCCTTCTGATTTAACATCTGAGGACAAAGGCTGATTGACAGAATCTCCATGACTCAGATCTGAAAAACATGTTCAAAACAGAAGCAGATCAAACCAACAATTATTTAAAATTCAGTTTTAAACCATGTTTGAAAAATGAGAGAAAAAGTGAAATGTGTGTGATCCACAATTACCTGTCAGAAATGCTCCCCACATAAACCAGATGCTGAGTAGCCGCATTGTCGCTGTCCGCTCTGTAAAAGGGAAATTGGATATTTGAAGCGACCCGTTCTAAATCCCAGCCTCAATAATCTGCTGTCGTGTCTCAGGATGTTTTAACCTCACTTACTTTTGTCAGTGAATGGAAACACCCCGAGCTGGACTACAGTCAGTGACTTAATACGGGGAATGTTTCCGTTTTACAGAAGAGATGGTGACAATTAACTCCATGTCTGGTTATTGTAATTGTCAACCACAGTACGATTCGTAGATCGAGTTAACTCCGCACAATCTGACCTCTACACTGATTGTAATCTTACCAGCAGTATGCAGAGGACCGGGGTCCAGTGAGATTTTACTCATGAACCACTTAACCAGTAAACTAATTATGATTATAGATTTTGTCAGAGCGGTTTATAGATCTGTCATATTAGAACAGCGATATGTGTTGTTACTGAACAGGCAATTGAACAGACTTAAAGATCAAAGTCCTCCCCTGATGTAAGCAGGCATTCGCTCAACGTCACCTTCTGTTTAAAATGATTAAATTATATCTGGTTAATTAGAGTCCTTTTTTGTGTCTATAATCGTTTATTTAATCAACCATAACCCTCTGATTTTGGATTTGCTATAAGTGAGATTGGATTTTAGAGCGATTTAACGCTCATTTATTCAAATGTACAGGGACAAAGCTCAAAGAGCAGGCTCACAGGCTCCAAGGGACATGTCATATCAGATCTCATTAACTGGAACTCAACACCAGCCACCAGGAAAACCTTTCCTTGTAACGTTCACTCGTCGTATTAATGGATATGACGCCGAAGCCGTTACAGTGAAAGACTTCAGGGTCTTTCAGTCATATTTTCACATTCATTCCCCAGTATCCATACTTACTACTCAATTACTCTGCTTTCTATTTAATATCAGGTTCCAATCCTTCGACATGTGAATGTTGTTTTGTGATGATTATTGCACATTCTCAACAAATTTTCGGCAAGATTTCAACACTTTGAATTCGATTTATGGCAAAGACACTAGGCGTTTTTAGAGAAACAGCGCACTGAACTTAATGCTTTGCTGTAATGCACAAGAGGGATATTGTGATCTGTCGCCAACTGATGGATATTCTGAGACGTGTTCAGATGTCGGTGGACAGAGTTTGACAGATCCTCTGGTTATTCATTGGCCTGACCTGACAGTCCCTGTTTGTGGGAAGCCGGGTTGCTGCAGTTCTGAGTTATTATGCCAAGCAGAAACAAAAATTTGCTATCGTCAATCTAAAGACTGGGGCAACGAAAGTTAACCGTTTATGAATGAAGAGTGGAAACCAGGGGAGAGAAGAAATTGGCTGGGAAAAGATACCGAAAGACTTATGATCAGTCAAGGCTCCACAACTTCATTTGTAAAGTTTATTTTATTGCAATTTCGAGGTTATTACAATTTCTGTGGGGAGACGGTGGTGTAGTGACAATGTCACTGGACTAGTAATCTAGAGGCCCAGACTAACGACCTGGGGACGTGGGCTCAAATCCTAACTTAGCAGCTGATGGAGTTAATGAGTCTGGAATAAAAATCTCAATAATGGTGACCATGAAACTATCATCAATTGTTCTAAAAGCTCATCCGGTTCATTAATGTCCAGGAAAATCTGCCACCTTACCTAGTTTGGCCTACATGTGACTCTAGACACACAACAATGTGGTTGACTCTTAACAGCCCTCTGAAATGGCCTAGCAAGTCACTCAGTTCTAGGGCAATTCCGGATGGACGACAATGCTGGCTTTGCTAGCGACGCCCACATCCAATGAAAGGATAAATAAAAGTTCAAATCACGGGTAAATATAATTGTAAAAATGAACTTCAGAATGTTGCATTTTGTGTTTTGTTGCAGCTTTGGAAAGACCCCACTCACCCACACTTAAGGGTGAATTATTACAGTGTGAGAGCGCCCTCTGCTGAGAAATAATTGGTGTAGGACTTTGCCCAGTGTCCGCTATGTTTCTACAGCCGTGTCGGGACTCCTAGCACAGGAAAGCACAGCGGTGTCGGAGATCAGGGCTTTTCTGATCATTTACTCGGTGATTTCGTAGTTTTACTAAATCTGAACGAAAATCGATGAGTAAATTTGGAGTTCCAGTTTGTTCTTCCTCCATAGAGATCAAACACGTACTGTGGAGGGTGCCAGGGGTGGTTACTTTACCAGAACACGTGACCGTGAGAACACCTTGATTTGAAAGTATAGGTTAGGCTGATGTTACGTTCCTCTTCAACCGTGATTTCAGCTGTCGACTGTTCCACCATGTCTTACTGGGTCCATTAAGACGTAAATATTGATAAGAGTCATGATCTCGTGATCAGCAAGAACATCATCAGCATGTCAATAATTGCATCTGGGTTACAGCAGTCATGGGGATCATGGAATTTCACTAGGAAGGAAATACTTAATGAGAAGTGTTAGAATGTTGAGGGGTGGAATGAGATGGTTCCGCAGGATGGTCCTTCTTTCTACAATGCTGCGGTCCGGGAAATCCTCTGTCAGAGCAGAAATGCCGAGCTCCGCCCATTGTACTGCTGGTCCAAACAATGCCAAACAGAGAACAGCGCAGCCATCTTTCCAATAACACAGGGCAGGCAAAGCCGGTCAGAGCGACGGCAGCAAACGGGCGCTGTGAGCGGGGCCACAGCAGGAAGTGCCGTCACACATCGAATCGAATTGTAGGGAGCTGACGTCAATAATAATGTCCCCTTCGAAAATGATATAACCCTGTCTCACTATAAAAGCCGCGGCACTTTCGTATTCATTCCATATTGGGGGAGAGCAGGGTGAACACATATGTGTCAGGATTAGTAACTTATTCAATAGTAAACGAAATCTTCACTAGCAACCTCGGATAATACTGGGGCTGAATCTATGGACAGTTGGGGTAGAGTCGTCCTGACTTAATGTACAAAGAAGTATCAATGGTCTGGAGAAAACGGCAAAAGGAATGTCTGAATTTTTGAGTAACGGGTGGAGACAGCGGGTGAAAAAAAACAATCTGCAGGGAAAATCATCCAAAGAAAAAAATGGTGAGCTAAGGCACCATAGATATGCGAGTTGAAATCGCACATTAATATGAGCGCTGAAGTGGTCATTATCTGCTCTTGAAGGGGTTGTCTTCTGTTCCAATTTTACGACGGTGCCTGTGGCTCACACTGTGGAGTCGGGGTTATTAGTCCTACTTATCGGTGTGAGAGCGCCCTCTGCAGGAACACTAACTGGAACTCAGTGTGGGATTTTTGAACGGGAACCTCTGTATCTCTGCAGCAGCGTGGACTCCATGGCACAGAAATATACCGCGCTGTTAGAGATTAGGGTACTGCAGATCATTAGCTCGGTAATCTTGGTTGTTTCATTTAATGAAGCTGAAAAGCGACCTGTGATGTCGGTGCGTCTGGATCGTTTCCCTTCCAGAATATGAAGCATACATTGTGGAGGCTGCTTGGGGCGCTGACTGTACCAGCGCACATTCAGGTTATAATCGCTTGTTTCCAAGGTGCAAGTTCGTGTGACATTTCGTCTTCTGCCGTTATTTCAGCAACCGGTTGTTCCATTGTGTCTTGGTGGTTCCATTCTAACATAAAACAATAGCAATAACAACAATCAGCATTAGCTTTATATCAATAAACATAATCGTCATCACCATCACCATTTTTTTTTACCAACGGTAACATCCGGGTTAGAGCAGTCAAGGGGAGAATGGAGTTTCACTGTGAAGGAAATGTTTACTGAGAAGTGAGATAATGATGAGGAGCGGACCTAGGCAGTCCCCCATGTTACTTCCTGAGTCTGTAACTCTGCAATGCGAGTAATCCACTGTCCGAGCAGAAATACAGATTACCGTCCAACTGCATTGCTGATCCAACCAATGACAGGAATGGACCAGCGGCAGCAATCTCTCCAATAACACAATCCGGTCAAAGTGACAGCAGCAAACGGAAGCTGTGGGCGGGGATACCGCAGACTAAATATTGAGTGGTGTGCGGTGATTCGCGGCTGCACCCCGAATTGGTAGAGCGGATAGAGCGACGGTTGAATCTGCAGGAGTCTTTGACCATCCTGCACCTATTCACTGTCCAACTGACTGAGGACAAACAAAATGGGAGGGACAGGAAGGGTTTAGAATCTTAGAGGAAGGACTGATGCCATTCGGCATATCATGTGTCTATGCCTCATTGAAAGAGTGATCAAATTCACATTTCGTCCCGGCATTTTCCACGTAGCAGTGGTACCAACTCTGAACAAATGACAGTGTAATAATCTTTCCCTATATTTTTTCCTCTTAAATTGATGCGCTTGGATTTTCGAATTTTCTGCTAATGGAAACAGTTATACGCAATCTATTGCATCAAATTTCTTATCATTTTCAGTATTTAAATTAAATGTCTCCTTGAATCATTTGACATAAGAAGACTAATAACAGTTTCTCTAGCCTGCTCACGTTAAAGGCCGTCACCCCTGGTGCCATTCCAGGCTACTTTCTCCAATATTTTGATGTTCATTTATAAAGGATTGTCATTACTTTCTGCCATAAACATTAACAACAAATAAGGACTGAGCCTGATTAGATCCAATTTAAATTTCTGGGAAAACATACATGGCATTGGTGTTTTGATATGTAAATCAATAAACCCGAAACTCACTCTATGGCCTCGGTTCTTAGCCGGATTGAACAGAATTCGCCAGCAGAGGGCGCCAAACCCAAGCATACCGATTAGAAAGTCACGCGTCACCAACGCCAAAGCCAATAGGGATGGTATCCTGAGTGAGGTCTCTCAGAGTCAGGGGTCGCCCATTTAAGACAGAGATGAGGAGGAATTTCTTCTCTCAGAGGCCAGTCAACCTGCGGAATTCTTTACCGCAGAGGGCTGTAGAGACTGGGCTGTTAAGTATACCCAAGGCTGCGATGGACACATTTTTAATCAGTAAAGGAATGAAGGGTTTTTGGGAAAAGGCAGAAACGTGGAGTTGCGGATTATCAGATCAACTGTGATCTCATTGAATGGCGGAGCAGACTCGATAGGCCGAATGGGCGACTTCTGCTCTTGTGGTTTTATGGTCACAGTGGGCCTGGCTCCCGTAACTGTGTGTGTGGAACAATAAGCTGAACAGAACCCGGGTTCCCTCTCTCCTTCTCAATCCCTGGCCCATTCCATTCACATTCACTGAGAGAGATTTAGCCAGAAATGTTTATGATAATACTGGCCGCGCTGTTGGACAGTAAGTATTGGATTATGTTTATCAAGATAGGTTAGCAGACTGTTGCAAAGAGCTTAAACTAGGAATTAATGTAATTAACGACAGTTTGGGAAATGGGAATTTACGGACACTCATACAGATGGATACACGTTTAGATCGATCCTCTTTAAATTTCTGCTCTTTTCTTCATCTACCTTCACAGGCGGACTATGCGGATCCAGTAACCCAGTCACCGGTGTCATTAATTGTGTCAGAAGGGGGTTCGGTGCAGTTAGATTGTGAATATATAGACCAGGATACATACAGTATGCAATGGTATCGGCAGAAACCGACACCACCTCTCAGCTGGATCATTAGCAAAGTGGTAGGAATGAAAAAAAGATAAAACCTCAGGACGATAACTGGCGGCTGCTGACAATTTTGATTAGTCCGGTTACCTCAATATAAGCGGCCTGATTGTGGAGGACGGAGCGGTCTCTTACGGTGCTGTGAGGCCCAGCGTCAGATAAAAGCCGAAAACCCGCACTGAAACCTCAGCGAGTATTTACTGCCCAAATAAGTGTTCCGGGGCTCAGGGAGAACCAAAACTGACAGGTTTATTATGAAAAATTTGTATTGCTGCCTTCAGCCTTCTCCAAATGATCAGGGACCCGGTCTGGTAAATCTTGAGACTCGGCTCCATGGCTCGAGTTAAAGCGCTTCAGTAAAGATCTCGGAGCTTGCCCGGAATATTGTTGTTCGAACAGAGTTGTAGAAAGCTCAAAGATATGGAATAACTATAGTTGATCATTATGGCCTGTTCTTCCACACAGTTAACTCAGAGGGATCCAGGGACACTTCATCAGCAACACTCGTCACTGTAACAAAACAAAGAATGTGTCAAAATCTGGAATTGAATTTAACACATGGAATAGACAATGATCCTTTAAATATTGAATCACCAAGCAGTATGACCATTATCAGAAAGGACCATAGGGGGCACATAGTGTCTGGTATAGACTTCGACAGAAGGTAACTGATTTTAAACGGATGTTGAGGTGAGAAGGTGAGGTGGTTGTGACTGCCTCGGACATCAGGGCAGCATTTGACTGAGTGTGGCATCAAGGAGCACCAGCAAAACTGGCGTCAATAGGAATCAGGGAGAAAACTCTCCGCTGGCTGGAGTCATCCCGAGCAGAAATGAAGATGTCTGTGGTAGTTGGAGGTCAATCACCACAGGTCCAGAACATCACTGCACGAGTTCGTCACAGTAGAGTTCTCGGCCCAACCATCTTCAGCTGCTTCATCAATGTCCTTCCTTCCATCATAAGGTCAGGAGTGGGGATGTTCGCTGATGATTGCACAATGTTCAGCACCATTCGCGACTCCTCAGATACTGAAGCAGTCCATATGTAAATACAGCAAGATTTGGATAATATCCAGGCTTGGGCTGACAAGTGGCAATTAACATTCGCGCCACAGAAGTGCCAGCCAATGACCATCTCCAGCAATAGAGAATCCAACCATTGCCCCTTGATGTTCAATTGAATTACAATCACTGACTCCCCCACAATAAACATCCAGGGGGCTACCATTGACCAGAAACTGAACTGGATTAGCCATATAAACACAGCGTCTTAAAGAACAGGTCAGGGGCTAGGAATCCTGCGGCAAGTAACTCACCTCCTGACTGCTCAAAGCCTGTCCACAAGACACAAGTCAGGAGTGTGATGCAATACTCACCCCTTACCTGATGCGTGCAGCTCCCACAACACTCAAGAAGTTTGACCCCATCCAGGACAAAGCAGCCTACTTTATAAGCACCCCATCCACAAACGTTCATCCCCTCCACCACCGACGAAGAATTGCAGGTGTATGTACCATCTCCAAGATGCACTGCAGGAAGTCACCAAGGCTCCTTAGGCAGCGCCTTCAAAACCCACGACCACTACCAGCTAGAAGGATAAGGGCAGTAGATACATGGGAACGCCACCACCTGGAAGTCCCCCTCCAAGGCAATCACCATCATAACTTGGAAATGTATCGCCGTTCCTTCACTGTCGCTGGGTCAAAGCCCTGGAACTCCTTCCCTAACAGCACTGTGGGTCTACGTACACCACGGGCTGCAACGGTTCAAGAAGGCAGCTCGCCACCACCTTCTCAAGGGCAATTAGGGATGGGTAATAAATTTTGGCCTAGCCAACATCTTGCAAAATGAACAAAGATTACAATTTAGCGTCATACAAGGGAATATAATAAAGCAAAGTACAATTTAGCAGAAGATAACGGGTCTGATGTGTGAAATATCGTGTCAGAAATAGTGATCACACTCACACGCAGGAAAGAGTAAAATATCCAGGAATATGGTCACTAAAGTGAAGCTCAGATTCGTGTGTCGGATGCTATCGACTTGAATAAAGTAACGGTCGGAAGATTCAAGCCAAGAGAGTCAACTGCTGAAGGCATCGTTGTTGTGCTTCAAAGTGAGCCCAATACCAGTTACACTGTGTCCACCAGACACGGGGCTCTGGGACTTCTGATCACAAAGTGAAGCTGCGAGGGGGCTTCAGCATTGATGGGGTGTGAGGGAGAGGTGCGCGCATACGTCAGAGCATCCGTCCGTGAGACGTAATTTTGCGGTGTCCTTGACATCGCCTTGTAACCTTTGTGACGTCACCCTGCAGTCTGTGTGACGCCAGTCGGTCTGGATGGAGGATCAGAAACATCTTTCCCGGAGCTGACATGAATATCAAGTCCTGTGTTTAAGGGAATTAACAGCTGATCAGAAATAGGAAAGACGGTTTAACCTGCAGATTCATTTGGTGATTGATCTGTTGGTCGGATTGGAATCTGAATTTTGTTTTCTCGGCCGCTCTTGGAAACAGCTGGGTGACAGTTTGATCCACGGTGAAAATTGTTTCCTTTCGTTCTGTGTTTGAGCGGCTGACAGCGCTGCTGAACATTGTGATTGCACCTGCCCGGGATTCTGTACAAACCCCATCAGACAGAATCTGTCAGGCACAGCACAAAGTACGGGGATAAGACTACTTTTCACCATAAGCTCTGGCTGTGAGTCCTGCTTCTGATCAGCTCTTCAGAGTCCACTTTCTCCGCTCAGAGAGAGGTCTGGCCGCCTGAACGGTGCTGTTGCTATTTTCTTTTTGTCTCTCCGATTGCCTGAGAACATCAATAAGACTTTCCCTGCAAATACCAGCCAGTGCCGGAATAATACACAGTTCTCCCCAAGAAATATCATAGATGATACTTAAAGCAGCCACTTCTCTTCGGTCTAATCATTTGAGGACAGTAGCTGAGTGACAAATTCTCCAGGGCTCAGATCTGAAATGCATGCGCAAACAGGACATTACCTGATTGGAGGTTGTTTAGAATTCGGATTGAAACCTTGATTCGGAAAAGAGACGAAATGTGTTTGTTCCTTAATTACCTGTCCGAAATGCCTCACTCCTCGCCACCCCAACCACCCACTTCCCCCCACCTCCTCATTTCAACCCAGATGCTGGGTGGCTGCATTGTTGCTGTCCGTTTTGTAAGTTGGAAAGTGTGATTAGAAGAAACTCGTTTTAATTTGCATCATCAAGTATCTTCTGATGAGTCTCAGGATCCTCTAACCTCACTTCTTTGTGTCCCCATTGATGCTTGAAGACTTGTAGGTAGGAGCCGGCTGTCAGCGAATGGAAACAACGCGAGCTGGGCTACGGCCAGTGTCCTTATAAGGGGGATGGTTACGCAGTTAGGGGCAGGGATGGGACTGGATCCTCTGGTCTCGTTGTTGCAAGGCAGAAACACTGGTTTGTTAATGGTGCCAGAAAACTTTTAACAGACACTCGAAACCTGTGCTCGGGTCTTGTTTTAAAGGGCGCAAACACAAACTGGTGAAATGTCTTCATATCTTCACTGTTACTGAACCAGAAAAATACTCTGATCAAATGGACACTATGTACATGCTTTGACTAGAAGGAGAGAGTGGACAAAGGGAAAAGGCTTCATAAGAGTTCAGAAAGGCAAGGACAGATCATCAAAAGACTAAAGGTGAGTTAGCGCAATACAAATTTATTTGTGGAATTCATTTTTAGTATATTTGCAAGTTAAAGTCAACTAATGTAATCCCTCAGTTGCTGCTCACCCGCTCTTCTTCGGCGTTGTCTTTGTTTTGATATTTTATTAAAGGCTCTGTGGCTCTCACAGGCTGAGTTATTGCTTCTGTTTGTCGGTGTGGGGGCGCCCTCTTCTAAGCACTAACTGGAACGCCCAGTGGGGTTTTTGTACGACATCCCCTATATCTCTGCAGCACTGTGGGTTTCATGGCACAGAAATACACGGCGCTGTCGGAGAGAAGAGCCCCGGCGATATTTAAAGGAACCGTTTTGTTTCTTTTGTGCAAAGCAGCAGAGAACCTGCCTGGGAATTCTGGAGACGTATCTGCACCACCCGAGCTATGTATCCTCATTAAATATCTCGGACCTTCTCCTGGGTATTGGATGTACCAGAACAGAGTTGGAACGGCAGCTGTAGAGTAATTACAATCCAGCTTTATGCTCTGTCCTTCCAGAACCCTTAATTCAGGGAGTTCCTGGGATACTGAATCTTTACCATTTGTTCCTGCAACAAAACACAGAATGTATCAAATATCTGGGAGTGAATATAACACAACGAACAGGCACTGACCATTTAAACATTGACTCACCGGGCAGCAAAACCATTATTAGTAGTAAGGAACATCGGGAGCACATGGTGACAGGATTAGAGTTCGGACGAAATAAATAAGATTTGAGATATGTTGACACTTCTGTTTTGATATTAAAGAGGAAATTCAGATCAGGAGCAGGCTTCACTTACTGAGAAACAGAGGGGCGTTTCCCAGCGACAGGATTGGTTGGTCTCTCAAAACAGATGACAGTTGGGTACCAATCAGTGTTAGCTCTGGACCGATTATTGCTGCTGACTTCCTCTTCCAACCTGCCTTTCTCGGTTTCCCTGGATCTCTCTTGGTCTCAGGATCTCTCTGTCTCGCTTTGACTTTCGGACTCTGTGGCTCTATCTCCCCTTTCACTGGTTCCGACCCTCCCTCACACACGCTTTCTCTGCCTCTTTCTTTCTCCCGATTTCCCTAAGTTCAGAGCGCAGAAAATCCGATTTATCTCAGTCTCCCATTTCAATGAGCTCAGAAAACTGCTCAATTAATAGGAGCAGCGACAAAACATACATTATTTAACCGCAGCTCAGAGGCGGTATTAAAATGGAAACAGTTATATTCAAATCCCAAACGTGGCAGGCGTCCTATTTAGATCCTTTGTCTGTGTTGATATTTAAGACTCGGCATCCCATAGGGATCTCGTTTGTTTCATTTCGTTAAAACAAGCTTCTTTTAAGCATTAATGGCCGAAATATTAAAATAAACAAGGGGGCCGCCCGGATTTAAAGTAAAGTTTGAATTAACCCGCGTGTAAAAGTTCACCTGCACTAAAATACGTTATAATAATAATAAGAAGAACTCGAGAAATGCGACATAATCGTGCAACAGTATTTTGCACCAGTAATTGGAGCTCCCTGATCGCCACTGTGCGCTTACTGCAGCGGGTACGGGTACGATAACATGGTGGTTATGAGGCTGCTTTAGTAATCCAGGAGTCCAAGTGCCTATCGGAAATCATCCTTTCCATATCGCGTCCTATGTTATGTTATTTTTCTTTCCCTTCCTTGAATTCCTGCCTCCCTTTCGAGCATTGTTCTCCTCATGATGTCCCTTTGTTTCCCTCACTGTCTATGCCGGTTTCTCTTTGTTTGTCTCTCTTCGTTGCTCAGTCTATATTGTCTCTAAATTTCTGCATCTGTTCCCTTCAATATGTCTTCATCTGTTTCCCTCCCTGTCTCATTTCCCTCATTTCTCTTACTGTCTCTCCCACTGTTTATCTCCCTGATTTCTATCATTCCCTTCCCTCCTGTTTATCTCCCTGTATCTCCATATATTTTACCCTCTCTGTCTCTATTTCTGTCACAGTCTCTGCCTCTGATTTACTCGCTGTCTTTTTAATTTTTTCTCTTCATTTCTCAGTTTCAATGTCTTCATATTGCTGCATCTCTTCCCTTCACTGTATCTTCATCTTTTTTTATTCATTCATGGGATGTGAGTGTCCCTAGCTTGGCCAGCATTTATTGCTCAACCCTAATTGCCCTTGTTCAAAGGACATTTAAGGGTCAACCACATTGCTGCGGATCTGGAATTACATGTAGGCCAGGCCAGGTAAGGACAACAGATTTCCTTCCCTAAAGGAACATAGTGAACCAGGTGGGTTTTTATGACAATCGGAAATGGTTTCATAGTCATCATTAGGCGTTCAATTCAAGATTTTTTGAATTGAATTCAAATTCTACCATCTGCCATGGCGAGATTCCAACCCGCATCCCCAGACCGTGACCGGGGGAAAACCCTGGGCCTCTGGATTACTCGTCCAGCGGCAATGTCACTAGGCCATCACCTCCCGCTAAATCTCTCCCTACTTCTCTCTCTCATTTCTCTTAATGCCTCTTCCTTTGTTATCTCTCTCTGTTTACCTCCATCTCTCTCCTTCATTTCGAACGTTGCCTTTCCTCCGTTTTTCTCCCTATATCTCCATCTGCGTTCATCTCTCTACCTCTCACTCAGCCTTTCTCCCTTTTTCTCCATCTGTGTTTCTGCCATTGTCTCTCCCTCATTTTCTTTCTCTCTGTCTCTCAATGTGCTCCTCTGCCTGTCACCTAACGGGCACGTTTGAAGAACAAGTATTTCGCCGCCCAGGCGGCGCTCTAGTCCATCGTAATTATTTGATTAATTGAAAATATCCAAGTGTTGCTTTTACATTCCATTCCCTGGGGAGTCTTCAGGATTAGAAGCCTGTTACTGTTGTAGAAGAGCAGATTAGTCAATAGGGCGCAGCAACAACACAAGCCATGTACATTCCTCGCCACAACAACCGGCCTCAAAAACTCTCCATTTTATATCAAGGCCTTCGTTTTCAAAACCAAATGCGGTCTCGACTCATTTTCTGGGCTCGAATTACATTCAGCAGAAATCGCAGCATCAAACCAATTGATGTCCTCAGTCCCTATCAGACACAATAGATGTCCATCCTTGTAAAAAAGTTTAACACTGTGGATGCTGGAGATCTGAATTAACAAACAGGAAGTGCTGGAAAGTCACGGCAGGCCTGGCAGCATCTGTGGAGAGAGAAACAGTGTTAACGTTTCGAGTTCAATATGACTCTTCTTTGGAACTCCGAGTTGGCCCACCAGCACTTCCTGAGGTTTGGGAGACAGTTGTGTCTTTTAGTGAAAAGAGAAAATGAGAAAACTGGCTCCAGAGGGCATGTCAGAGGAAAAAATACATCAACGTCGGTTTGCTCCCTTGCCCTCGTTGACGATATGAAAGGTATTTACCATAAAAATATCTTTGATTGTAAATCCCAATGACTCCAAATTAAACCAATTCTCCAGTAATATTCCTGATCCAGCGAGTGCAGAAACCAGGAAAACTCAATGAATGGAATTACAGCTTCTGGTTCTGATTTTAGGTGAGGACTTTGTGGAGAATAGTGTTCGCTATTAGAACATGTTTCTTTTCTTTAGTATCAGCTGCTATCGGTGGAGAGGCTGTGATCCACCAGTCACAGCGGATCTTTACGCAAGAGGGACAATCGATTGAAATGCAGTAAAATGTAATCACCAGAGATTCTGAGAGTATTCACTGGTACAGAATTCGACAGAACCGTGGCCCAAAATTTATCATATCAGCTGTTAGCACATTCTTCGACCAGTAATTTACCCAACAAGAAGTTATAACATTCCTGGTAGGGACAGCACCGTGGGATCAAAAACTGGGGTTTATTGGTCTGGGGTATGTGACTGTGCAGTGAGGCACTGAGAGATAAAACAACCATTCCGAGCTGACCACCTCCTCAATGTGCTGACTCCTTTGTGCACTATAGGTGCAGAGACGCCATTCATTCTGCAGGGATAGGGTTAATAGGGCCGGCTAGAGCCTGTTACAATTTCACTGCTATCGTTTTCTCTTCATGTTGCTAATCATCAGCTCTTGATGGTTGGGTTGGAAATGTTAAACCAAATTAAATTCATCACCGAGATGTTGAGGCAGGTTCAGTTGCAGGTGGAGATCAATGAACCAGTACAGCAGAGGAGGAGTCCATCAAGACACTGTCGATCAGGCCAATTAAAGTTCAAACTCTCTCTTTTATCAAATGAAGATCCAACTGATTCAAAGGGCAATTAGAGATCAAACTATCTCTCAGATCAATTAGAGAGCAAACTGTCTCTAATGTCAATAAAATTTCAAACTGTCTCTCAGATCAGTTAGATATCTAGCTGTCTCTCGGGTCAATGAGAGGTGTAACCGTCTATATTTACTCTTGTGTCCCTCTGATCAGCAGAGAGCGGTGTTAATGTCTCATTTCTCTGCAATAAACACTCCTGTCCTGGTTATGGAAATGGCATCAGACACCGCGAACGTCAGACACTGCTGTCTATTACTGCGCATAAAACCTCACAATGATGGGAACGACTGAATAATTGCCGCAGGTTTCTGGGTCACAGCTGCTGTCTGCTGAGCGGTGTCTATAACAGCGGGTGAGACACTGACATATGAATTCATTCCTGTGCGCGCAAAACCTGACCACAATCTACACAAACACAATTTAAAATCGTTCACATCGAATACTGACTCCGTCTGATTAAATTAGCTTCTATTTATTTGAGGATTTCTGGGAGCACGCCACTACCATTGAGAATGCAAACACCTGCAGTTGTCCTGGACCTAGTTATATTTGTGTATCGCTGTTTCACAATGAACACATGGAAAACGTACAAATAATTTTTGGCTTGAAATATCTGTTTTTATCAGACAGATGGATCGGGGGGAGACGATGCTAATAATTTTGATAGATAAAGACTTCTAAATAGTAAAGGCGCTTTAAACATATTAAAACTAATGATCCATAATATAAACATGTACAAAGAAATTATTTTCAGGACACGATTAGAGGTTGATGAGCAATGTTTATTGGAGTATTAATCTATAAAGCCGGGCGCGGTGTATTCTGGATACCGGAACAGATGGTCAGGAACCGACTGAATACAAAAGCCTGATTGTAAAATTCTCCGAACGGCTGCGGAAACGAGTTACAAACCAGGGAAAGGACAGTGCACAAAGTCTAGATAAGACCACGCGCACTCTCACAAGAGAGTGGTAAATATTCCAGAGATGTTAATGGTTTTCTGTTTTGCACTAATTATTAGTAACGTGAACAAAATGGCATGGTACCCTTTTTCCAAGACGTTCCTAAAACTTAATTAAAAAAAACACATAAAATCTCCAAATGTGAAAGATGCGAGCTTGAGGCAGTGAAGAAACATCAAGGATATTTTGAAGGATGTAAATCACGACCCAGGACCAAAGGTGATGTTCCGGGATCCTTGCAGCTACAAAGGAAAGACTGAACTCTTCATTGCAACGGATAGTTTTCACATCGGGTCGGTATTTTTATAGATCGATTTTGTTCTAAGCGGCAACCTGTGCAAACATTTCAAACTTTATTCATTGCCGTAGCTGGCAAGATTCTTAGCAATCTGATTAGTTAACTGCGCTTTATATTGCACTAAATGCAATTATTTAGTTATCACAATCTTCTGAATGTCTTGCAAAATAAATTTGTAAACAATCGTTCTCCAAGCTGATTTTTGTTTTGTGATGAAAATATTGGTTGGGTGAAATTATAATTTACTCCTCCAGATGGCAGCAAAACCCCAGGAACACCTGCGGCCTCTGTCTGGAAGTGCCGATCTCTGTCAACATTAGACAGGTCACACATAGAATCAGCCAATAACTGACAAGCGAAATTTCCTGGAGATAACTGCATCCATCCTGGCCTTGGACTTGTGTATCCGAAGCTCAGTGGTTCAATTGTTCTTGCGCTTCTAGAACCAAGTTGGAGTAAATTGGTCAGTTCATTTCTCTTTGTCGCACCCGATGATCCACAGGTTAAAAAATACAGATTTCTCTCACCTCAATCGATTCGAATGCCTATTCTGTCAACAACTCCCCAATAAGGTTCGGAATGATGTCGTGAGAAGTTGAAATCCATTTACATCACAAAATCTACATTTTGCCGAGTGATATTTCACGTTTGCGAATGTCTCGATTATCAAGGCAATTATCTCTCTTTGTATTGCACGAGACCCTGTCTCATACTGCACTGGATAATTTCCCTGTTTTATTGCATCAAGTCCTACCTCTATTTATATTACACAAAACACTATCTCGTGAATTGCTATGCAATGCCCAGTCTGTGTTAATATTGCTCTGGGCTCTATATTTGCTTCCGCTACACTAGACTTTGCCTCTGTTCATTGTACACATTTCGCTGCCTCCCGTTAAATTACACTGGGCCCTGTTTCATTGTTACTGCATTGGATAAATTATTTGCTTATGCCACACTATGCACTGATTAATTTATCAATACAATAGGCCATGACTCTGTTCATACTATGGAAGGACATGTTTCAGCTACTGCTGCACTAAACATTATGTTCTCTCCTGTTTAAGTCATGATAGATCCTGTCTCATTTAATTCTCTGACGAGGAGCCTAAATGGAAGCCGTCCAGAGATGGAATGATGTTGGGTGACATACGGCCTCTCTGCCCATTGGTTCGGCCTGGACCGAGACATCAGATGCCATCCAATCAACTGACCGTTCCGTTGTTCCACCATCCATCCAATCAGCGCCGAGCCGAGTTGTTCTCCGGTTGATCAGGGCCGTGCAGAGAGCAGGGGACCGATCGAAATCTTTCTGCTTACGACAGGGAACGGGAACAGAAGTGACGCCAATGCTGACCTTTGAACAGGGGCAATCTTTGAGGTGGCAGAAGCGAAGCGAAGCATTAAATGTTATTCCCGTGTCAGTGCCGGGGATCCCCAGTACAGAAGCTCTACTCACGATATAATACGCAAAGGGTGTCGCATAAAATTACTTCGAGATAACCGTGTTCTGTGAGATCAAGTCAAATAAGTATTTTGAAACCGGCCACCAGGTGGCAGTGAGAGATCACAGGTTGCCACTTTTGCGACCCGCGCATCCACCAACACAGACTGAAACTTGCTCAATGTCAATTATGGCGAAATTGCTTTGAACTCACCTCAATCTCCATACGTTCCCAATTTTGCATAATGTCACATGTGAGCTCTGTGTAAATAAGCCGTGCGCATTCTGCAGTGTTTTTCTCTGACCCGAAGCTGACTTCAACCCTTGTTTTCAACGCAATCCATTGATGCAGCTGAATAATATATTAATTCTTCAATTCCTGTCGCTGTCCTGCTTGTCCCGACAGGCAGTCAATGCCAAAGTAACGTGACCTTTGCAAACATGCAGACTTGTACAGTATTCAAATGAGGTATTATTACTGAATTCAGTCCCTTAAAGATTGAACATTCGTCTGGCCACTCTTCCCGCGGTATCCCCGTTGCTTCTCTCCTTCGGACTCGCATCGCTTGCCCTTTTTTATTGTGGAAAGTTCCGCACGACTGCCTTCTTTGGTTCTGTCTTGAGGAGCAGTGTAGTATGAGGGTGATCTGTATTCCTGCTGCCCACAGAGGATGCCCTGCGCCGCTGACTCTGACTGCATCATACAGAACCGTTTGGCATCTCTTCTCTTCAATATATCACTTCCCAGTAACAACCTCTCACTCCGTTCCCAGCAAAAATGCATTTCCTCCTGCCCAGGTTTTATTCCAGGTAAAACGACGATGTTGCTTCAGGCGATGAGATGAAAGTCACGATAATAATGATGAGTAATCCCGATACAGTCATAGAATCCCAGCACCGTTACAACACAGAATGAGGCCATTCGCCCTTGCATTTTGATAGGAAAAACATGGAGAGACAATAAAAAATAAAGGATACCATTCTAAAGGGCGTGCAGGAACAGAGGGTGCTGGGTGTATATGTGCATAGATTACTGAATGTCGAAGAACAGGTAGAGAGATCAGGTAATAAGGCAGACAGTATCCTGGGTTTTATTAATAGTGAGACAGATTGCAAGAGCAAGATTATGCTGATCTTATATAAGGCATTAATTAGACCTCAGCTGGAATATTGGGCACAGCTCTGGAGGCCATACTATAGAAAGGATGTGAACGTATTGGAGACAGTGCAGAAGGTGTTTACAAGAATGGTTCCAGGGATGAGAAACGTTAGCCAGAAAGATAGATTGAAGAGATTGGGACTGTTGTCCTTGAAGAGGAGAAGACCAAGAGGAGAGTTGACAGAGGCGTTCAAAATGGTGAGGGGGCTGGACAGAGTAGATAAGGAGAAACTGTTCCCACTCGTAAAAAGATCAAGGGCGAGAGGGCACAGATCAAAAGTGAGAGCGCTCTAATAGGCGGCAGCGTTGGTCAGCGACAGGCTGTCGATGGTTAGGATGGTGGATTCAGCTGCTGACTGTATCTCGGTAGAGAAACGTGTACTAGCAGGATCTGTTTTGCAATCATGACCCTAAGAAACCGTCCACGGGATGAAGTCAGGCTGCGTGTCTGACTCATTCCGCTACCGGAATAATGCCCGGACTGTCCATGCAGCGTCCTGGTGCAGTTTAAAGTTACCCCTTCTGCTCCTGCCTAGACGTGAGCGGGCAGCGGCTGTAGAAGTTGTTAAGACGCGGTTGTGGGCAGCGGCCAGTCGGCCTATCATGTCCGCTCTGGCTCACACACCTCAGCTGTTGAGTAACCGCATCCTCTCCGTTCGCTCTGCAAAAGGGAGTTCGATATTTAAAGTCACCCGGTCTAATCCTCACCCACAAACATCTGCTTCCAGTGTCTCAGGTCTCCCCACTCACCTCCTTGCCTCCCCAATGGTGCTGCTTGACAGTGAGGCCGTGCGACGGCTGCTGGTGCATGGATCGACATACTGACATCTGGAATCAGCACCCTGTACTGTTACGAACTTAACCTCAGTGCATCTGCATTCCAGTTAGAATGGTGTGTTCACTTATCATATTCTTGGTGGTGGTATGACTGTAGCTATTAATGGTGCTCAAAGACGGAGGAATATTCAATCATACCAGGCGTCAGACTAATTGGAATCTCTTCAATTTTCTGGTATACCATGGGTCGATCAAACTGTTCATCAATAGAGAAACTGAGTTTGACAGGAAGACAGGTAAGGCAAAAAAAAAAAGGAGGCAGAGAGATATAGAACAAGAGAGCGGGACAGGGGCAAAGGGGGAAAACAGTGAAGGAAAGAGTTCGCAGGGCGACGGAAGTCATTTCTTTGCCAGTTCCTACACTGTCACTGCGTCAAAATCCTCGAACTCCCTTCCTACCAGCATCGAGAGTGTACCCACACCACATGGACAGCAGCGGTTGAAGAAGGCAACTCACCAGCACTTTCTCAAGGGCAATTGGGGATGGGCAATAAATGGCTGGCCCAGCCTGCGAAGCCCACATCCCGTGAATGAAGTAGAAAAGTAACAGTGATTGGTGTTCAGCTGACGTCAGACTCAGGAACAAGCCAACCATGCCCATGGAAAACGCCTCTCTGTCTCTCATGAAGCGAAGCATGCCTCTGAGCCGTGTTTACTATTCCATACCTGCCCGGCACGGTCTGCATATTGAAATCGTTCTCTTATTCTGCTCTGAAATCTAAAGCAGTCATCATGTGTTCCCTATGTTTAATTCTGATCATAATCACTGTGCTGACCGGTGAACCTATGTTGAAGTAAACAGTTTGTGCTAAATTACATTTCCTCCTGGACGTTTGTCACCTCTTTTTTTACCTTGTAAAATGTAAAGACAAGTTCAAAACCGTGGGCCGGGATTCATCATATCTGGGAGCTCAGCAATGACGGAGCTGTCCAGGCTCTATCTTCACCGAAGGAAAAGTTATAACATTCTCAGTATTGAGAACATCGCGGCATCAGCCGTTGGAGTGTTTGGTGTGCAGTGAGACATGGTGAGACAAAAACTGAGTCGGCCCATACAACACCTTCTGCGGGTTCCCATCAGCCAGTGCCTACACAGGTCCTATTATGGGAGCTGTTTTCCACAGGCTTCACCCATCTAACAAGAAAATGATAACAAGATTCTCCTGAATGTGTTGACTCTCTTGGTAGGTAGAATATCATCGAGCTCACCCACCCTCCCGGGAAAGGTGTGCATAGACCATGGTGAGTGTGTCAAATGCTTAATGAGGCACAGGTCCACAGGCTCCACTCATTCTGCGAGGCAATGGATCCTTGGGCTGCCCTGACGGTTTACTGAGGTACAGTCCCTCGGAAGCTCATTCGTTCTGTCAGGGACATTTTCCACTGGATTCGAACACCCAGTGTCAGGTTGGTCGCTTCAGAGAGTGACTCTCATAAAGAAATGTGCCTCACTTGCCTCTACCCGGAGCAAAAGACGCAGCTGGTCTTCAGACAAACTGATAGGTTCGGACGTGAACCACGGGAGAAATGAGCAGCGGACCAACAAACCGCCTCCTTATATCCGGTGAACAATATCAATTTCCAGCCAATGAGGAGCGGGAAAAATAAACACGTGACCGAGACTTTGGATATCCATCATTGAATTTAATCAGCCAACATTATACTCTCTTCACCCGATTCCTTTTCTTCCGTTGTGAGTTGTGTCCCGTTTTCATATTGACATTCTCATAGCAAACATGTGTTGTGTTGCACAGTTAAAGCTATTATCCGTCATCCTGGCGATGCGAACAGGTAGGCACATGACAGTGACCCAATGACCCAGAGTGAGGTTTTCACTATTATTCTCGTTGTTCCAGTGTTTCATACCGTGAATATTTTTCCAGGTCGTTGTCTGTCGGACCATGTGCTTCAATCTCCCGCTTCGGAAACAGTCCAGAGCGGGTATTCGGTGCAAATGGACTGCAGCTACGAGGTGTCTGGCTTTTACACGATGCATTGGTACAGACAGAAATCCGGTCAGGGACTTGAGTGGATTTTAAGGCGAGAATCGAATGGCAAAAAGAGAAGCGGGCGATTTGAACTGAATCTTTCCAAGTCGGAGAAACGCGGTCAATTGCTCATTGTAGACACTGAGGACGCCGATGCCGCGGTTTATTACTGTGCGGCTGAGCTCCACACTGAGACAAAACGCGGCAGTGACTGTACAAAAATCTTGCTCCTGGTTACAGTTTCGGAAGAGCGGCATCAATCTCTCTGATAGCACAAGGCGGGCCAGGAGGCTCAGAGCATGAACGACTAACAGGAGAAACGGGCAGGGCTGCCGCGGGTTGTCTAGTAAATAATAATCGAGACGATGTTTCATCAGAGATACTGATGGTCACAGCAGAGAGTGTCGAACTGAGGGGGCAGTTAGTCAGTGCGGTCTTTGCTACGTGGGGAGCTTCATTGTCTGATTGTTTCCCAGGGAACCGAGAGAGACCCTGAGTGTTTATTTTATGCCGTTGTGTGATGATTCCTAAAGAACATTAGTATAATTATACAGTAAAATCCAGTGTTTAACTGGTTTCCGCAATGTAGGCATACTCTCGTATACTCTCGTCCCAAATTATGACCAAACAGCTATCTGAAAGAATGCACCTGCGGGTGACATTTCCCCCTCCTCTTTTGTGTCTCGCATCAAAATATTAACCAAATTCGAAACACAAACAGAAAATGCTCGAAGTACAACAAGAAACAGAGCGAAAGTTCCAGCCTGTGACTTTTCACCAAAAACCAGCAACTCCTCAAACTGAACTCAAGTGAAATGTTGCAGAAATGAATCCTTACTTCTGATTCGCTCTGCACCGATGTTCCCCGATTTGCCGAATGTGGCCATGATCTTCTGTCAATATACCCCAAAAGAATTTGGATGGGAGCATAAATGCTGATAATTAGACTCGCTTCTGATGATAGAGCCCAAGCAAGTGAGAGTCAGGAGCCATTCTTATTTCTACCGAGCTGTGGGTCGAGAGTCCATTGTAGGACAAGACATTTGTGAGCCAGATGGGTTTTCATGACAATTATTTCTTCCTGCAGATAATTTGAGATAGCTATTAAGTTCAAGTTCCACCAATTGCCGTGGTGAGATTCGAACGCGAGATATTATCTAGAGTTGTTGGGTTACTGGTGCAGTGACAAGGCCCCTCAACCACGGCATCATACGTCGTTGACTGGAAAGCAGAAAGGTTAAGGACTGTGATTCCGTCAGTGTTCAGCAGAGGGTAGATTGCTGAAGGTGTGTGTGTGTGTATGATTATCACAGTGTCCAGCAGAGGCTCCGTTGCTAAAGTTATGTGTGTGTGTGTGTGATTCCGGGAGTGTCCATCAGAGGATAGATTGCTAAAGGTGTGTGTGTCTGTGTGTGTGTGTGTGTGTGTGTGACTCTGGCAGTGTCCAGCACAGCAGCAAACGGCAATCTCGAATTGAATGGCCGCATCAATATTAAGGCAACCGTTTCGTTTTCTTCGTGTAAAACAGCAGACGCCATGACTGGGACATGTGGAAACATTTACCCTGTCACCGAGCTTCAATACTCAGTGAACATCTCAGAGCTTCGAAGCGATATTGGAGATGGTAAAACAGAATTGACGGTGGTTGGCGAGTAACCACAGTGCAGTGATATCCAGGGCAATTCACAACCCCGTCATTCTGAAAGATGTTCAGAGCCTGAATCTTCGCCATTTCTTCCTGAAAGACAATGATAGAATATTTCAAAAGACAGGGATTAACCCTCGAATACACGCTGACTCTCCAAACCTGGATCACAGTGTCCAGCAATATCACTTCTCTAAATAATCTGGATTTACAAGTCTAATGATGACCACGAAATCATTGCCGATTGCCGTTAATAAACCCAACTGGTTCACTCATGTGCTTTAGGGCGGGAAATCTGCCGTCCTTACCTGGTCTGGCCTACATCTGACTCCAGGCCCACATTTATGCGGTTGACTTTTAACTGCCCTTAAACAAGGGCAATTAGAGCAGGGCAATAAATTCTGGCTTACCAGCGACGCCCACATCCCATGAACGAATAAAACAAATATTTAAAACATCAATTTTTTTCCAGCCTCTCGGTGCGAAGAGTTTCCCCCGTGCAGTGGCCAATGAACAAGAGGTGTTTTAATCGATCAAAGATAATCAGCACAGCTCAGAGCCAAGTTAAACACAGCAGGGGTTCCATTCAAATCCCACACGATGCAATAATCGAAATGCCGAGAACCATAAATGCTGCAAATCTCAAATAAAAGAACAAGAAACTCCGGAAAAATGAAGGTTAGCCGGGTAGGATGCCAGTCAGTGGCGAGAGAATCAGAGCTAACGTTTCAGATCGGTGAAATTTTATCCCAACTGGAAACGCTGGAAGTGAAATAAATTTTGGTCAATGGTTTGGTGGGACAAGGGGTGTTTCATTGTACGAGGTCCGGTTACTCTTTGCAGACAGAGTGGGGTTCATGGCGCAAGGACACTCCGGTGTTGGCGGAGGGAAGTTCCCAAGGATATTTAAAGCAATCCTTGTGATTTCATTTGCGAAACAGCAGATAGCCTGTCCAGGGTCACATGAAGCAGGTAACAATCTCCGGAATATTGGGATTAGAGCGGGGAAGGGGGATTCTCCTGGTGTCCTGGGACCACATTCCACCTTTAACAAACACCACCCAATACAAACACATGCACCGACCTCCCAGTGCATTATTGAGGGGAAAGGAAGGCGGCAGCACAACTGGCAGAAAGAAAAGCTCCCCTCCCCCACCCCTGTACACCAGAGTATTGTGGGAGGGGCTTTCACATCCGGATCACAATCCAAATGTAGAATTAGAAAATTGCAGCCTCCTTTTATAAACCTGTCTCTTATTCACACAACACTTAGCCAGCGACCCGGGGACCGTGCGGCAAATCAATTATCTCAGCTAAACTGCCCTGTGCAAATCAACTTGATCCCCTAAAGTATTTAGTCCAGCTCTGAGGTCCGGTCTCCCAGTGCAGTCCAGGGCTGCAGTCCCCTGCTCCCCGTCTTATAAACCCCCAGCTCCAGGCAGCAGAGCGATGGGAATCCGCCTTGTTTTCACCCTGTGTGTCTGTTTACCCCGTGAGTACCGATCAAACAAACCGACATTGTGTGGATTTAATATAAAGCTGCCCGAGTCCATCTCAATTGCAGACACTTTCTGGGATTTTAGTCCCGTTCTGCGGTTCGGCTCTGATGGTCCAGTAAACTCTCTCTGTTTAATTTCAGGAATTTTCAGTCAGTCAGTGACACAGACCCCGGCAGCTGTGACCAAGAAGGGATGTCAGTCTCTCACCATCACCTGTGTTTTCGATGATGATTCGCGAAATTATTTCCAAGCGGGACATTTCCTCAAACAAATGCAGACCGGGACAGAGCGGGAGCGGATCTACAGCGGGGGGAGATTTGTTGTGTCGGTGAATAAATCAGAAAACACATTTTCTCTGGAAATTCGGGATGTGAGAGTTGAAGACGCCGCCAACTATTATTGTAAAGCTCATTACCACGACATTTTGGGGCAGCCACAGTGAATGAGACCTGAGCAAATACCTCTGTATAATTTAAATATAAATTCTGCGGGCCCGGATAGTGATTTTGTCGGGTTGATTTTATTATCGCTTTGATATGGTGACATTTCATTGTACTTTCCACCATTCGATTGTCTTTCTTTGATATTTTTCTCGGTTTATATGAAGGGAACATCTCGTCCCTGCGACCATTTACTCAGAGCTCAGGGCCTCACAAAGAACAGTTTGAACCGACAGAGACGTTGACACATTGAATATTGTTTATTTATTTCAATCCGCTGAATAATTGGGAAGTTTCCACTGTCTGATGATGATTCTCCGGTAGGTTGAGGTGTCGGTGGTTGTTGTACCGGGGAGACTGAGAGCGGTGTCACTGGGATGATGATGATTATTATGTGGATGGATCCGGGACAGTGGTGACTGTCACAGCCGGTAAGTGGCTCCAAACCCCGCCGGGCTGCAGCCTGTCCCGGGTAATGTTCACCGTCAGTTTATTATTGATATCAATGGAGTTTGGGTGGGATGTTGGAGTTGACGGAATCTGGACCATTATTGGTTTAACGGGCGCATGGGGGACAGCATCAACATCACTGAATCTCACACTCTGAATCGCTTTTAATGAGCGCAGATTGTCGACTAACTGGACTCCATTCCCGTTGTTAACTGTGACCGAGGGAGCAATGTCTGTCCCTTAGAGCCCGCGAGCGGGGTCACAGAGCTCTCTCCTGGGCAGCAGATTTCAGTCCGAGCCGCGCAATGTGAATGAGGTACCGGGTGAATAAACTCAACAAAACTGCGGCCAGTTGGGATATAAGTTCAATACCTGACCCGGCAGAAAAACGGGAGAGTAACACAACGGACTTCAGATACAAGAGATCCTGATGTGGGTCCTGATGGAATTTTATTATTGGACAATCAGTGACTGAAATTAATGACATTGTCCCCGCCATTTCTTTCAATTGTCTTCATAGAACCAAACACTTTCCTCCTATTCCGCCCTCAGACCGAAATGTGAAATTTTGGAACTGCAGACACGCCTCTATATTGAATGTAGATGTTTGAGAGATGGGCTTGCTGTAATTTAACTGTATCCCTGATGACTGTTAATGGAAACAGCAAAGTGCAGTGAGAGAGTGAGGATAATAAATTAATCTATTAAAGGAGAACAGGGACGTAACGGAACAATTATAAACTGGGGCAAGTTCATTGAGAACCAGTAAGAAATAGCTCACGGAAAGGGAGAGAGGATTGGATGATCACTGGGCGCATTTCAAAGTACAATGCGACCCCATGGTGTGAGGTTTATGGAGGGAACGGCTGAAATGGTCTCTAGTCTGGTAAAGTCTGCTGTGTAAAGTTTTGGTCTCCTAACTGAAGAGAGATCAATCTACTTTGGAAGGAGTGCTGCAAAGGTTCATCCGGCTGATTCCTGAGATAAAGGGATTGTCCATTGTGAAGTGATTGAGTAGTCTGGGCCAATATTCCCTAGAGTTTAGGTGAATGGGAGCTGATCTCATGAAAACATATAATCTTTTTCAGGGGCTTTACAGGGCAGATACCGTGTCTGTGTTTCCTCAGACTGAGGAGTATAGAACTCGGGGTCACAGTTTCAGAATAAAAGGTCATCCATTAGAACTGAGAAGGAGGAAATATCTTCACCAAAACCATTGTTGTGAATCTGTGGCATCCTGTAACTCAGAGAGCTGTGAGTGTTCTGTATCTCTGTGTATTCTAGAAAACATTCAGGAGATTTTTGACAGGAAGACAGAGTGGGAATGTAATGTTGAAGTTGCAAATCAGCCACGATATTACTGAATGGCGGAGCAGGTTTGAAAGGTGATATGGCGCCTCCTGCTTCAATTCGATTCTCTAATTTGATTTCTTACATGCCTGAGAAAAGAAATCAGCAACATTCCACATCTCTCTGGGAAGATTGAACAGGCTGTGTCTCTTTTTTCTGGATAAAAGGGAACCACTGGGAAAATTTATAGTAACCTTTTAAATAATGAACGGTTTTAGTATGGAGGAATTGTCTATTTGTGGCTGAGCCCAAAGCAATGGACCATCAACATATGACAGTCATTAAGAAAACAAATAAAAATATTAAGCCAAATAAATTTAAAAAAAGACAAGTCAGAATCTGGAACTTGCTGTCACAGGGAGTAGCTGCAGATATTATTGATGTTTTTAAGGAACAGGCCGATACAGGGAGTTGGATAGAAATGGTCAATTAGGTTTCGGTGGAGGTAAGGCTGGAAATGATTATATGCACAGGTCGAATGGCCCATTCCTCTTTGGTAGTCTTTTTCCTCTATAATGTAAAATTGAGAGAAAACTCCGCCCAGAGAACGCGGAGAGAATCAGTCAATGAGCGGAAAAAATTGAAATTGTCAGAGAGCCGGAAGAGGCAGTTACCAGTGAGTAACAGTAAAACCACTGCGGAAACTGAACAGGCTGAACCCAACCGACAACTGAGAGACTTTGGGGCAAGTTCCCACGATTACAAAAAGCGCAAACCGCACAAAGTAAACGTGAAATAAAGGAAATGTGAAATAAAATAAATAAAATTAAATTAATTGTAAATATTTCAAATGAAAATTGGACCCTATTGATAGGACATAGAGAAATAGAGAAAAAGGCGGAGAGAAATTCCCGAGCACTTTTAAACCGCAGTAAATGATTGACCTTTGACCACTGGTGTTCACTCTCGGTTTGGCCCAATTGGTGCTGATGATTCCCATCAGTTTGTTTTGGATCTTGCTGTGCTCAGTGATGTCACACAGCTGTGTTCCTCGCCAACAAACATGTTTTTTTGAAACTAATTGCCTCACTGATCATAAAATGTTCCCTCAGGTTTGCCCCTCACCAGGGAAAATAGACACAGGGATTTAATATAATTATAGAATCATACGGCACGGAAGGATGAAATTCGGCCCATCGTGCAGGCGTTGACCCTTCAAAAGTACAATCCAATTCTTCCCATTGCTCTTGAATTTTCTCCATAGCTCTGCATTTTTATTTCATTTTCCAGCATAGATCCATTATTTGTTTGAAAGCTACAATGGAATGTGTTCCCACCATCAATTCAGACGGTGCATTCTTGATGGGAAGAATTCGCTATGGAAAAGAAAATATCACCTCATTCCCCACTTGATCCTTTTTGAATAACAGTGAATACGGTTCGCACAGGCTTCAAACATATAAAATTACTGCAAAAAGCAGAGCTATTCACGCGATTCGCAAATTCACCTGGACAAATAGTGGCTAAATAAAAAGGTAATGTGCATTCTTTTTATCCTCCAGATTCCAGTTCCATGATATCCCAGCATCCGCCTGTACAAACCTCTGCTGTTGGTGACACCGTTGCTTTAAGCTGTGAATATTCAGGTACCTGTCAGTACACAGTACACTGGTACCGTCAGTCCCCAGGACAGGCTCTGGAATATCTGCTTCAGAGACACACTTCAGGAGAGGAGAATGGGGTAAACGCTGCCCGGGGAAGAATTTCTGTTTCTATCGATCCTGCCGAGAAAATCAGCCGGTTAAAGATCTCTAGACCACAACTGAGCGACTCCACTGTGTATTACTGTGCACTGAGTCGTAGCACAGCACAATGATAGAGAGCACGGAGGAAGCCGTACAAAAACCTGTACATGGTGGGGTTATAGACACACAGTGATACAGAGCACGGAGAGAGCTGTACAAAATCCTGAACATGGTGGGATTACAGGCACACAGTGAGACAAGGCACGGAGAGAACTGTACAAAAACATGAACATGGTGAGATTGCAGACACACAGTGATATAAGGCATGGAGAGAGCTGTTTAAATGGTCCTCAAAACTGTACACTGAATTTATTGCGAATTTCTATCACTAAGAATAAAGTCATTCAGATCTTTAAATTTGTATTTTCTTTCTCAATCCTCACACTCATTGATCTTCTATTTCACTGTAATCCAAATACCGAGGCGGACATGGTTTAAAATCCCACCACGGTAGCTGGTGGAATCGTAATTCAGTTAATAACTCTGGAATATAAAGCTAGCCTCAAAAGTAGAGACCATGAACTATCATAGATTGTTGCAAACACCCATCAGTTGCACTAATGTTCTTTAGGAAAGGAGATCTGCCGCCCTTACCTGGTCCGGCCTCCAAGTAACGCCATAGCGACAAGCAATGTGGTTAACTCTTAACCTCCCCCTGAAATGGCCCATCAAAGCCACTCAGTTCAAGGGCAATTAGGGATGGGCAACAAATGTTAGCTTTGCCAGCAACACCCATATCCAATGAAAGAGTAAATTTCATGTTTCCTGTCCATTAGCCCTGTTAAAAACATTCCTTCAATTCTTCCATTTCCTCACCTGCTTTCTGTGTAGGGACTGTTTTCTCAAGTAGAAATTATATCGTGCTATAAAATCATTGAATCGTCCAGTGATTATATCGCAGATGGAGACCTTTCGGCCCGTGCTGACCGTGCTGACTCACTTCAAGTGCAATTTACCCGGTCCCGGTCTTTTCTCTCTAGCTCTGCATATTTTTGTTTGCTCTTCTGATTATTATTTGATTCCCTATTGAAATGATCGATTGGATCTGCTGCCGCCACACACTCAGACTGCACATTCCAGATGTGGATTACTCAGTCTATGGAAAAAGGTTTTCATCATGTCGCCGTTGGCTCTTTTGCCAATCTTTTTATATCAGTTTCCTGTGGTGCTCAATCCTTCCCTATCTACACTGCCCATTTCCAGAATTTTTATAATCTCCATAGCTTGCCTAACTCATCCATGTAACTGAAATTTATTTAAATGGTCCATTCCCATGAGTCTATTCGGCACCCTCTCTCGTGCCTCTACATCCCTCCGAAACTGCGATGACCAGAAGGGAGCACAATACTCCAGTTGAGGCCGAGTGTTTTGCCCTTGTTTTTATCCTCTATGTCCTACTCCTAAAGCCCGGCACGCCGTATACTTTCGTAATTGATTTGTCAATCTGCTCTATCCAATAAACTCACACCCCAACCTCCACCCACCCTGACCCCGCTGAACGCCTAGTCGGTCAGGTCTCACACATAGTTTCGCGTGGACACTCGACCCGACTCCCTAATCAGATTCTGCTCCCAAATCGAAAAAGACAACGGAGAGGCTTCCTTAGAAAACCCGTCAGTTTTCGTTTTAATGGGACTGAACTGACAATGATCACAATAATAAGCAGATAAGCAGACGGTGAACATTACCCTGGACAGGCTGTAACACGGCGGGTAGGTGTCGGGGGGAGGGGGATGAGTGATAATGCGGGTAGGGGGGCGGTAGGGCGGCTCGGGTTGGATTCACTTACCGGCTGTGACAGTCACCACCGTCCCGGATCCAGCCGCATAATCAGTAACCCACCACAGTGACACCGCTCAAAATCTCCCCGGTACAAGAACCACCGACACCTCAACTTGCCGGTAAATCATCATCAGGCAGTAGAAACGGCCCAATTATGCAGCGGATTTAAATAAACAACGTTATTCAATGTTTCAAAGTCTCTGTCGCTTCAAACTGTTCTTTGTGAGGCCCTGAGGCCTTAGCAAATGGTCCCGGGAACGAAATGTTCGCTTCATGTAAACCGAGAGAAATATCAAAGAAAGATAACTGAATGGTGGAAATTACAACGAAATGTAACCAGATTCCAGCGATAATAACATCAACCCGACAATTCACCATTTGGGCCCAGATAATTTATGTTTTAATTGTACAGAGTTATTTGTTCAGGCCTTTTCCACTGCGATTAACCAACGTTGTACCTGTACTGAGGTTTACAGTAATAGGTGGCCGTGTCTTCAACTCTCACATCCCGAATTTCCAGCGAAAATGTCTTTCCTGCTTTGTTCACCGAGATCAGAAATCTTCCGCCCAGTCTGGGTGTTTTTGAAGAAATGTCCCGCTTGTAAATAATGCCGCGAATAGAAAACACAGGCGATGGTAAGGGACTGACACTCCTTCCTGGTCACCGCTGCCGGGGTCAGTGTCACTGACCGACGGAAAGAGCCTGGAAATTAAACACGGAGAGTTCAATGGACCATCAGAGCCGAACCACAGAACGGGGTTAAAACCCCAGAGAGTGTCTGTAATTGGGATGGACTCGGGCAGCTTTATATTAAATCCACACAATGTCGGTTTGTTTGAACGGTACCCACGGGGTAAACAGACACACAGGGTGAAAACAAGCAGGGTTCCCATCGCTCTGCTGCCTGGTGCTGGGGGTTTATATGACGGGGAGCTGGAGACTGCAGCCCTGGACTGCACAGGGAGACCGGACGTCAGAGCTGGACTGAAATATTTTTGGGGGATCGAGTTGATTTGCACGGGGCAGTGTCGCTGAGTTTTATTGATGGGCCGCATGGGTCCCGGGTCGCTGGCTAAGTGTTATGTGAATAAGAGACAGGTTTATAAAAGGAGGCTGCAATTTTCTGACTCTACATTAGGATTGTGATCCAGATGTGAAAGCCACTCCCACAATACTCTGGTGTACAGGGGTGGGGGAGGGGAGCTTTTCTTTCTGCCAGTTGTGCGGCCGCCTTCCTTTCCCCGCAGTAATGAACTGGGAGGTCGGTGCATGTGATTGTATTGGGCGGTGTTTGTTAGAGGTGGAATGTGGACCACAAAGGGACCTCGGCATATATATGTAGATAAGCCATTGAAGATGGCACGGCACGTTGAGACAGCAGCTAATAAAGCATACAGTATCTTAGGCTTTATTAATGGGGCATTGAAGAAAAGAATAACGAGGTCATGTTGAACTTTTATAAGACACTAGTTAGGCTGCTATTACTTCCTTAATAATGGACGTTACCATTTTCCCAACGACAGATTTTACGCATACTGGCGTAGGGTTTCCTAGGGCAGGAGGGCATAATCGCAGAGTAATGCCCCACCCCCACTGAAAATAGAGATGAGGAGGAATTTATTCTCTGAGATGTCGTCAATCTATGGAGTTGTTTACCAACGTGGCTGGGTCGTTAAATATATTCAAGGTTGATAAAGACAGGTTTTTAATCAGCATGTGAATCAGGGGTGATGGGGAAAAGGCAAGAAAGTGGAGTTGAGGATTATCAGAATAGCCATGATCTCATTGAATGGGGGACCCAGACTCGATGGGCCGAATGGCCTACTTCTGCTCCTCAGTCTTATGGTCTTATGTGGTTGCCATGGATTGCAGTGTCAGCCAGGAGATCACCCATGCTGCAGCCGTGACACATCACCTCTCCTGTCATATTTATTGAGCTAATTACATTTATTTTGATTAATTAATTTGTAGTATATCTCTTCACTGAACACTCCCACTTAGCAAACTCACGCCTTCACACACTGTGTACTCAAGCAACAATCAGTGCTGTCCACTCAGTGTAGTGCAATATGAAAAGAGGTACACCCTGGTGCAGCAATTATAGTAATATCACGATATATAATTACAACAATCGACCTTGCGTAGTCTTTTAAGCCTCCTAGAAATATTACTCCTAAGTATTTAGCTCTGAATTGAAGAAAATATTGCCGGCATCATTCTGATTGCTTCCACCAGGTGGCAGCAACCCCTCAGAAACTGCTCATACTGGGGCTATTCCGTTTCAATATGTCCGAGTGTCTATAACGCTGAGGGGCAGTTAATCAGGCTCATATAATCATTACGATCGTCTCCAGCTGGCGGACTTCCGCTTCCCCTGAAGGCTGGTATATAAAACGAATTATTACAGCCATGTCAGAAGAAGCAGGAAACCAATTTAACTGGCTCCAGGAAAGCGGGTGGGAGTTTGTTTTCTTCATGGGAATGAGGAGCAGCCAATTCGGCCCTCATTCCGTTAATGCAATCATCAGAGAGAGAGTCAGTATTCAACGTGAACGTAATTAGATGGTGTTTATGTGCAATGCCCTAGGGGCCTGTGTAGTCCTTTGAGTGTCTCCGGAACATAATTCCAAAACACCTGCTCTCTGAAAAAAAGGAAACAATGACGGGGACAATTTTGATTTCTCCCGCAAGATGGCAGCAATCCTTCAGGAACTGCTCAGATTGGACATGCTGTGTTTTAATATGCCCAAATGTCTTTAACATTTAGGAACATTTAATGAAATTAATATAATTATTACGACCTTTCTGCTTGGCGTACTTCTGTTTGCACTGCAGACTGATGTTTAAGAACAATTATTCCTTGCCTGCTTGCCACGAGCTGTCTCTGAAGCAGCGCGAAACTGGGAGAACTGGTTCCAGGAAATGGGCTGGAGATTGTTCTGGGGAAATAGGAAATGGCGAGCAGCCAATTCAGCCTCCACAACGTTAATGCAATGACCATAAAGGGAGTCAGCATTCAAAGGGAACAATTTCAGATGCTGTTTATGTGGATTGTGCTTGTTCTTTTGCGCGCATAGGAATGGATTCACATGTCAATGTCTGACCTGCTGTGACAAACAGCCCTCGACAGACAGCAGCTTTGACCCAGAAAACTGCGGCAGTTATTGTACGAGGCTGTCACTCGTTCCCATGAGTGTGAGACTCAGTGCACAGTAGTAGACCGCGGTGTCAGACAGCCGCAGCTCCGAGATGGTCAATCGGTACCATTTGAGTGATCGCAGCACTGCATCGGTAAATCGGGTCTGAGCGAAATCCGCCTTAAATTCAAAATCACCGCCAGTATGTCTCCGGACTGCAAACTCGGGCTGTCTGCATGGGTATTGTCGGTACCAAAATAAGTAATAACCATCGCCGGTATAGGTGCAGGTTAAAGTGACATCTCCTTCCTCTCTGTGTGTGTGAGGATTCCCGCTGAGTAACAGAATCTCCATCGCTCAGATCTGCAACACACGGTTAAAGAAAGCGAAAATCAGCGATTATAATTTCAGTTGAACTGAACTGACAGCAATAATTCACAGGCAGTGTTATATAGATGTAGATATAATTCAGACGACAGAAAAGGTTGTTGGGCACAACTGGTGCCTGTGGGTGTTTACAATCGGCAGGATCACCTTCCATCACTCTTCATTCACTCTCTCAACATGTCCTTCTCTTTATTCCCCCATCACCAGTCCAATTATAACAGGGACACTATTCACCCGAAACCCTCTTTGTGAAGGTAAATTCAGCACTTTATTCATTCCATGGGAACAAGCCTTCTCCTGAATTCCCCATTAGATACTTTTTCCCACTCTTGTAATTGTGGCTCGTAGCTTTATAATCCGTGACAAGAGGAAAGATTTCCATTTCAACCCTTTCGGACTCCTTCATCCGTTTACAGATCTCTCTCAGATTGTCCCTCAGTCCAGGCTTAACTGGGGAGACCAACCCCATCCTCTCCAATTATTCCTCCACATCTTCTGTCTCCTTTTAGTAATACTGCAAATGTGGTCCAACAGCGGGTCGGTCAAAGAATATCATTAACTCTCAGCTTTTCGCAATGATTGACCCAGAAATTAATATTATTTTTTATAAACGTTTCATCCCCTTACCGACAATGAATGTCCCCCAGACTACAGCGAGAACAGAGAGCCGCATTGCTGCTGCTCCAGAATCCCAGGGGCTTCTCTGAGTCTCAGAGAATTGCAGAATATCCAATCAAAAAGCGCTGACGTCACTTGGATATAGGAAAGGGCTGGGATTGGTCCGATGTCACTTCCTGGGGAGCACCAAATACAAAGAGCTGAGAGGGGTGGGCGGATGGCACTTCCATGGGCTAAATTCACAGACTCTAAATATAAAGGTCGTGTCCGACTGATCAGAGCAAAATAAAATGTACACACAATGCCGATGGAACTCTAATTGATCTGAGGGGCCTCTTGAACCACATGTAGGCCAGGCCAGGCAACGACGACAGAAGATTTCCTTCCCTAAAGGTCATTAGGTGTTTTTTTTTTACTTATATTGAATGAGAGTAACGTTGAATTCGAATTTCCCGATCAGCTGTGGTGGGATTCGAATCCGGGTTCTAAAAGCATCACGCTGGTGTTAGTCCAGTGACAAGACCACGATGCCGCCGCCTCCCCTCCAGCGCGTTCTGATTAACAGGAGCGTTGTCTAAAGTACAGATTCTGCTGTTTAGATTTCAGTCAGTGGTAAGGCTCTTGCATCTGAGGCAGTAGAGCCTGTTTTTAAAACTTAGTGCAGCGATTTGAACCCAAAATGTAGGGCGATCCTGCCGGTCCCGTTACTGAGAGAGTTTTGGTGCTGCTGGAAGTTCCCTCTTCCATTTGAGATGCGGAAGCAGGAACCCCGTTGGCTCGATCAGGTGCACATAACAGATGTCATGGGTGGCATTTGAAGAACAGGGAGGGGGTGGGGGGTTATCCTGAAAACCAGGCAAATATTCAACTGCCAGTGAAAATCTTTAAATTCCTCCCAGCCCATTCCCTCCAACCCCACCCTCAACAGCATTGTGGGTGCACCTACACCACATGGACTGCAGCGGTTCAAGAAGGCAGCTCACCACCACCTTCTCAAGGGCAACAAGGAATGGGCAATAGATGCTGGCCCAGCCAGTGACATCCACATCCCGTGAATGAATAACAAATAAATAGTGAACGTGCCTTCCAGGAGCCTGTGGAAAACCTCACACCGAGGTCAATGTCCACTAGAGGGCTTCCTCACACCAATGAGGGGGAGGGGTCATTCAAGCTCCACAGCGAGTGTCAAGGAGACCTGCCTGATATATAAGAAAACAGCGCAGCATTGAGTTGTGAGATGTTGAAGGATTTTCACACTTGTTAGATCTTAGAATTCCTTCCCTTGCACGCAGCCTTCTCTCCTTTATTCATATTGTGCCCATTGAATGCAGGTGAGAATTAGTTCTGGATTTATATTAGTTTATTTCAACTCGCAATATAAACCCATGTTGAATGTCATAAATGCGCCTATATCTTTTTAAAAAATCTTTTCCTGTCCCTGCTAGCAATATTGAGCAGCCATTTCTCTATCTCCATCTCCCCTGACAGTTTCCCGGAAACAAGGCCTGTTCACAGGGTATGTTGAATCAGAGTGACTTATTGGTCATAATCAGTTTCTCCACAGTCAGACGATCTTGCAAATTAGTGACTGTGGTCATTGAAACAAACGCAAGCATAGACCGCCCTCAGTGTCCATTGTGCTTCAGGACATCTTCCTAATGCTGGGACATTTTTTTCCTCCATTAACATTGCTTTCCTGTTGATCAGTAGTGGGCCAGGCGTTCCCATTTCCACCCGGGTCTCGAACAGAAGAACCATTACTCCGATCAGGGCATTGAGTGTAGCCGAGCTCGGGGTGTTACCGTTCACTGACGTGCAGCTCAGCATCGACCGTTCTCAACTGACAGCAAGTAAGGGTGGGGAAGTGAATAGCTCTCTCCCAATAGGATTCTCGTCTGTGTCTCTCTGCCCGATGCGAAGCTGCAGATTTATTCTCTCAGCCTCTCTTAGAAAACTGCTGGGTGACAGTTTGATCCGAGGTTTATTTGGTTTCTTCCTGGTGTGTGTTTGAGCGGCTAAATGTGCCCGAGATTCACCACAATGCGCAACAGTCATTGAATCCCCCTCCGCAGTTCAGTCGCAGTTTTTGTACAACGGTGAGGCTGCATTCAGTCACTGTGAGTCCCAGAAAGCGCAGTAATACACGAAAGGGTCAGTCCGCTGCAGACCCGAGATGGATAAACAGATGATTTTCTTGGAGATTTGAAGAAGAGAAAAGAAGCGAGTTTCAGCAAAATCTGCTTTAAATTCATCACCATCACTATCCTTTCTGAGCGTGTACTCGGGCTGTGTGTCTGGGTGTTGTCGGTGCCAGAATAGACTATACCTGCTCGCTGTAGAATCGTAGCTGCAGGTCAGTGTCACTGCTTCTCCTTCTGCCTTAACACGCGGGGGCAGCAGCTGAGTGACTGGATCGCCATCGCATAGATCAGAAAACAAAATAAGATCGGGCAAGATTTGAACGGTGGCTGATTAAAACATGACTTGAACCATGACGAGAAAACAGGAGCAAAGTTGACTTGATGTTAAGTCCACAATTACCTGTGATAAATACTCCCCACACAATCAAGGTGCCGAGTAGCTGCATTGTCGCTGTGTGCTCTGTAAAAGGGCAGTCCGGTATTTGAAGGCACCCATTCTGAACCCCGCCCTCAATAATCTGATGATGTGTCTCAGGTGAAAACACCCATTCTAAACCCTGCCCTCAACAATCCGATGACGTATCTCAGGTCAAAACACCCATTCTAAACCCCGCCCTCAATAATCTGATGACGTGTCTCAGGTGAAGGCACCCATTCTAAAACCCGCCCTCAATGATCTGATAACGTGCCTCAGGTGAAAACACCAATTATAAAACCCGACCTAATAACCTGATGACGTGCCTGAGGTGAGGACGCCCATTCTAAACCCTGCATTGTCGCTCTGTAAAAGGGCAGTCAGATATTTGAGGGCACCTGTTCTAAAGCCCATCCTCAATACTCTGCTGTCGTGACTCAGGATAGTGCCGCCTCACTCCTCACGCCAGTGGTGTTGGGTGGGGAGCTGACTGCCAGTGAATGGAGACGCCCCGAGCTGGACTGCAGTCACCCTGCTCACAGAGAGGCTGGTTCCTAATTTACAGTTAGTGGTGCGGATCAAACGCTTGCCTGGTTCTTGTGACTCCGGACAAGTATCTGTTGTTTTGGAAAAGGAAATCAGATGGCTTTAAATATCGCTGAGAACTACCCTCCGCCCCGCCGGTGTGTCCTTGCGCTATGAGCCTCACACTGCTAGAAAGATTAACCGGATCCTGTACAATGAAACACCCCTTGTCACACCAAAACATTGAACAAAACTTATTGCACTTCCAGATTTTCCAGTTCGGATAAAATTTCACCGATCAGAAACGTTAGTTCTGATCCTCTCTCCACTGGGAGGCATCCTATCCGGCTAACCTTTACTTTTCCAGAATTTTCTGTTCTTTTATTTCAGATTTGCAGCATTTGTGGTTCTCAGCTTTTCGTGTGCGATTTGAACGGAACCCCTGCTGTGTTTAACTTGTCTCTGAGCTGCGGGGATTATATTTTATCGATTTTAACGCGTACCGTTTATTGGGCACTGCACGTGGAAATTCATCGTGCCCAGAGGCTGGAGGAAAATTGACCTTCTAAACATTTGCTTTTATTCGTTCATGGGATGTGGGCGTCGCTGATTAGGCCAGCATTTAGTGCCCAGCTCCAATTGCCCTTGTTCAAGGACATTTAAGAGTCAACCACATTGATGTGGGCCTGGAGTCACATGTAGGCCAGTCCAGGTAAGGGCGGCAGATTTACGTCCCCAGAGGACATGAGTGAACCAGATGGGCTTATTAACGACAATCCGCAATGGTTCCGTGGTCATCATTAGGTTTTTATTTCCAGATTATTTAGGGAACTCAAATTGCACAGTGAACCCAGTTTTGAAGAGTCAGCGTGTTTTCCGGGATAACTCTCTGACTTTTGAAATATTCTACTTTTGTCTTTCAGGAAGAAATGGCGAATATTCAGGTTCTGAACATCTTTCAGAATGAAGGGGTTGTATATTGCCCTGGATATCTCTGCACTGTGGTTACTCGTCAACCTCCGCCAATTCTGTTTTGCCACCTCCACTATAGCTTGGAAGCTCTGAGATGTTCACTGAGGATTGGAGCTCGGTGTCAGGGTAAATGTTTCCACATCTACCAGTCATGGTGACTGCTGTTTTACACGAAGAAAGCGAAACGGTTCCCTTAATATGCGGCCCTTCAATTCGACATCGCCATTTGCTGCTGTGCTGGACACTTTCGGAATCACACAGTCACACACACACACACATACACTCAGACACACACACACTAACACACACAAACACACACGCACACACGTTTAGCAACCTAACCTCTGCTGGACACTGTCGCAATCACACAAACACGCACTCAATCGCACGCACTCTGTCTCGCATACACACTCACATGCAGACACACACACCCCTTTAGCAACCTACCCTCTGCTGGGCACTGCCATAATCATAGACACACACACACACACACACAAACACACACACAAACACACACACACACACACACACACAGAGACACACACACATACACACACAGACACATACACAGACACCCACACACACACACACACACACACACACACAAAGAGATGCAAACTTTTAGCAATCCACACTCTGCTGGACACCGTCATAATCACCCACAGGCACACCTTTGGCAATTTACCCTCTGCTGGACACTAACATAATCACACACACAAGCACACACGCAGACCTTTAGCAACCTGCCTTCTGCTGGACACTTTCATAACCACACGCACCTTTAGTAATCTAATCTCTGCTGGACACTGCTGAAATCTCTCTCTCTCTCTCACAGACACACACATGCACAGACAGACACATACACAGACACACACATACACAACTTTACAATTCAAATTTCTTCTGAACACTGCCGGAATCTCATACACACACACACACACACACACACGCACAACTTTAGCAATCTACCCTCTGCTGGACACTGCCATAATCACACACACACACACACACACACACACACACACGCCTTTCGCAATCTACCCTGTGCTGGATACTGTCATAATCACACAAACACACAACACCTCCTGGAAGGTCCCCTCCAAGCCACACACCATCCTGACTTGGAAATATGTCAGCCGTTCCTGCACTGTCGCTGGGTGAAGTTCCAGGAACCCCCCCGCTATCAGCACTGTCGGTGTGTCTACACCACAAGAACAGCAGCGGTTCAAGAAGGCAGCTCAACACCACCTTCTCAAGAGCAATAAGGGATGGGCGATAAATGCCGGTCCAGCCAGCGGCGCCCACACCCCATAAATGAATGAAAAAACTCTTCCTGCAGCTGGGCGCCCTCCACTGGAGAACATCGGAACACCGCACGGGTACATACAGATAAACACACAAGCGCAAACACGCATATACATTGAAATAGCCACATTAGGTGGCCACAAAAGATGCTGCTGATACTTGTTCGTTAAGTTTCAGAAACTGCGAGAGCGCAATTTCCCTCATGTCGCTACTAGAGACTCATTCATCAAATTGAAGTTTTCATTGCAGCAGTGTACACCCACAGTGCTGTTAGGGAGGGAGACCCAGGATTTTGACCCAGCAACAGTGAAGGAAAGGCGATATATTTCCAAGTCAGGATGGTGAGTGATTTGGAGGGGAACTTCCAGGTGATGGTGTTCCTATCTATCTGCTGCCCTTGTCCTTCTAGATGCTGTGGCCGCGGGATTGGAAGGTGCTGTCGAAAGTGAGTTCCTGCAGTGCATTTTGTAGATACCATTCTGAAGCCATTCAGTGTATTGTTAGAGGAGATCGATCAAGGAGTGAAGGACAAACAGAAACTGCTTACTTTCTCCTGTGGAAATCAAGCTCCGTTTCATTTTTGATTTGAAACGTTGAATCTGGTGAGTTCACACAAAACATAAGCAAGCTCACAGCAATAGATTGTTTTTAACTGACTTCATTCACTGCAATGAAGCAAACTTAACCGTTGGACAATAAGAGATTAAATTCCTCACATACACTTCAGGTCTTTAAACTTAACGTCGGAGATAACTGGTGAATTATTCAATAGGAGCAGCTGATCCCAGGTGTACTGATTAACACGTTATTTTCAACAGTCACCAGGCTGACTAGGCCATTACATAACAAGGGAGCTGTTGCTAATTTCCAGAGGTATACAAATAAACAGCAGAAATATTAGATCAATCTATAATGCATCCCTGGTTTTCCCACACACCTTTACCAATCTACCCCCTGCTGGACACTGTCAAAATCACACACACACACACACACACACACACACCTTTACCAATCTACCCCCTGCTAGACACTGTCAAAATCACACACACACACACCTTTACCACACTACCGTCTGCTGGACATTTTCGGAAACACACACACACCCACACACATACATACACACCTTTACCGCCTTTACCACAATTGACCCATCATATTTGATGTTTCCGGGTGAAATCACGGACACATCAATCCCAGGTCCTTTCGGGTTCCAACAAATGTGTTTGCCGCAACATCGTCACCATTAACCTTTCAGATCTTTGTCAGATGACACTATAAGGCAATACTACAATTCTTCTTTATTGTACTGACAAAGGGTCACTCGAGATGGTGAGGATGAAAGTAATTAACTCGATGATTGAGAAGAATGAGAGTTGTTGTGCAGGATCGGTAACCGTTTCCCACAATGTGCATCTTCTCGCAGTCATACACCCCGGTTTCGGAAGCCGCCATTTCTTACCCACGAAGAGTGGTATAATCATTTTCCTGTCAAGACACTTTCCAAACCGTCCGCTTTCCTTGGTTGTACTGCCCTGATAGAGGGAAATTATAAATTCTGCTGCCGGGAGTGATAATTTCCGGTACCACCGAATCCAAGCATTCCTGGTAATCGGATTTGAGCCTCTTGCCCCACCTGCTCCGTCCCCTGCTCGCTTAGGGATATCCTTTCTTCACCACAGGCCCCTGTAAATGCAAACTAAACATGCAAAACAACCGTTTCTTAGTTTCCTTAAGTCAGAACAACCAACTTAGTTTCCTTAAGTCAGAACAGTCCCATGGATATATAAGGGTGAAAGCCCTAGTAGGGTGCATCATATTTCAGGATATTGGTTCTGAAATTCCAGCAGGATCGTTTGCCTGGAAAACCATCTGGATCGGTGCTCGATTCAAATTTTAATGTTTTGAAGTGCCAGCGACTCGCAAACGCGCGGCCTCTTATGTTTGTTCTTACGACCGTTTGACGCCTGTGCCGTTATCAGAGAGCTGGATGTTTATTAACCCTCTCCCTCGGTATCCCAATAAGTGACTTCTGCCCCTGACATGTGATCACTCTTTAATACCAGAGCAGAAATACCAAAAAACTTTCTAAGTTCAGTTATTCCCTGTCGAAATCGAAATCAGATGCTCTCCACGTTCCTTTATGGTAACAATGGTCGTGTTATACGGTGAGTCTATGTATAAATCGCCGTTGTATATTTCATATGTTACATCTAGTCCCAGACTTGGATAAATTCTACATTTTGTTGCAGGAATGAGTGGCGAAGAATGTCCTTCGGTCTGCCTGAGTTAACGGCCTGGAAGAATAGTCCGTAATGTTAGGCTTTAGTTACTGAATATCTGAGAGCTTTCTCTACCTCTGTTCACACATCAATATTCCGGGTGAAGTTCGAGACATTTACTGAGGAGATAGAGCTCTGGACAAGAAGATAAGGCTCAAGATTTCACAGACTTGTTCCCTGTTGATGTGGAGAAAGACAAAAACAGCAATGCAATTGTTTGATAAACAAACCTGCCAATCTTTGTTCTCCGTCGGCTTTGTTTCCCGCAGATGAAAGAGCCAAAGAGAACTTAATGGAGCGGTGAACACTCGCTGAGCTTATTGTCCGGGTTCTTGAATTTTATCTGACACTGTGTCTCGCTGCACATGAGTTGACCGCCCCGTCCCCCACACCCAGGCCGCTTATATTGAGGAAATCGGACTGTGCAGCCTGGTCAGCAGCAGCCAGATATCGTCCTCAGGTTTCCAATCCCTTCAGTGCTGCTGCTTTGCTAATGATCCAGCTTGGAGGCTGTGCCGGTTTCTGCCGATACTATTACATGATGTATATATACAGGGTTTTATATTCGCAGTCTCACTTCACCAAACCCCCTTCTGACACGGTCATTGTCACCAGAGACTATGTTACTGCATCTGTGCATAGTACGCCTGTGAAGTTAGAGGAACAAAATCCAGGAGGTTAAACAGGATCGATCTAAACCTGTGTTTAGCTGTATGAGTTTGTGTAAATTCCCACCTACCAAATTGTCCATAATATGCATATATAGGATCGCTAACAGCATTGACTACCTGTACAAGCTGCAATTGGATCAATGTGTTAATTTGTTTATTTTAATGATGAACATAATCCAGCATTGACAGTCCTAGACAGCTGCCAGTATTACCAGAAACATGTCTGACTGAATCTCTCTCAGTGAAGGTGAATTCAACGATCCAGAGATTGAGAAGTGGAGAAGGAACCCAGGCTCTGTTCAGCTCATTGTTCCACGCACACACTGCAGGGGGCCAGGCCCATTGCGACGTCACTCAACAAACCATCCCTATTGGCTTTGGTATTCGTTTCACGAGACTTGGTGATGCCCTAGACGCCCTCTACTGGCGAATTCTGTTCGGTCCTGTTTAGAATGGGGCCAATGATATGTAGAATGCGGTCATTGATGGGATCTAGGGCTTATTGGTTTACATATTAAAGGGCGAATGTCAGACAGTCTCTCTCACAGGAATCGATTTTGTACCTGAGTAGTCGCCGTCCTTATTGTTTTTGATGTTACTGCCAGGAATTGATGCCAAATGTGGGGAGATGTTGGAGTGTTGGCAATATCACGAGACTAGTAATCCAGGATCCAGGCCAACGCTTTGGGGAACACGGGTTCAAATCCCACCACGACAGCTGGTGGAATTTAAATTCAATTAATAAATCTAGAATATAAAACTAATCTGGGTAATGGTGATAATTAAGTGGTGACATCGATTGACATAAAAACCCACCTAGTTCACCAATGCCTTTTGGGAAGGAAATTTGGCATCCTTGTCTTGTCTGACCAACACGTGACTGAAGTCCCACTATAGACTGATATTTCAAAGCAAACATGATTTGTTCTTTTGCCCTGGGTTCTTTCCATAACAGCGGCACATGGATATACCTGGTTCCAGGCGGCCTGCAGGGGTATGTATTCTCAATGGGAGTTGCGAGTTTCCAGAGAGCCCCATTCAAACAACAACCAGTTTTGACCTCACACAATTAATACACTAATCAGACTGAATGAGTATTCGATGTGAGTGATTTTAGATGGTGTTTATGTGGATTGTGCTCGGGGTCTGCGCGCACAGAATGGATTCACGTGTCAGTGTCTGACCCGTTGTTTTCAACAGCCCTCAGCAGACAGCAGCTGTGACCCAGAAAGCTGCAGCAGTTATTGTCCGAGTGCTTCGCTCGGTTCCAGCACTGTGCGACTCTGTGCACAGTTATGGACCGCGGTGTCAGACAGCCTCAGCTCAGAGATAGTCAATCAATACGACTTGTCTGACTGCTGGACTGTATCAGAAAATCGGCTCTGAGTGAAATCCGCCTTCAATTCAGAACTACCGCCCTTGTACCTCCGGAATGCAAACTCGGGCTTTCTGCCTGGCACCTGCCGGTACCAGAATAAGTAATCAGCATCGTCGGTATAGGTGCAGGTTAAAGTGACATATTTTCCCTCTGCCTGTGTGTGAGGATTCACCCTGAGTAACAGAACCTCCATCGCTCATATCTGGAAGACACGGTTAAAGAAAGCGGAAACCATTGGTTAAAAGTTCAACTGAACAGAACTGACAGTGAAAATTCACAGTAAGTGTGACATAAAATTATTTACAATTTATAGCTCAAAAGCTCATTCGGCCCAACTGCCCTCTGTCGTTGTTTCCAATCTCCATGAGCATCCTCCCTCCCTCTTCAGCTCATTTCATCAGCAAATCTCTCCGTCACTTCTTCCACCATCTGCTTATCTAACTTCCCCTTAATGTATTTGTGTATTTTGCTCACCTGCTCCTTGTGGCAGTGAGTTCCATATTCTAAAGGGGAAAGAAATTTCTCCTGAATTCCCCTTTGGATCTTTTTGTGACTCTTATTTATGACCCATAGTTTTGGAATCCTCCTCAAGTGTATACATCTTCCCCATATCTCCCCAATGAACCACTTCATCATGTTAAAGAGCTCTATCCGGTTACCAATCAGTCTTCTCTTTACCAGAGGAATGAGCCCCAGTCTATGCAATGTTTTTCGATAGTTATTATCTCTCAATTCTGACATCGTCATTATAATTAGTTCGTACATTGCGTTTTGTGTCTCTTTATACTTTTTACAGGAAGATACCAAATCTGCCCACAATAACTCAAGTGCGCTCTAACGCAGACCCGGCATTTGATTAACATGAATTCCCTGTTCTTTTTCTTCAAATTTATCCCTCCGGAAACTGAAGCCTTATTAAAAAATATTTTAAATTTCTTACGGACAGCGAATGTCACCCAGATCACAGCGAGAACGGAGATTCGCATTTCAGTTGCTCCGGGGTTCATGGGACTCTTCGTGTGTCAGAAATACGCAGAATATCAAACAAGAAAAAGCTGAGAGCACTGGCTGCTGCTGGTCTGATGTCACACCCTGCAGAACATGTCAGAGGAAGAGCTGAGATCACTGGACCTGATCGGTCTGATGTCACTTCCGTAACCACAAATCTGTTGTTTTCAGAGAACTGAGACATTAACGGCGTATTTTGCTGATCGGAGAGGCAGGCCAGTAAATATAGACAGCTTGAGCTCTAATTGATCTGAGAGATTGTTTGATATCTAATTGACCATCGTCTCAAAAAATGTATGTGTTGAAGATGGATGAAGATATTCACGCCCCCGTCCAACGAAATAATATAAATATTTCCCCCAGTAAAAATCCGTCCCCCGCGCGCCTGTTTTAACCAAGATGCCTTTCCAAAAAATGACGTCTGAAGGGGGAAGTCATTTCACACCTAGTAGTATCTTGAAGACGAACGATTCTCGCCCTTTCGTGAACTGGTACAGCCAGCAACAAGGCCTGTCTCCACAATACATAATTCATCTTATCTTATGGGGGAATGTAAACATGAACCTGCACGTCATTCACTGATCTATTCCGTTCTATGTTAACGAAATTACCAATAATACCGAGTTAAAGATCAGCCACACTCTGATCTCTCACGCTGTCCTGGATTTCCATGCCATTGCGCCCAAACTGATGGAGCGATATCACGTATCCTGGAGAGAGACCCACGCTGAGAGTCCCAATTGGCGCTCACCAGAGGGCGCTCTCACCAATAACTGGAAACAGTAATCCAGCCTCCACTGAGATTCACAGGGATTTTCTTAATATTGCAACGAAGCAGAGCACTCAATAACAAGAGGTGAGGCCCACTCGTGAAATTATATTAGATTGTAATTTAAATTGCGTTTACAATCGGCCAAAGCTAGTCATAACAAAGTTTAAAGGCAGCAGTTATATTAAAATCTCAGAGCGCATTGGAAAGACAAGAATCATGAAGTACATCTACATTTCCTATACCTGACACATGAATTAACAATGAAAATCTACAACGCAGTGACATTAGACCATGAAATATAATGATTTATAGGCCTCCATCTTTAAGTCTGTTGTGTAATTCACCTATCAATTCTTGCCCTATATACACTATTGTTTGCAGTAACGTGTCACAGCGCCAAAATATTTCCTGTAATCCCCAGCTGTCACTTGTCAGAGCGGTGAATTGACGGCTTGTTAAGTTTTCTCCAAAGGCAAGGTCCTGGAGCGCCATCTAGTGGAATATTGTCGGTAAAACAACGACTCTCAATTTATTCTCAAACATTGCTGCATGATAATGCTGCATGATTATTCTGCCACATTATTATGGTTCTTACAGCTTTAGTTTTACTATTACTGTAACTATTAACTTTTCATTGTTTTGCTTATGCTACCTTTACTATTTAATATTCATTCCTCGATTATTTGCCTCAGCTTTCTGACGTGCCCACGTCATTAAGGCAGTACCTGTTCATTTGCATAAATAGATGAGACTCTTGTTCATAAATTCATAAACACGCAACAGATGGGGTTGTGATTGTTCATTTCGGAAGAATGTAAGGCTTGCAAGCACCCTAATCATCAAAGGACGATGTCAATCAAATCAAATATATACGAACATAGGAAATAGGAGCTGTAGTAGGCCTGTCGACCCTTCGAGCTTGCTCCGCCATTCTATAAGGTCATGGCTGATCTGACTGTAACCTCCCATCTACCCCCGGTTATCTTCTACTTACTTGTTTATCAAAAATCGATCTCCCTCTGCCTTGAAAACATTCAAGGACCCTGCTTCCCCTGCCCTTTGAGGAAGGGGGTTCCAAAGACCCCCGACTTTCTGAGAGAAAAATTCTTATCATCTCTGTTTTAAATAGGAGACCGCTTATTTTTGTACAATGTCCCCTAGTTCTAGATTCGCCTACAAGAGGAAAGATCCTTTCTATGTTTGCTTGATTTTTGCACAGAGGATTAATCTGCATGTTATTATGTTATTATAAATAATAAAGATATTTTCATTCCATTAAATTATTCGGATGACGAACTGCTTTTTTTGTAGAATTGACTGGTAGCACTCTCGCTTCTAAAGACCATGTCCTGATTGCCTCCCCATTCCTCATGTCGAATGAGTTCTCCTACAGTCTCCTGACCTCTTTGCCTCCCCGTATTTCACCGCACTGCACTACTGCATCTGAGAACTGAACCAAGTGAACGGTGAGAGTGGTAGAGCCTTTCTCACGGTCCACAGATACTCTAAATCATCCCTCAACTCTTTCATCACTGAATATGGGAACGGGGGCTCAGGAGCTCGATTGCAGAAATGCCGGCTCAAGAATATAAGTTTATTTGCAGCAAAAGTAGAGTTATGGTGAAGCGAAATGATTCCATTTGCGTTCCCGATAAACCAATATCTGATTCTTTCCCCAGTGACAAGGAGTAGCTTCCAAAACAAGAATGAAATTAACATAATGATATAGAAAAGGAAAATTAAATCAAGTGCTTGTGAAAATAGGTAGAATAAACTGATCAATTCACCCATCCACCAATTCACCCTGGGTCCACCTGAGTTATCGGTTTTGTAAGAACAGCCCATAATTATCAGCTATAGGGACTCCACTTCTGAGAGATTTCTTTACCTCTGTTGGCAAATCGATGTCCCGGTTAGGCTCGCAGCTATTTACCCTATAAATGGCGGCATGGAGATAGTTTTGCATATTTCCCAAAACTGCCCCTCTGTGGATTTGGAGAAGGACAAATAGAGCAATAAAACTGCGGTACATAGACCTGCCTGTTTTACATCTCTGGAACCCTGGAGCAAAAACCGCTGAGGTTTTTGTACGGGTTTCTCGCTGCGATCTGACGCTGTGCCTCACTGCACAGTAATATAGCGCGCTGTCCTCCACACTCAGTTCGCTTATGTTGAGGTAACCGTTCTTTTGAGACATGTCAGCAGCCGCCAGATATCGTCCTGAAATTACATCTTCCTCCAGTGCTAAGATATTGGCGATAATCCATTTTGGTGGCTGTGCCGTTTGCTGCCGGTACCATTGCATGGAATAGATATTCTTTTCTGCGTATTGACAGTTTAATTGCACCAAATCGCCTTCTGAAACCGTTATTGCAGCCATGGACTGAGTTACTGGATCTCCGCATATTCCGCCTGTGAGGTAGAGGAATGAAATATCAAGCAGTTAAACAGTGTTGATAAATATTTGTTTGTAGCTGTGTGAGTTTGTAGAACCTCCTATCTACCCAGCTGTCGATGGTATGGATATTTTGGATCGTTAATTGTATTAATTACCAACGCAATCTCTCTACATTAGTCTACTGATCTGCCGTGATGTACTTAATCCAGTACTTACTATCCAGCAGCGCCGCCAGTATTATCAGAAACATGTCTGACTGAATCTCTGTCAGTGAATATGAATGGAATGAGCCAGAGATTGAGAAGGAGAGAGGGAACACGGGCTCTGTTCAGCTTATTTTTCCACCCACACACTTCAGTGGGCCAGGCCCATTGTGACCTCACTCAGGGAATCATCACTTTTGGCGTTTCCACCACGTGACTTAGTGACGCCCATGCTTGAACTTGGCGCCCTCCGCTGGTAAATCCGGTTCAATCCGTGTTCGGATGCGGCCATTGAGTGCATTTAGGGTTCATTGAAATGCTTATCAAGACACAAAGGTTCCCCAAAAGCCTAAATTGGAGCTGTTTAGACACAGTCTTTGTTGCTGCTGATGTTTATGTCAGAGAGTGTTGTTAAATCTGTAGAAATCATCGCTGGAGTTCTCTGTCCAAATCCTGGGCGCGACGAAGTAGAAGTAATGCCAAGATTTTGGAGGAAGTGCGGACGCTGTACACCAGAATGGCACCAGAGTTGAGGAACGTTTACGGGAATAGTCTAGAGAAACTTGGATTCTTGCCCTCGTAACAAAGAAAGTAAAAGAGAGACTCAATTGATGTGCTAAAAATTATACCCATTTGACAGATTAGGTCGCAATTATTTCCACTATCAGAAGATTCAATAACCAAATCATTTCGATTTCATGAAAACACAAAGAGGGAAAGATCTGTTTTATTTATTACATTGTACGTGTTAACATCTGGAATAGGTGCCTGAAATAATGGGGGAAGAGAATCCAATCGTAAATTTCAATATGGAATTGTTATAAGTTGAGAAAAGAAAACAACGTGGAAAATGTGCGGTGTGAAAGACGATTGTGATGGGTCTTTCAAATAGACACAGATACGGTAAGCGGAGTCTTCATTCCGACAGGTGCCTTTTTATAATTCTGGCCCCTTCCTGCCCTTCCTTTACTATTTTCTCTCAGCCACTTGATGTTTGAACAGGTGCAGGATGCTCACAGACTTCTGGAGTTTCAACCGTCGCTATTTCCGCTCCATTAGTTTCGGCTGCAGCTGATCTCCGCCGCGCACTTTTATCAGTTTTCAATCTGCGGCATCGCCGGCCACAGCTTCCGTTTGTTCCTCTCCTCTGGCCCGATTTTGTTCTTGGAGGTATTGCTTCCGTTGGTCTGTTCTTGCCGTTGGATAGATCTGCAGTACAGTGAACCAGGGACCTGATTTGAAGCAGAGATGAGGCGATTTTTTTTCACTCAGGGGATCGAGAGCCTTTGGAACTCTTTTCCTGAAAAGGCGGTGGAAGCAGAGTCCTTGAATATTTTAAGGAAGATGTGGATAGATTCTTGGTAAGGGAGGTGGTGACAGGATAGCAGGGGTAGGTGGGGTGAACATTTCAGGTTAGTATCAGATCAGCCATGATTTTCTTTAATGGCGGAGCAGGCTCGAGGGACTGAATGGCCTACTCCTGCTCCTTGTTCGTACGCTTGTACCCGAGGGAGAATAAAGTTTTACTTGGAAGGAAATACTTATTGAGAACTGATATAATAAGGAGGAGCGGTACAGTATGGTTCCACATGATGGTTCTTCTTTCTGTAGCTCTGCAGCCCTGGTAATTCTCTGTCAGAGCAGAAACACCGAATCCCGCCCGGCTGAACTGCTGACCCAAACAATGCCAGACAGAGAACAGCGGCAGCAATCTGTCCAATCACACAGGGCAGGCAAGGCGGATCAGAGAGAAGGCAGCAAACGGAAGCTGTGGGCGGGGCTAGAGCAGGAAGAGTTGTCACACATCGAATTCATTTGTAAGGAGCTTAATTCAATATTTATGTCCCCTTCTAAAATAATATAACTCTGCCTCTCGATAACAGCTGCTGTACTTTCATATTTATTCCAAATTAGGGGCGAGCAGGGTGAACACGGGCGTGTCAGGATTAGTAAATAATTAAATAATAAATTACGTTTTCTTTGGCTAAATCGGTTAAAACTGGGCCAGAGCCTATGGCCGGCTGAGTGAGCATAGTTCTGAGTTAATGTTTAAAGAAGTATCAAAGGTTTGAAACCTTTAAACCAAAGACCGAAGAAGGAAATGTCTGCAAATATGGGTAACGCGTGGAGACAGGGCGTGAGAAGGGTCAAGTCGGCAGGAAAGGCATCCAAAGAGAAAGAAGTGACGTAAGGCACCACAAATTGGTCCGTAATGTTAATGTTATCAGATATGTAAGTTGAAATCGCAAATGAATGTTACTGTAGAAATTGTCATTTTCTATTATTGCAGAAGGCTGTGGATTTTTGCAACTTTTCTCACTATGGAGTCGGGATTATTGCGTCTGTTTATCAGTTTGAGAGCGCCCTCTGTTGAGCAATAACGGGAACTCTCAGTGAGGGTTTTTGTACGGGATTCGCTATATCTCTGCAGCATTGTGGGGTCCAAGGCACAGAAATATGCGCGCTGTCAGAGATCAGGATGTTACAGATCATGAGTTCGGTAATCTTGGCAGTTTTATTGAACGTTGTTGAAAACCGATCACTGATATCCTTATGTCTGAATGGCGTCCCTCCCAGAATATGAAGCATGTACTGTGGAGGTTGCTCGGGGCGCTGACTGTTCCAGTACACATAAGGGTTATGAGTACTTGTTTTCAATATGCAAAGCACTGTGATATTACTTTTCTCGTAAAAAGTTATTGCAGTAACCGACTGTTCCACTGTGTCTTGGTGGCTCCATTCTAAAATAAAACAATAGCAATAACTACAATCAGTATCAACCTCACATTGATCAACAGAATCATCATCATCACCATCACTATTGCTTTGTCAACAACAACACCTGTGTCATAGTAATTAGAGGAAAATGGATTATTCACTGGGAATGAAATACTTACTGAGAAGTGACATAATGATGAGGAAAAAAGCGAAACGGTTCCCCATGACACTTCCTGATTTTGCAACCCTGTAGTGCGAGAAAGCCTCTGTCGGAGCAGAAATACAGATCCCCGCCCCACTGCACTGCTGATCCAACCAATGACAGGAATGGACCAGCGGCAATAATCTTCCCAATAACAAAATCGAGTCAGAGCGAGAGCAGCAAACGGAAGCTGTGGGCGGGGATACCGTAGACTCAATATTGAGTGAAGTGTGCGGTGACTCTCAGCTGCACTCGGAAATGATGAAGCGAAAATAGTGACGGTTGAACCTTCAAGGTCAACGATTATCCCGCACCTGCTGGCTGTTCAAGTGACTGGCAACAAATAGAGTGGGAGGGACATGAAGGAACTAGAATCATCGAATCTTTAACAGCAAGGAATTGAGGCCATTCGGCCTATCATGTCTATGCCTCATTGGAAGAGTTATCCAATTCATCTTTCAACCCCACATTTCCCACGAAGGCCGGCAGTTTTTTTTCTTCTTTTAAGTTGCGTATAAAATTTTCTTCTAAGTTACATATAATTTTCTTCTGAAAGTTTCTAATGAATATTCTGCCATCCCTTTGGACAATACAATCCATATTTGAACACATGGCAGTGTAATAAGTGAATATAACCTTTCCCTGTCTTTTTTCACTTAAACTTGGGTACTTGGATTATCGAATTTTCTGCCAGTGGAAACACCAGTACACGATCTAAAACAAAAACAGAATTACCTGGAAAAACTCAGCAGGTCTGGCAGCATCGGCGGAGAAGAAAAGAGTTGACGTTTCGAGTCCTCATGACCCTTCGGCAGAACTGAGTAAAGTTAGGAGAGGGGTGAAATATAAGCTGGTTTAAGGTTGGCGGGGGGGAGGGGAGGGGTTGGGGTGGGGGAGAGAAGTTGGTGGGGGGGGGGGGGTGGTGGTTGTAGGGACAATCAAACAGTGATAGGAGCAGATAATCAAAAGATGTCACAGACAAAAGGAGCAAAGGGGTGTTAAAGGTGGTGATATTATCTAAGAAAATGTGCTAATTAAGAATGGATGGCAGGACACTCAATGTACAGCTCTAGTGGGGGTGGGGTGGAAAGACTGACGACAGGGTATTACAGTTATAGATTTAAAAATCATGGAAATAGGTGGGAAAAGAAAGAACTATATAAATTATTGGAAAAAACAAAAGGGAGGGGGAAGAAACGGGAAGAGGGTGGGGATGGGGGAGGGAATTTAAGATCTAAAGTTGTTGAATTCAATATGCTGGCTGGAAGGCTGTAAAGTGCCCAGTTTCCTCCAGTTTGCGTTGGGCTTCACTGGAACAATGCAGCAAGCCAAGGACAGACATGTGGGCAAGAGAGCAGGGTGGAGTGTTAAAATGGCAAGCGACAGGGAGGTTTGGGTCTTTCTTGCGGACAGACCGCAGGTGTTCTGCAAAGCAGTCGCCCAGTTTGCGTTTGGTCTCTCCAACATAGAGGAAGCTGCATTGGGAGCAACGAATGCAGTAGACTAAGTTAGGGGAAATGCAAGTGAAATGCTGTTTCACTTGAAAGGAATGTTTGGGCCCATGGACGGCGAGGAGAGAGGAAGTGAAGGGGCAGGTGTTGCATCTTCTGTGTGGGCATGGGGAGGTGCCATAAGTGGGGGTTGAGGAGTAGGGGGTGATGGAGGAGTGGACCAGGGTGTCCCAGAGGGAACGATCCCTACGGACTGCCGCCAAGGGGGGTGAAGGGAAGATGTGTTTGGTGGTGGCATCATGCTGGATCTAGTTCGCGATCTAGTTCATCAAACCTCTTATAATTTTGAGTACTTTAATTAACTACCTCCTTTAATTCCTTGACATAAGAAAAGTATTACCAATTTCCTTCGTCCATTCACATTGGAGACCGTCACCCCTGGTACCATTCTGCTGTATTACCTCCAATATCTTGACATTCTTTGTAAATGGTGGTTCCCTGATCCTGAAACAGCGAGTTATAAACTTTTAATATTATTTAAATATTACATAAACATCAACGAAAAAAAAAAGATTGCTTCTGATCAGCTTCAATTTAGACTTCTGGAAAAAAAATAACATTCGTGTTTTGCTATGTAAATCGATAAACACCAAATCCAATCAATGGCCCCCTTAACCAGATGAAAACAGAATCCATCAGCAGAGGGCGCCAAGCCCAAGTATGCTAATTAGAAAGTCGCGTGTGGCCAACGTCAAAGCCAATAGAGATGGTTTCCTGAGTGAGATCACAACGGGCCTATCCCCCTGCAGATCGTGGGTGGAACAATGAGCTGAACAAAGCCCGGATTCCCTCTCTCCTTTTCAATCTCTGGCTCATTCCATTCACATTCACTGAGAGAGATTCAGTTAGACATGTTTCTGATTATACTGGCGGCTGTCTGGGGCAGTAAGTACTGGATTATGTTCATCAAAACAGGTCAGCAGATTGAGGCAAAGGGCTTGCACTAGCAATTAATAGGATTAACGATCAGATGTTTACATATTATGAACAGCTTGGTTCATGGGAATTTGCGCACAGTCATTTAGATAGACACATGTTTAGATGGATCCTCTTTAACCGTACACTCTTCTGTTCCTCCACTTTCACAGGCGGGCTGTGTGCCGATCCAGTAACTCAGACCCCAGTGACGTTAAGCGTGTCAGAAGGGGGTTCGGTGCAGTTAGATTGCGAATATACAGACAAGGCTATCTACAGTATGCAATGGTATCGGCATAAATCGGCACAGCCTCCAAGCTGGATAATTACCAAAGTAGTAGGACTGAGAAAAGATGAAATCTCAGGACGATATCTGGCGGCTGCTGACAAGTCTAAACAGTCCGGTTATCTCAATATAAGTGGCCTGAGTGTGGAGGACGGGGCGGTCTATTACTGTGCAGTGAGGCACAGCCTCACGTAAAAGCCAGAAGCCCGTACAAAAACCTCAGCGAGTTAGGCTAAGTGTTCTTGGTGGCTCAGACTTAGACGTTAGTTTGTTTCCGGGTTCGTAGAGAACAGAAACTGACAGCTTTACGTGTGAAACATTGGAATTGCTGTATTCACCTATGGCCAAATCAGCAGGGATCTGGTTTGGGAAATGTTGAGGCTTATTCCCATGCCCCGAGTTATATTGCCTCAGTAAATATCTCGGAGCTTACCCGGAATATTGATGTACCAACAGAGGCAGAGAAAGCTCACAGATATGGAGTAACTATAGCTGATCATTACGGTCTGTTCTTCCAGACAGTAAACTCAGAGGGATCCAGGGGCAGTGAGTCTGCGCCACTGCACCGCTCGTTGCTGTAACAAACACAGAATGTGTCAAAGTCCGGAATTGAATTAAACACATGAAATAGACAATGACCCTTTACACATCGGCTCACCGCACAGCACGGCCATTATCAGAAAGGACAATCGGGAAAACATGGTGTCTGGTTCAGGCTTCGACAGAAAGTAACTGATTTTTAAACGGATGTTGAACATTCTCATCTGAAATTAAAGAGGAAACTCCGATCAGGGACTTATTGGGCGACTGACGGACGTTTCCTTACTCGAAAGCTATGAAGCTCCCAGCTCTCTGCACCGACTACAAACCGTGAGGGTCGCCCTGGCAGGTTTTTGTACGGTCCCCCCTGATCTTTGCTGCACTGTGCCTCAACCGCGCAGAAATAGGTGGCGGTGTCTATCACTCGAGCGTCACTAACATTAAGAGCACTGCTTCTCTCTGCTGAAATGAACCGAGCCGTGATCCTGTCCCGATCGCTGGTACCAGCCGCCAGGTGCTGCACGGTGCGGTCCGGGTATTGTCTGTACCACTGTAGCATCCGTCCTGCTGCTGTGGTGGAACAGGTCAATGATGCAGTGTCTCCCTCGGTAACACCCAGTGACTCAGGAGACTGTGATACTTCTTCACTGCCAGTTGCATCTGAACATAATATGCAGATATAGAGAGATATCATAACAGCAATAATATCTAGTACAATAAAATATAGCAGAGTACAATAGAGCACAACGTAACATACTACATGATATGCAATAAAGCAAAGTACAAAGTAACACAGCATAACAGATGTGTAAAATTCCTGTCTGAAATAGCAATCACACTCACATGGAGGGAAGAGTAAGAAATCCAGGGAGATAATCACTGAAGTGAAGCTCAGCTTCATGTCGGATTCTATCGGCTTGCGTAGAGTAAATCTAAACAGATTCTGGCGAAGGGAGGCTGTCGGAGGAGGCAGCCCTGCGGCAAATCAAACTGAGCCCAACACCAGTTACACTGTGTCCTCTAGACCCTGGTCTCTGGGACTTGATGGGATGTCGGGGGCGGGGTGGGGGGGGGGGGGTGGGGAGGGGAGGTGCGCAAACGTCAGGACATCCGCCTGTGTGACCTCGCCCTGTAATATTTGTGACGCCACCCTGCAGTCTGTGTGACGTCAGCCAGTCAGGTTTGAGGATCAGAAACATCCTTCCCGGAGTTGATCTGAATATCGAGCCCTGAGTTTAAGGGAATTAATAGCTGACCAGAAACAGGAAGAACGGTTTAACCTGTAGATTGATTTGACGATGGGTGTGTTCGGTAGAATCAGATTCTGCTGTTTGTTTCTCTCGGCCGCCGCTGGAAACAGATGGGTGACAGTGTGATCCGAGGTGAATGTGGTTTCCTCTCTGTGTTTGTGCCGCTGACAGCGCCGCTGAACATTGTGGCTGCACCTCCCCGAGATTCGATACAAACTCAACAGACAGGAGCTCCCAGACATAGCTCAAAGTGCGGGGGGTGAGACTGCTTCCCATCATTAACTCCGGCTGAGAGCTCTGCTTCTAATCACTTTATCCGCTCAGAAAGAGATGTTTGACTCCCTGAACGGTGCATTTGCTGTTGTCTGTCTCACCGACTGCCTGCAGACATGAGTAAGACTGTCCCTGTAAATACAGCCCGATCGGGACCAGCCGGTACCAGAATAAAACACAGTCACTCCATGTAATATCATAGGTGAAATTTAAAGCAGCTACCTCTCCTTCTGTCTTAACAGTTGTGGACAGTACCTGAGTGACAGGGCCTTCATGACTCAGATCTGAAACACATGGTCAAACAGGAAATATTCCTACCGGAAAGTGTTTAAAATTCAGATTGAAACCATGTTTTGAAAATGAGATGAAATGTATTTATTTCACAGTTCCCTGTCAGAAATACCCCGGCCACGCCCCATACAACCCAGTTGCTGCCTGACGGCATTGTCGCTGTCGGCTCTGTAAAAGGGAAATTGAGATTGGAAGATACTCACTCTAATCTGGACCATCAATAATCGGTTGTCATTCTCATGAACCTCTCATCTCACTTCCTTGTGCCTCAGTTGACGCTTTAAGACCTGTAAGTGGGGGACAGGCTGTCAGTGACTGGAAACAGTCCGAGCGGGGCTATAGTCAGTGTCCGCAAAACAGAGATGGTTACATTGTTAGGGACAGGGATAGGGATGGTTCCCCTTGTCTGTTCATTGAAAAACAGAATCACTGGGTTGTGAATTATGTCAGAAAACATTAAACAGACACTCGAAAAGACAACGAACATTGAGGGAAGTCTGTGCTTGGGGCTTGTTTAAAAGAGCGCAATCGTTACGTTGTGAAATGTGTTCATTTTCCATATACCTTCCCTGAACCAGAAAAGTACTCTGATCAAATAGACAGCAAGTGCGTGCCGGCTTTGTCCAAAGAGACCCCGAAAAGGACAATGGGGATGGAGAAAGAGCTGAACAATAATTCAGACAGGCAAGGAAAGATCATCAAAATGCAAAATGTGACTTAACGCACCACAAATTAATTTGTGCAATTCATTTTTAGTATAGATGCATGGCATGAACCCAAGTTATGGAATTGCTCAATTGCTACTCACCTGTTCTTGTTCAGTGTTATGTTTGGGTTTGATATTTTACTAATGACTCTGTGACACCTACAGGCTGAATTGTTTCTCTTTATCAGTGTGAGACCGCCCTCTGCTGAGCGCTGACTGGAACTCCCAGTGGGGTTTTTGTACGGGATCCGCTATATCTCTGCAGCAGTGTGGGGTCCATGGCACAGAAATACACGGCGCTGTCGGAGAGAACAGCCCCGGCGATATTCAAATGAACCGTTTTGTTTTCTTTGTGCAAAACACCAGTGAACCTGTCTGGGAAATCTGGAGACTTATCTGCATTCCCTGAGCTATATGATCTTCATTAAATATATCGGAGCTTCCCCGGAATATTGGGTGTACCAGAACAGAGCTGGAATAGTTGTCGAGTAATTACAGTCCAATTTTATTCTCTGTCCTTCCAGAACCGTTAATTCAGGGGGATCCTGGGACACTGAGTCTTGGCCATTTGTTCCTATAACAAAACACATAATGTGTCAAATATCTGGAATTGAAGATAGCAGGTGGAACAGACATTGACCATTTAAACATTGACTCACCAGGCAGCAAGAATATTATTATCATGAAGGAACACAGGGAGCACATGGTGTCAATATTAGAGGTCGGAAGAAATAAGGTAATATTTGAAATACATTGACACTCTGTTCTGATATAAAGAGGAAATTCAGATCAGGGGCAGGCTTCACTTATTGAGAAACTGAGGGGCGTTTCCCAGCGGTATGATTGGCTGGTCTCTCAGAACTGATGAGAGTTCGACACCCATTAGTTCTGGACCGATTATTTCCCCTGACTTTCTCTTTCTCCCTGTTTTTCTCGGTATCTCAGGTACTCTCTTCATCTGAGGATCAGTGTTTCTCGCACTGTTGTTGATGTAATTAGTCAGGGGCTGAATGGCTCTGGCGGAACCCAAGCTGGGCGTCAGTGAGCAGCTTATTGCTAAGCAAGTGCTGCTTGGTAGCGCTGTTGATGATCCCTTCCATCACTTTAGTGATTATCGAGAGTAGTCTGATCGGGCGGTTGGATTTGTCCTGTTTCTTGTGCACAGGACACACCTGGGCAATTTCCCACATTGCTGGGCATTCCCCAGTGTCTCTCAGGTAGTATCCCTGAGAGATATACATGCACACTCGTATTTATCGGTCTATTCTGGCGGATATTTATTTAGAATGACCGGCGTCCTACAGTCTTCCTCCCCCAGTAATCTACTTACACATTCCCGATATCTGCTCAAACATCCCTCGCTCTTCAACAACACCCCCTCCCCCCCCCCCGCCCCCCCACCCCCCACCCCGCCCTCGTCCGCACATTTTACTCTCTGATGCCCATTCCCTATTCTCCCAACCCTGCTGTCTAATCCCCCATTCTATCTCTCTAATGTCCTATTTCCACTCCTCATCCCCTATCGCCACTGACAAATTTCTGTTTCCCACTCGTTACGCTCCAAATCCCATTCTTTTTCCTACCATTTCAGATCTCTACTGACCCATCCCCGTTCTTTATCCATGATCAATGCATTTTCTGCGCCGAATCTAGCCCTGTTCATACAACTGTTGAAAGTGCCGCACACTTTCTACTCTCTCCCAATGTCTATGTTTTGGACTGAAGTAATTGTAAACTGATCCAGTATCAGTGAATGTCGACATGGACTCACAACGTCATGTGTTATTATTTTTGAGAGTCGATTTTAGTAGCAGAGCAAGATAAAAGTGCTAGGTTTTCAGACAACCCTTCACCCAACTTCCAACAGACACAAGCAGCCGGGAGGATTGGCGGCTTTTTATAGTTCCCAGGCAGCAGTTGATCTAATAACTCCACTCGCCCATGTCAAAGGAAACTCAGGCTCCTCCCATCTATGCTTATTGGATTGGCCTCCTCATGCGTGACTCGTTGTATTGCTAGGTTTGGTGAGAATCGTGATATATTCTCCACTAATTTCTGGGATCGCGGTTAATTTAAGACCCAGACAGAGGAGATGCAGATCGATCTCACCTCGGGAACGGATTTGAGCATCAGATCAGCCAATGACATTGCAACTCTGGGCATCCAGGGTTAACTACAGCACCAGTCAGTCGGGATGGATGTTTCCACTCTCTCCTCGGGGAGTGATTCTGGCCGCGCGACAGACATGGATGTTTTGCTCCCGGCCCTGGAGCAATCTCAGAACAGGAGGTGAAATGTTCTCTCTGCAATGGTCAAATTGGTTATTTGATACGATGAAACGATTATATATGTTGTGTGTCAGTGTGCAGTGAATTCTCCATCCTCAGACCACCAAGCCCCTGGTATATTAGAGCACACGCTGCTACCCAGGTCACACCCATAATAGATCAGATGGGAGTGCACACTGTGATTTTGGCTACAGACCCCCACCCCATTAATATTAGCTATCTCTCCATCCATCCATCCATCTATCTACCCATCTATCTATCTACCTATCTCTCCATCCATCCATGCAACCATCCATCTATCTATCTATCTATCTATCTATCTATCTATCTATCTATCTATCTATCTATCTATCTATCTATCTATCTATCTATCTATCTATCTATCTATCTATCTATCTATCTATCTATCTATCTATCTATCTATCTATCTATCTATCTATCTATCTATCTATCTATCTATCTATCTATCTATCTATCTATCTATCTATCTATCTATCTATCTATCTATCTATCTATCTATCTATCTATCTATCTATCTATCTATCTATCTATCTATCTATGTACCTATCTCTCTCACTCTCTCCTCCCACACCCCCCCCACCCCGCCTCCTCCACCCCCGACCCCCACCCCCACTCTCTCTCTCCCTCCCTCTCTCTCTCTCTCTCTCTCTCTCTATTAAATGCTTCAGGAAGGTTTGATGTGTCGTATTTCGAACTCCAATGGTCATTACTGCTTAGAATCATAGAATTTAACAGCTTTGCTTGCTTCTTCCTTATTCACTGTCTCAGGACTCCTAAATCCTTTTGCTCCTTTATCTTGAAATGCATATTTGCTTCATATTTCCTTTCCTTACTCCTCTAGTTTATATTTACCATGCCACCCCTATGGTCTCTGGTCACTATGGTTTCATTGAAAGAGACAAGCAGAAACGACACTGTTTGATTGACTTTAAGTCTGATATCACAATTATATCTGAGATCCACATTAACGTTCACGCCTTCTGGTGGTGTTTTAGTGTAACTGCATGTTTGCCGAATTTGTCAAACTCTGCATCCATTCCCTGAATTACTTGTTTTCACCTCCATGCATTTTTTACAGAAGCGAGGAAATTCACTTCGAGGAGAGATTACCTCACCAGGGAGACAGGGGTCGCGGCAAACAGACCAAGACTCTGAGAACATCGGAGAGAGGTAAATCAGAGAAAACTCTGGTTTGCAGCTCTCATTGATTGGAGCGCAACTGTAATCAGTTCTGACAGCCAACGTTGTCCCTGGGTTGAGCGTCTCAATAAGTGAAATCTGATTCTGATCTGGGTTACATTTTACTATCAGACTAGTAGTATCGATATGTTTAAAGCATTATGTTACTTTCTGTCAAATTCTAAACCGAACACTATATGTTTCCCATGTTCCTAATTGATAATAATGGTCTTGCTGCCTGGTGAGTCTATGTTCAAATAGTCAGTGTGCCTCCAGGAGTTGTATTAAGTTCGTGACGTTTGAAAATGTATGCATTTGTGTTGCAGGAATGAATGACGAGGTTTCAGTGTCTCAGGGTCCGTCTGAATTAGCGGTTCGAGAAAGGCAGAACATTATTCTGGACTGCCGTTACTCGGCATCTTGCCCTGTCCCAACTCTATTCCAGTATCCTGAGGAAGCTCCGAGAAATTTACTGAAGCTTGGGAAATGAAGAAAGGTCTTCAGGTTTACCAGGTAGATTCTCTGCTGAGGAAACAAAACTCTCCATTCAAATATCGTCTGGGATCTTCTCTCAAACACCACCGTGTATTTCTGTGCCATGAAGCCCACACTGCTGCAGAGAGATTGCCGATGCCAAACAAAAACCCCACTGGGCGTTCCTGTTACTTCCCAGAAGAGGGCGCTCTCACACCGATTAACAGAAACAACAATCCCACCTCCACAGCGAGAGTCACAGCGACCTTCCAAAAAAATCATAACAAATAACAAAACTCAACATTAAGAGGTGAAAAATACTTGTGAAATTGTATTAGTTAATTTCAAGTCGAATTTGTACGATGACCGACCGTCATAAAGTTATTTGATCACTTTAATTTCCTTTTTGCCTTTTAATGCAGTTTCAGTGCCTGTCTCTAATAGTGAGTTCCCTTTTCCCCATCTCCCCTGTCAGGTTCCTGGAGCCTTTCGCCGCGGCCTGTTCTCAGGATTTATTTGATCAGAGTGTGTTGCTGGGCCAGACACGGTTTGTACACAATGAGCAGAGTTCACCAGATCTTTAACACAAACCTCAGGTACAGAGTTCCCATCGAGTTTGAGAATGTTTCCTTAATGCTGGGATGTTTTCTGTCACCATTATTAATCCCGAGTTCACTGGTGATAATTAACAGACCAGGGTTTCACTCCTCCTACTCCCGTCTCCAAAAGTGCAGCCATTCCTCCATCAAGTCATTGACTGTAGTCCAGCCCGGGGTTTCCATTCAATGTCAGACAGCTCACATAGATCTCACGGAACCGGAGAGGGACAAGGAAGTCACGTGAGAACATTCCTAGACATGACAGCAAATTATTGAGCGTAGGGACTAGAACTGATACCTTCAAATCTGACTCTGTAATGGCCTTTTGGTTGGATCGGATTCTGCAGTTTGTTTTCTTGGCCGCTCCTGGAAACAGTTGGTGTCAGTTTGATCCGAGGTGAATGTGTTTTCCTCTCGATGTGTGTTTGAGGGGCTGACAGAGCCTCTGTAGTTTGGCGCTGCATCTTCCCGGGATTCGATACAAACTCCATCACACAGGAGCTCCTATCCACAGTCTAAAGGCCGTTTTTGTACAGGGGCCAGACCGTTTTCCATCGCTGTGAGCCTGAGAGCGCAGTAATACACGCTAGCGTCAGTCAACTGCAGACCCGCCATGGTTAAACTGCTGAATTTATTCGAGGTCTGGAGCTCGACTGAGAAACGGCTTTTAGGAAAACCTGCTTTATCTTCACTACCACTCCAATGTTTCCATAATATAAACTCAGGCTGTGTACCTGGGTGTTGCCGGTGCCAGTATAAATGACAGCTCCCCCGTGTAGTTTCATGGGTACAGCTTAAAATCACAGCTTCTACTTCTGCCTTAACATGTGAGGACAACGGCTGAGTGACAGAGTCTCCATAACCTGCATCTGAAAAACATGTTCAAACAGAAAAAGATCAGACCGACGACTGTTCAAAATTCACCTTTTTGTTAAATATTCAGGAGATACGGGATGTAGGCTTCGCTGGCTGGGCCAGCATTTATTGCGCATCCCAGTCGCCCTTCGTAGTGACAACTGAGGGCTTCCTAGGTCATTTCAGAGGACAGTTTTGAAAGAGGCAACAACATTGCTTTGGGCCTGGAGTCACGCGGAGACAAGGCCAGATAAGGACGACAGATTTTCTTCCCCAATGGAGAGAACCACATGGGATTTTACAACAATCTATTCATCGTAATTTTAATCGCAGGTTTCTAATGAAATCAAATTTCATAATCTGCCATGGCGAGATCCGAACCTGGAACCCCAGAGAATTAACCTGAGTTTCTGGATTACACCGCGTCCCCTCATGGTTTGAAACTGAGAGAAAAGATGAAATGTGTGTGGTCCACAATTACCTGTCAGAAATTCCCCTCACACAACCCAGATGTTGAGTAACCTCATTGCCGCTCTCCGCTCTGTAAAAGGAGAGTTGGATATTTGAAGACACCAGTTCTAAACCGCAGCCTTTATAACCTGCTGTCGTGTCTCAGGATGTTCTCACCTCACTTCCTTCTCTCCCCGGTGATGCTGTGACAACGGTAGATGGTGACCTGGCTGCCAGTGATCAGAAACACCCTGAGCTGGGATTCAGTCAGTGGCTTCATAAAGCGTTTCAGTTTTGCAGAAAAGATGGTAGCAATTAAAACCATGTCTGGATATTGAAACTGTCAAACACAGGATTATTCATGGGTTTGGTTTATTCCGGGTAAATTTGTTCTCTATAATCATTTTCGTTTCACTATCAGGACACGAGCAACGGTGAGATTTCCCTCGTGAACCACTTAACTAGTAATTTGACTATGATTATATATCTTGTCCAACTGATTTATGGACTTATCATATTAAAGCAGCGATTTATGTTGTTACTGCCGAAACAATTGAACAGATTTAAAGGATAAACTCTTCTGATAATGTAAATGGGGAGGCGATGGCGCACTGGTATTGCCGGTGGACTAATAATCCAGTGATCCAGGGTAATGCCCTGGGGACCCCGGTTTGCCACGGCAGATGGTGGAATTTGAATTCAATAAACATCTGGAATTAAAAGTCTTATTGTCGATTCTTGTAAAAATCCATCTGGTGCACTAATGTCCTTTAGCGAAGGAAATCTGCTGTCCTTACCTGGCCTGGCCTCTCTGACATGGCCTATCAGGCCACTCGGTTGTATAAAAACGTTACGAAATCTCAAAACGGAATGGGCGGACGGCCCAGAATCGACCTAGACATCGGAAAAGGCAACGGCAAACTCAACCCTGTCGACTCTGCAAACTCCTCCTTACTAGCATAGACTTACAGGCGTTTACCGCGCTGAAGGAGGCCACTCGGCCCATCGTGTCCGCGCCGGTCAACAAAGATCTGACTACATTTATCCCATTTCCCAGCGCTTGGTCCATAGCCCTGGAGGCTATGGCAACACAGGTGAAAATCTAAATACTTCTTAAATGATACGAAAATTTCTGACTTAACCACCCGTTCAGGCAGTGAGTTCCAGGTTCCCACCGCCCCCTGGCTGGAAGAAAAATCTCCTGACCTCATCGCAGCCTTCTACCTCTTACCTTAAATCTATGCTCCCCTGGTTATTGACCCCTCTACTAATGGAAAACGCGCCTTCACATCTATCCTATCTGTGCCCTTCATAATCTTATACACGTCTGCCAGATCGCCTCTCAACCTTCGCTACTCCAAGGAAAACAATCCCAGCCTATCCAATCTTTCCTCATAGCTCAGACGCTCCAGCCCAGGCAGCATCCTGGTAAATCTCCTCTACAGCAGTGCAGGGACTCATGGTACAGCAATACATCGGGGTTGGAGACCAGGGCTTTACTAATCGTTGACTCGGTGATCTCAGTAGTTTTAGCAAACCTAAGTGAGAATCAGTCTGCAAAGTAGAACTTTCAGTTTGCTATCTATCCATGGAGAGGGTGGACAGCGGAGGGTTCCTGGAGTGTTGACTACTCCACAGCACATAGGAGTTAGAATAGCTTGGTTGAAGGTGCAGTTCAGGGTGATATTACTTCCCTCTTCAGCCGTCATTTCAGCAGCCGACTATTCTACTGTGTGTTGATGGCTCAATTCTGACATAAATGTTGGGAATAGTCACCATCTCATCATTAGCAACATCATTATCAGTTCATGTTTTTATTCATTTACGGGATGTAGGCTTCGCTGGACGGGCCAGCATTTATTGTCCATCCCTAATTGCCGTTGAGAAGGTGGTGATGAGCTGCCTTCTTGAACGGCTACAATCCGTTTGGTGCAGGTAAATAAACACAAGGAATCGCAGGATTTAAAGTGAAGTTGGAATCAGCTCCCGTGTGTCTGTTCGTCTGCATTATAGTATAATAGTAATATTATTAACAGGAATAATGCGACACAAACATGCAAGAACATCGTTCAATAAGTTGAGAACCCGGTGATTTTTCCAATTAGTGCCCATTTACCTCAGGTCGCCACCAGATGGAGCTCCCACATCGTGCTTGTTTGTTGACTGCCGCAGGAAGGGCACAATAACATGGCGATTATGATCTTGATCTCGTAATCCAGGAGGCCATGTAGTTCTCGGAAGTCAACCTTTCCATCTCATGTGTTGCATAATGTTAATTTTCTTTCCCTCCTGGAATTCCTGCTTCCAATTAGGGCACTGCTTTCTCACAATAAGAGTTTCTCTCACTATCTATACCTTTGTTTATCTTGTTATCTGTTCGTTTGTCTCTCTTTGTCTTTCCGTCTACAATGTCTTCATATTCCTACAACTTCTCCCTTCCCCGTATCTTCATCCATTTCCCTTTCTATCTCCGTCTCTCCCTCATTCTCTCACTCTCTCCCACTGTTTACCTCCCAGTCTCTCCTTCATTTCTATCGTTCCCGTCCCTTCTAGTTATCTCCCTGTATCTCCATCTGCTTCTCTCCCACTCTCTGCCTCTGCCTCTATATCACAGTCTCTCCCTCTGATTCAAACACTGTCTTTTCAGTTGTTTTTCTTCATTTCGTGGTTTAATGTGCCCGTACTGCTACATCTGTTTCTCCTTCTGTATTTGCATTTAAATCCTACCCTCTCTCTATCTCTCCCTGTGTCTCTCTCCCTCTCTCTCTCTCCCTCTCTTTCTCTCTCATTTCTACCCTTTATCCCTCTCTCTTTTCTCTCGTTGCTTCTCTCTCTGTTAATCTCCATTTTTCTCCTTCATTTTCTGGCATTGCTTTCCCTCCTGTTTATTGTCTCCCTGTATCTCCATCTGTGTTTTGCTCACTGTCTCTCACTCAGACTTTCTCTCTATATCTCAATCCGTGTTTCTACCTTTGTCACTCCCTGATTTTTTTCTGTCTGCGTGTCGATATGATTCTCTCCCCAGACTCTCTCTCAAAGACAGGTTTGAAAAAAAAATCAAGTATTTAGATCAATGGTGGTGCTCTAGTCCATTTTAAATTCTCAATGCATTGAAAATATCCAACTGTTCCTTATACATTCTATTCCCTGGAGATTAATCAGCATTAGATGCAGTTTCCTGTTGTAGAAGGTGAGGTTAGTCAATAATATGCAGCTACTGCAGGCAGTAAAATTCATGAGTATCCGGGCCTGGGCACAACAACAGGCCTCAAATGCTCATACATTAAAGGCATTCGATTCCAAAACCAAATGCGGTCATTCATCATTTTTGAGCTCTCATTAAATGCAGGGGAAATTGCAGCTTTAAAACAACTGATGCGCTCAGTCTATATCGAACACAATAGATGTGTACCCTTGTATGAAAGCAAAATACTACGGGTGCTGGAGATTTGAAATGAAAGCAGAACATGCTGGAAAGGTCTGGCAACATCTGGAGAGAGAAGCAGATTGAATGTTTCGGGTCCAATATTAGTCTCCTTCCGAATTCCGGCCTTGCCCACCAGTACTTCCTGAGCTAGAGGAGACAGTTGTGGCTTTTATTGAAAAGGATAAAGGAAATCTGGCTCTAGAGGGCATATCAGCGAGGGCAGCGCTTCAGCGAGAGCATCGCATCAGCTTTGGATTGAACCCTTGCCCTCCGTGACGATGTGAACGATATTTACCACGAAAGTAATGTTCTTGATTGCAAATCCCAATAATTCCCAATTAAACTAATCCTCCAGTAATATTCCTGATCCACCGAGCGCAGAAACCAGGAAACACGATGAATGGAATTACAGCTTCATCCTTTTGATCTTTAGTGAGGAGTGGCAATCTCCACACCCAACGCTGCTCTCGTCAATACGGTTGACTTCTTTGTGAATTACAGGTCTACAGACACCATCCGTTCAGCAGGGAAAGGGTTAACAGGGTCGGCTGAAGCCTGTTACTGTTTTACTGCTATTGTTTTCTCATGTTGCTAACCTTCAGCTCTTGGCTCTTCCGGAAACAGTGTTTAGTTCAGTCAGACGGAAATCAATGCACCATACAGCAGAGGAGGAGTCCATTCGGCCCATTGTGTTTGTGCCAGCTCTTCGCATGCCCAATGCAATTAATCACTCGTCCCCGCTCTTTCCCCAAACCAAAGACAATTCTTTATTCACATGTTTGTACCATTATTCAATTAATTCATTTTAAAAAGGAAATAACGAAAATAGTCCGGAATAGAGGTTACCATTTCAAATGAAAAGTGTGTTTCATTTTAAATATTATGATGAACGATTAAGATATTAAGAATGTAAAGATGTTGTAAATATATTTCACAGAGTTTGTCTGATCTCATCTACTGCTTGCCTCTCCCATTCTGCTCAACCCTGTCAGTCAATCCCCATTTCATTCATGTAATAGGTGGAATTGGCCTAATTGACCGTGTCGCTTTATTCAAAGCTTTCAGAGCACCCTGGTCCTCCTTAACCGCCTTTCTATTAGCTGTGGATTGCTCTAATGATCAGTGAGAAGCTCTTTTAACGTGAACTTCCGGCACTGATACCAACGCAATATGAACTCTTTCCATTCACTCCACCCACCTCGCAGACTCAAACAGTTGAAGGGATAACATTGTGTTTAATTCTTGTCCTACTCCCTGTTCAATTCACTGCTGCCCGCTCTGATGTCACGAATTGGAGAGGAAAGGAGCTCTCAGTTGATTGGACGAATAACAGAATAAAGGACCTGATTGGATGCCATCTGCTGATTCTGTCAGGAATGAACCAATAGGCAGAGAAGCCGGCTGTTGAGCAATATTATCCGAACTCTTCACGAAAACAAATCCAGGTCCACGCCCTCTGCTCTGAAAACATCCCCAGCAGAAGGGGTGGAGATAAAGAATGTGGGAGCCTGGTCCCGGTGCTGACGGTACAGTTGTATGAAATAGAAACCAGCAGTGGTCGCATAACTGAAATTAATGTTCACCGAGTTTCCTTCAAACTGTTTCACTGTCACCGGCTTCTGCGAGACAGAGTCCGCAGCATGAACACCTGCAGAAATTTAGAAATACAGAACTTAAACTTTTTATGAGAATTTTATTATAACCAATTGTTATCGTGTTAAAGGAATAATTGCAAATACAGATAAAAGGCAGTTAAAAGGAAGATTACTGTCTCAGTGTCACCATCAAGATGAAAATGATGTAACTTGTGAATCTTACCAGTTAAGTGAGCTGCAGCTGCGAGGAATGAGTAAAAACTAACACTCAGCATGTTCGCGGAGCTGATGGTAGATTTGAACACAATGCGTTTCACCAGAATTGTTTTAGTTGTTGAGTATTAGCCGGACCTCGCAGCCGATTGGTTTATCCCTGAAAGAGTTACAGGTGAATGTGTATAGAATGTGTCAAAATCTGTGAGTAAATATAACCCATGAAACACACACTGAGGATTTTAGCTCAGACTCACCGTGCAGCATGACCATTATCATCAGTAAATTACACTAGGAACACGTGGTTCCTGATTCGATAGTAAACAGCACCCTCAACACAAACCAGGCCTTTGCGTTTACATCAAGTGGAGCTGCTGATGGAACATACTGACTTGGGCCCTATCTCTAGCCAAAACACGTCTCTTCCCATGACTGCCACTACACTGGGCGGGGTTTGTGTGTGATAATTTACCCCACCATCATTGCCTCATCCCTCTTGCTCAAACAATAATACTCGTGTCATGCAAGACAACTGTTGAAAACCATTCATATTGCAAAATCAGAAAGAGAATTAACGTATGAGAGTGCACAAGAGAAAGTGGGAGATAAAAGAGAAAGACTGATATAGAGAAAGAACAAAAACGAAAGGGAAGAGTACAAATATGGAGTATAAGTGAACGAAAGAACGAATGACAGAAATCAAGTAACAAAGCACCTGGTGTTTTTCATTCTGTGCCTGCTGTTTCTCGCATTACTACACATTAATTTTGCCGTAATATTCAATTCTGGTGGGATTCACACCCACAATCTTTGAATGTCTTAGTCATCAAAGGCTAGAAGTCCGGCGCGCTGTCCATTGCACCACAGAGACACAGCTCACGGGCTGTTGAAAGATAGCTGATTTTATAAGAGTATCTTTAATTTCTTTAGAATATTTTATATTACATGAAGCCCTGCGCCAGATTTACTGCATAAAAACATGTCATTATTTACATTACATCAGATACTGTGTCGAGATTTATAATACGCTAGACCCTGTGTCTGTTTATATTACACCAGATCATTCCCCTGACTCGATCACACGAGTGTCTGTCTCGTGCAATGGAAATATGTGTAAAAGGGGAAATTCGGTCTCTTGGCGAAGAAAGTCGCCATATTGCAATCGTGCATTGAAAATATCTGTCAAATATGATCCATTTCGATTCACTTAGCGTTCATTATAGCAATTTTTAATATGGCATCAGCAAGTGAATCGCCGCCACAAGAAACTTCAACATCGCTGTGCACCCCACTCCACCAGCAGAGGCATATTGGTTTCTTCCTTCATTGCCAGTTTCTCGTTAAATAAGTTAACAATTTCCCATTGAAAGCTTCCCAGAATTTTTAACTTTAATATTGGCTCTACCGCACTTAATTCCGCTTGACCTCTTACCCCTCGTGGTTTGCTCTGAGACACTCCTCTGAGTGAAATTCACTCGGTAAGTGGACATGGTTGCGGAGAGAATTCTGAGTCATTTTCGAGAAATTCCGCGGCCTGTAGCAGAAGATGTTCATCAGGTGGCGACAGTGATCTTACTGACATTTGAATTGGAGAGAAACCAATTTGTTCAGCACACAGGAGAACGTAATATCATATTGTTACTGCTCATCTTAATTTGAACTGAGTATATTTCGTCAAAAATTATCTGCAGGAGATATACATTTTGAATTGACTGGAATCGACACAATCTTGGAACAGGTTGAGAAGAAATTTACGGGAATTGTACCAGGGATGAGGGACCTCAATTATATGAAGAGATTAGAGAACCTGGGATTGGCCTAATTGGAGCAGAGAATGTCAAAACGGTGATATAATAGAGGCGTTTAAATTTACGAAGGCTTTTGACAGAGTTAGACCATAAGACAAAGGAACAGAAATTAGGCCATTCGGCCCATAGAGTCTGCTCCGCCATTCAATCATGGCTGATAAGTTTCTCAACCCCATTCTCCCGCCTTCTTCCCCGTAACCTTTGACCCCCTTACCAATCAAGAACCTATCTATCAGTTTTTGGTGAGGTATTAATTCCACTGGCAGGAGAATCTGTAGACAGAAGAACCAGAGTTGTCGACAATTCGAATAAGTGAATATAGAGTGATATTAGATCTTTTCATGGGGCGATTGGTAAGAGCTAGAGCGTACTTCTGGAAAGGGAGATAGAAGCATATTAATTTGTAACTTTTATGAGGGAAGCTTATATATACTTGAAATTGAAAAAGATGTGCAGGGCTTTTCAGAAAGAGTAGGGGAGCGGAGCTAATTGGAGAGCATTTCATGGAGAGCGGGCACAGTTCTGATGGAATGAACAGTCTCTATCTTTGCTCTAAGCTTCCATGATTTTATGCATTGAAATTGCACTAATCATTGACCTTGGCGTTGTTATTTGTCTTATTAAAAGCAACTGCATTACCGAATGTCATGGTATAATTGTAGGTATTACGTATTACATGAACCCTTTCAGCAGTTTAGTAGCTAAAGTGAATTGACTCTGATTTCAAATTCAGCAGATTGTGGATCGCAACTCAACTTCAGAATCGGAGCAGACTGTAATCAGAGTACTGAAAGGTCATTATCTTTTCGGGACATCATGAGCCAATAATCCCATTTGACCCCTTGCTTGTTGAGGTGGGCCCTGCACTATGTCCTGGTCGATATTCCTTCCTTCAACCAAAATAATCAAAGATACATTACTCTGATGCGAGACCCTTTGCTCCAGCACTGAAACTTCTGTGCTCAAATCAGAAACGTTTATCTGCAATTAGTTGCATTCTAAATCCATTTTGACCTCCCACAGAGCGTGATGGGGTGGTAGGTCAGTGTGTGTTGATCTGATAACGTGACAAATAATAACTTTCATCACCATTTTCACAATGGTTAGGCGGCAAACTTCGGATCAGTGCTGACAATAAACGCACGTGTAGAAATGACAAGGCAGATCTGGACTGGTGCTAAGGAAAACTGTAATCACCTAGTGGCAGCTAAACGGTGTTTCTGTTCATCGTCCACCAGGATCTATTTCTGCTATTGCTGCACTGGTGTACGTCACCGTTTGTTTCAGTTGCACTGCATCATATAATGTTTTTATGTTGTACGAGACATTGTAACATTAATTAATGCACCAAACTACGCCTTCTATTTGATGGAAAAATAATGAGGCAGTTCTACATAAAAACCTAAGAAAAAGCAATAGCTTAGGCTATCGATCCTTCAAGTCTTCACCACTGAGCAATAAATACATGGCTGATCTTCTATATCAATTCCACAATCCTGTACTTTCCCTGTATCCTTTCATTCTCTTTATATCCGAAAGTCTATCGATCTTTACCTTTTATATCTGTAAACACTGAATATTCACTGGGGTGCAGAAACCTCAGTCCTAAATGTTCGACCCATTATTCTGGGAATGTGAACCTCAATTCTAGATTCCCCAGCCAGGGTAAATTCCTCTCAGCATCTATTCTATCAAAACCCTTAAGAATTTCCATCGAATATGCGCACAGTCGGATTCACCTCCCCTCAGGGGACAAACACCTCATGCCAGGAATCAATCCAGTCAACCTTTGCCACACTCCCTCCAAGACTAGCATATCCTTCCTTAGCTAAGGAGACTAAAACTGTACACAGTACTCTAGGTAATCTCATCAAGGCCCAATATAATTGCAGAACGTCTGCTTAACATTTGAACGATCATCCACTGTTAAGAAAGGCTAACGCACCTTATGGTTTCCTAATTTATAGCTGTGGCAGCATGTTAACTTCCTGTGACTTACAGAGCACACAGCTCCCACTGATTGCCAACATTTCCCAGTCTCTCACAATTCGCAATGCCCTGTTCTTTTTTTCAAATTTTCCCTCATAAAGTGTATAATTTCACAATTGGCCAATCTTCTATGGTTTTCCACTCACGTAATCTGTCGGTATTCCTTCTCAAAATTTTAGCGTCTTCCTCATTACTTATGTTTCTAGCTAACTTGTAACGTCAATTAACCAGTTTCGTTGTAATCTGCGTCCACCCGGTGCCAGTGGACCATACCTTTGTTTCTTAGTGCAGAACTTGGGAAACCTGTCCAGTTGTACAAACAACAACAAGAGAAGAATGCAAGAATAGAGTCAGCAACGCACGTTTTATCTGCTGCGAGTTAGGAAGGTACCTTGGAAAACTAAATAGGCCTTGAACATTGCTGAAAAAAGGGAAATGTTGTCGAAGCTTTTGGTCTCGCAGTTAGCAGGACAGATTCTTGTTGCGTATCTGTCCTGATGAGTGCTAGGTGAAAAGCTGCGACAGCATGTCGCTTCTATCGGCAATACCTCCGTTTCTATTACAGTAGTACTTTTCTATTTTAAAAGGCACTAAACCATGCCGCTCGTTTTGAAAGGAGGTCCTCTCTCAGTTTTTACCGCACCAGACAATGACTCCAATCAAAAGCACAATACTGCTAACGCTAGAAACCTGAAATAAAGGCAGAAAACGCTGGAATAACTCTGCATGTCTGTCAGCATCTGTGGGGAGAGAAACAGAGTTAACGTTTCGAGTCCGTAGAGTTTCGAGACCTGCAGAGTTTTTCCACTATTTTCTGTTTTTATTTACGATTAAAGCCTCCGATAATTTCAGGACAGGCCATGCTTCTGGTAATATAGCACTGAGTCTTCTGGTATTACAGCACGAGACTCGGCTTCTACTTATATCACGCTCGGCCCGGCCTCATTTGCTACTGCACCAGGTTATAGCTCTGTTTAATTTACATCCTGCCTTTGTTAGTTGTAAACTAAAGGAATGTCTCTTTGCAGATTATTCCAAGCTTTATCTCAGATATAATTACACTGGATGCTCTCTCTGTCCATTTTACCCAAGGCCTTTGTCTCACCTCATATCATGCTAGATCACGTTTCTGTTTATATTACTTGACAATATGGCATTGTTTTATTTCTACAGACCGTGTCTCAGTTTTGTATTGCACTAGGTCCTCGTTCGGTTATTACTGATGACACATCAGTGCATATTTCACTGGACCCCGTCTCTGGCCTATTTGCAATAGCGTCTATCTCATTTCCTTCTGCTCTAGAACATGTGTCTATGTAAATTCAGATAGGCCCTCTCTAAGTTATTACTCCGCTCGACTATGTCCCTGTGTGCATGAGAGGAGAAACGGCGTCAATTATTACTCCAGCTGAACATATACCTGTTGACATTACAGTAGGCTAGGCCTTAGATATTAAGGCGTTAAATTATGCTTCGGCCATATTACACTAGTGGCTGATTCAGTTACTCGTGCAGTCGGCCATCTCTTGTTTTATGTTAAAGAAGACGCTGTTCCGGTTTATATTATGCGAGAACATGACTCTTCGTATGTTACTCTTGGCCCTGTGTTCATTTTTATTTGACTGGATCAAGCCAGTCATTATAATACTTGATACCCTGCCAAGTTACTGCTTTAGTAGAATCTATCGCTGTTCATACTACACAAGATCCCGTCTCTGCTTATGTTACACTAGATGCTGATCTGTATATTATATTTTTTTAATTCATTTTTGGGATGTACGCGTCGCTGGATAGGCCAGCATTTATTACCCATCCCTAATTGCCCTTGTTCAGAGGGCATTTAAGAGCCAACCACATTGCTGTGGGTCTGGAGTCACATGTAGGCCAGTCCAGGTGAGGACAGCAGATTTCCATCCCTAAAGGAAGGAAAGGGCAGTATTGAACCAGGTGGGTTTTTACAACAATCGACAATAGTTTCATGAGAGCGATTTTGCAAATAAAAAGCAGTTCATCATCCGACTAATTTAATTGAATGAAAATATTTTTTATTATTTCATAATATAACATACAGATTAACCAATTGCACAAAAAATAAATCACACATGGAAAGGATCTTTCCTCTTGTGGGAGAATCTAGAACTGGAGTCACTGTTTAAAAATACCGGGTTTCCCATTTAAAACAGAGATGAGAAATTTTTTTCTCTTGGAAAGTAGTGGGTCTTTGGAACTCCCTTCCTCAAAGGGCAGGGGAAGCAGGGTCTTTGAATGTTTTCAAGGCAGAGGTAGATCGATTTTTGATAAACAAGGGAGTGAAAGGTTACCGGGGGGTAGGAAGCAGGTTACAGCCAGATCAGACATCAGCATATTGAATACCATTGCACTGCCTGACTGTCTGTAATAACCATGTTCAAATGTACGTAGTGTTCATTGATTGGATGGAAGCACCTCATGATCTATGTGGAAAACTGGAATATGATTGCACTTTTTGTGGTGGCCCTTTTGGAATGTTTTGTAATGTTCTTTCAGCTATTTTATGAATAAAGTATCTTTTTACAAAAAAGGAAATAATCCGCTTCCTCTCAACTGGCTTTGGAAACCTTTACAACGAGTCGCCTCTCGATAACAGTACCAGTTTGCGGTATAAAAACAGAATATTCTGGACATACTCGGCAGGCCGGGAAGCATCGGTGCAGAGCGAATCATAGTTAAAGTTTCATGTCCGCGACATTTCACCTGAACTCAGTCTGAGGAGCTGCTGATTTCTGGTGAAAGGTCACAGACTGGAACCTTCACTCTGTTTCTGGTTGTATTTCCAACATTTTCTGCTTGTGTTTCGAATTTGGTTAACTTTCTGCTACGAGACACAAGAGGGGAGGGGAAAATATCACCCGCAGGACAATCGCAGGCGAATTCTTTTAGATAACTATTTGGTCACAACTTGGGACGAGAGTAAATATGCCCACATTGCGGACATTTCAGTTTAAGGGCGGATTTTGCTGTATAATTATACTAATGTTCTTTAAGAATCATCACACAACGGCATAAAATAAAGACTCAGGATCTCTCTCGGTTCCCTGGGACACAGTCAGACAATGATGCTCCCCACGTAGCAAAGACCGCACTGACTAACTGCCCCCTCAGTCCGACACTCTCTGCTATGACCATCAGTATCTCTGATGAAAGATCATCTCTATTAGCATTTACCAGACAAACAGCGGCAGCCCAGCCCGTCTCTCCCGTTAGCTGTTCATGCTCTGAGCCTCCTGGCCCGCCTTGTGCTATCAGAGAGATTGCTGCAGCTCTCTCGGAACTGTAACCAGGAGCGAGGTTTTTGTACAGTAACTGCCGCGTTTTGTCTCGGTGTGGGGCTCAGTCGCACAGTAATAAACCGCGGCATCGACGTTCCCCGTGTCGACAATGAGCAATTGGCCGCGTTTCTCCGACTCGGACAGATTCAGTTCAAATCGTCGGCTTCGCCCTTTGCCGGTCGATATCTGCCTTATAATCCACTCCAGTCCCTGACCGGATTTCTGTCTGTACCAATGCATCACGTAGAAGTCAGACAACTCGTAACTGCAGTCTATCTGCACCGAATCCCCGCTCTGGACTGTTTTCGAAGAGGGAGATTGAAGCACACGGTCCGAGAGACATCGACCTGGAAAAATATTCAGGGTATGAAACACTGGAACAGAGAGATTAATAATGAAAAGCTCACCCTGGGTCATTGGGTCCCTGTCCTGTGCCGACTTGTTTGCATCGCCAGGATGACGGATAATAGCTTTAACTGTGCAACACAACACATATTTGCTTTGAGAATGTCAATACGAAAACGGGACACAGCTCACAACAGAAGGAAAGGAATCGTGTCAAGAGATTAAAATGTAGGCTGATTAAAGTCAGTGATGGATATTGAATGTCTACGCCACGTATTTATTTTTTCCCGCTCCTAATTGGCTGGAAATTGATATTGTTCGCCGGATATAAGGAGGCGGATTGTTGGTCCGCTGCTCATTTCCCCCGCAGTTCACGTCTGAACCGATCAGTTGTCTGAAGACCAGCAGCTTCTTCCGCTCCGGGTGGAGGGATGTGAGGGGAAGCACATCTATTTATGGGAGTCACTCTCGTAAGCGACCAACCCGACACTATTTCTATTTCTTTGTCCATAACAAGCTTAAATTGTACCATGTTGTGGTCGCTATCACTAAAATGCTCCCCCACCACCACCTCAGCCACCTGTCCGGCTTCATTCCCCAGAATTAGGTCCAGCAATGAGCCGTCCCTTGTTGGACCCTCTGCATATTGACCTAAAAAGCTCTCCTGTACACATTTCAAGAAATCCACTCCCTTAACTATATGTCTATCCCAATTAAATTTGGGAAAGTTGAAATCACCTAATATAATTACCCTATTGTTATTGTTTTTGCACACCTCCACAAATTGCGCACATATTTGCTCCTCAATATCCCGCTGACTATCTGGGGGTCTATAATAAACACCTAAAAATGTAGCTTTCCATTTTTTATTCCTAAGCTCTACCCACAAATCTTCATTCGATGCCCCCTCCAAAATATCATCTCTCCTTGCTGCAGTAACTGACTCCTTAACTAATAATGCAATGCCTCTTCCCCTTTGACCCCGTCCCCTGTCTCGCCTGAAGATTTTATATCCCGGAATGTTGAGCTGCCAATCCTGCCCTTCCCTCAACTACGTCTCAGTGATGGCTACTATATCACAATTCCAAGTGTCAATCCTCACCCTTAACTCAGACGTTTGACATGTAATACTCCTGGCATTAAAGTAGAGGCCATCCAGCCTTGTGTAACTCCCTTGGAGCTTAATGCAGCTGTTCTCCCTCTGACTTGATTGTTTTACTGTAATATGATGCGTCCCTATTCTTCCAAAATTGTGTGTCCCCTCCCCCTACCGAATTACTTCAAACTCCTCCTAACAGCACTAGAAAACTCTCCCGCAAGGATGTTGGCCCCGCACTGGTTCAGATGTAAGCCGTCGCGCTTGTACAGGTCCCACCTTCACTAGCAAAGTTCCCAGTGATCCAGGACATAACCCTCCCTCCTGCACCAACTCTTAAACCACGTATTCATCCGCGCTATTCTCCTATTTCTGAGCTCGCAACACGTGGCACTGGGAGTAATCCAGAGATTACAACCCGAGAGGTCTTGCTTTTTAGTCTACTGCCTAACTCCCTGAAATCTTGATGCAATACATCATCGCTCTTTCTACCTACATCATTGGTACCAACGTGCACCATGGCCACTGCCTTATCCCCCTCCCCTTTCAGGATGCCCTGCAGCCGTTCAGTGACATCCCAGACCCTGGCACCAGGGAGGTAACACATCATCCTGGAGTCAGGTTGACGGCCACAGTAGCGCTTTTCTGTTACCCTGACTATAGAATCCCCTCTTACTATTGCTCTTCCTCCCTTTCTCCCCTCCTGTACAGACAGGCTGCTTGTGGTGCCAGAAGCTTGGCTATGTCTGCACTCGCTGGAGGAGCCAGCGCCCTCATCAGCCTCCAAAATGGAATACCGATTTGCGAGCGGGACCCCAGGGGACTCCTGAACTCCCTGCCTGTTTCTCTTGAACTGCCTGATGGTCACCCATTTCCTTCCTCCTCAAGTCCCTTCAGCTGCTGTGTGACCACCTCTGCAAACGTGCTATCCACGATGCTCTCAGACTTGTGGACGCTCTCCAGTGTCCCCAGGCGCCGTTCCAGCTCTGAAACCCGAGATTCCAGGAGCTGCAGCTGGACACAACTCCTGCACAGGTGCTAGCCCTGGAAACTGGAAATGTTCCCGGCTTCCCACATGGAGACCGAGGAGCCCATCAAGGCTTTGAGCTCTCCTGCCATGTTATATCCCTTTGAATTAAACCTTTTAAATCAGTTACTCTAGGGCCCTTCTTCCAGATCTTTGTTACTACAGAATATACAAACTACAAACCACAAAAAGACCTTAAACTATAAGCTATAACGATAGTAAATACTTACCCGATCTTACCCAATACTTACCAGTCATTCCTTTCCCTTGTAGCCTCTACTGCTGCAGCAGGGCAAGGCCACTCTCTGAAGATTTAAGAAGTTGGATAGCAAAGGTAAAATGCAAAGACCACCTCTTCCCCTCTGCGCCGTATTCCCACTGTGCACCAAATTGCCAATACCCACACTCACTCTGGCTGTGCCTCCCTCAGGATGACGTCTCTCCCCTGTTCGTGTGCAAGCAGACTGTCGTGTGCTTCTAAATAGTCCATTTCTTAATTAGAGCTGAGGTGAGCTGAGATGACTCACACTAGTTAAGCTTCAAATAATAATCAACGCCTATTAAGGCCGTAATTAGGCTTCAAGTGATTGACAGTTACTGTCATACAGTTGAATCAGCTCCCTTACCAACCTTTTAAATGGACTACTGTAGTTACAAAAATTAAAGATAAATTAAAGAGAAAGACTTACCAGTTCAATTCCCAATGTGCACCAAATTGCCAGTACCCACACTCACTCTAGCTGTACCTCACTCAGGATGAGGTCACACACCTGTTCGTGTGCAAGCACCATGTTCAGGTTTTTGTACAGATCTGTCCGTGTTCTCTATCACTGTGTATCTGTAATCCCACCATGTTCAGGTTTTTGTATAGCTCTCTCCGTGCTCTGTATCACTGTGCTGTGCGATGACTCAGTGCACAGTAATATACAGCGGAGTCGCTCAGTTGGAGTTTGCAGACATTTAACCGGCTGATGTTCTCGGCAGGATCGATAGAAGCAGAAATTCTCCCCCCGGCAGCGTTTTCTTTATTTTCCTCTCCTGAAGTGTGTCTCTGAAGCAGATATTCCGGAGCCTGACCGGGAGACTGACGGTACCAGTGTACTGTGTACTGACAGAACCTGACTGAATATCCACATCTTAAAGTAACGGTGTCACTGGCAGGAAAGGTTTGTACAGGCGGATTCTGGGATATCATGGAACTGGAAGCTGGAGGATAAAAAAAATGAACATTATCTTTTAGTTTTGCCACTGTTTGTCCGGGTTAATATGTCAATCGCGTGAATAGCTCTGCTTTTCGCAGTAATTTTATTTGCTGGAAGCCTGTTTGAACCGAGTTCACTCTTACAAAATTATGATGAAGTGGGGAATGAGGTGATATCTTATTTTACATGGCGAACTCTTCCGATTAGGACTGTACTGTCTGAATTGGTGTTGGGTACAGATTCCATTGTAACTTTCAAACGGGTAATGGGTCTGTGCTGGAAATGTGAATAAAAATATAGAGCTATGGAGAAAATTCATGGGCAGTGGGAACAATTGGATTGCACTTTTAAAGGGTCAGCGCCGACACGATGGGCCGAATGTCATCCTTCCGTGCCGTATGATTCCATTAATTATATTACATTCCCGTTTCTATTTTCCCTGGTGAGAGACAAACCCGAGGGAACATTTTATGTTCAGCGAGGCAACCAGTTTCCAAAAAAAACATGTTTGTTGGAGAGAAACACAGCTGTGCACAGCAAGATCCAACACAAACTGATGGGAATCATCAGCACCGATTGGGCAAAACCGAGAGTGAGCACCAGTGGTCAAAGGTCAATCATTTCCTACGGTTTAAAACTACTCGGGAATTTCTATCTGCCTTTTGTTCTATTTCGCTATGTTCTATCAATAGTGTCCTATTTTATCCAGTTCAGCTTAATTTTAAATATGTGCAATTAATTTCATTTTATTTCTTTAATTTCACATTCCCTTTATTTCACATTTTCTTTGTGCTGTTTGTGCTTTCTGCAATCGTGGGAACTTGCCCCAAAGTCTTTCAGTTGTCGGTTGGGTTCAACCTGCTCAGCTTCCGCAGTGGTTTTGCTGTTGCTCACTGGGAATTGCCTCTTCTGGCTCTCTGACAATTTCAATTCTTCCCGCCCACTGACTGATCCTCTGTCGTGTTCACTGGGTGGAGTTTTCTCTCAATTTTACATTATCGAGGAAGAAGAGTGTGGAAGAGGAATGGGCCATTCAGCCTGTGTATATAATCAATTCCAGCCTGACCCCGCCCGAAATCTAATTGACCATTTGCATCCAGCTCCCTGTATGGGTCTGTTCCGTTTTCCCTCCTGTATTTTCAAGTGTTCAAATTAATATATCAATACCAACTGCTCCAACCACTCCCTGAGGCAGCAAGTTCCACATTCCGACCTGCCTTTGTTTAAATTCATTTGTCTTAAATGATTTATTTGTTTTGTTCATGAATGTCATATGGTGACGGCTATTGATTTGGACTCAGCCATAAATGAGCAATTTATCCACACTAAAACCGATTATTATTTAAAAGATTTCTATGGATTCTCCTTGTGGTTCTGTTTTCCAGAAAAAAGAGACCCAGCCTGTTCAATCTTCCCAGAGAGATGTGAATTGTTGCTGATTTTTTTTCTCAGGAGTGTAAGAAATTAAAGGAGAGAATCCGATCAATAGAAACAGGAGCCGCCATATCACCTTTCAAATCTGCTCAGCCATTCAGTAATATCCTGGCTGATTTTTAACCTCAACGTCACATTCCCGGACTCTCCCCACATCCCTGATCCTTTTAGCGTCCGAAAACCTATCGACTATTGTCTTGAATGCATACAGATTATAAACACCCACCGCTCTCTGAGTTACAGAATGCCACAGATTCACAATAATGGTTCTACTGAAGATATTTTTTCCTTCTCCGTTCTAATGGATGACTCTTTATTCTGAAGCTGTGACCCGAGTTCTATATTCCACAGTCTGGGGAAAGTACGACCTAGAATTTGCCCAATCGAGGCCCTTCAGTATATTTCATGTTTCCATGAGATCATCTATCATTCTTCTAAACTCTAGGAAATATAGACCGAGAAGACTAAATCTCTTCCCATTGGACAATCCCTTCATCTCAGGAATCATTCTGATAAACTTTTGCTGCACCACTTCCAATGCAGATTGATCTCTCTCCTGTAAGGGGACCAAACCTTCACACAGCATTCCGGAGTGGAGTCTATTTCAGTCCTTCCCTCCATAAACCTCACCCACCAGGGGGTCGGATTGTACTTTGAAAGGCACCCAGAAGTCATCCCAATCCTTCTCTCCCTTTCGATTAATTTTGTCTTGCTGGTGCTGAATGAGCATTCTCCTAGTTTATAATTGTTTCCTTATGTTTCCGTTCTCCTTGATAAGATTAATGCATCATCCTCACTCTCTCACTGCACTGTGTTGCTTTGATTCATAGTAATCAGTGATACAGATAAATTACAGCAATCACATCTCTCAAATATTTACATTCAATATAGAGAAGTGTCTGCAGTTTCAAACTTTCACATTTCGGTCTGAGGGTGGAAAAGGAGGAAAGTGATTGGTTCTACGAAGACAATTGAAAGAAATGGCGGGGACAATGACACTAATTTCAGTCACAGATTGTCCAATAATAAAATTCTACCTGGACCCATATCAGGGTCTCTTATATCTGAAGTCCCTTGTGTCACTCGCCCGTTTTTCTCCCGGGTCAGGTATTGAACGAGCCGCTGCAGGTATCCGAACTGGCCGCAGTTGTGTTGAGTTTATTCACCCGGTACCTCATTCACATTGCGCGGCTCGGACTGTAACCTGCTGCCCAGGAGAGAGCTCTGTGACACTGCTCCCGGGCTCTAAGGGACAGACAGAGCTCCCTCGGCCACAGTTAACACCGGGAGTGGAGTCCGGATTGTCGACAATCTGCGCTCATTAAAAGCGATTCAGAGTGTGAGAGTCCGTGATGTTGATGTTGTCCCCGATGTGCCCGTTAAACCAATAATGGTCCAGATTCCGTCAACTCCCACATCCCATCCAAACTCCACTGATATCAATAATAAACTGACGGTGAACATTACCCGGGACAAGCTGTAACCCGGCGGGGTTTGGAGTCACTTACCGGCTGTGACAGTCAACACTGTCCCGGATCTATCCACATAATCAGTATACCACCACAGTGACACCGCTCTCAGTCTCCCCGGTACAACAACCACCGACTTCTCAACCTGGCGAGAAATCATCATCAGACAGTAGAAACTGTTCAATTATTCAGCGGATTTAAATAAATAAACAATATTTAATGTTTCAAAGTCTCTGTCGGTTCAAACTGTTCTTTGTGAGGCCCTGAGCTCTGAGTAAATGGTCCCGGGAACGAGATATTCGCTTCATATAAACCGAGCAAAACAATAAAGAAAGATAACTGAATGGTGGAAATTAAAATGAAATGTAACAAGATTCCACCGATAATAATATCAACCCAACAATTCACTATCCGGGCCGGGAGAATTTATATTGTGATTGGACAGAGGTATTTGTTAAGATCTCTCTCACTGTGACTTCCCCATCCACACAGTGTTACAAGTCAGTATAGAATCCCCCGGGTACTTGCTGAGATTTCGGGACATTAGTTAAACACCGGGGGCAGAGGTTCCCGGTTCCAGCTGTTAGACCAGGATCACATCTGGTGTTAGGGGTTTGTAACTGGGATCAATCATTCCCAATCCCCATTCACTGACACCAATCCCGGAATAGACATCACCATCCGCACACACTCGGCACTTATAAAACTGAAGATGTTAACGGCAATAATCTAATCTCATTATAAACTAGACTGTGGGGCAGACGGTGTGAGGCGGAACTGTGGGGGTTTAACTGCAGATTAACTCCGTTTTTTCATTTGTTTCTGTGATAATCTGCAGTGAGAGGTTTTGTATCGCGGGAAGCCGAGGCCCATCACTGTGTGTGTGTGTAGTATCCGTACTGAGCTTTACAGTAACAGTTGGCGGTGTTCTCAACTCTCACATCCCGAATTTCCAGCGAAAATGCCTTTTCTGCTTTATTCACCGACACAACAAATCTCCCCCCGCTGTAGATCCGCTCCCGCTCTGTCCCGGTCTGGGTTTGTCTGAAGAAATCCCCGCCCATGAAAGCAACAGCAGAGAATCCACGATGTAAAACACAGGTGATGGTGAGAGACTGACACTCCTTCCTGGTCACCGCTGCCGGGATCTGTGTCACTGACTGACTGAAAGAGCCTGGAAGTTAAACAGAGAGAGTTTAATGGACAATCAGAGCCGAACCACAGAACCGGGTTAAAACCCCAGACAGTGTCTGTAATTGGGATGGACTCGGGCAACTTTATATTAAATCCACACAATGTCGGTTTGTTTGACCGGTACTCACGGGGTAAACAGACACACAGGGTGAAAACAAGGAGGATTCCCATCGTTCTGCAGCCTGAGGGCTTATATGACGGGGAGCTGGAGACTGCAGCCCTGGACTGCACTGGGAGACCGGATCTCAGAGCTGGACTGAAATACTTTCGCGGGGCCGAGTTGATTTGCGCAGGGCAGTGTTGTTGAGATTATTGAAGGGCCGCACGGGTCCCGGGTCGCTGGCTAAGTGTTGTGTGAATAAGAGACAGGTTTCTGCAAAAGGAGGCTGCAATTTTCTGACTCTACATTTGGATTGTGATCCGGATGTGAAAGACCCTCCCACAATACTCTAGTGTACAGGGGTGGGGGAGGGGAGCTTTTCTTTCTGCCAGGTGTGCTGCCGCCTTCCTTTCCCCACAGCAATGAACTGGGAGGTTGGTGCATGTGTTTGTTTTGGGTGGCGTTTGTTAAAGGTGGAATGTGGGCCCAGGACACCAGGAGAATCCCCCCGCCCCACTCTTATTCCAATATTCCGGAGATTGTTTAACATCGCCCTGAGCGGACTGGTGGGACCTCAGTTAGACTTCTGATCTGAAGGCCAGCGCCTCAGACTCGGCATCTTTCCTGGCCCGGCAACTGGGGGCCAGGTTACAATATGAGGGACTCTAGTGACATTACCAATATCCTGGCAGATGTACACAACATACACAAAGACTAAGTAGCAGCTCGTTACCTTACTTGGCTAGGTGGCTAGTGTCTGCTTCGGAATAATGGCCATAGTACAGGATCTGGAAGAATAGGAACAGATGAACAGGAGAAGGCCATTCAGCCCGTCGAGCCTGCTCTGCCATTCAATACAATCATGGCTGATCGAATACTTCAAAGCCTTTTTAAGCAGTAGTAATTCAGGCATGCTCCAGCGTAATGCAAGTAGAGGCATGTGTAATGCCGCAATAAATGAGATTGGGTCTCATGTACCGTAAACAGAGACACAGGCTATTGTATATAAAGAGTGACATTATATTGTGTAATACTGGGACAGGTTGTTGCCTAACACTAATGGAGATGACCTCTTGCAATAATAACTGAGATATGACCTAGGATCACATAGACAAAGATGCAATCTATTGCAAATAACTGAAAAAAGGGACGAATGCAATATAAAGTGATATGTGGTCTAGTGTAGTTCGATTGGGGCAGTGTCTAGTGTAATATAAACATAAGCATTAAAATGTTGTGGTCAGTAATAACAAAAATAGGGCCTCGTCTAACATAAGTGGAGGCATATCTAATGCAGTAATAGCTAAGACATCATATAGTGTAACAGTGCAGTGCAGTAATAAATGAGGTGACCTCTGGTTTAATATAAACAGAGGGATTGTACAGTGCACTAATAAATGAGTATTGCTTAATCCTTGAGTAACCGTGTACGACCAGGCACTGAGCTTATGCACTAAGGTGGCCGTCACTCAAGTCACAGTAAAGGTGATCAGATTCCTATACCACGTGTTTGTTTTATTTTAACTTGCTGATTTTTTTCTGTTAGCTGTGTGCTAATGTTTGCCTTTGTTTCCCATTGTTTCCTTTAGCGTCATCCCCATTTTTCTGATTAAAATCTCCAGGATTCTCCAATTTACATGTTTCCTGGTGTCACTGAGGAGTCTACAGACTGTGTGTGCGTCCCAGAACTTCAGTCAGTGTTAGTCTCTCTTGTCCATTTGTATTATACAGAGCACTGATGATCCCTTTCCCGCAGTTCACTGCACCAAATGTCATATGTGAGAATAGCCATTATCAACTGTTTACTTTCTGTGCCTTTATATTTATAAATACATTTCTGCATCAATGCCCTTCTGCTATTCTCGATTTGTACCACTAACTGTCCTCACCTCAGTATTATACATCTCTCCCTCTGTTAATATGTCCTTCTACCACTCAATGTAATCAATCTCACCTTCATTTATGTCCCACTGTTAGTGTTTCTCTGCATTATCACCATACTGAGTCTCATTTTTATCAAACTCCCTATTCATCGCCCATCGTTCTTAGTCTCAACTTTATATTCAGCATTGTGTAGGTGTCTGAAAGCACACAGACAGACACAGGGCTCATCTGTAGACGAGGTACACATTCGCCTGTCACAGCTCAATCTTTCAAATCTTTAACTAGTGAGAGCAGGCGGCACTGAAATTATTCACTATGAGGACCTCATTCGCTGATCTTCACAGGTAAATCTCTCAGGCCTTCAACCATTGAGGCCAGACAGGCACTGAGCCGATATACGACGGTGATGGTGGAGGCGGAGGCGGAGGCGGAAGGAGGGGGTTTCACTCACCGACACCGGAACATTGTTCAGGTTTTAAACACTCGGTATAAAGTGTGGGGCTGACGCACCGTGGCGCAGGCGGCACTCGCGTGCACAGGGACAATGTTCAGATCTTCCTTTCAATCACTGCCATTGCACGATTCAATAATTTTAACCCACTCTCTGCTTTTCTGCTTCCTGCCTGGATTTGTTAACTCGATTTATTTATATCATTTCTGCTTTTATTTATGCTTCTTTCTCTCCGTCTCTCTCTTCTGTTTACAATCCACAGGATCCCCCGCTGCCAGGCGGTGAGAAATTCTCCGTCTATTTACTGAATTCGCTGGACTTTCTTTATATAAGCAGCTGGGTTTGGGCGGCTGAGAGTAGTCGTGAGGTGTGGGGAGTCCCCTGGGCGTTCGGGGGTTGGGGGTGTCCCGTGGGGGGAGTTGGAATCTGAGAGGTGGGGAGACTTCCTGGGAGTTCGGGGGTGTGGAAGGAGACTCGTGGGCGTCGGTGTGGCTCTGTACAAAGTTACCCAGAAGCTAGAAGTGGTTTTAATTCTAACTTTTCCGATGCAATTCTTGATGTAAACAGTCGGAACCATCCGAGGTTTGCAATGTAAATTGTATTTTCTGTTTGTTCCCAGTACAGAGCAATTGCCCATCGGAAGTTTCCACTTCCCGGACAACTGCCGTGCAAACCTTGCCTCGTAACTCCGGGCGGGGTGTTCCCCGGCGCATCTTTGGTGTATCCTCCACTTACACGGCCTTGGAGCTCGGAGGTCATGGCCCAACAGAATGTTACGGTTTTCTTGCTCCTTTAAGGAAGCTCCGCCTGAATCTGACACTAAGGCTGAATATTTGCCCTTGTTTCCCGGTGTTCGAGCGCCCTCTGCTGAGCATTAACTGAGCCGCTCGTTCTGGCATTTTGACCGGCATCCGCCGTATCTCTGCCGTGGGGCTTGTGCACAGAAATACTCGGCTGCGTCGCAGATCAGAGCCTCAGCTCCGTTATCTTGGTAGTTCTGTTAAATGTAGAAGAGAATTGACCAACAATGTCTGTCTTCTTGTTTTCATTCTCACCGAACAGATTATTGGGGAGCTGTGGATGTTGCCCGGGCTGCTGACTATACCAGAACAAATGGTTACGGAGCAAAAATAAAAATAGCTGGAAAAACTCCGCGGGTCTGACAGCATCTGCAGAGAGGAATACAGTTAACGTTTCAAGTCCGTATGACACTTGTATGGTTATGGAGATATGTTTTCAAGATGCAGATCACGTGGTGTTACTGCCGTCTTTGGCATCATTTCAGCTTCGGCATCATTTCAGCAACCGACACGACCACTGAGTCTGGATGGCTCCATCCTAACATAAAGTAGTTGGGTGATGTCATCATTATCAGGATCATCATCACCATTATTTCAAGTAGCTTCATCGTAGGCTGTATCACCTTACAATTAATAACATGTGGGTTACAACAGTCAGGGGGAGAACGGATTTTTTCTGGGAAGGAAATACTTACTTAGAAATGATATAATGACGAGGACCGGGTGTGATGTAATTCCCCATGATGCTCCCTGAGTCTGTAACTCGACAGTCCGCCAAATCCTCTGTCAGTGCAGAAGTGCAGATCCCCGGCGCACTGTACTGTTGATCCAACCAACGTCAAACCAGGAACAGTGGAAAACAACTTTTCAAATCACAGGAAAGGCAAGGAAGGTCAGAGCGAGAGAAACGCACAGAACTATGGGGGAGGTGGCCGCGGGCACTGTTGTCAATCGTAAAATCTATCTATAATGAGCTGAATTCAAGAATAATGCGCTCAACAGAAATTATATAATTCTGCCGGTCTGTAAGGACTGCGTTACGTTCATAGTCATTTCAAATCTGGGGAAAACAGTCTGGCGAGAGGAATTAGGGAATTGTTGTATTATTCTGTAATTACAGATACCTTCACAGTTGAAATCAGTTAAAACAAGGGTCTGAATCTGTCGTGGGGAACAGAACAACTGGGCATCCCATCCCAATGTACTGGAGCTGGGCTGTTGATTAACACTGAGATAAGACTTCCCAATTATGGGTCTCTAAGGAAACGTCACACTAATGGGCATAAATACGAGATCAAACTCCATTTCTCCTCAAGTATTTTTAAGGAAGTATGTCAGGAGGTGGGAATCCACGGCCTGATGCGCCACCTGGTGGCCGTACTTAATGAATCTTATTTTCACTGATCTGACAAAACACGGGAACGGTGCGAATTGCCCCGAGGCCTTTCTCACTGAGGGTCTCAGCACACAGTAATACACGGGGTTGTCAGGGACATGAAGCACAAACAAGGCGAAAGCAGCTATATTCTTGGGTATTTTTCGAATGACTGAAAATCGACCTTTAATGTCCTTTCCACCAGATTGTGCCCGAATTACGAAAGCTGGAGCCGGGTTCTGGTTTTGACGATGAAGCTGCAAAAAATAATTCATATCGGAAGTTGAATAGACGCAATTTACGCTCATCGAGATTCCTTCCATCTATTGGGCTTTTGTTGACCACTGTCCGACTGAACCTCCAGAACTCACTCCTGCAGAAATTATTTCATGGTTAACCATGGAAACATAATGAACAACAGATAACGAATAGATGAATTCATATATAGATGGCGTATGGATAGATAGATAGATAGATAGATAGATAGATAGATAGATAGATAGATAGATAGATAGATAGATAGATAGATAGATAGATAGATAGATAGATAGATAGATAGATAGATAGATAGATAGATAGATAGATAGATAGATAGATAGATAGATAGATAGATAGATAGATAGATAGATAGATAGATAGATAGATAGATAGATAGATAGATAGATAGATAGATAGATAGATAGATAGATAGATAGATAGATGGATGGGTGGATGGATAGATGGATAGATAGAAGGATGGAGGGATGGAGGGATGGACAGGTGGAGTGATGGAAAGATGGGCAGATCGGGGGTTGGAGAGATGGATGGGCGGATGTTAAAACAGAAAATGCTGGAAAAGCTCAGCAGGTCTGACAGCATTTGTGGAGAGAGAACCAGTGTTAACGGTTTAGAGTCCGTATGACTCTTCTTCAAATGGATGGATGGATCGGTGGAGTGTGGGTGGATGTGCCTGAAAAATGCTGTTCCACATTTTCATCTTTCCGACTGACTGCTCCATAACTTACAGCAGGTCCTTTATTCCATTTGTGTCTGTCTAGTGCTTTCAGTCCTTCCCGATTTTCTGGATCATTCCAATTACTTGGCTGTTGACAACTGACGAGCTGAATGTCACCAAGTGCAACCTGGAGATATCCCTGCGGCACTGATGATCCTTTTCTGGTGATGCTGAATCTTCATCTCAAAGTTAGAAAGCGGTTTCATGACTGTGATGAGAAACGGGGATTTTAACATGTGCAACATGCGGTCTTATCACGAACAACACTCAGCATATCCTCAACCAAATTACTTCAGTCGCAACAGAAACATAGCAGATGGTTGAATACATACATTTTTTTTTCACATTTCCCTGGTAATTTCTTGCTGCTCTGTGATTCTGGTGCCGTCACAACATTCTGAACACCACAGGAAAAACGTGCATGAACTATGACTTTCTTTACGGCAAAATATTGATTGAAAACCGATTGTCACAATGAAATATATCGGATGGGTATTACAGATTGTTGTCGCAAATTCAAAAGCCCTTAGCCCTTTAACCGCACTCCCGAGAAGCTTTCCATTCAGTACATTCGTGCAGAGAATCAATTCCTCACGAGTTGGATGGGTGAGGTCAGTACTCCAATGAGATGTGCTCAGGGTCGCCGCGATGGAGATTCTGGTTAGATCGGGCATGGTGCATGAATTGGACAGAACTGAGTCGGTGAAGAGACTGAAGTGATTTGAATCACAGTTTTGAATATGAATACAGGGTCAGTGCTCTGTGGGACAATATGAACCCAAACTCATGTTTTTCATACGGTTGCAGTTGCATTGTGAGACGTCTTAGGATCGGAGGGAAATGGCGCTGTGATATGAAACCTCCAACGAGGAATCAATGTGGGAATATTCAGTAGTTACCTTTCCACACAAATTTCTGCTCTGAATTTATACCTTGAAACCCTTTGCGAATGTTCAAAACTACGGCAAAATGAATTATTAATATTGTTATTAATATAGTCATTAATATTATATTGGGGAAATGTTTTTAGGTAAACAGCACAGAGTTCCTTTCATACACAATTGATCCTCCCTCATTGCAGAAGAGGATCTCTACCTTTAACGAGGATAACTACCTGCTCTGTGCACATTGCCATTCATGTTCAATGTCCCACTATCAGGAGTAACTGTCGTTGTGCCAACTAACAGAAACAGTGACAGACAAATGGAGAGATAGTTCCAGATCCATGTGTTTTGGCGTAGCAGATGATATGTGGCCAGGGCGACCAAGTCCACAAGGCAAACGTGGTCATGCCATCACAAAGGTTTTCAATTTGTAATTATTATGAGAAGATGAATGAACTGCCTTCAGAGGTAACGAGTCCACTAAGGCTTTTAGAGATTTTAAAAATTAAATTAAAATACATATTGACAAAAGAAATGATTTCAAAAACATACATAACAGTGCTATTACACAATACTGTAGCAAATCCTAAAATTCTGAATTTACCTGACTCTCAGTTACACACCCCCTTTAAGGCAGCAGTCCAAAATCATAGAATCACAGAATCACAGTGCAAAAGAGGCCCTTCGGCCCATCGAGTCTGCACCCACAAGTGAAAAACACCTGACCTACCTACCTAATCCCATTTACCAGCACTTGGCCCATAGCTTTGAATGTTATGACGTGCCAAGTGCTCATCCAGGTACTTTTTAAAGGATGTGAGGCAACCCGCCTTCACCACCCTCCCAGGCAGAGTGATTTTAGATTTCAAAGAAAACCAGCAAGTTAACCCAGTACTAACTTGGCAGTGGAATTGCAAATGGTTTGCTCCAACTTCAGTTACTGGAAGAGCCGGCTTATGCACAAAAGGCTGGAGGCTTCTTGAAGGCTGTTTCACACACTCCTGTTAAATCTTACATGGCCCTCGCCTCACCTAGCCTTTCATTCTCCTTTATGTAATTTTATCTCTCTTTAATTTGTAAATTCTATTGTTCCATATGACTTTGGAGCGGTACCTTTCCCATAATAAAGAAAAATTCATGTTCCAATATTATCAGTAACCTTTGGGAAAAATAAACACATTCCTTAGCCTTGCTTAGCTGGCTACTTGTGAACTTAAAATCCATACAATCCTTTCATTAATCTAAAAAGGCAAACTCCATCCCACCTTGCATGCTAAGCCAACACCCATGTTTATTCATGAGCATTTCAAACACATTTCTACACCTAGCTTCTTTTTATAATTCCAAACTTGCAGTCTATCTGACGCCAAATGTATTTAAATTACACAGGCAGAACCAACTATACTCACTCCCATAAACCTACTTTACGACAAACCAGAAAAATATTATTAAATTATTCTACTTTCGTAACAATAGGTGTTCCCAGGCTGTCATATTGCAAAACAATTTATATTTCTTGGTATTTTTGCCATTGATCGTGTTTAATAAACATCAGCTGTGCCTCAATCCATTAATGGTTTGACCTATTGATAGTTCCAAACCTTCAACTTTCCCATACAATCGATGGCTTGCAACTGAATGATGTTTCTCACTGTATCAATAATCCTCAACCCTTTCACCACTCCTAATCGATTGGTGTTTCACAATCTATTAATGGTCTCCAAATCTGTAACGATTCAAGACCCAATGAATATTCTTTTGTTTAAGGAAATGAGCTAGTTGGTCCACAAATCACTTGAATTACTGTGAAGTTCTGGCTAACCTACAAACTGGTTGGATCTTAGAGCACAACTCGCACAATGAAGGAGCTATTCTGTTGTCAGGTTCAAGATCACACCTACAGTCAGTGCCTGTCCTACCAGCGGAACTCTACGATAGGGTTTGTGGTACCGTTGGGGCCAGGTTCAGTCTGATTTAACTATGTACCTATGTATATAGTTGAGCCATTGGATGCCTGGATTTATATTTATTTATGTCATATTCATTCACAAGGGACTTTGGTTGTCAGCTGTGGCTCAGTTGGCAGCACTTTCCCCTCTGACATTAAACTGGGGGCTATCTGCCCTCTCAGGACGATGTGAAAGATTCCATGGTACTATTCCATCTGGAAGTGCAGGGAGTTATCCCCGGTACCTTAGCATTTATCAGTCAATAAACATTTTAAAATACGGAAAGGCGCAGATTCCCTGGTCATTATCATATTGCGGTTTGTGGGAGCTTGCTGTGCTCAAACAGGCTGCGGTGTTTCCTACATTACAACTGTGAATACACATCATAAGTGCATTTTTGATTGTAAAACACTCGGAGACTTCCGGTGATCGTGAAATGTGCTCTAATATATATATATTTTTTTTTCCTTTTCCTTTTTATGAAGTATAGGTGCAAAATGAAAAGTGTTGGATTGAGCCAATAAGTCATAGACTTCTAGAATGAACCCGTGCTCCCGGCTGGGAAGGAGGTCATTCAGTTCCTCAGGATTGTACCAGCATTTAAAAAAAAACTATCGAATTTATCTCATGGACTCGCACCACCCCCACCACCCATCTCGCAGCCCCCTCCCCCCCACCCATCCCGCAGCCCCCTCCCCCCCACCCATCCCGCAGCCCCACCCCCCATCCCGCAGCCCCCTCCCACCCCCACCCACCACCCCGCAGCCCCCTCCCCCCCACCCCGCAGCCCCCTCCCCCCCACCCCGCAGCCCCCTCCCCCCACCCATCCCGCAGCCCCACCCCCCATCACGCATCCCCACCCCCCATCACGCATCCCCTCCCCCCCATCCCGCAGCCCCCCTCCCCCCCACCTCACAGCCCCCTCCCCCCCACCCCCCATCCCGCAGCCATTGTGCCCATTGGAGATCATGTCTTCGTTGATAATGGATCAGACTCTGTCCAGTTGTCCCACTTATATTGCTCTGGAGCATGGAGCCTTTTATATTATGTAAAGCTGTTTTTTTAACTATTATTTCACTACATCATAACCGAGGATTTGGAAGACATTGAGGCGGAAATGATGAATGTAATGGGGTAAGAAGGAATAACGTGACAACAGAAATAGTGTGAAACTTGCTGGAGAGCAGCAAGTGTTTCGTTCCTTTCCAAGCAAGGGAAATAATAAATCTGGATTTTAAAACTGAGTAAATTTAGGTCAGATACAGGTAGTATCACTTGTACAACTTATCACACTCTCAACGTTTATGTCAGGAGCTTCTATTTAATGCTGAGCGAAGCACTTAAAACTGAAACGCAAAGACTGGTGGGTATATGCTCAACATCCTTGAAATAATTTAGTCCATTTTCGAACAGAATACTAGGAACAGAGGTATTCCTTGGTGAGGGGATGCTCAATGTCTTCTCAATCAATGTTAACGACATTAAACGAACAGCAAATACATTTTCAATAAAATAAAATCTGGAACATAATAGGTAACAATGGTTATTTGTCTTTGTGGACCACTTGTCAGTAAATCTGATGCGCGCACTCACACACACACATTTCAGCTTAAGATCCCATCTTTCCGACCTCGGAGGCTCTGGAGCACCTGAAGAATCGGAGAAAATCACCGCCACCACATTTCAGGTGGTTCCATGAAGAAAAAATCTCTCCCCACTTCACACCGGTTGAGTTGGTCATTAAAGCTCCCATCATTCCCACAATGTGCGCCTTGGTCCAGATTCTTCGGTTGAAACAAGATCGTCAAGAATTAATCAATAGGAATTGAGACACTTTGCTCTTCTCGTGACCTTTAAGTGCGCAAATCAGCCACGTTAATCTGCCACAGTTGCACCATAAGTATTAGGAGTTCGCTCAGGAAGTAATGAGCCCATACATCAGTAGAAGTGGTTCCTTGATACATTAAGCGAGCGTGGATCTGTTAAGGGAAAACCATATTTAACTAACTTGTTTGAGTTGATGACAAAGCAGCGATGGTTGATGAGGGTAATGCTTTTGACGTGGTTTACATGGTCTCCGAAAGGCATTTGATGAAATGCCGCACAATAGACCTGTGAGCAAAGTTGGAGCTTACTGGAATAAAATGGACGGTAACATCATGGATTGGGAACTGGCTGAGTGCCAGGAAACAAAGAGTAATTTTAAACGTTTGTTTTTCGGACTCGGGGAAGGGTTATAATGAAGTTCCCCAAGGGTCAGTGCTACAACGCCTACTTTTCATAATATTTATTCATAAATTGGGCCTTGGTGTACAGGGCACAATGTCAAAATATACGGACGATGCGAAATGTGGAAACGTTGCGGGCCATGAGGAGGATAGTGTAGAACTTCAAAAAGACGTCGAGAGGTTGGTGGAAAGGGCGGACAAGTGACAGATGAAATTTTGGTAGGAAGAACGCAGAGAGACAATATAAAAGAAAGGGTATGATTCCAAAAGGGCTGCAGGAGCCGAGTGACCTGGGTGTTTATGTGTATAAATTATTGAAGGTGTCAGGACAAGTTGAAAGAGCGTGATTAACAAAGCATGCAACATCCTGAGCTTTATTAACAGAGAAAAAGCGTATAAAAGCAAAGATGTTATGTTAAACGTGTGTGGCACACTGGTTAGGCCTCAACTGGAGAATTGCATCCAATTGCGGGCACTACATTTTTGGAAGAATTTGAAGGCATGAGAGAGGGCACAGGAAAGGTTCATGGAAATTGTTCCAGGCATGACGAACTCCAGTTATGTATAAAGAGTGGAGCAGTTGGCTTTAATCTCGTTTGAGGAGAGAAAGTTTAGAGGCGATTTGATACAGGTATTAAAAATCATGAAGGGTCTGTGCAGAGTAGATAGGGAGAAATTGTTCCCATTGGTGGAAGGATTGAGAACCAGACGGCTCAGGTTTAAAGTAATCTGGAGAAGAAGCAATAGAGACAAGAGGAAAAAAAATTCACGCAGTGAGTGGTTAGGATCTGGAATGCACTGCCTGACAGTGTGGTGGATTGAAGGACAATTGATGCTTTCAAAACGAAACTGGATCCTTATCTGAAAAGAAAAAAGATGCTGGACTACGGAGAAAGCTGTGGTGCAAGGTCAATTACTCCTTCAGAGGGTTAGCACAGACAGGAGTGGCCGAATGGCATCCTCCTACGCTGTAAGAATTCTATGGTTCTATCATTAATGTCGGAAGCAGCAACCAAAATTGACATTTTCACACAATCTGCAATAGTAGAGTCCGTCCAGTAGATGGCAGTGAAACAGTGAATACTGACATTATATGAGACAACCACTGTCTCAATCATTTCGACACCGAACCCTTTCCCTGTTCATATTAAACGTGACCTTTGTCTGTATATATTACACTCAATGATGTCTCTGATCATATTACAACAGGTTGTGTCTCAGTTGTTTCTATAATAGCTCAACCTCAGTCAATATATAGGACAAAGACCATGTTACACTATACATTCTCTCAGTTATCACTGCACTAAACCATGTCTTGGCTAATATGACAATAGTCCATGTCTCAGTTGTTACTGCACTGGTACTTGTCTCTGCTTATACGAAACCAAAACATGTTCCTGTTTACATGACACGAGGCTCTGTCTCAGTTATTGCACTACTAGACTCTGCCACGTTTATACTAAACTAGGGGATGCCTTGGCTAACGCTGCACCAGTCTATGTCTCTGTTTATATCACACGATGCCCTGTCACTGTTATTATTGTATAATACCGTGACTCTCTCTTATTGTTGCACTTGCCAACATCTCTGTTTATATTAATCCAGGCCCTGTGTTGGCAGTTATTGCACTATGCTCTGTCTCAGCTTATATTAGACAAGGTCCTGTATCAGATGAAACTTCAGCAGACCCCGTGTCAGTTTCGTTTCACTAGATCCTGCCTCAGTTATTACTGAACTAGACCATGTCGGTGTTCATATTACACAAGACACTATCTCAATTATTACTGCACTCGGCACTGCCTCACTTTTCACTCCACTACATCATGTCCCTGTTTATATTACACTAGATCACCTTTTTGCTTATATTCCGTTAGACCCTATTTCAGTTAATATAACACTCGACCCTGTCTCAGTTTATGTTACATTAGATCCCGTCTCAGATAATATTACACTGGAGCCCATCTCGGTTTATATTACACTTGAGCAAGTATTTGTTTACATTACACTAGACCCTGTCTCAGTTAATATTACACTAGACCCTGTCTCAGTTTATATTAAATTAGACCCCACCTCAGTCTATATCACACTAGACTCTGTCTCAGTTTATATTACGCTAGACCCCGTCTCAGTTTATATTATACGAGAATCTGATTCAATTTATATTGCACTATGCATTGCCTCTGTTTATATTAAAATAGGCCCTGTCATTCTTAATTCTGTGTAGACCATGTCTCTGTTTATACTACACAAGGGCAAGTCGGTTATTACTGCACTAGACTGGCTCAATAATTGCTGATACTAGGCCCAGCCTTCGTTTGTATTACTGTAGATGTTGTATCAATAGTTGGTGCATTCGGCCCTGTCTCAGTATTCCTGCACCAGACCCTGACTTTGTTTATATTGAAATGGATTATGTCTATGATAATATTACACCAGTTCCTGCCTCAGTTCTTTCAGTGCTCGGCCTCGTCTCAGCTGTCCCTGAATTCGGCCGTGGCTCTGGTTGTATTATATGTGGAAATCCCTCAGTTATTACTGCTCTCGGCCCTGTGTCTGTACATATAACGCTAAACCCTGTCTTAGTTGCTGCTGCACTAGTCCATACGTCTCCTTTTATTACACTCGCCCTGTCCCTGTTTTTATTCCACTAGGTCATGTTTTTGTTTGTCTTACACTATGGGCAGTTTGAGTTATTATTGCACCAGGCCCTGTCTAGGATGTTATTAATCCATGTGCCGGATCAATCATTACTGTTCTAGCCCCGAGAGAGGATTAATATCAATTGACCCAGTGCTTAGTGCGCTAACCCTGCCTCAGTTATTTCTACGCTGGGCCATGTCTCTGTGATTACTGCAACTGTGAGTTGGAGAGTTAATATTATACACAAAGATGTTGAGGTGGGAATTGTTCCCTGTCGTTGGCCTAAAACGGGCGGTATTGGATGGCCCGTTTTTTGCAGCACCTGATAGTTATTTTCAATTAGTTTTAGTCAAAGAAATTATAGATCAGATATGTTCAGTTACGTGTGCCGTATAGGAAAAAAACATGCCTCTTGATAATACCGCCGTTTCTCAAAGATAAATGATGATCTTTACCCGAATGTTTCAATATTTAATTTTCTTTTACTCAAACTGTCACTGTGGATGATTTAGTACTGTAAATATTTATTGATAACATGTTTCGTTGTGTACTTTTGCTTAGAAAGTGATGTCATACTGACACTTTCGTGATGTTTATCACCAAACTCATTGAATGTCCCTTCTTTCTCCGCCTGAGGCAGCGTCTAACTCACTGAACCTCTTCTCTCTCTTTCTCTCTCTCAACCTTTCTTTCTCTCGCTCTCTCTCCACCCAACATCTAACTCCCGCACCCCCACACCCCCGCTCTCTCTCTCTCTCTCTCTCTGAGACAGTCCCTTATTTATTTTGAATCTCCTGTTATCTAATAACACTCTTTGGAGATTTTTTTTCTCGCAATTTCTCTTCATTTCTCCCAGTGACAACTTTCAGTCCAATCCTGCATTCAGTGATTGTGTTCAAATCCAAAACTATGCATTTATTTAAATTGTAGATTGTTTAATACTGTAATTTTTTATTGATTATCAGTCTGTTGTGCGCATTTGTTTATAAAGTGATGTCAGACTGACGATTTCGTTTCTAAGGTGCTTTATTTGTCACCGGTGATCAGTTGGAAATCGGAGCAAATCACATCCAGAAGAACCAGCAGTTTATTAACAAATGATCACCTCAATATCTCACAGAAGCTCCAGATAATCTCGAATGTGTGATGATTTGTGCAAGTGATGGCAAATATCAAACTTTACCTACACCTGACATGAGACTAATACACCTGTAATTCTCCGATTTATTATTCCTGTTGATGGGAAGGATTGAAACTCCTGCTGCTCTCCAGAGACTTTCACTATTTCTATTTCCACTTTTTCAACTGTTATCTTCACAAATTCCACCACAACCACTCGAATCATGTTTGGACAGATTGGTTTAACTGCAGGTTGTATATTCAATGTAATCTTAACGAAAATAAACCAGGGCCTAGTCGAGTATAAACAGAGACCGGACTTGGTGTAACATAAGCAGAGATATGGGTTACTACATTGATAACAGAGACAGTATCTGGTTTAATATAAATGGAGATATCGACTAATGAAGTAATAATAGAACAAGATCTGGTGTTATATAACCAGGGATATGGGCCCGTGCAGTAATATCAGAGACAGGACCTGGTGTAATATAAACATAGGTAACGGCTAGTGTAAGTAATAACAGGCACAATACCTAGTATAGCACAGGCAGAGGCATGTGCTAGTGCGGTGATAACACAAATTAGCCCAAGGAGTCATATAAACAGAGAAATTGGCTAGTTCAGGAATAAGAGAGAGGGAGGACTTGGTGTAACATTGAATGAACCGATATTTGTGTGATCATAATAACAAAAACACTTTGTATAAAATAACAACATAAAGAGGTCATGGCGAAACACTTGCAGAAACAGGGTCAACGTTAACAATATCAGAATCAGGTTACTATTGTAAACTGATCGGCACAAGTTTTTCAGAAATATTGAGAGGTTTGCATTAGAATTTAAATGACATGTAGGCTGTTCGTGCGACCATTACAGAGACAGCGTTTTATACGATAACATTGGATATAGGGAACAGATTAAAAACGGTAAAGCTCCGTGTAATTAGTGCAATGTTTGATAATAACAGAGGATAGCAGGTTGCAGTGCATCACTGAATACATCACTGGGTCCAGTGTGATAACGACACAGTCAGCACCTGATCCACCCAAATCGAAGTTGGGTCTGATTTAATAGTGTGTGTGAGGCAGCGCCAATTGATACAATAGCAAATCTTTTGCCGAATGCCCAATAACAGAGTCACGCACCACTGCAATATGAATGGGATGGAGTTGGTGCAATAACACTGACACAGTCTAGTGTAATAGCAAATAAAACATAACATTCTGGAATCACTCTGCAGGTCAGGCAGAATCTGTGGCGATAACCAGAGTGAACGTTTCATGGCGATGACCCTTCAGCAGAACCGGGGTCATCGATTAGAAACTTTGACTCTACTTCTCTCCACAGACACTGCACTCCTGAGTGGTACAGTTGGTGGTCCTCCTATCTTGAGCTGTAAGATCTGTGTTCAAATTCCACTTCAGGCTCCGTTGGCCACGGGAAGAGTGTTCGTGTGACAGAACGCCGGTTTTTAATTAGCCTCCAAAATCCTCCCGCCTCTCCACACTTTCCCCAAGGCTGCAAAGAATATGACGACCCGGAAAACAAACAGACTCGACACCTGCTCTCTGACCTGTTGAAGATTTCCAGCACATTCGGTTTTTATTTTAGATTTCCAGCATCTGTCATGTGTTGTCGTTGCACGAATGCAATGGGAACTGGGGATACATCATGTCTGCATTGACGAATTAGCATCACTTTTACCCCTGGGTCAAACGGTTGTGGGTTGAAGCCTCAATCCAGAGAGTTGACCATTTAACAACGCCCAGTGCTCACGGTGAGAGTTTATATGTCAGCCTTTCTGTTCTTTTATCCATTATTTTCTTACACTCAGGAGGAGGAATTAAAGACAGAGAAACTCTGGACAGTTTCTCCATCCAGCAAAGGACCGGTTCCTGGGACATTGTTGCTGCTTTGACCTTCCCGCCCTCTCCAAAAATACAAACAACATCTCCCTCCTTGGATTTGCAAAGGGAGTTCTGACTGCCGGGCCCGGGCCAGACTGGGGCCTGGTCCAATAATAATCACAGAGGCCGGCTCCAGTGTGTCAATAACAGAGGCTGCTGGTAACCTAACATAAAGAGAGGCAGGGGATCTAATAAACATCTGACTGTAATAGGTGTGAAAGTGTGAGGAAGCAATGATGTTTAGGGCCTTAGCGCAGGCTTCTGTGTTATAGTGAGTGACCCAGGGATTTGTGTGGTAAAAACGGAGCGGATACATCGTGACAGAGGCCCGTGTGACTGACTCCACCTGACTGAGAGCTGTTATACCCAAGGGGAGAACAATCATGGCGGACTCCAGAGATTTCTGATATCTGCAGGGTCAATGCTGCATCGGTCAGAGGAACAGAAAATAATCTGCTGCCTCTCATTCTTACCGACAGTTCTCCATTTACACAGACACGCAAGGGCCGGACCCGGCAGCTTGTCGAAACCAATGTTTAAATCTTCAGCTTGAGGCACATGATGACTGAAAGGATTGAACACCAAAACCTCACCAGAGGAAAATTCAGAGCCGAAAATGTTAAAGATAATCGTGCTTTCTACTAAACGAGCTCTAGTCAGTGTTATTATTTTGTTCAAAGTAGTCGTTTGTAAACAGTAGTGAACTTCTGAATGATTCCTGGCAATTATTGACACATACTTAAGTACTGTCAAAAGACAGGATTAGCAGAAGACGAAAGCTGTATAATTATTGCATTTTATTTGGGCTCAATGAGGGACAGAGGTAGATACAGGAAAGGTGCTGGGACAATGATATAGATGAGCATTTCAACTGGTCCAATTCCCTGTCATCCTTCAAATTTTAAGCCCTTTAAGTATTTATAGAATTCATTTTCCAAAGTTTCTATTGGTCTGATTCCATCACCCTTTCAAGCTGTGCATTCCAGTTCAGAACAACTCGCCGTGTTAAAAAAATAAACAATTACCCTCCTGTCTTCCTGTTCAATAAAGTAAAATTGCGTCCCCTGGTTACCGACCCTCCTACCAGTTGAAATAGTCTCTCTTCATTCACACTATCGAAACTTTCATGATTTTGAACGCTTCCATTTAATAGACACGCAGAGAGGTGGAGAGAGATACATTAGAGAGATAGACAGAGATACAACTAAGGGAAGGAGACTTAAAATGAAAAAGGGAGACGGAATGTTGTAGAGAAACGGAGGAAACAAGCTTGGAGGGAAAGTGTATGTGCAGGGAGTGTGTGCGCGTGGCGGGTGGCGGGGTGGTGGTGGTGGGATGCGGTGTTAGTGGGGAGTGGAGGGGGAGTTAGAGTGGGGGCGGGTGGTGGAGCATGACAACGAAAAATGAAAGGTAGCAAGATCTCATTTCCCCGCTTCAGGGACTCGAGGGAGCTCAGTGACTGACCATCCAGTTATGTCCTGGAAATGGAAGCTCTAAACGGATCACACAGGCTCATTTGTAAATGTCACCACAATGTGATCTGTGTGACTCTGCCCTGACTCTATGGCCAGATATAGGCCGCCTTGACAGATGTTCTCACCAGATTGTGGCCCCTGGATTTATTTTCTGCTCAGAAGTGAGATGTGCGGTTTGGAACCGGCAGCAGAGAAACAGGAAGTTGTGTTACCTGAGAATGAAACAGCAGGCGACAGTTTCATGTTATCACCGTGAACAGTCTTCCTGCCTGTGAGGGTGAACTCACTCTGACAGCATCAAGAACAACCACACAGAGTGCTGCCGGTCTCAGCATTACATTCACCTCCATTCTCATTTGAAAGAATTAAATAAATGAGATTGTTTTGGTTCTAACATTTTAACTGAAGGCGAGATGGACTGAAGTTTATCACTGGGAGAAAAGAGGGGAAATTAAAACAATAATACCGCTCACAGGGGGTTATTCTAAAATGGAAAGTTTTAAGAGGGTTTGGTGCTGCCTGAGAGAAAGCGAGGAGAGAGGTTAAGTGAGTGAGCTGGTGTCTTTATGGCACTGAATTTTCCTCTGATGAAGTTTTGGCGCTTAATCTTTTCGGTGATAATGTGCTTTAAGCGAACGATTTAAACATTGGTTCCTCGTAGCTGCCAGATGCGGCCCTTGTGAGTCTGTGTAAGTGAGTTAAGTGAAGTCTGAGAGAGGGAAGATAGGTTAACTGATTTTCGTGTAGTCTGAGACAGAGGAAGAGAGGGAAGAAGTTCAGTGAGTCATTTGAAAGATGTATTTTCCTTGACAACGGAATGGCCAGCTTGGCATAACTTTCCATAGCACTCAAGACAATCCATTATCGATAAATATTAACGGCAGCATAAGCAGCATATAGATATATTCTCAATAAACTATCGTAACATGCTGAAAAATAATTATAATGTCTTTTTCAAGCAATGAAGCATGATATGTTCCAGACGTACCCGCATCCACAACCACACATACAGCTGCACACATTCACACACACAGCCACACACACACAGCCACGCAGACACACAAACAGTGACAGACACACACTTAGACACACACACATAGACACACACACAGTGACACGCGCACACACACACACACACAGTGTCACACACATATGCACACACACACGCACACAGTGACACACACACACACACACACAGACAAACAAACAGTGTCACACACATATGCACACACACACACACATTTCACACACAAGAACATTGGTTATTCGGAGCCTGCGGACGCCCATTTGCATGAGGATACGGCTTCAGACCCTGTCTCTCACAATCAGTGGCCAAGCCAAAAGCAAACAGAAATTCCTATCGGCAAAGTGAAAAATATCTGGAAATTAAAGAAAACTGTGAGCAATTGCCACTCATCAACTCAAGTATGAATTAGTCATCTCCAACACAATGCAGTTTGTGACTAAGTTGTGCAATGTGCAGTGCAATGTGGTTCACTTTTATTTCTATTCCTCAATCTCATTGATCAGGGAATGTTACAAGATTCACCCCAACCTTTCAACACAAACATTACACACATCACACTAGAGCAATAAGAAATTGCACACAACGTCTCATAGTTAGTGACAAGACTAAATGTATTCTTCCAAAACCTTTTTACCGACAGGATATTATAACATTTTAAAAATTAATACCCACCTATCCGCCTGGCTCTCTCTCCAGCTCTATCCAGTTAACAGAGACCTTTTATAGTGCAGTAATAACTGAGACTTTGTGTAGTGTATTAATAAATGGGATAGGACCTTTATAATATAAGGTGAGACATAGAAGAGTACAGTAATGAATGAAGCAGCCTAATACAGTAATATCACGGGATCATAGAATCACAGAACTTTAACGGCACAGAAGGAGGCCATTTTGTCCATCTTGTCTGCATCGGCTCTGCAAATGAGCATTCTGACCTAGTGTCATTGCCTCAGCTTTTCCCCACACCCTTGCACTTTCTATTTCAATTCAGTTCAAATAATCATTTAATGCTCTCTTGAATGCCTCAATTGAACCTGCCTCCCTCACACTTCCAGGCAGTGTATTCCAGACCCGAACCACTCGTTGTGTGAAAAAGCTTTCTCTCACGTCACATTTGCTTCTTTTGCAAATCACTTTAAACCTGTGCCCCCTCGTTCTTGGTCCTTTTACGAGTGGGAACAGCTTCTTCCTCGCTATCCTGTCCAGCCCACTCATGATTTTAAAAACTTCAATCAAATCTCCTCTCAGCTTTCTCCTCTCCATGGAACACAGTCCCAACTTCTCCAATCTATCCTCATAACTGAAGTTTCTCATCCCTGGGAATATTCTTGTAAACCTCTTCAGCACTGTGTTCAATATCTTCACATCCTTCCTATAATATGGTACCAAGGACGGTACACAATATTCCAGCTGAGGTCGAGCGAGGGCCTTATATAAATTCAGCATAACCTCCCTGCTCTTGTACTCCATGCCCCTATTAATAGAGCCCAGGATACGAAATGCTTTATTTACTGCTCTCTCCACCTGTCCTGCCACTTTCAATGATCTATGAATATATGCACCCAAGTCTTTCTGCTCCTGCACTCCTTTCAAAACTCCACCCCTTATTTTATATTGTCTGTCCATGTTCCTCCTACCAAAATGCATCACCTCACACTTCCCCACCTTGAACTTCATCTGCCACCTATCTGTCCAATCCACCAACTTGTATGTGTCCTCTTGAAGTTTCACACCGTTCTCGTGGCAATTTGCAACACTCCCAAGCTTCGTATCATCCGCAAACCTTCAAATTGTCCACTGCACACCAAGGTCTAAATCATTAATATATATAAGGAAAAGCAAGGGTCCCAATACCGACCCCTGGGGAACTCCACTACAAACCTTCCTCCAGCCCGAAAAACATCCATTGACCATTGCTCCCTGCTTCCTTTTTTTCAGTAAATTTTGTATCCACATTGCTTCTGCCCCTTTTATTCCAAGTGCAATAACTGTTTTCATAAATTGGTTGTCAGGTAAATCCTAATAAAATACAAACGGAGACTTTGTGCAATGCAACAGCAGCTCAGAAATGGTCACTTGCAGTATATATAGAGGCACGGCTATGTGCATTAATAAATGAAGCATCATATAATGTAATATAGACAGAGACATAGTCTAATGCAGTAATAACTGAGAAAAGGTCAATTGTAGTGTATATAGAGACATGGTCCAGTGCATTAATAAGTTAAACGGCAGATAGCATTATATACACAGATACAGTGCTGAGAGAAAGATAAAAGGAGAAATGGTAAGTAATTGGGAAAGCTAATAGAATTTATCATTTATTGCGAGGGGAATTGAATACAAATGTGTGGAAGTTATGCTTCAGCTATACAGGGCACCAGTGAGATCATGTTTGGTGTACTGTGTACTGTATTGGTCGCCTTATTTAAGGAAGGATGTAAATGTGTTGTAAGAGGTTCAGAGAAGGTTTATTAGACTAATACTTGGAATGGGTAGTTGTTTAATAAGGAATGGTTGGACAGGCTAGGCTTATAGCTTCTGGATTTTAGAAGAGTAAGACGAGACTTGACTGAAACATATAGGATCCTGAGTGGTCTTGACAGGGTGGATGTGGAAAAGATGTTTCCTCTTGTGGTAGAATCTAGAACTAGGGGGGTCACTGTTTAAAAATAAGGGGTCACCCATGTGAAACGGAGATGAGGCGAATTTTTTTCACTCTCAGGGTCGTGAGTCTTTGGGACTCTCTTCCTAAAAATGCAGTGTAAGCAGAGCCTTTGAATATTTTTAAGGCAGAGGTGTATAGATTCTTGCTAAGCAAGGGGGTGATCGGTTATCAGGGGTCGGCGGGATGCAGGTTTCATGTTACTGTCAGATCAGCCATGATCTTATTAAATGGCAGAGCAGGCTCGAGGGCCTGAACGGCCTACTCCTGTTCTTTCTTCGTATACTCGTATGTTCGTATGGTCCAGTACAGTGATCACTGAGACAAGGTCATCGGGTCAAGGGCAGTGATCACTGAAGCATGGTTCAGTGTAAAATAATGAAACACAAGGTGCAGTGAAATATAAATTTAAAAATGGTTGTACTACAGTGCGAACTGGAAAAGGGTTAATTTGAGTGTCCACAGAAGCATGGCCTAATGTAGTAATAACTGGCGCAAGACCTAATGATAAAAACAGCAGCAGGGACAGGTGCAGTGATAACTGGGAAAGGACCAATTTCAACACAAGTAGAGATATGGACGGCTGCAGTAATAAACAAGATAGGGTCCATTGTGCTATTAACAGTGACGTTCACCTGTACAACAATAACTAAAGCAAAGTATAATCTAGCGTTTACAGTTACAAATGAGGGCGTGAAATAAATTGAACAGGGAATGTATAGGAATTATTAAAACAGGGTCTTGATTAACATAAGCTGAGACTGGGCCTACTGCAGTGATTACTGATACAGGGTTTAGATTGATATAAACTGAGACAGGGTCTAGTGAAGTGATTACTTATACAGGGCCGAGATTAATGTCAACGAAGGAGGGGTCCAATGCAGTTATTACTGATACAGGGTCTAGGTTGATATAAAAACAGAAAATGCTGGAAAAACGCCATCCCATTCTCTCATTTCGTTTGCCTCCTTCACATCTGTTTCGATTATGCCACTTTCCAAAACGATGCTTCTGACATGCCTTCCTTCTTCCTTAAACAAGGTTACCCACCCACTGTGTTTGACAGGGCCCTCAACCGTGTCCGACCCATCTCCTGTGTCTCTGCTTTCACACATTCCTCTCTCTCCCAGAATCATGATAGGGTCCCCTTTTTCTCACATTTCATCCCACCACCCCCGCATTCAAAGGATCATCCTCCGCCATTTCCGCTAACTCCAACATGATGCCACCACCAAACACACCTTCCCCTCACCACTCCACCCCCACCCCCACCCCTGTCAGCACTCCACAAGGACCATTCCCTCCAGGATACCCTGGTCCACTCCTCCATCACCCCCAATACCTCATCCCTTCCCATGGCACCTTCCCAAGCAGTCAGAGAAGATGCAACACCTGTCCCTTTCCCTCCTCCCTCCTAACCATCCAAGGGCCCAAACACTCATCTCAGTTGAAGCACCGCTTCATTGCACCTCCTTCAAATTGGTCTAATGCATTCAATGCTCCCAATGCAGTCTCCTCCAGATTGGGGACACCAAACACAGACTGGCAGGCCGCTTTGTGGAACACCTTCGGTCTATCTTCAAGCATGACCTAAACCTTCCTGTAGCTTGCAATTTCAACATACCATCCTGCTCTGATACCCACATGCCCCTCTTTGACCTGCTGCATTGTCCCAGTGAAGCCCAACGCAAACTGGAGGAACAGAACCTCATCTTCCGATTATGCACTTTACAGCCTTATTCATTTATTCATTGTTTTATCCTCTTTTTGATCCCCCTTTTTATTTTTATAATGTTTTTCCACAACCACCGCCCCCTCCCCCTACCACACCCCCAAAAGGGCCATCAGTTACTTGTTACATGTTGTTCTTTCACAGTGTGCTGATTCTGGCTCTGCTGTTAACACATTCTGCTTTATTACCTTTATGACTCTATTAGCACCTACTTTAGCCTTACCACTGCCATTAACACTCCCTTTTTCCTTTTACCTATGATATGTTTGGCAGTGTCACCTTACCCCCACCTATTGCTTGCCTTCTATCCAGCCTGACCTGCTCCATCCTGCTTAAACAGCAAATGTCATCACATTTTGACTTCTCTTTAGCTCTGAGGAAGGTCATACGGTCTCAGAAAGTTAGCTCTGCTTCTCTCACCACAGGTGCTGTCAGACCTGCTGTGATTTTCCAGCATTTTATGCTTTCCTTTCAGATTTCGAGCATCCACACTATTTTGCTTTTATCCAGATTGATATAAACTGAGACAGTGCCTAGTGCAGTGCTTACTAATGGAGGGTCTAGATTATCATGAACTGAGACAGGTCCTAGTGCAATGCTTACTGATACAGGGTCTAGATTGATGTAAACTGAGACAGGCTCACGTGCAGTGATGATTGATACAGGATCTAGATTAATATGAACTGAGACATGCTCGAGTGTGGTGATTACAGACACAGCATCTAGATTATTATGAACTGAGACAGGGTCTAGTCCAGTGTATCCTGATACAGGGTCTTGATCAATATAAATTCAGACAATGTCCAGTGCAGTGATTACTCATATGGGGCCTAGGTTGATATACACTGAGGCAGGCCATAGTGCAGTGATTACTCATACAGGGCTGAGATAAAAATAAACTAGGACAGGGGCTAGTGCAATGATAACTGATACAGGGTGTAGATCAATATAAACAGAGACAGTGCCCTTTGCACTGATTATGATATAGGGTCTAGATCAATATAAACTGAGGCAGTGTCCAGTGCAGTAATTACTGATACAGGTCTAGATTAATAAAACTTGAGATGGGGCCAAGTGCAGTGATTACTGTTACCGGGTGTAGGTTGATATAAACTGATGCAGGGGCGAGTGCAGTGGTTACTCATCAAGGATCTAGACTAATATAAACTGAGACAGGACCAAGTGTAGTGATTAATGATACATGGTCTGGATCAATATAAACTGAGGCAGTGTCCAGTCGAGTGATTATTGATACAGGGTCTTGATTAATATGAACTGAGACAGGGTATAGTGCTGTGATTACTGATACAGGCTCCAGCTTGATATAAACTGAGACAGGGCATTGTGCAGTGATTATTGATACAGGGTCAAGATAAACATAAACTGGGACAGGGGCTAGTGCAATGAATACTGTTACAGTGTCTGGACTAAAATAAACTGAGTCATTCCCTAGTTCTGTCATTACTGATACAGGTTCTGGACTAATATAAATTGAGTTAAGGCCTAGTGCAGTGATTACTGTTACAGGATATAGATTGATATAAACTGAGGCAGGCCATAGTGCAATGATTACTGATACAGGGTGTAGATCAACATAAACTGAGACAGGGCCTAGTGCAGTGATTACTGATACAGGATATAGATTGATATAAACTGAGGCAGGCCATAGTGCAGTGATTACTGATACAGGGTGTAGATAAATATAAACTGAGACAGGGCCTAGTGCAGTGATTACTGATAGACGGTCTAGGTTGATATAAAGTGAGGCAGGTCCTAGTGCAGTGATTACCGACACAGGGACTAGAGTAATATAAACTACGTCAGGGGCTAGTGCAGTGATTAATGATACAGGATGAGGATCAATATAAACTGAGACCGTGTCCATTAAAGTGATTACGGTTACAGGGTGTACATCAGTATAAACTGAGATAAGGTCCAGTGCAGTGATTAATGATGTAGGGTCTGGATTAATATAACATGAGATGGTGTCTTGTGCAGTGATTACTGATCCAATGTCTTGAAACTTATAAAACTGAGATAGTGTCTAGTGCAGTGATTACTGATACATGGTCTAGATTAATATGAACTGAGGCATGGCCTAGTGCAGCGATTACTGATTTAGGGTCTAGATTGATATAAACTAAAGTAGGGAAAATTGCAGTAATTGCTGATACAGGGTCTAGATTGAAATAAACTGAGGCAGGGCATATTGCAGTGATTACTGATACAGGGTCTAGATTAATATAGGCTGGGGCAGGGCATATTGCAGTGATTACTGATACAGGGTCTAGGTTAATAGAAACTGAGAGAGGGCAAAGTGCAGTGATTATAGATTCAGGGTGCAGATTATTATAACCAGAACAGGGACAAGTGCAGTGATTACTGAAACAGGGCCTTGATTAATATAAACTGAGACAGACTCTTGTACAGTAATCACCGACACACGGACAGAACTAACATAACCTAAGACAGGGCCTGGTGCACTATTCACTGACACAGGGCCCAGACAAATATAACTGGGACAGGGGCTTGGGCAGTGATTACTGCTGCAGGGGCTAAATTAATATAAACTTTGATAGGGCCTAGTGCAGTGATTACTGATACAGGGTCTAGACTGATTTAAAAAAAACTGAGACAGGGCATAGTGCAGTGATCGCTGATACAGGGTCCAGATTAATATAAACTGAGACAGGGCCTAGATAAATATAAACCAGGACAAGGGCTAGTGCAGTGATTAATGATACAGGATCATGATCAATATAAACTGAGACAGTGTCCTTTGCAGTGATTACTGATACAAGATCTAGATCAATATCAATGGAGATAGGGCCTAGTGCAGTCATTACTGATAGAGGCTCTGGACTAATATAAACTGAGACAGGGCCTAGTGCAGAGATTACTGATACAGGGTCTTGATTGATATATACTGAGGCAGGGCATTGTGCAGTGATGACAAATGCAGGCTCTATGTTAATATAAACTGTAACAGGTTCTCGTTCAGTGATTACTGATACAGGGTCTATTTGATATAAACTGAGGGAAGGCATATTGCAGTGATACAGAGCCTAGATCAATATATATGGAGACAGTGTTCATTGCAGTGATTACTGATGCAGGGTCTTGATTAATAAAAGCGGAGTCACTGCCAAGTGCAGTGATTACAGATACAGGATCTAGGTTGATATAAACTGAGGCAGACCATAATCAGTGATTACTGATACTGGGTCCAGATAAATATAAACTGAGACAGACTCTAGTGCAGAAAGAACTGATGCAAAGTCTAGATCAATAGAAACTGATGCAGGGTCTAATGCAGTGATGATTGATACAGGGTGTAGATTACTGATAGAGGCTCTGGACTAATATAAACTGAGACAGGGCCTATTGCAGTGATTACAGATACAGGGTCGAGATTGATAAAAACTGAGGCAGGGCATAGTGCAGGGATTACTGATATAGGGTTGAGATTAATCTAAATTGAGACGTGGTCTGGTGCAGTGCTTACTGATACAGAATCAGGATCAATATAAACTGAGACAGGGCCGAGTGCAGTGATTACTGACACATGGTCTCAATCAATATTAACTCAGACCATGTCCAGTGCAGTGATTACTGACACAGAGCCTAGGTTAATATAAACTGAGGCAGGGTCTAGTGCAGTGATAACTGATACAGTGTCCAGATCAATATAAACTGAGATAGGTCCAAGTGCAGCGATTACTGATACAGGGCCTGGATTAATATAAACTGAGACAGGGTCCAGTGCAGTCATTACTGATACAGGATTTAAATTAATATAAACTGAGACAGGGTCTAGTCCAGTGTTTACTGATACAGGGTCTCAATCAATATAAACTCAGACAATGCCATGTGCACTGATTACTGATACAGGATCTAGATTTATAAAAACTGAGGTATGCTCTAGTGCAGTGATTACAGGCACAGGATCTAACTTAATATAAACTGAGGCAGGTTCTTGTGCAGTAATTACTGATACAGGGTCTCAAACAATATAAACTCAGACAATGTCCAATGCAGTGATTACTGATACAGGGCCGAGATAAATATAAATTGAGGCAGGGCCTAGTGCAGCGATTACTGATTTAGGGTCTAGATTGATACAAACTAAAGTAGTGAAAATTGCAGTAATTGCTGAAGCAGGGTCTAGATTGAAATAACCTGAGGTAGTACATATTGCAGTGATTACTGATACAGGGTCTAGATTAATAGAAACTGAGAGAGGGCCAAGTGCAGTGATTACTGATACAGGGTCTAGGTTAATAGAACTGAGAGAGGGCCAAGTACAGTGATTATAGATTCAGGGTGCAGATTATTATAACCAGAACAGGGACGGATGCAGTGATTACTGAAACAGGGCCTTCATTAATAGAAACTGAGACAGAATCTTGTACAGTAATTACTGATACACGGTCTAAACTAACATAACCTGAGACAGGGCCTGGTGCACTGTTCAATGACACAGGGCCCAGATAAATATAACTGGGACAGGGACTCGGGCAGTGATTACTGCTGCTGGGACTAAATTAATGTAAACTGAGATAGGGCCTAGTGCAGTGATTACTGATACAGGGCCTAGATTGATAAACAAAATGATGCCTGGCATATTGCACAGAATCTAGCTTAATATAAACTGTGGCAGGGCCGAGTGCAGTGATTACTGACACATGGTCTCAATCAATATGAACTTAGACAATGTCCAGTGCAGCGATTACTGATGCAGAGCCTAGATTAATATAAACTGAGGCAGGGCCTCATGCAGTGATAATTGATACAGGGTCTAGATTAATAGAAACTGAGAGAGGGCCAAGTCCAGTGATTACTGATAGAGGGTCTAAATTGATATAAACTGAGGCAGGACATATTGCAGTAATTACTGATGCAGTGTCCCAATCAATATAAACTGAGATAGGTTCAAGTGCAGCATTTACTGATACAGGGTCTGGATTAATATAAAGTGAGACAGGGCCTCGTGCAGTCATTACTGGTACAGGATCTGGCTTAATATAACCTGAGACGGGGCTTAATGCAATTATTACTGATAGATGGTCTGGACTAATATAAACTGAGGCAGGCCATAGTGCAGTGATGACTGATACAGGATCTAGATTAATATAAACTGAGACAGGGTCTAGCACAGTGTTTATTAATACAGTGTCTCAATCAACATAAACTCAGACAATGTTGAGTGCAGTGATTACTGATACAGGATCTAGATTAATGTAAACTGAGGTATGCTCTAGTGCAGTGATTCCAGGCACAGGATCTAGCTTAATATAAACTGAGACAGGTTCATGTGCAGTAATTACTGATACAGGGTCTCAATCAATATAAACTCATACAATGTCCAATGCAGTGATTACTGATACAGGGCCGAGATAAATATGAACTGAGGCAGGGCCTACTGCAGTGATTACTGATACAGGGTCTAGGTTAATAGAAACTGAGAGAGGGCCAAGTGCAGTGATTATAGATTCAGGGTGCAGATTATTATAACCAGAACAGGGACGAGTGCAGTGATTACTGAAAAAGGGGCTTGATTAATATAAACTGAGACAGGCTCTTGTACAGTAATTACTGACACACGGTCTGAACTAACATAAACTGAGACATGGCCTGGTGAAGTGTTCATTGATATAGGGCCTAGATAAATATAACTGGGACGAGGCTCGGGCAGTGATTACTGCTATAGGGTCTAGATTGACAAAAAAAAACCTGTGGCAGGACATAGTGCAGGGATTACTGATACCGGGTCGAGATTAATATAAACGGAGAGAGGCTCAAGTGCAGTGATCACTGATATAGGGTCCAAATTGATATAAAATGACATAGGGTCTAGTGCAGTGATTACTGATACAGGGTCTAGATTGATATAAACTGAGACAAGGCCTGGTGCCGTGATTTGTGTTGCAAGGTTGGATGCATATAAAATGAGATAGGGTCTAGTGCAGTGATTACAGGTACAGGCTTTAGATTAATATAAACTGAGAAACAGTCCAGTGCAGTGCTTTTAGGTTCAGGGTGCAAATTATTATTACCAGAACAGGATCAAGTGGAGTGATTACTGAAATGAGGTCTTGATTAATATAAACTGAGACAGGCTCTTGTGCGGTAATTACTGATACAGGGTCTGAACCAACATAAACTGAGACAGGGCCTGGTGAAATGTTCAGTGGTACAGGGCCTAGATAAATACAACTGGGACAGGAGCTCTTGCAGTGATGACTGCTGCAGGGACTAAATTAATATAAACTGAGACTAGATCTAGTGCAGTGATTACTGATAAAGGGACTAGGCTAATATAAAGTGAGACAGAGTTTAGTGCAGAGATAACTGATGTGGGGTCAAGATCAATATAAACTGCGACAGGGTCTGTTGCAATGATCACTGATACAGGGTCTAGATCAAAGTCAACTGAGACAATGTCCATTGCAGTGATTACTGATCCAGGGTCTTGATTGATAAAAAATGGGACAGGGCCTAGTGCAGTAATTAATGTTACAGGGTCTAGATTAATATAAACTGAGAGAGCCTCAAGTACAGGAGTTACAGATACAGGGTCTAGATTATTATATTCTGAGACAGATCTAGTGCAGAGACTACTGATACATGGTCTAGCTCAATATAAACTGCGGCAGGGTACAGTGCAGTGATTACTGATGCAGGCGCTAAAGTAATGTAAGCAAGACAAGGTCTAGTACGGTGATTACTTATACAGGGTCTAGATTGATAAAAACTGAGACAGGGCAGAATATAACTCTAAAATTGGCTTAGTTGTAGGAGACAGAGGGTGATGACAGAAGGACGCTTTAGTTACTGGAAGCCAGTGTCCAATGGCGTACCAAAGGGATCTGTGCTGCGTCCCCCATTATTTGTTATTTATATAAACGATATAGATGACTACATGTGGGGCAGGATTAGTAAGTTTGCGGATGACACAAAGATTGGCCGGTTGGTTAACAGTGATGTTGAGTGTTTTGGGCTACAGGAAGATATAGATGGAATGGTCAAATGGGCAGATAAGTGGCAGATGGAATTTAGCACTGAAAAGTGCGAGGTGATACACTTTGGAAGGAGTAATTTGACTAGGAAGTATTCAATGAATGGGATGACACTAGGAAGTTCTGAGGAACAAAGGGACCTTGGCGTGTGTGTCCATTGATCTCTGAAGGTGGAGCGGCATGTTAGTGGGGTGGTGAAAAAGGCATATGGGACACTTGCCTTTATCAATCAAGGTATAGGTTACAAAAGTAGGGAGGCCATGTTGGAGTTGTATAGAACCTTGGTGAGGTCACAGCTGGAGTACTGTATGCAGTTTTGGTCAACACATTATAGGAAGGATGTGATGCACTGGAGAGGGTGCAGAGGAGATTCACTGGGATGTTGTCTAGTATGAAACATTTAAGTTATGAAGAGAGGTTGGATAGACTTGGGTTGTTTTCATTGGAGCAGAGAAGACTGAGGGGAGACCTGATCGAGGTGTACAAGATTATGAGGGGCGTGGACAGGGTGGATAGGGAGCAACTGCTCCCCTTAGTTGAAGGGTCAGTCACAAGGGGACATAAGTTCAAGGTGAGGGGAAGGAGGTTTAGGGGGCTTTTGAGGAAAAGCTTTTTTACCCAGAGGGTGGTGACGGTCTGGAATGCGCTGCCTGGGAGGGTGGTGGATGTGGGTTGCCTTACATCCTTTAAAAAGTACCTGGATGAGCACTTGGCACGTCATAACATTCAAGGCTATGGGCCAAGTGCTGGTAAATGGGATTAGGCATGTAGGTCAGGTGTTTCTCACATGTTGGTGCAGACTCGATGGGCTGAAGGGCCTCTTCTGCAATGTGTGATTCTGTGATTCTGTGATAATATAAACTGATTACTGATACAGGTCTAGATCAATATCAAGTGAGACAGCGTCTAGTGCCGTGATTACTGGCACAGATTCTAGATTAATATAAACCGTGACAGGGCCTAGTGCAGTGATTACTGACACAGGGACGAGATTATTATAAACTAGGACAGGGGCTGGTGCAGTAATTAATGATACAGGATCAGGATCAATATAAACTGAGACAGTGTCCTTTCCAATCATTACTGATAGAGGGTCTGGACTAATATAAACTGAATCAGGGGCTAGAGCAGTCATTACTAATACAGGGTCAAGATTAATAGAAACTGAGACAGGGTCCAGTGCAGTGTTTACTGATACATGGTCCTGATCAATATAAACTCAGACAATGTCCAGTGCAGTCTTTATTAATACAGGGTCTAGATTAACAGAAACTGAGACAGGGCCTAGTGTAGTGATTACTGATACAGGGTCTGGATAAATAAAAACTGAGACAGGCCTAGTGCAGTGGTTACTGATGCAGGGTGTAGATTAATATAAATTCAGACAATGTCCAGTGCAGAGATGACTGACACAGGGTCTAAATTAATATAAACTGAGACAGTGTCTAGTGCAGTCATTCCTGATTTTTGGTCTGGACTAGTATAAACTGAGACAGGGCCAAGTACATGAATTACTTCATCATTGACGGCCATATCCCAAGAAGGAATTAAAACGCTTCAAAATACTGCGGATTCAGGAAATCTAAAGCAGGGCAAAAAATAACCACTCAGCAGGTCAGTGGGCATCAATAGAGAGATAAACAGGTCAAACGTTCAGGCTGATGACAGGTGCAAAATCTCCCTTGGTACCAATCTATAGTGCAGGACTGTTCTCCCCACTATCCTAGACCAGTATTCATTCTTCAACTGAAATCACATATTATCTCATCATTTTTCGCAGCTCTATTCGTTGGAATTTGCTGTGCACAAATCACCGGATGAATTTCCAACATTACAGCAGTGACTAAACTTCAACAAATGTACATCAACGAATTTTAAGGGCTTTAGGATGTCCTGGGGTCGTAAGCAGCGTTCTATAAATGCAAATTCTTCCCAAATGTTAACATTTTTAAATGCTTGTTGTGATATGTTGAAAACTCTGAGATTAATACAATTAGGTCGCTCCTCTGGCTGCTGTTTTAAATTGTCCATTTTTAATCGGTTAAATCTTCCAACAAATTGACATTCAGTATAATCCCAGCCTGTTCAAATATTCATCATTGATTGTGACAGTAGAACTTTCAGAATTGAATTATTAATTTAAATGTATTTTTAATTATTTGAAATAAATAACATCTGTTCTAATGGATGTTGAAAATGTTTCTATTAATTTTGTACCAACTGTCAATATTCTTAAAATAAAGCCTTGTTTTGAGTTGAAACCAATCAATAAGTGCCTGTGTTTATCTGGTTTTGCTGCAATGAACACTTCATTGAAATCAGTGAGGCGTTTATGTAAATAAACACAGAAATAGAAGTCCCAGATTAGATTCTGGAGACACAAAAACACAGCAAATATTTCCCCATCAACACAGCACAGAAATAGAGTCAAACATGCAAATACATCAACCGATTTCAGTAGCAATTGTTTTTTGGGCATTTTTAAAATCAGTCATATGAGAATTATGTCACGATGATATCCATGTTCAGAATTAAGAAAGATTCCCACTTATCATGAAATATAATGTCATGGCAAATGTGTTTGTAGAGATTTCCTCTATCCTCTCTCTCTCTCTGTCTCTTTTTCCTCTCTAGTTCTTTGTCTTGTCTCTCCACCATGGGTCACTGTCTTTACTCCACAACATGAAGTCAATGTCTAGTCAATGTAATCTCTCAGCCCGATTCATATACTTCAAACTAAATTGATCTAATGAAGTGGATTATAATCTGTAGGGGGAACTTTACTCTAAATCTGTTTTGAGCATTCACTGACCTGAGAGTGCTTGATGGGAAACTGCAGGTGAAACTTTACTCTCTATCTAACCTGTGTTGTAGCCAGTTGCGAAGATTTGATGTGGCAGTGCCGAAGGATCTTTCCCTGTATCTAACCCGTGCTGTTCCTGCCTTTGGAGTGTCTGATGGGACAGTGTAGAGGGAGCTTTACTTTGCACCTAACCTGCACTGTGACTGCCCTGGGAGTGTTTGATACCACTGTGTAGAGGGAGATTTACTCTGTATCAAAACTGTGCTATACCTGACCTGGGAGTAATTGATAGGGCAGTTTAGAGGGAACTTTACTCTGCATCTAAACCACGCTATATTTGACATGGCTGTAGACACTGTAGAGGGGGATTTGCCCCATATCTAAGCCCTGATGTGACGGTGCAGAGGCAGCTTTCCTCTTTACCTGCCCCCAGTGCCGAGCTGCCTGGGAAATGCCTGATGAAGTGTGCAGAGGAAACTTTACACTGCATAGAACCCTACATGCCTCAACTGTGTTTGAGCAGACAATGTAGAGGAAGTTTTACCCTGTATCTGAATGGTGCTGCACCTGTCCTGGAAATATTTGATGGCGACAGTGTCGAGGGAGATTCACTCTGAATCTAACCTGTGCTTTGCCTGCCTTGGGAGTTTTTCATGTGGCAATGTAGAGGGAACTTTACATTATTAACGTAGCCCCATGCTACACCTGTCCTGGGGCTGTTTGATGGAGCCGTGGGCCTTGTCTATGCATTACACTCGACCGTGTCCAACCGTATCTAACCCGTGCTGCTCCTGCCCTGGGAGTGTTTCATGGTGACAGTGTCGAGGGAGTTTCCCACTCTCTAACCCGTGCTGCATCTTCCCTGGGAGTGTTCAATGTGACAATGTAGAGGTAGCTTTAAATTCTGTGCCTAACCCCATGCTGCACCTGTCCTGGGAGTGTTTGATGGGACAGTAGACCCTGTCTCGATATTGCGTTCGACCGTGACCCTGTCACTGTTTATATTACACAGACCAGACCCTGCCTCTGTTTATATTACAGTCGACCCTGCCTCTGTTTGTATTACACAAGGCCCTGTCCCTGTTCTCTATTTATATTATACTCGACATGTCTCTGTTTATATTACACTAGACGGTGTCTCTGTTTATATTGCACTAGGCCCTGCCCCTGTTTATATGACACTCAACATGTCCCTTTATATTATATTTGACATACCTCTGTTTATATTGCATGAGACGCTGTCTCTGTTTATATTGCACTAGGCCCTGCCCCGGTTTATTTTACACTAGAACCTGTTTCTGTTTATGTTACACTGATCCCTGTCTCAGTTTACATTACATTAGACCATGTCTCTGTTTATATTATACTAGGATCTGCCCCTGTTTGTATTACACTTGATATGTCGCTGTTTAGATTACACTCGGCATGTCTCTATTAATATTATACTCGACGTGTCTGTTTATTTTGCACTTGACGCTGTCTCTGTTTATATTACATTAGATTCGGTCTCTGTATATATTGCACTAGACCCTCTCTCTATTTATATTACACTGGACCCTGTTTCTGTTTATATTACTCTAGACCCTGTCTTTGCTCCTATTAAACAAGGCCCTGTCTCTGTTTATATTATAATTGACCTGTCTCTGTATATATTAATCTAGAACTGTCTCTGTATTTTAGTAGATGCTATCTCAGTTCTGTGCAAGATCATATCTGTATTTAAATTACATTAGACCCTGCCTCGGTTATTACTGCACTGCACAAGTACAATAAGGTTGAAATTGGCTGGGGTGGATATAGTGAAGATAAGGCAGCAAGATGGTGGGAACAATTATCATGGGTGCCTATTTAGATGTTATGACTTGTCCTTCCTGCATCCCAGATTTGTGTTCATGATCCGCAGACCTCTCATATCTTGCAGCTGTTTAAATTAAACCATTTAACTCCTATTTCCAGGGTCTACTGCAATAAATTAAGGTAAAATACAAATGTAATATAAACAGAGGACAATTACATAAATAACTGAGACAGGACCTAATGTTACAGAAACAGAAACATGGACTAGAACAGTGACAATGAGGCAGGCCCAGTATAATATGAACAGAGACATGGTGGAGAGCAGCAATAACTGAGACAGGGTCCTGTGTTACAGAAACATGGACTAGAGCAGTAACAATGAGACAGGCCCAGTGTAGTATGAACAGAGACATGGTGGAGTGCAGCAATATTGACACGAGGTTGAAGTCCCACAGAACCAGATAAGATATGGGTGGAGATACCTCCTGGTGATTACCACCTATTGCCCTCCCTCAGCTAATGAATCTGTACTCTTTCAACTTTAGCACTGCGTGGAAGAAACACTGAGGGTAGCAAGGGCAATGAATGTGCTGCGAATTTGCAAAATCAATTACCATTTGACAAGACCAAGAATGCCGGAGCTGGATGAGTCCTGAATGACCTGTCTGACAGAATGGACCTGCCACAGATGATTAGAGAGCCAACACGAGGGAAACCCTTACCTGATCTCCAGCCCACCACACTATTGATATAGATGTGATTGACCCCTGCACTGTCCTTGCGGAAACCAAGGCCGGTATTCACACTGAGCACATTCTCCATTGTGTTGTGCGGCACTGCCACTTTGCTAAACGGGATACATTCAGAACAGATCTAGCAGCTCAAAACTTAGCATCAATGAGATACTGTTGATCATTAACAGCAGGATAGTTGCATTCAATCACACCCTGTAATCTCATGGACTAAAATATCCCTCACTCAAACCTTAGTGTGCCTATCCACAGATTCCCGAAGTTAGCAGAGCAGGTAGATGAGGCGGTTAAGAAGGCATATGGGTTACTTGCCTTTATTAGCTGAGACATAAAACACAAGAGCAGGGAGGTTATGCTGGAACTGTATAAAACGTTGGTTAGGCCACAACTGGAGCACTGCATGCAGTTCTGGTCACCACATTTCTAGGAAGTATGTTACTGCACTGGAGAGAGTGCAGAGGAGATTTACCTGGATGCTGTCTGGGCTGGAGGGTCTGAGCTATGAGGAAAAATGGATAGGCTGGGGCTGTTTTCCTTGGAGCAACGATGGTTGAGGGGATGCTGAGGGGCATAGGTAGGGTGGATAGGAAGGCACCTTTTCCATTAGTAGACGGGTCAAAAACTAGAGAGCAGAGATTTTAGATAAGAGGTAGAAGGCGAAGAGGGGAGTTGAGGAGAATCTTTTTCACCCAGAGGTTGGTAGGAATTTGGAACTCACTGCCCGAAAGGGTGGTTGAGTTAGAAACTCTAGTAACATTTAAGAAGGATTTAAATGTTCACTTAAGCTGCCATAGCCTCCAGGGCTATGGGCCAAGCACGGGAAAATGGGATTAGTGTAGTCAGATCTTTGTTTACCAGGGCGGAAACGATGGGCCGAATGGCCTCCACCTGTGCTGTAAACGTCTCTGAGTCTATGAGTCTAACATCCAGCCTAGGAACAATGAGGAATGTAGGCCAGCAGGTCAGAAGCAAGACCAGGCATACCTGAAAATGATGAACCTTCGCTTGAAGCTAGAACACTGTACGTAATGGACAACAGATCAGGTCTGTCCCCTAGCAGCTCAATCAGTCTACTCTCAATCATCAGTAAAGTGACTGAAGGTGTCGCTGACCTGCTCACCAAAGCTCAGACTGGATCCACCAGGATCAGCCAGCATCAAAGCTCATTGTAAACTTGGTCTGAACATGGACAAGAGAGCGAACTTCCAGTCATGATGTATGAGTGCTTCATTACTTGATTTCAAAGTAGCTATTAACTGAGTGTGGCATCAGGAAGCCTTGGAAAGTGTCAGGTCAACGGGAATCAGGGGCAAGTCTCTCCACTGGCTGGAGTCACACCTAGCAAATATAAAGATGTTGTGTTGTTGGAGACCAATCACCTCAGCACCAGGACATCATTCCAGGAGTCTCTCAGAGAAGTGTCCTTGGTCCAACCATCTTCAGCAGCTTAATCAATGACCTTCCCTTCATCACCTGGTCAGGAGTGGGGATGTTCACTCATACTTGCACAGTGTTCAGTTCCATTTATAACCTATCAGATAATGAAACCGTCCTTACTTATTGCATCTCAAACTGGACAAGTTTGCACTGATAAGTTGCAAGTGATATAAGCAGCACTCAAATGCCAGGCAATGACCAACTCCAACAATAAAGAAACCAAACATCTCCCCTTGACGTTCAAAAAACATTACCGTCGCTGAAACCCACCATCAACGTTGTGCAGGTGCCATTGAACAGAAACTGAACTGGACCAGCCATATAAATACTGTAGCTACAAGAGTAGGTCAGAGGCTGGGAACCCTGTGGTGAATAACTCAGCGCCGGATTCCCCCAAGCTTTTCCACCATCTGCAAATCTGCAAGTCAGATGCCTGTTGGAAATTGTTTACTTTCCTTGACAAATGTAACTGCAGCAACACTCAAGAACCTCCACACCAACCAGGGGAAATCAACCCCTTGATAGGCTCTTCATCCAGGAGTTAAACATTCACTCCCTTCGCCACTGATACACAGTAGCTGCAGTGTGTGTCATCCACAAGATGCACTACAGCAACTCGCCAAGGCCTCTTCAACAACACCTTCCATACCTGTGACCTCCACCTCCCAGCATAACAAGGGCAACAAGCACATGGGAACACAATGCCCTGCATCTTCCTACGCATACCACTCCATAGCTGGGAAGTTGGCCTTTGGCGCCGGGAAAGAAGGGATATCTGAAATCTAATTCTGCTGTCTGCACTGAAAATGAATATCAAGTGCTGCGTAGCATATACGGCCGATCCGATACCGTCCTTTCAGGCTACTGCCAGATACCGATTTCTAGCCTAACGTCTTTATTTATAATATTATCTCTCCATCTCACAGAAACATGGAGTAATGCAGCCATAATTTAAACAGAGGCATAGATAAAAGCAAAATACTGCAAATGCTGGAAATCTGAAATAAAGACAGAAAATGCTGGACAAACTCAGCATGTTGGACAGCATCTGTGGAGAGAGAAACAGAGTAAATGTTTCGAGTCCATATGACTCTTCTTCAGAAACATAGCCTAGTGCCGTAGTTACAATGACCACTATAATGTAGACATAGTCAAGATTTAATATAACATAAACAGAGACAGGGCCTAGTGTAATATAAACAGAGAAAGAATCCAGTGCAATACAAACTGAGATGGCTTCCAGTGGAACACTAACGAGACAGGGTCTATTTCAATACAAACAGAGGCCTGATCCAGCACAATAGAAATAATGTAGTTCCCAGGAATTAATAATCGAACAAGGATCCTGTATAACATGGGAGGGACGATCGTGCAGTGGGAACGTCACTGGATCAGTAACCCAGAGATCCAGGCCTGTTCCCTGGGGATAGGGGTTTGAATCCCGTTATGGCAGCATGTGGAATCCAAATTCAATTAATAAATCTGGAATTGAAAGCTCATCTCAATAATGGTGACCATGAAACCATATTCGATTATATTAAACATCCAAAACAAAAACAGAAACAGAAACACCTGGAAAAACTCAGCAGGTCTGGCAGCATCGGCGGAGAAGAGCACAGTTGACGTTTCGAGTCCTCATGACCCTTCAACAGAACTAAGTAAAAATAGGAAAGGGGTGAAATATAAGCTGGTTAAGGCGGGGGGGGGGGGGGGGGGGGGGGGGGGGGGGGGGGTTGGGGGGGGGGGGGAGTGCGGGGTGGTTTGTTGGGACAAGAAGCTAGTAATAGGTGGAGATAACCAAAAGATGTCACAGACAAAAGGTCAAAGAGGTGTTGAATGTGGTGATATTATCTAAAGGAATGTGCTAATTAAGAGTAGACAGCAGGACAAACAACATCCACCTGGTTCACCGATGTCCTTTAGGGAAGGAAACCTGCCGCCCTTACCCAGTCTGGCCTAATTTTTCTATGTTCGTTCATGAGAATGGGGGCGGCGCTGGCTAGGCCAGCATTTATTGCCCGTCCCTAATTGCCCCCTTGAGAACAGCGTGCCTTGTTTGGCTGGGTTTTTATGACAATGGTTTCATGGTCATCATTAGATTTTTCGATTCAAATTTCACCATCTGCCGTGGTGGGATTCAAACCCAGACCCCCAGCGATTTACTAGCCCAGTGAGAATACCAGCACATCACCACCTCCCATACATATAACTCCAGACCCACAGCTTTGTGGAGCCCCATTCTCCAGTTATTTGTTTATTTGTCCACCACCATTTACGACTGGATGTGACAGGACTGCAGAGGTAAATCCGATCGGTTTGAATTGGGAACTTCCAGGCTGTGTGATATAAATATTGGTATTGACTGGTGCAGTATTAATTGAAACAGGGTACTTTGAAATACAAAGAGAGACAGTGTTTGGTCTAACATAAAAATAGATGGAGTCCAATTTAAAAAGACAGAGACAGGGTCCAGTGCAGTATTAATTGAGACAATGCCTGCTTCATAGAATGTGTCCATCAAGATTTCACATCCATCTGCTGGCCAAACTTTGTAATTGCAGCTACAGTGAAAATGTCGCTGTCAGGTTCGATCTTTGACATTATTGTATCAAGAATCCACTTCCCCAGGTGTCACACCACATCGCCTTCTGTGGGAGGTGGTGTCAAAATTTAACAAAATTCAACTAATTGCAGATGAACATGGTTGATTAGCGCACGTTAAAGTCAGCACCAGAGAAAAGCGGCCCAATTCCTGGTGATGTATCTTTGTTCATCTTGATTAAAGGGAGGGATGTTGACCAGGGAGCTGTATAGAGACGGCGGGAGCTTTCATATCCACCTCAACAAACATAGTGTTGGGAAGAGTTTATTGGTTCATGATACCACCTGAAAGACAGTTAGGGTCATTTTCTTCAATAGTTAAGGCCTATGGAGCCTCCCAGGAAGTCAAGGTGGCATCTTAAGTTGAAGCACAAGATGCCATTTTGGTCTGTGTGTGTGTGAGGGAGATTGGGAGGGAGAGAAAGAGCGAGAGGCACATCACATTGTTTGCATCTGAATTTCACGATGATCCAGGACAACCTTCCATCAATGAAAGGTCACAGACACACAATGGAAACAAACCCATTTCAGATGTGCTGATTGCTAAGGAGGCCAATTATTGTGAGGCAGGCTCTGCCACAAGTGCTGCACATGAAGCTACAAAGTGTCGTTGTGGCTTGGTTGTTTTTCCCGGTGTTGGCCTCGATTTCCAAGCCGCTTTAGCCGCTGGTCATCGTGGTTATTCACGCCAACCCACAGGAGGTGTCGCCATTTGTCAGTTGTCAGTTAGTTACACTCAGTTGTGATAATCGATATTTAGGGCCTTCACTTCAAGCAGCCTTGAAGCGGAGTTTTGGGCGTCCCACTGGTTGTCTGCCTCCAGCTCCCTCACCAAACAGAAAGTCCTTGTGTATGTGACCATCTTCCATCCTGCGAACGTTCCCAAGCCACAAAAACTGCTTCTGTTTGATGAATTCTTCAGCCTTGGGAGCTCTGCCTTTGAGAGTATCACTGCAATCGTGACTTTATCCTGCCAGTACATACCCAAAATGCGCAGCAGGTATTGAAGATGGAAATTGTGGAGCTTCTTTACTTGATAGCTGCAAGTCGCCCATGTTTCACAGCCATTCAACAAGGTGCTGAAAACACAGGCCTTATAAATCATCAGCTTGGTCCTAAGGGTGAATTTGATGTTATTCCATGGGCATTTCATGAATCAGGCAAAGGTGGCAGCTGCTTTCCCCATGCGGGTATCAAGTTCTTCATCAAGGAACAGGCTGCCTGTCACCTTGGAACCCAGGGAGCGGAATTTACTTCCATCCGTTTGTTATTTATTGTGATCAATGACGGAAATGCAACACCTTTTCCCAGGACCACGCTTTTCTCCATGCTTATAGTCAGGGAGAACAAGTTACAGGCATGGGAGAGTCAGTTCATCAGTCTTTGTGGATGAGTTTCCGTTTTGATGACAGAGTTATCAGCGTGGAGGAATTCTCTGATCAGGATTCAATGTGTTTATGTCTTCGCTTTCTGTCTTATAGATGGTGGAGCTTGCGGTCTGATCGAGTGTGTAAGTTGACTCCTTCCATATCGACAGGGAAGACAAAGATCAGCTGCATGGAGAAGGTGCCCAACAGAGTGGGGGTTGGACACAGGCCTGTTTCACTCCATTCTTCACTCTGAATCTGTCGGAAGTTGAATCATCAATCTGTACAGCGCACGGTATGTTGTCATGGAAGGAGTGGATGAGACTGGGGAGCTTTGGTGAACAGCCAATTTTCCCAAAAATCTTCTAGAGTCGTGCTCTGCTGACGGTGTCAAGCGTATGGAGCAAATCGTGTCCAGAGTATATCTTCTGACACAAACATCACACTGTGCTTCAGCCTGCACCCAGATGAAGTCTTTAAAGCATGACCCGAGGGCTTCTCCGTGACTCTATGAGTGAGATATCCCTGTAGTTGTTGCAGTCTCACCTGTCGGCTTTGTTTTCAGATAGTGTGGTGATTTTTGCATCATTCACCTCCTGTGGAACGGATCTTATCTTTCAGCAGAGAAGAAGAAGATCGTAAAGGCGGAGAAAGATAAATAATTATCAACACCAACCATTATCAATTCACGAAGGTAAATAATTATATTCAAGAATTATCAATTCACAAAGATAAATAAGTATATTCACCAAATGGCATCGATTCACAAAGATAAATAATGATATTCACCAACTATCATCAATTCACAAAGATAAATAATTATATTCACCAATTATCATCAACCCACAAAGATAAATAATTATATTCACCAATTACCATCAATTCACAAGACAAATAATTATATTCAGAAATTATCATCCATTCACAAAGATTAATAATTGCATGAACCAATCATTTTCAGCATTTTATTCCATACAAAATGTAATTGCGATTCATGAAATATCATTAACATTGATTGAGATCACATTGACCTTTCTGTCAGCAAGGAATCACATCTGTCCCAGAATTCAGTAGGAAATGGAATTAAATCAGACCGAGGGTAATGAGCAGCTACCCAGCAGCCTCTGTGCTTTATTGACAAGTAATCACCTCATCATCACACAGAAACTCCTGATATGTAACTGGAGTGTGTGAGGGTTTGTAAAGTGATGGTATAAATAAAACTACCTGGACCTGACTGTAAGTTAATGTGGCTCTCCAATGAGTAATGTCTGTTACCTTCAATAATTTGGGTGAGGATATGTTGAATGTTTTGTTGTACATGCAAGGACCACATATTTCAAATGTTACAATCCTCCACCCTAAACCAAATTATGTACCCGCTTTCTGTCTGAAAGATGATGATTCACCATCAACAGGGAAGAATCATCAGTACCACAGGGACATCTCCAGCCTTCTCTTGTGACGTTCAGCTTGTTAGCCTGGGGATGGGATACATCCAGAAAATCTGGAGGGAATGAAGGTATTAGACTGACGCAAATGAAATACTGAACCTGCTTCAAGATATAAAGTAGTCATGCACCAAGATGGGTAGGTAGAGCAGCGTTTTTCAGGCGCGCCGATCGATACATCGGCCAACCCATTCATTGATTCCTTAATGAAAATATTCAGACACCCAATTACCATTCATTCCTGCATCACTGCAGTCATCCCTCCATTATTTGGCAGACGGTTGTGTTGTATTAATGTCACTGGACAAGTAACAAAGACACGAATTCAAATCCCACCATGGCAGCTAGTGGAATTTAAATTCAATAATAAGTCATGGATTGAAAGCTGGTCCAGTGAAAGAAACCGTGAAACCACCATCGATTGTGGAAAAAAACTCATCTGATTCACTAATGTCCTTCAGGAAAGGAAATCTGCCACTGTACCTAGTCTGGCCGACATGTGACTCCAGATCCGCAGCAACATGATGGACTATAACTGCCCTCTGAAATGGCCGAACAAGGCACTCAGTTTAAAGCAATTAGGGACAGGCAACAAATGCTGGCCTTTTCAATGACTCCCACATCCCGTGAAAGAGTAAAAGGGCAAGAAAATCACACAAATGTATATGTTTGACTGTTACAAAATGTATCCTCTCTCTGAGTCCTCTCTAATAGTCTGTGTGCAATTCTTTCCATCCATCCATCCATCAGAATTTTATGATGTATTGGAGAGATTCTCCAATGAGCTATTGTTGCAAACAGGGTGTCAGAGAAGCTGGATAACTTTTCTTCCCTGAGAGATGGGAACAGTTCACATAGGTTCACAACTTAAAAAATAAAGCTGACTCCAGTGTTGTTGCTGGGTAGATTTGTGTATAAATAGGACTTGTTGACAATGTTAAGGGTTTGAAGTTGGCTTGCAGCCAAGCGGTCAGCACTGAGGAAACAGTTCTTTGATTAACTGCACAAACTCCCAGATGCTTCCTGTAAACAACATCGGCCATTCAAGCCTCCCTGACTGCAGCCGGCTGGCTTGCTGCCAAATATTGTGTGGGGCAGATTAGCCTGGATATGAATGAACAAAATGGTTTTAGCCATTCAAACAATAAATGTTTCTGTCGCACACGAAAGACACATTTTTAAATGGTATTTCATCTAAGGAAATATTTGACTGAATGCCGTGTTCACTGTGAGATTAAACTCGATCAGAAAATATAAAATTCACCACATGTTACTTAATTTATATTATTTCTAAGTAAAGGGCATTCCAGTTAATACAGCCGGTTTATTAAGAACTTCATGAAGTGCGAGAGAGCGATGTTGATGGCTCCAATCCCCCAGTCTAATGAGCTGAGTAGAATGGCAAAACATTAAAAGAAATTAAATTAAAAGAAAATCATAGAATTGTTTTGAACCTGCAGGAATTCCTTGAATATTCTCCCAGTTGTGCACTTCATTTAGCCTGAGGGGTCTCTTATACCTCATTAGCACCGTCTACTGTAGAGTTTAATTTGTGCTGATTTCGATTATTTAACAGTCCCTCTCATAGCTGCCAATGAGTGGAGAAATGACCAGTTCATGACCCGCTTCAGTGGAAGATAAAATTTATTCTTGTGATATTGTGTAATATGCCGCAAAGCTCTGATATCCTGTGTTCCCAATACGAGTGAATGGTAGACAGTAGGAGGCCAATAAAATTAGCTGCAATGATTTGGATGCTGAAGGATAACTCTTCTGATCTCCGTGTCTGTTCTGATTCATTAACTTCTTTGTCAAAAGTTGATGTAAATGTTACGTTTCTCTATAAACTATAAACTCTATAAACTGAATTATCAGTCAGGCAGGCTTCTTTTATCGCTAATTTTCACAGGGCTGTCAGAGGGTCAGGGGCAGATCGAGAAATCCATTGAGAGGCATTGTATAATGTGAGGAGATTCTTCTTATCTTCGGACCCAAATTGTACAGCGTTAGCCACCCTGGCTGTAAATAGATTCACTTTGTTCATCCCCTGCATTTAGTTACATAAATCAATAATAATTCCTATGACTGATGATGCTTAATTATTGTAATGAGATTTAGACCCGGGTTGCTGCAAAACAGACTGACCTTTATTCCCTGATAATGTAAGTTATTTTTTTAGGTTCAACCCCTTGGGAAGTAGTGTAGAAATAAATGGATTTAATTTACAATGGAATTAGATTTTTATTAACAGAAACTCAACTGCAAATTCACCATTAGAGCCAATGAAGACATTACAGTGAATCCATTCAGCCAAATAACCCAATACAGATAAAATGTCCACTTTTAACAATAACCTATTGTAAATATCTGAGTCCATTCTGTTGGGGATGTGGAAGGTGGGGCGTGGATCGAGTGATAATTGCAGAGTAAACTAAACCGTGGATTATGACGCTCATTCAGAACATAATTCGTTACTGCAATCAGAAACTATACAATTACCAAGTTTTCAAATTGTAGAGTAAAATTAATACAATTAAAACAATTATAATGTATTTCTCCATATTGACGGAACAGCTTTCATATTAACCTAATCGCCCTTCACAATTCTGCTGTGCTCTGCGTACAATTAACATGATCGGGAAAGTTTTTAGGCTGGAAACATTTTGTGATTATGCATGAAAAACGTTCAGTAAGAATATACCGACTCTACAGAATTGTTCAGTTTCAAAATAAATTTTGAATTACTTTTTTTATATCCCTGATACCATTTGCATTGACTTAAAGAGCAGTTTGACATTGCAGTTTGGCAATATGTCTACCCGGTTATTACATTCTTTCTGTGCAGCCGTAACCACATTATTCCTTCAATGTCATTGGGATTTGGATAGCGAGATAATTGTCACTAATCTAATTTTAAACAGTTTACTGGGGGGTGTAATTCGCTGGCAGTAAAGGAATTGTTCTTACATTTTTTTGAAATAGAGATTGACAAGTAAAAGCTTGAAATTCGAACAGATTAATTTAATTGCAAACATTAGTATTAGTTTTGAAATTAATAACAACATCCTGTCTCCCATAGCTGTGCTGTGCACATAATAGAACTATAGGAGAAGAACAGATTATATCTGAGATTCATGCTTAATTCTTATTAAATATTAAATTGAAGAACAAAATCTGGAATCAATTTGCTGGTTATATTTCAGTGGCGCAGATGATCTGAATGAATTATTCTCATCAAATTGTATACTGATCAATTTGGATTTTCTTTCAGTGAACAATAGATTTAACAATTAAATTATAGGGATTGTTATCTAGGAAGCAATTTTATTGATAATAAGTAACTGCCAGGAACATTTGTTTACATATAGCTTGGTTTTAAGACAAGTTTGATTCAGCAAACAGATGATATTACACCTCATCGACAGTTAATGCAATGTGACCCCGGCCAGATTTGAAAGTGTTTCAAATATTCAACTCATAAATTCGTCGTGTGAATTACTCGATGAGAATAGATGGAATTTATGATTCCTAAATCCGTTCAGAAACGCATAGTTTACAATTTTGTTCGTTAAAACAGAGCAGGAGAAGTAAAAATAAAATAGTAACTATTGATCAGATTTAAGTAAAATTGATTTACTTGCCTGGATGTTACCATCTAGTAATTTGAAGTTTATTGTTTAACATTGTTTCAGTGTCAGGCTGATTTAAATAAACCCCAATTATTTCACAAAGTACCAAGGAGAAACAATTTTCAATTATTGAAAACTATTTTTATTATAAAGTAGAAATCAGCTAACAAGAAAATGAATTGACAATAACAAGATAATTAACTTACAATATAATATTAGTGATAATTAATTCAACATAAATGAACTCCAACATTTAAATAGTATACTGGACATTATAGTGAATGCAAAATCTCAAATGATGGAGAGAATTTTTACTTGTATCCAAAATGAATTGAGAAAAGATTACTTTTCTTACTCAGCTGTGCTCAGCTCGATAAGGTGTTTCGCCTCGATGTTTTTATTGGTTATATTTATACCTAAAATCAAATCAAATCAGTGGGTAATCGGTTTTCAATGTGAATGTTTCCTGATTTGTTTAATTCTTACCCTGTCATTGAGTCTTTATTACGGACAACCAATTATCCTGAATCTGTAGTATTTGCTGTGCTCATTTTCAGGGTAACTTAAAACATACATTGTTTGGAGATTTGAGTCAGACGGAGAATTAGATGGACTTCAAAGGGAGTTTTGAAATGAAAATCATTTTAATTTCAAAGAAGTTATAGAATAATTGTAGCAAATTGACCATTGATCAATTAGAATCAAACAGCTTGAATGAAATGGACAGATTGAACAGATCTATCTGCTGGGAACTCGATTGTTGCACCATTTGTGTCTGTTCTGTTTCTGTGCGCGTGGTCACTGTGCTGGGACCAGGAATTTTCATGACTGGTTGTTAACCTTCTGGTTCGTTCTCCTGTATTTCAGGAAGTGCAGTTTGATTTAGTTCTTCACAAAACTTGTATTTGTGAGAAATGTGAAAGTTTGACTTTTTGACCTGGTGCCTCAGAAATGAGATACCCAACCCATTGTGACAGTCAGAAAGGACAATTCAGAAACGACAGACAGACTGTCGAAGGAGGTTTGGTCGATTTTAAGCCAGTGATGTATCTGTCTTGGGAGTGTTCGGTTAGGCAATGCAGAGAGAGTTTTATCCTATTTTAATCTGTGCTGCCACAGTCCTTGACCTATTTGGTTGGACAATGTGGAGGAAGAAATTAGCCTATATCCTATTTTTAATCCTATCATAGGATGCTAAGGTCGCTGGCAAGGCCAGCATTTGTTGCGCATCCTAATTACCCATCCTTGAGGAAGTGTTGAAATGCAACCTCCTTGAATAGCTGCAGGTACACTCACAGTGCTGTTAGGTCGGGAGTTCCAGGATTTTGACCCATTGACAGTAAAGGAACGGCGATATAGTTCCAAGTCAGGATGTTCAGTGTCTTGGAGGGGAACATACAGGTGTTTCCAAGCACCTACTGCCCTTGTCCTTCTAGTTAGGAGAGGTTGCGGGTTTTGAAGGAGCCTTGGCGAGTTGCTGCATTGCATCTTGTATATGGTACACACTGCTGTCACTGTGCATCAGTGGGGGAGGGATTGAAAGTTTAAGGTAGTGGATGGGGTACCAATTCTGTGGGCTGCTTTGTCCTGGATAGTATCGAGTTTCTTGGGGTTTTTTGAAGTTTCACACATTGAGGCAAGTGGAAACTATTCAATCCCAGTCCTGACTTGTGCCTTGTAGATGCTCAGTTTTCTTTGGGCGATAGGTGTTGAATTACTCACCACAGAATTCCCAGCCTCTGACCGGCTCCTGCAGCACAGCACTTATATCAAAACCGGATTGAACCCTCTCCTGGGCATATTTGATGGAACAATGTAGAGAGAGTTTTATTTTATGTCAAACCGATGCTGTACCTAACCCGGAGTGTTTCAGTGGAGAGTTGGCTTTCTGTTGAATCCCACCCTTGTAGCTGATGACAGGAGTGTACTGGAGGATGAGTGGGGGCTTTAATCCATATCTTAACTTGTCCTGTTCCTTACCTGAGAGTCTTTTCCCCGCAGAGGTCAAACAAACTGAATCAGCATCGAACTGTGGGTTCTCTAGCCAGATCTGTGAAAATTAGTTGTTCCATTGCTCGGCACATTAATTGTTTTTAACAATATTTCTGGAGAGAACATGTATAAATTTTAATGAATTAATTATGTTTCAGGATTTTGAGTATCAGAAAATCATTGAACGTGAATGACCTGAACTTGAGCACAATTTCAGAACAAACAGAATCAGGGAGTGACAGTGAGGCTCCAGAGAGCGGCGCCTGTTCTGATCTGATCAGAGGCTGCGAGTTATTTAAACGATTGAAATGGACAATGACCAGGCTCCCGCTCCAAACAACCAGCCGCGGGGGATTTGGGGAAAAGGAGCCGCCATCAAAAACTGAGTCATTCGATTGCCGCCTGCAGGGGGAGGAATGAATGACAGAAATGAAAGCATGAGAGGACATTCGGCCCTTCTATCCTGCCCTCCATTCAGTAAGATCATGGCTGATCTCCCTCGACTCACTCAGTCTCTTTACCACACACCATCACTCGCTCACTCTCTCTGTCACACAGGCTGTTTCTCACACACCTGCACACACTCACTAACACGCACTCTCTCTGATAGACACAAACTCTTTTTCTCTGTCACACACACACAGACACACACACACTCTCTCTCTCATTCTCCCTCTCACACACAAACTCTCTTTAACACGCACACACCCTGCCTCTCACACATTGCCTCACTCTTTCACACACACTCACACAGACACTCACATTCTCTCAGACACATACACTCTCTCAACTACACACACTCTCACACACGTGCACGCTATCTCTCACACACACATGCACTCTTTCTTACACATGCACTCTCACACACTCATTCTCTCTCTCTTCTCACACACACACACACAAGCACAAGCCCTCTCTTTTACGTACACCCTCTCTCCCACACACATTCACACTCTCACACATGCACACACTCTCCATTCTCTCTCTCACTCACACACAGACACATAACACTCTCTGACACACACACACCTTCATTCTCTCTCTCACGCACACACAGAAACACAAACACATTCTCTCTCTCACACACACTGTTTCTCTCACACATGCACTCTCTCTCTCTCTCACACACACCACACTCTCACACACACACACACTCTCTCTCTGACACACACACTGGCTCTCTCTCACACACTCTCACACACTTTTCTACATATCACTCACACCCCTACACCCTCTCTCTCACACACACACACAGTTGCTCTCTCCCTCTCACAAACACAGTAGCTCTCTCTCACACACATTTCTCTGTCAGACACTCTCACACTTATACTCCCTATGACACACACATAAAAACACACTCTCCCTCTCACACACACTCTCTCTCTCTCATTCTCTCTCTCTCTCACACACACACACACACTCTTTCTCTCCCACACACACATTCTCTATTTCACATACTCTCACACGTATACACCCTATCTCACTCACACACACACACACACTGTCTGTCTCTTTCTCTGTCTCTCTCTCTCAAAAACACATACACTTCCACTCTCTCTTTCTCACGCACACACACACATTCTCACACACAAAAGTGGGTTGAAAATACGAACTGTAGAATTAAAATCCGTGAAGCTGCAGGCATGTTTATTGTTCCATTTCTGAGGACCTGTTGTGTAAAATGAAATTACACAGGTGACATGACTATATATGTGGAGAATTTCCAAGTGTTGAACCAAACACAAAGAAACAAGGAAAAGTGAGGGATGTGGCGGAGACCACGGCCGCCTGGATCCACAATACTGGTGCACACTTGGTGCAAGATGCCTGCACGGCCAATCCTGGTTTTGCTGTAACTGTCTCCTCCAGCCCCCTCAGTCTGCCTATTCGCGCACTGACACGGGTTTCTCAAAGAAAGGCATCGGCATTAAAGCAGCTGGCCAGCGATCTACACTGCTGCCTGACTTTACACAGCCGGTGTTACTGAAAGCTGATCAATATGCAGAATCGGGACAGGATCGATGGACAGGAAGAGGAGGAGGTGGAGGTGGTGGAGCCGAATGGAGGAGCCCCCAGCTTGGCTGTGGACAACAGGCAACGGAAAGCTGAGCTGGAGCGGAAAATCATCCAGAGAAACATCGCCTTGATGAGCCTGCAGCACCTGGGCACCCTCACTACCCACAATCACTCACCCTCACTCACCCTCACTCAATCTCACTCCCTCCCTCACCTGCCCTCCCTCACCCGCCCTCGCTCATCCACCCTCGCTCACCCGCCCTCACTCACTCACCCTCACTCACTCACCTTCACTCACCCTCATTGACTCACCATCAATTACTCACTAACCTTCACTCACTCACCCTCACTTACCCTCACTCACTCATCACTCACTCACGCACCCTCACCCTCATTCACTCATCATCAATTACTCACTCACCCTCACTCACTCACCCTCACTCGCTCACTCTCAGTCACTCACTCGCTCTCACTCACCCTTACCCACCCAGCCTCATTCAAACTCACTCACCCACCCACACTCACTGACCCTCACTCACCCACCCTCACTCACCCTCACTCGGGGGTACTCACTCACCCTCATTCACTCACCACCAATTATACACTCACCCTCACTCACTCACCTTCATCACTCACCCTCACTCACTCAACCTCACTCGCCCATCCTTACTCATCCACCCTCACTGATCCTCAAACTCACTCACCCACCCATCCTCACTCATCTACCTTCACTCACACTAAATAACCCATCCACCCACCCTCACACACCCACTCACCCACACTCACATCCCCACCCTCACATAAGTACCAACCCTCACTCACCTACCCTCATTCAATCACCTACCCTCATTCACTCATCCACCCTCACTCACCCACATTCAGACACCCACCCACGCTCACTCACCACTCACCCTCACTCACTCCTTCACTCACCCACGCAACCTCACTCACCCAGCCACCTACCCTCACTCTGTCACTCAGCCACCCTCACTTTGTCAATCATGCACACGCTCACTCACAAGATCACTTATCATAAATCGGTGTGTGGGAGGGCGGGAACAACGGGGAAGAGAGACCTGGAAGCGAGGCCTGAGGCCTAGCAGATCCGGAAAGTGGAGCATGGCCCAAGGGTGCGACGAGCGTCAGTGCAAATGGCAGAGAAGCGGGGTTAAAGCGCAGAGAGCCTGGGGGAAAGGGCAGGGAGGCGGGGGGAAGGGAAGAGAGTCGGGGAAAAGGGCAGTGATCCAGCAGAAGGTACATAGAGATGAGGCAAAGGTCAGCGAGCCGGGGAACGGGCATAGATCCGGGGGAGTAAGTGCAGAGAGCTGGGGGAGAAAGGGCAGAGAGGCGGGAGGGGGAAAGGACAGAGGGGGGTGGGGGAAGGGGCAGAGAGGGAGAAGGGGGCAAGGGCAGAGAGGGGGCAGGGGACAAGGGCAGAGAGATGGAGGGGGGAAAGGGCGGAGAGGCAGAGGGGGAAAGGGCAGAGAGGTGGGAGGGGGAAAGGGCAGAGAGGCGGGAGGGGGAAAGGGCAGAGAGGCGGGAGGGGGAAAGGGCAGAGAGGCCGAGAGGGAAAAGGGCAGAGAGGCGGGAGGGGGAAAGGGCAGAGAGGCGGGAGGGGGAAAAGGGCAGAGAGGCTGGAGGGGGAAAGGGCAGAGAGGCCGAGAGGGAAAAGGGCTGAGAGGCGGGAGGGGGAAAGGGCTGAGAGGCGGAGGGGGAAAGGGCAGAGAGGCGGGAGGGCGACAGGGCAGAGAAGCGGGGTGGTGGAAGGGCAGAGAGGCGGAGGGGGAAAGGGCAGAGAGGCGGGAGGGGGAAAGGGCAGAGAGGCGGGAGGGGGAAAGGGCAGAGAGGCGGGAGGGGGAAAGGGCAGAGAGGCGGGAGAGGGAAAGGGCAGAGCAGCGGGGAGGTTCAGGGCAGAGAAGCGAGGGGCGGGGGAAGGGCAGAGAGATAGCCCGTGGAGTAAATGCAAAGTGCTGGGGGAGAAAGGTCAGCGAGCCGGGGGAAAGGTCACAGAGTCAGGCGAAAGTGCAGAGGGCCTTGGAGTAAGTTCAGAGAGCTGGGGGAGAAAGGGCAGAGAGTCGGGAGGGGGGAAAGGGCAGAGAGGCGGAGGGGGGGAAGGGCAGAGAGGCGGAGGGGGGAAAGGGCAGAGAGTCAGAGGGGGGAAAGGGCAGAGAGGCGGGTGGGGGAAAAGGCAGAGAGGCGGGAGGGGGAAAGGGCAGAGAGGCGGGAGGGGTAAAGGGCAGAGAGGCGGGAGGGGGAAAGGGCAGAGAGGCAGGGGGGGAAAGGGCAGAGAGGCGGGAGAGGGAAAGGGCAGAGAGGCGGGAGAGGGAAAGGGCAGAAAGGCGGGAGGGGGAAAGGGCAGAGAGGCGGAGGGGAAAGGGCAGAGAGGCGGTAGGGGGAAAGGGCAGAGAGGCGGGAGAGGGAAAGGGCAGAGAGGCGGGAGAGGGAAAGGGCAGAGAGGTGGGAGGGGGAAAGGGCAGAGAGGCGGGAGGGGGAAAGGGCAGAGAGGCGGAGGGGGAAAGGGCAGAGAGGCGGAGGGGGAAAGGGCAGAGAAGCGGGGTGGGGGAAGGGAAGAGAGGCAGGAGGGGGAAAGGGCAGAGAGGAGGGGGGGAAGGATAGAGAGCCGGGCGAAAGTGCAGACAATCTTGGATCAAGTGCAGAGAGCTGGGGGAGAAAGGGCACAGAGGCAGAAGGGGGGATGGGCAGAGAAGCGGGGGCAAAGGGCAGAGAGGCGGGAGGGGCAAAGGGCTGAGAGGCGGGGGGAAAGGGCAGAAGGGAGGGGGGAGGGGGCAGAGAGGAGGGAGGGTAAAGGGCAGAGTGGCAGGGTTGGAGCGCGCAGAGAGGCCGGGGGGAAGTGCAGAGAGGCGGGCTATAGCAGGGAGAACCGGGTGAAAGCAGTTGCGAGCCGAGGCCCCAGGCGCCCTGGGCCCCACTCTCTCTATCTCTCTCTCTCTCTCTCTCTCCCTCATTGTGTCTCCTCCTCCTGAAATCCTTTCTATTCCCGGGGAAAGGCGCTAAGTGCCTGGGATAGAAGGGAGACAATGTCTCTGTGCGCTTCTCCCCGGCTCCCTGCGCCTTTCTCCAGCGGGTGTTCGCTGCCCCTCCAATCACAACCTGTTTGTCTCCCACTTTTACTGCTGATAGGCCCATTAGTCAGCCTATCAGCCGCTAACGGGATGGAAGGCCCGCCTGTGATTGGAGGAGCAGCTCCTTGCAGATATCTTCAACTCCACTTACCCGCCTTACCAGCATTTTGAACAACGGCTCCAAGGTCCATAAAGAGGGGCTTCGGGGGCCACAATCCAGCCACGGGACACGGATGGGACAAGCCCGTAGTAAAGGAAAATAAGGAAATGGGCAGAGAAGTTGCACAAATATTTTGGCCTTAACGAGGTGGTTGCTAAAATAGCGGAGGCATTGGTTTTAATTTTCCAAAATTCCCTAGATTCTGGAAAGGTCTCATCAGATTGGAAAATAGAGAATGAGGCTTTTATATTAATTAAAGGAGGGAAAGGGAAAGCAACAAACTACAGGCCAATGAGCTTAACATCTGTCAGAACAAAAATGCTGGAATCTATTGTTATGGAGTCTATCACGGGTCACTCAGAAAATCCAAATGCAATTATGTGGATCCATCATGGTTTTGTGAAAGGGAAATCATGTTTAGCTTATTTATTTGAGGCCTTTCGAGGAAGCAAAAAGGAACATGAATAAAGGAGAACCTGTGGATGTGCTGTGCTTGCGCTCCCAGAAGGCATTTGACAAAGTGGCACATCAAAGGTTACTACACAAAATATTGGTGTCGGCTGTAACAGTTCAGCAAGGGTAGAAGTTTGGTTAGCTAACAGGAAACAGAGAGTTGGGATAAGTTGTTTATTTTAGGTTGGCAAGATGTGACAAGTGAAGTGCCATAGGGATCAATGATGCAGCCTCAACTATTTAAAATTTATATCAATGACTGAACGAAAGGACTGAATGAATTTGCTAAATTTGCTGATAACACAAAGATAGATTGGAACGTTAATGGTGAAGAGGGGATAAAGGTCAGCAAAGGGACATAGATAGGTTAAGTGAGTGGGCAAAAAAATTAAGATGCCGTAAAATGTGGAAAAATATAAACTTGTCCACTTTGGATTGAAGAATACAAAATCAGCATATTATTGAAAGGGAGAGAGATTGCAGAACCCTGAGGTACAGAGGAATGTGGATCCCTTGGTGCATGAATCACAAAAAGTTATAACACAGGAACAGCAAGTGATGAGGAAGGCAAAGGGAGCTTTGTCATTTATTACAAAGGGAATAGAATATAAAAATAAGAATGTTTTGCTACAGTTTAACAGGGCGTTGATGAGACCCCGTCTGAATTACTGTGTCCAGATTTGGTCTCATTTAAGAAAGGATATAAAAGCATTAGAAGCTCTTCAGAGAATGTTCATATAAATGATACTGAGAGGTGTTGTCGGTTATCTCATGAGGAAAGTTTGGAAAGGCTGGGCCTGTATCCATTGGAGTTTAGAATAATGAGAGCTGATTTTATTGAAACATATAAGATCCTGAGGGAAATTCACAGGGTGGATGCTGAAAGGATGTTTCCCCTTGTGAGAGAGACTAACGATAGGGAACACGGTTTAAAAATAAGAGGTCTCTCATTTCAGACGGAAATGAAGACATTTTATTTCTCTCTCAAAGGTCGTGAAACTTTGGAACTCTCTTGCCCAGAGAGCGATGGAGGAGGAGTCATTAATATTTCCAGGCAGAGGTAGAGAGATTCTTCATTGACAAGGGAGTCAAAGGTTAGCGGAGAATAGGTGGGAATGTGGAGTTAACGCCACAATCAGATCAGCTATGATCGGAGTGATTGGTGGAGGAGACTCGAGAGGCCGAATGGCCTACTCCCGCTACTAATCCGCATGTTCATATGTACATACGATTGGAAAATGTTGTACTTACTGTAACTGCTATTCAGTTTAGAGTTCTGTGGTCATTATATAGGTACCATTACAAAGGTACTTTCGAAGGGTCGTTGCTATTCTTTGTTTTGGGGGGACGTGGAGAGGGGAGGGGGCATCAGCCAATTTGAACAGATCCAATTTCCAAACTGCAATGATATGAATGACGAGACAATTTCTCTATCACCAAGTGCTGTTGATTGAGAAATAAATGGTGGCGAAATAATGGGGGAAATCCTCTGCTCTTCCATTTTAATCCACTGAAAGGTACGTCATTCAGATGACATCAAAATGTTCTATTTTAGTCATGGGATAGAGGCGGGAAAAGAGGTGTGGGTTTCTAAAGAGGGAACCGACAGATGAGGATCACCAAATGATGGAAATAATAAATGATCAAATGTGGATGTGGGTTTTAGTTGGAATATATTAGGATATGTTTAGAGTTATAGTCAAATTTTGAGTTGTTTGGTTACTTAATGATCACAAATCACAGAGTCTAAATTTTTCAATCGGCCATTCTTTCCCAGCGACACCGTCTTCGCCCACTCTCTACAGCCTGGTCTCCTCCTGTCAGCAACACAACCCCGAAGGCTCCGTCACCTACGGCTGTTTGGCCATGGACTACTCCCCAGAAATCACCAGCCTGACCTGGAAGAAAGATGGGCAGCAGATCACCACTGGATTTAAGACTTACCCGTCAGTGAGAAACCAGAAGGGAACCTTCACCCTGAGCAGCCAGTTAACCATCACCGAGTCAGAGGGAGAATGCAGCAAAATCAAGTGTGAGGTTCGACACAGCGGTTCAGACAAGAGCATTGGAATGCAATGTAAGTGTTGGGGAACCTGTGAGAAACAGAAAGGCTGTGATTAACCTGTATAGGGCCTTGGTTATAACACATTTATAGTGCTCTGCATAGATTTGATCCCTGCAAATTCTAGGGTTAGTGTCTATTAACGGAAAAGAACCTATTAAAATATAGGAATTAATTGTGTCTGTTATCAATTTCTTCTCCCAGAAATGTTTAACCTGTGTTTCTTGAATGTCCTCCTGACATCGTCCCTCCAACTATTCTCCTCACCGTGAGTTCCCGGGAAGAAATCACAACCAACAAATTTGCCACCGCCGTCTGTTCAATCATCGATTTCCGACCAAATCCAATCACCGTGAAGTGGCTGAACAATGGACAACCCATGGATTCAGGAATTGTCACCTCTCCCGCCTTTGAAGTGAACGGGAACTTCTCGGCGACCAGTCGGCTGAAAGTCTCCGCTGGGGAATGGTTCAGCGACGCGGTCTATACCTGTCAGGTCACTCACCAAGGGGTCACCCAAAGTCGAAACGCCACCAAGTGTGAGGGTAAGAAATACAAACCGAGGAAGCAATAGATCATTCTGCTCTCCGATGTTACTCAAATCAGGAATTTATTGGAGTTAGTAGACGGAACAACTTCTAATTTACTATCATGTAGTTATTGTTTAATTCCGATGTAATGGCTGCATTCGGATTGTTCACCATTCAGGATTTTATCACGTGACGTCTCGACATTGACGTCACAGAGTGAGTGAGGTGGACTTGACATTAGCTTTACCCTGAGTCAGCTGATCATATTTGGAGAGGCAGAAGGTGTCTGGAACCCTTCACTGGTAACAGCTTCGGGAGAGAGTGTTGGAAAGTGCATCCACCCTATTTATAAAACGGCTTTCAGTACTGCATTCCAGGGCCCAGGAATGGTATATTTGTATTGGGACTGGGACAACATAGATTCACGAGAATGTTTCCGGGGGTGAAGGACTTAAATTATGAGAACGATTTACAAAGGCCAAGCTGGTTTTCCATTGTGTAAAGAAAATTAAAGACGATATTTAGAGGTTGATATGTCCAAGGTGATTTATTCTCCTTCAGGGAGTGAAGGCTGAATACTGCTGTCCTGATTCTGAATGTGAAACTTTGGTTGATTTTCATTTCTGTCTCACAGGTGATTCCCACTGCAACGATCCCACAATTACTCTACTGCCACCGCCAATAGAACAGGTCTTACTGGAGGCGACCGTGACCTTAACCTGCATCGTTTCTAATGCTCCTTATGGAGTCCTCGTGTCCTGGAAACAAGAGAAGAAGCCTTTGAAATCAGAGATCGCCGTCCAACCGGGAGAGGATCCCGACAGTGTGGTCAGCAACGTAAACATCTCGACACAAGCCTGGCTGAGTGGGGCTGAGTTCTACTGCGTGGTGAGCCATCAGGATCTGCCGACTCCTTTAAGAAGTTCCATCCACAAGGAACCAGGTAAGCGGTGAGATTGAAGCAATAAGTAGTTCAATGTGTCTATTTCCAGTGTAAGTGTAAGAATCAATATTTACTATTCAGTGTATTTATGGTCTACTCTGATTAGCAATTTCGCCAACTAAACGCTCTGGGCCTGTGGACTTTCAGGGGGAAATTGATAAGTAGATGAATGAACAATGAACTGAAGGCTGTGCCATTGGGTTTAGATGAAGCAAGATGGGAGGAGCCTGGTGCGAAGCTGAAACACCAACACAGACCAGTTGGGCCGAATGGCCTGTTTCTGTGCTGTAAACTTTGAGAAACTTTCTCGTCCAACCCCATAAGTTCTCAGGGAAAAGGATTGTATCCACCTCTGCCCCGAGCTGGAAAACCGGACAGATCCCAAAGATTTTTATTTATTAATTCATGGCATGTGGGCGTCGCTGGCTGGGCCAGCGTTTATTGCCCACCCCTAATTGCCCTTGACAAGGTGGTGTTGAGCTGCCTTCTTGAACCGCTGCAGTCCATGTGATGTAGATACACCCACAGTGCTGTTAGGGAGGGAGTTCCAGGATTTTGATTCAGCTATAGTGAAGGATCGGTGATATATTTCCAAGAAGTGGATAATGAAAGCCCTTAATATTCATCACAAAACACGTTTCTCTCACATCTAACCAGCGGTTTCATTGTCTACGAAATTATCCAGTTTATTGACATTTATTGTACATTTTCTGCAGCTAAAGACCTGCGGGAACCGTCCGTGTCTGTCCTCCTGCCCTCGGCAGAAGATGTCTCCGCTCAGAGATTCGTCTCCCTCAGCTGCTTAGTGAGAGGTTTCTCACCCCGAGAGATCTTCGTCAAGTGGACCGTCAATGACAAGCCGGTGAATCCCGGGAACTACAAGAACACCGAGGTGGTGGCGGAGAACGGCAATAGCTCCTTCTTCATGTACAGCCTGTTATCCATTGCAGCGGAGGAGTGGGCCAGCGGCGCTTCTTACTCCTGTGTGGTGGGACATGAAGCGATCCCCTTGAAGATCATCAACAGAACGGTTGATAAATCCAGCGGTAAACCGAGTTTTGTGAACATTTCCCTTGCACTGATGGACACCGTTAATTCATGTCAATGAGAATCTCTCAGTTACATTTCAAACTTCAATAAAAAATAATAAAGTCCTTTTCTCCAATCGTGATTTAAATGCACAGTCATTTAATCAATGTTGTTTTCCACTTTTGCTAATGTTAGAGCTGTTTAGTTAAAATCGGATATTTACAGGGCTCACACCCTAGACTTGTACACCCAGTGCTCCCAGATCAGATACACCCTGGGTTAGAGACAGAATAAAGCTCATTCATTACGGGATTCTGCAAAATAACATCACCAACTCTCCTCCCACTGAGGAGAAATCTGACCATTCCCATTTCCAACAAACAAACACAGCACATTTAGATCTCGGTGTTCCTGCTTCTCTTATTATCCATCCCTTTAAAATAGATGTCAGCTTTAAGCTGCTGCACCACACCCACTGGGAACTGAAGTGGTGTCGCACAGAAACATGTCCCAATAATCCCCCATCAGGGAGAGGGGGAAGAGAAATTGTTAGCCCACTGCACCTCCTCTTCCCCAACAGAGAGAGGTGGAAGGGAAGTTGTTAACCCACTGTACCCCGACTTCGCTAAAAGAGAGTTGGAGGGGAATTTTTTAACCCACTGTACCCCACTTCCCCAACAGAGGGAGGAGAAGGGAAATTGTTAACCCGCTTTACCCCCACTTCCCCAACAGAGAGAGCGGAAGGGGACATTGTTAACCCACTGCACCTCCACTTCCACAACAGCGGGTGGGGGGGAATTGTTTAGCCACTGTACCCCACTTTCCCAACAGAGAGTGGGGAAGGGAAATTGTTAACCCGCTGTACCTCCACTTCCCCAACAGAGAAAACTGAAAGGAAAATTTTAAGCCAATTTTACCTCCACTTGCTAAACAAAAAGACGAGGAAGGTCATTGGTTAACCCGATGTGTCTCCACCTTCTCATCAGAGAGAACCGAAAGGGAAATTGCTTAGACAACCAGACAGAGCAAAACTATTAGCTCACTGGACCCTCACTCACCGAGCAGTGAATCTGGAAGGGAATGGGTCTCTACTCAGTTACCAACAGTCCAAGTCGGCTTCCAGCTTACTGGCCACAGATTTTAAACTCCCATCATGCTTAGGATGTTGTAAAAACATATATTTATGCAACATAATTTGAAGATGTTTTAACACTCTTGTTCCTGTTAAGATTATGCTAAGATTGATTTCCCATAATCCGAATCTAAACTGGTGATTGACTCCTCCCTGGGTTGTTCAAGGTGCTGTCCCTGAATTTTATGAGACAGATGGTTGATTGTTTGCATTCGTTCACCTGATATCACCTTGCATCTCACAGAAAACACGTTTTTCACAGAACATTGAAAATATTCACCAAAACTTTCACCATCAAGGTCAGACTCGATCATTGGTACTGGTGAAATTCGGAAAAATAGTAAAAATACACACAGCTGACAAAAATGGACAGACACAAACACGCGTACACACACACAAATGCACAGACACACAGACACAAACACACACAGGTACAGGCAGACACATTTACACCCACACATGCGCAGTCACACAAACACAGGCAGACACACATAGACAAATACAGACACACGTGCACACACACGTGCACACACGTGTGCACAATCACAAACACATGGGTGCAGATGCACAAACATACACAGACACACACGTACATAAAATCACACACATAAGCAAATACACACGCACACAATCACACACATGCAGAAATACACACACAGACACACTCGCTCACACACATACCCACAAACAGATAAAACCAGACAAGCAGACTCATACAAGGACACAAAGCACAAATGTAACTTTTAGCATATGCATTATCACACGTTCACAATGACATAAATACAGACATAACACTATCGTACACATTAAAACAAATGCATGGACACACATTAACACATGCACACATATGAGCAGGCGACACCCAGACACAAAAACACAGAGGAACAGACTAACACATTCACAGACACACATGTAGACACAAACATGAATATACTCATACACACTAGAAAACAAAAAACAAACGTTAGTACATATGAAAACATAAACACACGTTGATACATAGTTCTAAATATCGATCAACACACAAATGCACATATTAAAAACTCTCTCTCTCTCGCTGTGTTACACCCACACACACATACACACACAGATGCTGTGACACAGACATTAATATGCTGACATATACGTGGAACACAAAAAGAAACATTAACACTCATATTAGCAGGCACACATTAAACAGGTAAACACACATTAACACAGATAGTAATAAGTAAATATGGAAATCAAAACATAAACACACACAATAACACACTCATACATCCACATTGGCAGAAAAACAAAATATACGTTAAGACGCAGACACAAAAATACACAAATCAGCACACATTGGCACATGAACACACATATTAACACATATGCACACCTATGGACACACAAACAAACAGTAATGCAAAGTGCGACATACTCATGCAGACACACACAAAAGCTAAAGCACAACACAAACGCCAGGCGATTGAAGAAAGTATAATTCAAATGTACTTTTTAAAGGGCATATCTTCTGGCGATTGTCTCTATTACCCAATAAACACACTGAAAATATGCTCTTACTGAGAAACTGATTTAAGTTAATGACGCACCAAACATTCCCATCACAAATAAACAAACAAGATGGGAAATCGCATCCGAGATTTTAAAAAGCAACGTTCACAGTTTCCAAATAAGTTGCTCAGTGAATCTCTCCCGATACCCATCATAATATTCTCCAATAATAGATCGTATGAAATTGTTCGAAAATGAACTGATACTGGAGAAATGTTGCCATATTTTCCGACACGGACTGTACAAAGATTGCAAAGGAAGAACAACTTTGGAGATAGTTACAGAAATGGGTTACTGAGTGTCACGAACTTAATAGTAGATATACATTGAACATTGAATACATTAATAACTTAGGAAAGAGTAAAGGAAATGTTTAAAAAATGATATCCTAGATGAATAAACAATCTTAATTATATCTCCTCGGCTATATCCCTGTAGATTCCACAGATCGCATCTGGACTGAAGACTCTGAGGATGATAACGGCAATATCTGGACAACCGCTTCTACATTCATCATCCTGTTCTTCCTGAGCATTTTCTACAGCGCTGCCGTCACTCTGGCGAAGGTGAGAAGATTCAATCCATTCACACTTCAAACTGACAGGAGCGGTTTGAAAAATCTCTCAATGTTTCATTGATTAAAACTCTAACTAGATCATAAACATCTGCTTCATTATTTCATTCTCTTTTACAGATCAAGTGACCGGTTGAATTTTGGACACCGTAGATTTTCCTCAGCTCTTTATTGAGATCTCTGTATTCCGAATTTAAAATATGTCCTCTCGTTGACTCTAAAAATGAAATACCTTCAGTTTATGTTTCCGAATTTGTAACGGAGACAATCTTGGACGATATTTCCGTTTCTCTGTTTCAAATGTGCGAGATAATTATGATTGCATTGCAATAGCAGCATATAATTTCCCAGTAGTTTGAATTCCCTGTGTAAATAAGTAACTTTTCTCTTTCTTCATTCACAATTATTCCCTTCCCTTTATATTGAGCTCCTGTTTTCTCTTTCTGGTCTCTGTTACAGTTGTACACACAGTTGGCAGCTCAGAGCGAATGTGCTCTGTTCTCAATGTGACTCACAGTCATTATATTCACTTCAGTTAACTTTAAAATAAACTTCCCTGTAAAATGTTCTCTGAAATTGTTAATAAATCATGAATGTGAAACGAACTGACTTTGCTGAACTCCTTTCTCCAAGGCCCATCGACACCGCTCCATTTTCCCTATTACACTGTTTTCCCCCCTTTCCCAGGCAGGTATTTTTAACCAGTCCTGTCTGGGATGTGAAACAGAAACAGCAAATGCTGGAAAAACTCAGCAGGTCTCACAGCATATGTGGAGACAAAAAACAGAGTTAATGTTTCGAGTCCTTCTGACTCTTCTTCAGAACCCAAAGTCCTTCAGTGAAAGAGTCACCGCGCTACCCAGCGACCCATTGGTGTTACTACAGCTTTACCTCTGCCTTTTTATGGCAAACCCCAAAGCAGAATGATTGCACAGCGAGGAGAACCTCGGTGATTTCACTCATACTCAGGCCTGTCACAGTCACATGTCAGGTAATAGTAAACAGTAGGGGTCTGCTTCATCAGATGCCCATACAGGACAGCATATGGAGGACTAAAGTTTCCTTTACACTGTCCCATTAAACACTCACAGTGTCCGTGTAGCAGGGGTTAGATAGGGAGTAAAAGATTTTTTTTCTCTTTATCCTTTCATGAGATGTGGGTGTCGCTGGCAAGGCCACCCAGAACAGCCCGGCTTCCGAGGCCAATTCAGAGGGCAGTTAGGTCACATTGCTGTGGACCTGGAATCACATAACAAAAACAGAATTACCTGGAAAAACTCAGCAGGTCTGGCAGCATCGGTGGAGAAGAAAAGAGTTGACGTTTCGAGTCCACATGACCCTTCAACAGAACTGAGTGTAGTTAGGAGAGGGGTGAAATATAAGCTGGTTTAAGGTGGGGGGCGGGGGGAGAGAAGTTGAGGGTGGGGTGGTTGTAGGGACAAGCAAGCAGTGATAGGAGCAGATAATCAAAAGATGTTACAGACAAAAGGATCAAAGAGGTGTTGAAGGTGGTGATATTATCTAAGAAAAGTGCTAATTAAGAATGGATGGCAGGACACTCAAGGTACAGCTCTAGTGGGGGTGGGGTGGAAAGGCTGACAAGGTCTTAGTTGTAGATTTAAAAATAATGGAAATAGGTGGGAAAAGAAAAATCTATATAAATTATTGAAAAAAACAAAAGGGAGGGGGAAGAAACGGGCTGGGGATGGGGGGAGGGGATTTTAAGATCTAAAGTTGTTGAACTCAATATTCAGCCCGGAAGGCTGTAAAGTGCCTAGTCGGAAGATGAGGTGCTGTTCCTCCAGTTTGCGTTGGGCTTCACTGGAACAATGCAGAAAGCCAAGGACCGACATGTGGGCAAGAGAGCAGGGTGTAGTGTTAAAATGGCAAGCGACAGGGAGGTTTGGGTCTTTCTTGCGGACAGACCGCAGGTGTTCTGCAAAGCGGTCGCCCAGTTTGCGTTTGGTCTCTCCAATGTAGCGGAGACCGCATTGGGGGCAACGAATGCCGTAGACTAAGTTGGGGGAAATGCAAGTGAAATGCTGCTTTGCTTGATGTCGGCCAGGCCGGATAAAGATGGCAGATTTCCTTCACTAAAGGATATTAGTGCAGCAGATGGGTTTTTACGACAATCGGTGATAGTTGTCATGGTTACCATTACTGAGGCCAGTTTTCAATTCCAGATTTTATGAATTGAATTCAAATCCCAGCAACTGCCATGTTGGGATTTGAACCCATACCGCCAGAGTATTCGCTTGGACTCTCTCTCCCTTGTCCAATCAAACACTCACAAGGCAGAGACGTCACAGGCCACCTTCTCAAGGCAATTAGGGATGTGCAATAAATGCTGGCCCAGACAGCCACGCCCACATCGCATAAATGAATAACAAAAAGTACACATATAAGATAGAAGGAACAGCTGACACAAACCCAAGGATGACTCCCAGAAGCTGGGGCTGCTCTGACAAAGACACATTATCGAGCAGTAATCCTGCAAATTATTACCACAGTTTGGGGTTTATCAGGATCACCAGGGAACACAAATCGTGGAAATTCTCAGAACCTGCGGCCTGCCTGACGCAACAAACTACTGAACTCACTCAACATTACCCCAGGGATCCTCTCTCCCTGCTCCATTCCCTCTGATACAATCCTCCTGAACTCACTGAATATCACCTCAGGGACCCTCTCTCCCTGCTCCATTCCCTCTGATACAATCCTCCTGAACTCACTGAACATCACCCCAGAAATCCTCTCTCCCTACGCCATTCCCTTTGATACCATCCTCCTGAACTCACTGAACATCACCCCAAGGATCCTCTCTCCCTGCTCCATTCCCTCTGATACCAGCTCTGACGCGAAGCTTCAACTCTCACTCCACTGATTTGCCACTGTGTTTTCAGTTTTTAACCAATAATATAAACTCTCTGTTTAAGCAGTGTGGACATGAGCAAAGAACCCTCATTCCCACACAAGGCCGAGGCGGTGAATGTGCTGAATCCTGTCCACTCGGACACCAGGGGCGTTATCACTGTGCTTTAATCAACCAGAAATTGAACCCGGGCCGCGGCAGTAGAAGTTCCGAACCCTAGCCACGAGGCCAGCAAGGAGGTTACCCCTGCAGTTTGATAAACGATACTTTTGCCATTTTTTTTTTCATTTTACACCACTTTCTCCAGAGGCAAAATGACCTATTCAGCCAATTAAAACAACCACTGCCATTGGCTAGAACATGAAATTGACAGGTTGGTGAAATAGTACCAAAAGCTGTGAAATGCAAAATTCAATTTCCAAAACCCACCAATCAAATCACTGCGGTTCTTGTAAATCTTTTAAGGCAGCACACGACTGATATTCATGACGGAAAGTAATTGACCAACACAAAATTCTTCCACTTTCATGTCATATTTTTTAATTATTAATCTCCACCTCAGACATTTCCAGTTCGATTTAATGCCCACAAGGAGCTTTAACTCTGTTTCTCGTTGCACTGATTATGGCCGGCTTGCTATGCATTTCATGTTTTATTAAAGCCAGGAATTGGTGCTCTAATAAAAACAGGGGGCGCTGAAGTTCACAGCAGGCCTGGCAGTATCTGTAGAGACAGAAACTGAGTTAACTTTTCCAGACAATATGATGTCTTGAGAACTGAAGGGAGATAGAAATGTGATGGGTTTTATGCTGCTGCCGAGGGAGGGTGGAGCAGATGGAGCAAAATAGAGGGTCAGAGATAGGTTGGAGGTCAGGAGGGATTCAATGACAAAAATATCATGGAACACAAGTCAAAGGAAATGTTTATGATATCATTAAAGACTAAAGCATGTGTTAATATCTAAACAAAGGTCAGCACTGACTGGAAGCAAAATAGCAGAATGTGTTAATAGCAGGAAAAGGGTCAGCGTTGTCTGAAAGCAAAACGTGAGAACAAGACGCAGACTGGCACTTGGGGTGGGGGTGGGGGGGGGGGGTGGGGCTGCAGGGAAATTAAAATGGAGGATGGAGTTCATAATGTGAACTTGTTGACCTCAATGTTGAGTCCAGAAGGCTGTAAAGTGCCTAATGAGAAGATGAGGTGCAGTTCCGCCAGTTTGCATTGGGCTTCACTGGAACATTGTAGAAGGTCGAGGACAGAAATGTGAGCGTGAGAGCAAGATGGTGACAGGCAGGCCTGGGTCATGCTTGTGGGCTGTGAATGTGTTTGGCAAAACAGGCAGTCAGTCTGTGCTTACTCTCCCTAGTGTAGAGGAGACCACATTGTGAGCAGTGAATACAACAGCCTGAATTGTAAGAAGTGCAAATAAATCTCTGCTTCATCTGGAAGGAGTGTTTGGGGCCTTGGACGATGAGAAGGGAGGAGGTAAAGGGGCAGGTTTTGCACCTCCTGCGATTGTATGGGAAGGTGCCATGGGAAGGGGATGAGGTTTTGGGGGTAACTTTTTCAAATCAGTAATTGGTTTCTGGTTGTGATATTTTTGCACAACAGCGAGACCGGGGATCAAACCTGGGCGATGAGAGCGCCGAATCCTAACCACTAGGTCACCAGGGTATTTGTGTAACATCTTGTTTCGCAAATGCAGCTGTCAACCCAAACATTGATGGTTTGATAACATCTAGGGCCAGTGGATTCACCCTATTCCGGCTTCTACGTATATTACTGACATAGTTCTGCGTTGTGTCCTTTGGCTACAAGAAAATATTGTCCAAACTTTGCCAGCCCTGCTGTTATCCCAAGTACCTTCCCAGACAAATAGTTTTACGAATGTTTATTTCAAAGAAAATAAGATAAATTAGATCAAACATATGCATAACATTCAACCCATTAGAAATATTGGGTTCAAAGCAACAAATAGAAATTGATTCTATGATTGCACATATCCATAAGACCATAAGACATAGGAGCAGAAATTAGGCCATTCGGCCCATCGAGTCTGCTCCGCCATTCAATCATGGCTGATAAGTTTCTCAACCCCATTCTCCCTCCTTCTCCCCGTAACTTTTGATCCCCTTACCAATCAAGAACCCATCTATCTCGCTCTTAAATACATTCAATGACCTGGCCTCCACAGCCTTCTGTGGCAATGAATTCCATAGATTCACCACTCTCTGGCTAAAGAAGTTTCTCCTCATCTCTGTTCTAAAAGGTCTTCCCTTTACTCTGAGGCTGTGCCCTCGGATCCTAGTTTCTCCTACTATTGGAAACATCTTCTCCACATCCACTCTATCCAGGCCTTTCAGTATTCTGTAAGTTTCAATCAGATCCCCCCTCATCCTTCTAAACTCCATCGAGTATAGACCCAGAGTCCTCAAACGTTCCTCATATGTTAAGCTTTGCATACCTGGGATCGTTCTCGTGAACCTCCTCTGGACCCTCTCCAGGGCCAGCACATCCTTCTTGAGATACTGGGCCAAAATTGCTCACAATATTTTAAATGTGGTCTGACCAGAGCCTTATGAAGCCTCAGCAGCACATCCCTGCTTTTACATTCTAGTCCTCTCGAAATAAATGCAAACATTGCATTTGCCTTCCTAACTACCGGCTCAACCTGCAAGTTAACCTTAAGGGAATCCTGGACTAGGACTCCCAAGTCCCTTTGCACTCCAGATTTCTGAATTCTCTCCCCATTTAGAAAATAGTCTATGCATCTATTCTTCCTACCAAAGTGCATGACCTCACACTTCCCCACGTTGTATTCCATCTGCCACTTCTTTGCCCATTCTGCTAACCTGTTCAAATCCTTCTGCAGCCTCTCCGCCTCCTCAATGCTACCTGTGCCTCCACCTATCTTTGTAGCATCTGCAAACTTAGCCAGGACGCCCTCAGTTCCTTCATCTAGATCATTATCGAACTGGAACATACCATCGCATTGAATGAATCCACTGTCTGTTTACATGTTCCTCAGTGAAAATGTCAATCATCCTTTACTTTATGGCATACGGGCACTGAAAGCAGCCTGGATTCAAAGAACATGTGAAGATATGAACTAGGAGCAGGAGTAGGCAACTCGGCCATTCAAGCCTGCTTTCCGCCATTCAATAGGTTCATGCCTAATCTGATTGTAATCTCCCACCGACCTCCCGATAACTTTTCACCCCCTTGTTGCTCAATAATCTATCTAGCTCTGCCTTCAAAACATTCAAAGACTCTGCTTCCACTGCCTTTTGAGGAAGAGAGTTCCAAAAACTCAAGACCCTCTGAGAGAAAAAAAATTCTCTCATCTCTGTCTTAAATGAACGATCCCTTATTTTTAAACAGTGATCTCTAGTTCTATGTTATCCCACAAGAGGAAACATCCTCTCCACATTCACCCTGTCAAGGCCCCTCAGGACCTGAAAGATTTCGGTCAAGTTGCCTCTTAGCCTTATAAACTCCAGCGGATACAAGCCTAGCCTGTCCAGCCTTTCCTCATAAGACAACCTGACCATTCTTGGTATTAGTCCTGTAAACCTTCTCTGAACTACTTCTAACGCATTTACACCTTTCCTTAAATAAGGAGGCCAATAATCTACACAATACTCCAGATATGGTCTCACCAGTGTCCTGTACAACTGAAGCATAATCTTCTTACCTCAATTCCCCTCACATTAAATGATAACATTCTATTAGCTTTCCTAATTACTTGCTGTACCTAATAGTTCAGCTTTTTAAAAAATTCTTTCAGACCTTCTGAATCGCTTCGCACATCCCGAACCTATACTCCATGTTCCATCCTTGTTGCCCTGATCTGTCCTAAATCTCTTTACAGTCTATATACTCCCCTGTATCTTCCCCAAAGCTTACATTTCCATCGCTTTCATCAGCTAAACTTTAACCACAGGCACCAGCCATGACCGAACCCACAGCACCTGGTTTCCGAGATCAGTATTTTAACCACTGGGCTATGCCAATGGCTCTGGTATGTACAAAAAGGTCAATCCCGTCGTGCAACTTTTAAGCCGGCTGATTTTCTCTGTACCATTTACCATGAAGATACGTAACGAAAGTGAATAAAGTTTGCGATGGTAAAAATGCATTTAATCGCTCAGGGAACTGAACCACACTGACACATGGCGAGGAACACACACAGACATAGACACCAATAGTGACAGAGGCCGAAGGAGAGACAAACATTCAAAAATCAAGGATGTCGCCAAATTGGCTCCATTTTTGTTCCATTTGCAACTGCAAATTTGGCGAATGCCTACGGAAATGAAAAATACACGGGATCATTTGAAAGATTCTTTAGTCAATTTCATAGATAATTAATTCTGTAACTTAAGCAAATTGATATAGGGTGTGAAAAGGTATTGGAGGTACTGGCAGGCTTAAAAGTGGACAAATCTCCAGGCCAGGGTGATCTGTGTCCCAGACTGCTGAGGGAGGCAAGGGAGGAGATCACAGGGGATCTGACCTAAATTTTTAATTCCTCCCTGGCCACGGGGGAGGTGCCAGAGGACTGGAGAACAGCTAATGTGGTTCCACTATTTAGGAAAGGTTGTAGAGATAAGCCAGGGAACTACAGGCCAGTGAGTCCCACGTCAATGGTAGGGAAACTATTGGAGAAAATTCTGAAGGAGAGTATCTATCTGCACTTGGAGAGGCAAGGTTTGATCAGGGATATTCAGCATGGTTTTGTCAGAGGGAGGTCATGCCTAACAAATTTGATTGAATTTTTTGAGGAGGTGACCAGGTGTGTAGATGAGGGGAGTGCAGTTGATGTAGTTTATATCGATTTCAGCAAAGCCTTTGACAAGGCCCCACATGGGAGACTTAGAAAGAAGGCGAATGCACATGGGATACAGGGTACTTTGATAAGGTGGATTCAAAATTGGCTTAGTTGAAGGAGGCAGAGGGTGATGACAGAAGGATGCTTTAGGGACTGGAAGCCAGTGTCCAGTGGCGTACCACAGGAATCTGTGCTCGGTCCCCTATTATTTGCCATTTATATAAATGACATAGATGACTATGTGGGGGTTAGGATTAGTAAGTTTGCGGATGGCACAAGCATTGGCCAGGTGGTTAACAGTGAGGTTGAGTGTCTTGAGCTACATGAAGATATAGATGGGATGGTCAAATGAGCAGAGAAGTAGCAGATGGAATTTAACCCTGAAAAGTGTGAGGTGATACACTTTGCAATGAGTAATTTGATAAAGAAGTATTCAAAGAACAGAACGGCACTAGGAAGTTCTGAGGAACAAAGGGATCTTGGCGTGTGTGTCCATAGATCTCTGAAGGCGGAGGGGCACGTTAGTGGGGTGGTGAAAAAGGCATATGGGACACTTGCCTTTATCAATCGAGGCATAGATTACAAAAGTAGGGCGGTCATGTTGGAGTTGTATAGAACCTTTGTGAGCGCCACAGCCGGAGTACTGTGTGCAGTTCTGGTCGCCACATTATAGGAAGGATGTGATTGAACTGGAGGGGGTGCAGAGGAGATTCACCAGGATGTTGCCTGGTATGAAACATTTAAGTTATGAAGAGAGGTTGGATAGACTTGGATTGTTTTCATTGGAGCAGAGAACACTGAGGGGTGACGTGATCGAAGTGTACAAGATTATGAGGGGCATGGACAGGGTGGATATGGAGCAGCTGTTCGCCTCAGTTGAAATGTCAGTCACAAGGGGGCATAAGTTCAAGGTGAGGGTCAGGAGTTTTAGGGGGGATGTGAGGAAACACTTTTTTACCCAGAGGGTGGTGACGGTCTGGAATGCACTGCCTGGGAGGATGGTGGAGGCGGGTTCCCTCACATCCTTTAAAAAGTACTTGGATGAGCACTTGGTTCGTCAGAACATTCAAGGCTATGGGCCAAATGCTGATAAGTGGGATTAGGTAGGTAGGTACGGTGTTTCTCACGTGTCAGTGCAGACTCGATGGGCCGAAGGTGTGATTCTGTGATTCTGTGAATTCATTCCTAAAACAGGAACAGTGAGAAATGTAGTTTGGTATGATTTGATCCTACATCAGGAAAATCCAAACGATTTCCAACCCATTTCCTGAGCAACTCAGCTCTGTACTCAGGCGCCATGTGCCTCTTAATGCTCTGTACACAAAATCAAAGAATGGCTATAGCAGAGAATGAAGACGTGGCCCCACCTATTCCCTGGCTGGCCTGCAATTCCTACTGCCTCTTTTCGATCTTTCCTCCAGAATGGAGCACTGTACTTGTACCGAGCACACACTAAAGGATTTGGCTAAATTGACTGAAAATATGAACTGTCTGAAACTCTGTCAAACCCCACGCCTCCATAGAAACTGGAGCTTAAATCCAGCGCCTTCAGCCGTTCAGCTTCGCCACCACGATCAATTCCGAAATTGTCATTGCCTTGACAGAAAATTTCAATCATCCTCCACTTTGTAGCATATGGGGACTCGGTAATGGAACAGTCTCCACTGAAAAAAAACATACAGAAAGAAACAATTTCCTCTTGCATCTTTCCAACCTGCTTTTTCTCTCTGAACTTTTTTAATATGAAGCTACACAACTAATGTGAATGAAGTTTGCGATGGTAACTGTGTCCACCCCCTCGTGGAGCTGAACCACATTGATTCATTCCTGATCCGAACCACTCGCTGTGCAACACAGAAGCCCCTTTAAAATTGCAGACTTTATTTTCTGTTATCTCTCCTCTCCGACCAAAATGAATCACTTCACACTTCCTCCCATTAAATTTCAGCTGCCACTTGTCCATCCAAATGGATTTGTTGAAGGGGCCGAAAGGAGAATCGACTCAAACTGGGAATGAACGAGTGAGAATGAAAGATGAAGTGACGGGTTTTAAAGATCCTGGGGGAAAGAGACTCCGGGATCAGTTCATTGTGACAGTTCACACAGCAACAAGAAAACAACATTCCCTGATGAGGGCCAAACCCGGGCGGCAGGAGTGGGAGCGCCGAATAACAGCGTATTTACATAAAACGCAGAAGACTTGTTCAGCCAATAACAGCATCGAGTGTGTTCGACATTAACATGAAGTGAACAGTGAGGGGAAAATAGTGCCACAAGCTGCGGATGGACAACTTTCAATTTCCAAACCCACCAACAAAATCAATGCGGCTCCGCTGAAACTTTCAAGGCAAATATTGATCCTTTATAAGGTTCACTAATATATTATTGCGCCCAGCGTGGGACTCGAACTCACGACCCTGAAATTAAGTGTCTCATGCTCTACCGACTGAGCTAGCCGGTCCTTTATAAGGTGCCGTTCCCAGAACTATCCACAGTCCTCCAGGTGTGATCTAACCAGGGCTTTGTCTCGCTGCAGCAAACCTTTCCCTCTTTTCTATAACAGCCCCTGTAACAGGTTGTATAGATTGTACAGAGCGACTGAGAAAAATGAGGACATGCTTGAACTGAATAAACTTCTTTTGAACGTTCGGTATGAAATCAGCTGCATAAGTACATTTCTTGATTCAAAAACTATATGAGAATCTCGAGTCCGACTCTTGATGTCATTGGGTCAGGGAAACTTTGTTAATGATCACACAGTGCGCATGGGCACTGCAGAAACTCCTGCACCTCTTTCAATATTGTTTCTCTTCACTCAGAGTTTACAAAAGGGAGTTGGACAATAACTTGAAAGCAAGAAAAACCAAGATTATGGAAAGCTCTTTGTAAAATGCTATCATAGACACGATGGGCCGAATTGTCTCCTAATGTGCTGTGTAATTTTATGATGACATTGTTGGATCAGTCTGACTCCAGCATTCCTATTTATAACAGCTGAATCCATTTCTTCAAAACAAAGACCCAAAGTGCTGCTGCATGGCCGCACAGGTTAACATTGTGGACAGGTCCATTGTGATCTCAGCAGTCTGTCGTTTCTGTGGTGTAGTGATTATCATGTGCACCAAACACACAGAAAGTCCTTCATTCGAAGCTCGGCAAAAAAGAAGCTTTGCCAAAAGCCGTTTGTAAAGTGTGAAGGGAAGTTCTCTAATTTACTTGTGTTATGAAAGACAGCATCATACAGCCACGCGACACGTCTTGTCGAGGTGAATAACATCCAACAAAATAAAAACAGCCGCCATTCCACCACACACGAACCACTGGAAGTTATTGAACATTTTCAACCGTCACTCGGCAGGCCGATTAGTAGTTTGTGCAGTCAACAAAAAAGGATTATTGATGCAGATTAACATACTTACTCCCCGTCTCAAAGAGTGGCTAACAGCAATGTGTGCTCCTGAAGAAAGGTGCAAGGATACTGTAACTGAAACTGAGGAAATGGCAGACATGCTGCAGAATCACTTTGCATCGGTCTTCAGAATAGAGGAAGAGGAAAAACTACCAGGGAGTCGAGGAAACCTAGACTCAGTGTAGGTCTGGTGAAACCCCTCCTTTCCTATTCAATCGGGAAAGAAGAGACATGACGGGATTTAGGCACCAGAATGTAAAAGATGCCATGAGCCTATTTGAAAGAAGAGCAGGGGAGTTCTCCCCGATTCCTGGGCAATGTTTATCCCTCAATCAACTGTTTCCATGTATCCACAATGAATGTCCCACTCTTTTGTTTGGAAGAAGGAAACTTTTTAGAACAATTGCTAATGTGGTAGCGACGATCTGAAGTTTTAAGTGGGTATCTTGCCAAGTTGCTTTGCATCAGCTTCTGTGGTGTACTTGTTCAGTATTTTGGCTATTTGGTTGGTGGTTCGAGTCCATCCACGGGTTGAGTTTTCACTTCATCGGCATTCATTCCCCCACAGCTCTGGGTTGTCAGGGTCCACTTTACCTGCAAGAAAATATTTCACAATCGAGGAAAGTGTTTCTGTTATTTAGTGAATTCCCGCACAAGCAGTTTTTTTTCTCATGTATATTCACGTCAAGTTTAATGATAAAACGATTAGACCAATTAGACCAACCATGTACCGATATCTAACCCATTGGAAATCTATGAAGTCATTGGATTCAAACAAGCCCATTCACTCCTCCTCCTCCAGCTCCACAGTGAGTGGGACAGGGAAAAGCAGAAAAGCAGCAATATTCCGGCCCCACACTCTCCAATCACCCGCTGCCAGCAGAAAGCGGTGACAGCAGCTTCAATCAACGGGTTACTGCCCATCCCTGGGACGCAAGATACTCCAACCCGGGCTAAACCTCCCAATACACCGAGCACAGGTTCAGGGAAACACAGATAGATTATATCCCGGTCACTAAACCTCCGAGCGTCATTTACAGAATACCTGAGTGAGTGAGTCACAAATAAAAACAACAACTTTCTAAATCTTTTCACTACGAAATTCTTTCCTTTCATTTAAAAACTGACTGTGGTGGACCTGAAAATGAGCACCATGGGATTTGTATTACCGACTGACTTGTTTTCCATTGTTTGTCCATCAGGCTTGCAATTCAACTTGTGTTGGAGATTGAAGCGAATCTGATTTCAAAATGTGGCCACAAAGCAGGTAAATATTAAATCCAGGAACAGATCCTGAGGAAAATGGATCACAATGTTTGGAAGGAGGTGCAGCTGGGAAGCAGAAGCTGTGAATGATGTTATTGATGATTGAGGGGAAAGCATTGGAATCTTGGGCTTCTGGTGGTCAATTTCCTTCTCTACCATTGCATTCAGACAGTTATCTCATTGTGATAAGGGATATGGACATGTCATCACCACATGTCCCGCTAGCTCAGTCGATGGAGTTTGAGACCTTGAAATGTCCTCGGTTTGAGCCATTCCTCCAAGGTATCACGGGGCTCAAAGTAACTCAAAGTAAGCACTCCATTATTCATATCACAATTGCTGGTTTATGAGTTAAAACTGCCCCCAGCTTCACTGGAAGCACGGCAGACATGTGGTCCAGTGTACAATGAATGATGATATTTGAAGGGGAAATTTCCAGTCAAACCGCTGCACCAGCAAAACTGCTCAGAGTCAAAGAGTTAGAATCGACATTTCGTGGGGAACTGAGAGAAGTGAGTGCAGTTCAAACACAATCCAGCTGAGAAAGATCAGATTTATATGATTAGGGGAAAGTATTGGAAAACTCCTGCTGAACCTTATTCACATCAAAATGAGCGAGGAGGAAAGATTGGATAGGATGGGTCTGTTTTCTTTGAACAGAGGAAGCGAAGGAGATTTAATTGAGGAATATAAAATTATAAAATCGAGATGGAGAAGATAGAAAGGACTTATTCCCGTGAGCAAAGCGATCAATAACCAGGGGCATGGATTGAGAAAGAAACAAATCTTCATATTCGTAAAGTGCCTTTCACCACCACCGGAATCCCAAAGGGTTTTATAGACAATTATGTACTTTTGAAGTGTATTCACTGTTGTAATGTAGGAAATGAAGCAAACTCCCACAAACAGCAGCGCATTGATGACCAGATAATCTGTTCTTGTAATGTTGATTGAGAGATAAATATTGGACAAGAAAAGGGACCCTGTTACAGAGTCATAGAGTCATAGAGGTCTACAGAACAGAAAAAGGCCCTACAGCCCATCGAGTCTGTGTCGGTCAAACAAGTACCTAACTATTCTAATCCCATTTTCCAGCACTAGACCCAGAGCCATGTATGCCATGGCATCGCAAGTGCACATCCAAATACTTCTTAAATGTTATGAGGGATTCTGCCTCTACCACCCTGTCAGGCAGTGAGTTCCAGATTCCCATCACCCTCTGAGTGAAAAAAATCTTCCTCACATCCCCTCTAAACCTCCTGCCCCTTACCTTAAATCTATGCCCCCTGGTTATTGATCCCTTCAACAAGGGGAATAGTTCATTCCTGCCTACCCTATCTATGCCCCTCATAATTTTATACACCTCAATCATGTCCCCCCTCAATCTCCTCTGCTCCAGGGAAAATAACCCCAGTCTATCCAATCTCTCCTCATAACTAAAACTCTCCAGCCCAGGCAACATCCTGGTAAATCTGCTCTGCACTCTCTCTAGTGCAATCACATCCTTGCAATAATGTGGATTCCAGAACTGCATGCAATACTCTAGCTGTGGCCTAACCAGCGTTTTATACAGTTCCAGCATAACCACCCTGCTCTTATATTCTATTCCTCGGCTAATAATGGCAAGTATTCCATATGCCTTCTTAACCACCTGTTCTTTGTCAAAATTGTGATTTGGGATCTTGTACATCCAAGGGCAGACGAAGCCTTAGTTTAGCATCTCGTCAAAAAGGCATATTACACTCGAAAGTGCGGGACTCCCTCCGTATTGCACTGGAATCTCAGCCTAGACGGTTATGCTCATGTCCGACAATGGTATTTGAGCTCACAATTTTCCAAGTGAGAATAAAGGGCGGTACCAGCTGACCCATGGCAGACTAAATAATTCAAATTAAAGTATCTGGTGGAAGAATTAGAGAAAAGCTGTAGAGTAATTTATTTCACACAGAAGGTGGTGGGGGTCTGGAACTCATTGCCTGAGCTGATCATAGAGGCAGAAACCACCATTGAAGTAAAGGAACTAACACATGGAAAAGCATTTGTGGTGCTGTAACCTGCAAGGCTATGGAGCAAGAGCTAAAACATGGGATTAGACTGGTTTGCTCCTTTTGTACTGGCATGGACATGATGGATCGAATGGTCTCCTTCTGGATCATAAAGATTTCTGTTTCATTGTTTCAATGCTTCAATTGATGATTTTCTTTCCCCTGTGCCGGTTGTGCATTTGCTCAATTAAATATCTCCATAAGGCAATGGAGGAGAAGGTTTCAGATTCCAACGTGGAGCAGAAGAGAAATGGATCAACAGTAAAATAACACATTTCCAATCAGAGCGGAAATAGGTGACAGAAACAGAATGATTCTCCCACCTTTAGTTTCTTCACTAGTCCAATTCCCATTCCATTCCATTAGCATTGCTTTTGCCTGGCATCCTCATCCCTGGTGTTATTTATTCTCTTCTGTCTTCCACCCAATCACAAAACTTCTCTCCTGCTATTAACGTCTTTAATAATAGCTTCTAACTTTTCCCTTGACATCTGTCAAGGTCACCATGATTTTCGGAAAGGGGAATCATGTTTAACCAATTTATTGGAGTTCTTTCAAGAAGTCACACGTGCTGTGGATAAAGAGGAACCAGTGGATGTACTGTACTTAGATTTCCAGAAGGCATTTGGTAAGGTGCCACATCAAAGATTATTGCTGAAAATAAAAGCTCATGGTGGAGGGGGTAACATATTGACATGAACAGATGATTGGCATGAATGGGTCATTTTCTGGTTGGCAAGATGTAACGAGTGGTGTGCCTCAGGATCAGAGCCAGGGCCTCAATTTTTTACAATTTATACAAATGACTTGAATGAAGGGACGAAAGGTGTGGTTGCTGAATTTGCTGATGACACAAAGAAAAGTAGGAAAGTGAGGTGTGAAGAGGACATAAGGAGGCTAAAAAGGGATATTGGCAGGTTACGTGATTGAGCAAATATCGGGCAAATGGAGCATAATGTGGGCAAATATGAACTTGCCAAATGTTGGCAGGAGGAATAAAAAAGCAGCTTATTACCTAGATGGTGAGAGATTGCAGAGCACTGAGATGCAGAGGGGTCGTGGTGTCCGAATGCATGAATCACAAAAGGTATAGCAAGTAATTAGGAAAGCTAATAGAATGTTATCCTTCATTGAAAGGGGAACTGAATACAAAAGTTGGGAGGCTATGCTTCAGTTACATAGGGCAGTGGTGAGACCATTTCTAGAGTACTGTGTCCAGCGCTGTTCCCCTTGTTTAAGAAAGGATGTAAATGCGTTGGAATCAGTTCAGAAAATGTTTACTAGACTAATACTTGGGATGGGCAGATTGTCTTCTGATGGAAGGGTGGACAGGCTAAGCTTGTATCTGGAGATTAGAAGAGTAAGAAGCAACTTATTTGAAACACATAAGATCCTGAGGGGTCTTGAGTAGGTGGATGTGAAAAGGATGTTTCCTCTTGTGGAAGAATCTTGAATTAGGACTCACTGTTTAAAAATAAGTGCCGCTCATTTAAGACAGAGGTGAGAAGTCTTTTTTTCCTCTCAGAGAGCCTTGAGCCTTTGGAACTTCTTTTCCCGAAAAAGCGATGGAAGCAGAGTCTTTGAACATGTTTTTTCCTTTGAAACGGAGGTAGAGAGATTCTTGATAAGCAAGGGGATGAAAAGTTATCGGGGGTAGACAGGAATGTGGAATGTGGAGTTGTGGTTACAATCAGATTAGCCATGATCTTATTGAATGGCAGAACAGGCTTGAGGGACCGAATAGCCTTCTCCTGCTCCTAATTTGTATGTTTCTATGTTCGTATGTTTATATGTTCGTTCCCTCTCCTCCTTTCCCTGTCTGTGTACTTTCTTGAAATTTATAATACCTTTCTTTTTCTACTTCATTTGATAGTTCACGGACCTGCAGAGTGAATGTTTCAGTTCGCTGGCTTTTTATCCAAACTGGAAGAATTCAGAGATTCAATAGTTTAGCAGTAAGGACAGAGTCAGGAGTAAGAGAGAGTGAGAGGAGGGAAGAACAAATGGTCTTGTGATAGGAAGGCTGGAAAGATTAAATGACAAAGGGGGTGATGATTCAAGGTAAGATTTGGTGATAATGAGACAAATAAATAAACTAATAGGACAGATGAAGAGACAAAAAACACGTCCAGAGGGTGTTCAAACGATAACAGCAGAACCATTACCAACACCTACTGTCCGAAAAAATTGGAGTGTGGTTATGATCTGAAATTGTTGAAGTGACTGTAGAGTCCATCAGGTTGTAAAGTGTCTGATCAAAGATGAGCTGCTGTTCCTCGTGCTTCCATTGAGCTTCATTGGAACAGTGCAGGAGGCCAAGGACAGAGAGGCCAGGGAATGATCAAGAGCTAGGATCACGCTTGAACACTCAATGGTGATGCTCCACAAGTCGCCCATGCCAGATTAAGTATCCTCAGTGCAAAGGAGAATGCATCATGAGCAGTGAAAACATGATAATGAATAGCAAAGAGTAGCAATCACTGTGTCACCAAGAAAGTGTGTTTGGGGCCCTGAAATGTGGGAAAGGAGGAGGTGAAAGGGCGGGTTCTGCATCGGCTGTGCTTGCATGGAAATGATTCACTGTGATGTTCATAAGAACATGAGAAATAGGAGCAGAGGGAGACCATACGACCATCTGAACCTACTCCACCATTAAATGATCTTGCACATCCATTGAATCGTTTAGTATACAAAAAGTAATGGATTTCTATTTGAATATACTCAGCAAGAGTGATATATTCAATTTATTTTCATCTGGAAAATGCACAAAGTGCACATGAATTGCAAGTGCTCCCTTTCGCTGCTTGGTAATAAGATTAACAACTTAATCTGGCCTTGTGTCACCGCACTGAAATCCTGCCATTCTCAGACACGCTGTTCTTCATGTCATAATTGATGGATAAACAGTCCACTGTTCCAAGGTAAGACAAGTTTGTAGATGCTCTGTAGTGTTACAGACTAGCTCATTGGGTCTGCTCATTCTATCCCATCTTATATTCAGCTAATGGGGAAAATGAATAAAATACTGAAACATACTGCGATTTGCGGACAGTGGTGAGTTCGGTGCTCAGATTAGCTCAGGTCTCCATATTTAGAACGATGAAAGAAGCGAGCGATGGGGGCGATGCAAGAAAGGTTTATTGGACTAATGCTACAACTGACAGGTTACACCTATCAAGAAATATTGAACAGGCTGGAGACGTTTTATGTGGAAAAGTGAGTGAGGGGTGACTCGATCGAGGAATTTAAGATCACATAACTGTTTCTACAGGCCAGACAACTGAAAGGTGTTTCCACTTCTGCAAGGGCGAAAATAAATATAACTTAGTAATGAATCTAATGTGAAGTTCAAGAGAAGCTTCCTTAACCAGAGATAAAAACGGACAATGCTGGAAATACTCAGCATATCTGGCCGTATCTGGGGATTGAGAAACAGACTCAACGTCCGTCTAATGATGCAGTGCAGTTCTAATGAAAAGTCATAGACCTGAAATTTAAGTGATGTTTCCCTTTCCACAAACACAACAGATCTGCCGAGTGTTTCGATTCAACAATATCGACTCTCAATGGCTGTGTCGGTACCCAGCATTGTCCGCGGGGAAGAATGTGTCCTATCCAGACGACAGGGGGCTGGCTGCGCAGGCGTACTACCGAGCTGGAAGTTGGGCATGCGCAATGCGGTCCCTGATTGGGGCATGCGCAGTGCGGGTTGTGCCTGGAGTGAGACGGAGAAGGGAGAAACAGTCGAGTGAGGTTGAGTAATGGGGTCGCTGGGTGGGTGGAGAGAATTAGAGCCAGGGGAGTGGGCGGGGAGGCCTCATAAACACCCGGAGAATACCTCAAACCCCCACTTAGAAGCTCCCGATCCTGTGTTTGCGCGGGATGGGGCGACAGTTGTTGGCCTGCTCTGGGTCACAGGCCTGAGTTAACGGCCGCCATCTTTCCCAGGGGCGAGATGCAGCAGGGCGCATGCGCGGTCGTCCCTGTCAGCAGGAGGAGAGGATGTTGTGAATTTCTATCCTGGACTGGGATGGATTTTGGAAACTCCTTTTACAGGGGGTGAGAAGGGGTGAATTTCCATACAGCAAACTCAAACGAAAAGTAATGTTTGTCTCTTCTAAATTTCTATCCTGGAAATTTCTATCTTGGACTGACAATGAAGGTCTTTGTAAATTTGTTTTACAGGGTTATTAGAAGTGGAGAATTGACAGACGGGAAACTCAAACCAAACGTCACATCCAGATCTGACAGAGTCACTCGATTCATCAGAACCTGAATATCATCAGCATCTGAATGTGGAATGAAAAAGGTTTGTCTGTTCTGTCTGTGGAAAAGCACCAAGACGCACAAACCCTGGGTTAGACCACACCTAGATAATACGTTCAGTTTTGTGCAACAAACTAAGGAAGGATAGAATGGTCTTGGAGAGAGTGTAGCACAGATTTACCTGAGTGATACCTGAACTCCAAGGGTTTAATTACAAAATGAGATTACAGGAAATACCCATAGAGTCACAATGGCACAGAGGAGGCCATTTGTACCATTTAGCCCATGCCAGCTCTCCAGAGCAATCCAGTGAGACCAATTCCCCTGCTCCACATCCCTGTATCCTTGCAAGTTTATTTCCCTAAAGTGCCTATTCTCCTTCACATCCCCCTCTATCTCTTCCCCAAAAACTTAAATCTGTACCCCCTTGTACAATCAACTGATGGGAACAGATTTTCTTTGTCCACCTTATCTAAAGCTCATAATTTAGTATACCTCTTTCAATCTACCCTCACCTCTTTGCTAGAACCATTCGTTTAAATCTCCTCTGCGCCTTCTCAAGGACCTTTACATCTTTCCTGAAATGTGGTGATCAGAACTGGACACAAATACTCGGGTTGTGGCCTAACCAGAGCCTAACAAAGATTCAGCATAACTTCCTTGCTTTTGTACTCAATAGCTCTATTTATGAAGCTCAAGATTCCATATACCTTGCTAACTGCTCTCTTAATCTATCCTGTCACCCTCAAAAAATCTCTGCACATAAAGGGCCAGATCCCTCTGACTCTGTACACTGTTTCGAGCTGTGCCATGAGGCCACTATTGTCTTTCTCTCTCTATCCTTCCTGTCAAAATCCATCACCTCGCTGTGAAGGTTGTAATCTCTGAAATTTGGAAGATTGAGAGGTGATTTGATTAATGGTTTCAGGATGTTAATTGGAATTGACAGGGTAGATAGAGAGAACTATTTCCACTGGTTGGGGAATCTAGGACAAGTGGGCGGAGTCAAACATAGAATCAGGTTCCAGCAGCTTTTCAGGGAGAGAAATGTTGTTGCAGAAACTCCTGAACTCGATGTTGAGTTCTAAAGGTCGTAAAGTGCCGAATCAAAAAATGAGCTGCTGTTCCTGGAGCTCCCACTGAGCTTCATTGGAACAGTTCAAGAGGCCAAGGACAGAGAGGTCAGAGTGGGAGTGGGGCGGAGAATTAAAATGACAAGTGACTGGAAGCTCAGGGTCAAGCTCACAGACTGAACGGAGGTTGTGCCACAAAGTGATCACCCAATCTGTTTTTCATCTTCCCAAGTATAGAGCAGACCAGATCATGAGCAGTTAATACAGTAACTCAGCTGCAAGAAGTACAAGTAAATCACTGTTTGTTTCATCCCACAAAATCTCAAATATAACCTGAAGGAATATATTTGGAGAGGAAAGGATACAAAGTAAAGCAAACCGACTGCCAGAATATTAAATTTCACCCTAGCCATAAAGATTGTGAACATCAGCAGAAATCAACCCTAATGTCAAAATCAACGTGGTTCAGTCCTCGATGTGATTAACAGCAGCAATAACAGCAGTATCCTGCAGTCACTTGACAGCTCACTGGTCTGCCTGCAGGTTGGATGAACGAGTGAAGCTCTTTTCACATTCAGAGCAGGTGAACAGCCCCTCCCCTGTGCGAACTCGCTGGTGTTTCAGCAGATCCCTTGTGCTTTTCAAATTCTTCTCGCAGTCAGAACATTTATACAGTCTCTCATAAGTGTGCACTCCCTGGTGTGCCCGAAGGTGTGATAAAAATCCTTTCCCACATTCAGTGCAGGTGAACAGCCTCTCCCCTGTGTGACTGTGGCATTGAGTTTCCAGATCTCAGTCAAAGAGTCACAGAGGTCTACAGCACAGAAAAAGGCCCTTCAAACAAGTACCTAACTATTCTAATCCCATTTTCCTGCACTAGCCTTGTATGCCATGGCATCGCAAGTGCACATCCAAATACTTCTGAAATGTTATGAGGATTTCTGCCTCTACCACCCTTTCGGGCAGTGAGTTCTAGATCCCCACCACCCTCTGGGTGAAAAAATTCTTCCTCACATCACCTCTAAACCTCCTGCCCCTTACCTTAAATCTATGCCCCCTGGTTATTGATCCCTCCACCAAGGGGAAAAGTTCCTTTCTGTCTACCCTATCTATGCCCTTCATAATTTTATACACCTCAATCATGTCCCCCCTCAATCTCCTCTGCTCCAGGGAAAATAACCCTAGTCTATCCAATCTCCTGTCATAGCAAAAACTCTGCAGCCCAGGCAACATCCTGGTAAATCTTCTCTGCATTCTCTGTAGTGCAATCACATCCTTCCTATAATGCAGATTCCAGAACTGCACACAATACTCTAGCTATGGCCTAATCAACGTTTATACAGTTCCAGCATAACCACCCTGCTCTTATATTCTATGCCTCAGCTAATAAAGGCAAGTATCCCATATGCCTTCTTAGCCACCTTATCAACCTGCCCCGCTACCTTAAGGAACCGGTGAACATGCACACCTAGGCCCCTCTGATCCTCGGTACTTCTCAAGGTCCTTCCATTCATCTTGTATTCCCGTGCCTTGTTTGACCTGCCCAAGTGCATCACCTCACTCTTATCCGGATTAAATTCCATTTGCCGCTGATCAGCCCATCTGACCAGCCCGTCTATATCCTCCTGTAATCTCAGGCTTTCCTCCTCACTATTTACCACCCCACCAATTTTTGTGTCATCCGCAAACTTACTGATCAACCCTTCTACATTCAAGTCTAAACCGTTTATATATATCACATGACAGATAATTTAATTCCTTTCAAGATCGCCACATTGACACAGCTTCTCCCTAGTGTGATTGCACTTGTGTTTTAACAAGAGAAAGGATCAGTTGAAACCTTGACAACACGCAGGACACATGCATGGTTTCTCCCTGCTGTAAATGATGCTGTTTGTGGGGCTGAAGCGAGTCACAGTCCCAGTGACCAGGAGAGAAAATGATTTACTCATTAATTTTATTCTACTAGAGAAGAAAAAATATTCCACAGAAAGTGGAATTGTCTGCTCTGAATTTCTATCCTGGATTGACAGGGATGACTTTGTAAACTCCTTTTCCAGGGCATAAGAAGGGAAAAATTTACAGACATGAAACTCAAATCAAACATCACGTCAAGATCTGACGGTCACTCGATTCACCAGGACCTGAATATCAGCAGCCTTTGAATGTAGAACGAGAAATTTTTGCCTATGGAAAGGATTTAAAACTTCAGTGTGACTGGAAAAGCAGCGAGACACACACACACCAGAGTGAGAGTGTTCCAGTGAACTGACTGTGGAAAGAGCTTTAACCAGTTACACAGCCTGAAAAACATCACACCATTCACAGCGGAGAGAAAGCGTACCCCTTTTTCTGTGTGTGGACGAGGCTTCAACTGATTATTCAACCTGGAGAAGCACAAGGACACCCGCACCATGGAGAAACCATGGAAATGTGGGGACTGTGGGAAGGGATTCAATTATCCATCCAAGCTGGAAACTCATCGGCGCAGTCACACTGGGGAGAGACCATTCATCTGTTCTGATTGTGGGAAGGGATTCACTCAGTTATCTACCTTGTTAACACACCAGCGAGTTCACACTGGGGAGAGACCATTCACCTGCTCCATATGTGGGAAGGACTTTACTAAATCATCTACCCTGACTGATCACGAGCGAGTTCACACCGGGGAGAGGCCATTCAGTTGCTCTCACTGCGGGAAGAGATTTGGCCGGTCTTCCAAACTCACTGAACATCTCCGTGTTCACACTGGGGAGAGACCGTTCACCTGCCCCGTGTGTGGGAAGGGATTCACTTGTTTAACCAACCTCACATCACACCAACTTGTTCACACTGATCAGAGACCTTTTCAATCTTCTGTCTGTGATTCTGGCTTCAAAAGCACAAGGGATCTGCTGACATAGCAACACAGTCACACCAGGGAGAGGCCCTGCTGTCTGTCCTGAATGATTCCATTTCACTAACAAATGTTGAAATGTTTGCTTCACACCCACAGGGTTTCATCTGTTTAAAGCCACAAACAGAAAGGTCCAGTTTTCTCTTGGAGTTTGAGACAAATCAGCTTCCAAAATGGTGCAGAGTTTCAGCCAATGAGGGAGACACGGGCTCAGCCCCGCCCCTCATTCACTCCAATTGGTTGGAGGACCATCCGGTTCCCCTCTTGGTCCTCCAGTCCTGTCCCATCTTCCTATTGGTCAGAAGCTTCCGTCAATCACTCCCCAGGCATTGTGATCTGGAGCATGCGCAGTGCGGGGATGTCCAAGGACAGATGCTTGTTTGTCTCATCTTCAGGCGGGAAGGAGGCGGATAAGCGGAGGCAGCATTGGGGGCAATGGGTGGGAGGGGAGGCTTCACAAACACCCAGTGGAGGCCTCAACACCCCCAGTAAGAAATTACCGGGCCCGCCTGCACCGAACGGCACGGCAGCTGCGGGATTTCTCCCGGTGCCAGGCCCGAGTGGACAAATGTGGGTTAATGAAGGAAACGCAGCAATGGGTTTGTTAATGAGAAATCACCTTTAACTCACTTTACTGATCCTGGAGCAGGAGGAGAGAATGGTGTGAATTTCTATCCTGGAATGACACTGGTGGGTTTAGGAAACTCCTTTTACAGGGGGTGAGAAGGGGAGGATTTACAGGCGGGAAAGTCAAACCAAACATCACATTCAGAGCAGACCCGATTCATCAGGACCTGGATATTATCGGCCTTTGAGTGTAAGCATTGAGTTCCAGATCATTACCATTCACTGTATAAAAAAAAGTTATTCCTCACATTCCCCCTTTATCTCTTCCTAAAATCTTAAATCCCTGTCCATAATTTTTTACAATCAAATAATGGGAACAGCTTTTCTTTATCTACCTTATCTAAACCTATTATTAACTTGTACACCTCTATCAAATCTCCCCTCAATCTCCTTTGCTCCAAGGAGAACAAGCCCAGTTTCTCCAACCTAACATTGCAACTAAAATCCCTCATCCCTAGAACCATTCTGATAAACCTCCTCTGCATCCTCTCAAGGACCCTCACATCCTTCATAATATGTGGTGATCACTGGTTTGCACAGACCCAGATGTTCTGTGTTCGTGTCTGTGATGTCATCACACATCGACAATTGCTCAGTGACATCACCCCCGCTCCCCGGGTATTTCCTCAACAGAGATTTTTCTCTGACTCCAGTGCTTCTGATATCTTTCCAGCTGCAGGCTCCAGCAGGAGATTTTAATATTGAAAACTGAAATTGTTTCAGATGTGAGTATTTTTGACCATTGCTTTTCGTGAGAGATTCCATGGCTCTGGGGCTGGTCTGATTCTTCTGCTGTGGATCTGAATCCATGTCCATCCATTGCTCTGTTTCAACTCTCTCTTCCCTGATCACCTCTCTGCCATTGTCTAACTTCCTCTGTCTCTAATAATGAACGTATTTTAGTTATGTTTAGCATTTTACTGTTCCTTCTGCTGACCATGTCTAAATGAGGTTTCCACTGCTGCCCATCCCCTGACCATGTGCTGCTGGCTTACCAGCTCTTTCACTTTTGAGCTTATATTGATCATCAAATTCTGCACCATTTGTATTGCCTGTAATTCATTCTACAGATCCTCAATCATTAACTGTTTCTCTCTCCACCAATACCAGCATATATTGCCAGTCACCAGTTGCTTGTGGAGAAGATGATGTTTGACCTTCTTGAACCGCTGCAGTTCGTGTGGTGAAGGTGCTCCCACAATGCTGTTATGTAAGGAGTTACAGGATTTTCACCCAGTAATGATGCAGGAAAGGTGATGTGTGTCCAAATCAACGGGAAGAATTTGTGTTTATCTGGCGCCTTTAACATAAAACATTCCAAGGCATTTCACAGAAATTTTACAAAGCTACATTTAATACCAAGCCACATGATGAGATATTAGGACATAAATTTGGTGAAAGAGGTTGGTTTAAGGTGTATCTTAAAAGAGGAAAGCAAGTTAGAGAGCAATTGGGAGCAATTTCCAAAGTTTGGGCCACCAATGGTGGAGCGATTAAAATCAGGAATGCTTAAGAAGGTGGAATTAGATGAGTGCAGATATTTTGGAGGGTTGTGTGGCTGGAGGAGATTACAGTGTTAGGGATGATTGTAACCATGGAGGAAAACTGGGATGAGAATTTTCAAACGTTGCTGCCTCTGAATTGGGAGCCTTTGTAGATCAGTGATCACAGGGGTGATGGGTGAACAAGACTTGGTCCAAGTAAGCACAAGAGCAGCAGAGTTTTGGATGGTGGGGGTTGAATCTGGAAGGATGGCTGGGAGCGCGTTAGGGTTGTTAAGTCCAGAGGTGACAAAGGATTGAATGATGGCTTCAGCAGCAGATGAGCTGAGACTGGGATGCAGTCAGGCGATGTTACTGAGGTGGAAATAGGTGGTCTTTGTGATGATGCGGATATGTGAATGGAAACCCATCTTGGGGTGAAATATTTTGCCATGGTTGCTTGGTTCAGCCTCAGACAGTTCCCAGGGAGAGGGATGGGGTCAGTGACTAGGGAGTGGAATTTGTAACAGGGACTGAAGACAATGGCTTCAGTCTTCCCAGTATTTACTGAGGAAAGCTTATTTACTGATCGATGCTTATTGAGGAAAGGGGTGATATTGCAGATTTAGAGGAGAGAGGAACAGCACCTGGAGGGATCTGTTAACAATATCTGTTAACATGGGGACCAAGAGATGAGGTTGAATAGTTAGCAGTTTAGTTGACAGTAATATTGAGAAAGCAAAAAGTGGGTGTCATGGATAAGATAAGTTCGGAGAAGGAGATAGGAGAGACACGAGAGAAAGATGTTCGGGGCTAGGGCAGGGGGCAGCTTCAGAGGAAATTTGGCCAGGTGGGCTAGTGGAAGGGAAGGAAGCAGCAGAGGGAGCTGAATGGATGATGTTGATCTTAGTGACAAAAGTCTGTGAGCTCCTATCTCTTATTGTTGGAAGTGAGGGCACAGGAGACAGTGGAAGAAGGGTTAAGAAAGATGATTTGCATTCGAGAAAAAGCCTAGGGTTATATTTGCATTTGAGGATGATCCTCGAATAGTGAGCAGTTATAGCAGGCGAGAAACGAACCCTATTGTGCGTTATGTGCTTCAGCAAGATCTGGGGGTGGATGCTTAGACCAATTGTCCACCGTATCTTTTCAAGTCTGCATCCCTTGGACTTAAGGGAGCAGAGATGAGGGCTGTACTGGGGGGAGCAGCCAGGGAGAGAGAGAGTCAAAGTTTTACTGGGAACTAGAGCATCACAGATGGTGGTGAGGATATGGGTCACTGTGTAAAAATAAGGGGTCACTGATTTAACACAGAGATGAGATTTTTTTATTATCTCAGAGGTTAATGAGCCTTTGCAATTCCCTTCCTCAAAAGGCATGGAAGCAGAATCTTTGAATATTTTTAAGGCAGAGGTAGATAGATTCTTGATAAACAAGGGGGTGAAAGGTTATCAGAGGTAGGTGTGAGGTTACAGTCAGATCAGCCATGATAATGTTGAATGACGGAGCAGCCTCCAGGGTCCAAGTGGCCGACTCCTGCTCCTAATTTGTATGTTCATATTTTAAATGGAGGAAATTTCTCTTCATGCAGTGCTGGATGTCAGACAAGTTAGGACAGTGTGTGAGTTGGAGAGGAACTTGTCGGTGATGGCGTTCGTATATACCTGCTACTCTGGTCCTTCTAGGTGGTGGAGGCTGAGAGTTTGGGAAATTCTGGTCAAGTTGTAGATATATAAAATCTCTCTCTCTGCACTTTTCCTCTCCCACCTCTTTCTCTCTCTCTCCTCCCATGAAGGACAGAGTCTTGTGTAGCCCAGACCGGGTGGCAGGTTCCCTTCGCTGGACGATATTAGTGGACCAGTTGTGTTTTTACGACAATCCATCAACTTTCAGGGTCACTTTTTCCTAGTGCTGGCTCCACAAATGATCAGATTAATTCAACTCAATTTCACAACCTGGCTTTGTGTGTTTTTTGTGGGTTCTCTCTCATTCCCTTTTTTCTGTTTTAAATCAATTTCAGGGTATTAGAAGAGGAGGATTTGCAGTCGGGAAACTGAAACCAAACATCACATCAGGATCTGGCAAAGTTGTCCAATTAATTGTATCCTGAATATTACCGGATTTTGAACATGGAAGGAAAAAGCACCGTTCACAGTGGAGAGAAACCGTATACGTGTTCTGTCCTGTCGGGACACAAGCAGAGTCAAACTGGGGAGAAACTGTGGAAATGTGGTGACTGTGGGAAGGGATTCAATTATCCAGTTAGGCTGGAAATTCATCGGCGCATTCACACCGGGGAGAGGCCATTTACCTGCCCCAAGTGTGGGAAGGGATTCACGACCTCATCCCATCTGCTGACGCACCAGCGCATTCACACTGGGGAGAGACCATTCACCTGCTCTGAGTGTGGGAAGGGATTCACTCAGTCATCCAACCTGCTGACACACCAGCGAGTGCACACTGGAGAGAGGCCCTTCACCTGCTCCGAGTGTGGGAAGGGATTCACCATTTCAGCCCACCTGCTGAGACACCAGCGAGTTCACTCTGACGAGAGACCTTTTAAATGCCCAGACTGTGGGAAGTGCTATAAAAGTTCTGGGGAACTGATGTCCCATCAACGTGTTCACACTGATGAAAGACCGTTCAGATGCTCCCACTGTGGGACGGGGTTCAAGCAATCATCTGACCTCACTGTACACCAGCGCACTCACACTGGGGAGAAGCCGTTCTCATGCTCCGTGTGTGAGAAGAGATTCAATCAGACATGCACCCTTCTGCGACACCAGCAAGTTCACACTGGGGAGAGGCCATTCACCTGCTCCATGTGTGGGAAGAGATTTGGTCGGTCATCCACACTGCTGAGACACCAGCAAATTCACAAGTGACTATAGTGATCGATTTTTCTGTTCATCGCATCCAGGACTGAATAAAAGAGTTGCAATCTGTGACTGTTGATAATTCAAAAGAGTTTCACGGCGTTGGCAGCAAACGCAGCCTTTCCGAGTCACCGGGACGCTCAGGCCCCGCCCACTCTCTGGTGCGTCATCAAGATGGCCGCGTAAGCCCTCCGCTGCCCGCTGGACCAAGATGGCGGCCGCTAACCTGGTGCTGGACAGGGAAAAATGTCCTGGAACTGCGAATACGAGACCTGCAGCGTCTTATTCCTGGCTTCCGGCCTACACTGAGCGTTTACGAAGCCTGCGCTTCCTCTTCACCCCGACTCCTGGCTCCATTCCTCAGTCCGCCCCATCGACACTCACCCGCTGAGAAACGCCTCTCCCTCACTCGCTCAGCTCAAATTGATAATGCGCATGCTCCAGCTAGAGTACAGCACTGCGCCTGTGCACCGTGCTCCTGTAATATGAATAGGGCACTTTCACATCAGCAGGGAATCTTGCGTAACAGCAGCGCCATTTGAACTTTAAAGCGGGAATAGAACGTAATTGGAACCCTATTGCGATAAATTAATTTTTAAAATCACACATATATCCTACTGAATAGGTGCTGTGCCATTCTTTATTTCTTTAAGTGATTTAAGCCATTGCTCACTGAGCTTTTGAAAATTTTCCGACTGGTTCCCCTCTGTCTTTCCTCCCTGAAGGTGCTGACTCCAGCTCGGTTAAATCACACCGTCACTGGTTCTTTTCTTTCTCTTCTATCCCCTGATACCGAATATCCACTGTTTTATAGAATGATGCAGCATAGATTGAACCCATTCGGTCCATTATGCCTATGCTAGCTTTTTGAAAGATCTATCCAATAAATTCCACAGCCCTGCTGGCACTGTCAGGACAATGTATATCTGCTGTATTAATGCAAGAGGTGAATGGATAAGGCTTTCCAGTTGCACACTTCTCAGACACACTCACCCCTGTGGAAAGATCGATTGACCAGTATATGAAGCAGATATTAATGGTTCACTGATATAAAAACAGAAAGTGCAGGAAAACTCAACATGTCTGGCAGCACCTGGTGAGAGAGAAACAGAGTCCAGGTGACGAATGGATCTAGCCATTTGTGGGGCCAGCACCAGGAACAAGTGACCTGAAAGCTGTAGGGTTGTAAAACCCAACTAATTCATTCATGCCCATCAGGGAAGGGAACCTTCCACCCAGTCTGGGCCTACTCAAGACTCTGGCCTCTATGGAAGCAGATAGAGAGGTAAAAGGTTTGGGGCCCTTGGAGGGGGGGAATGATACTGAAGGAGAGGGATCTTATACATTGTCATGTAGACAAGAACTTAGACAGAACCTTCTAACACTGTGACTTCGACCCATTTGAAAGACAGTAACAGAAGCTGCATGCAAAAACCTCCAAGTTCCCTTCAAAGTCACACACAGCATCCTGACTTGGGCATATATTACTGTTCCTTCATCATTGTTGGGTGAAAATCCTGCAACCCCTTACCTCACAGCATTGTTAAAGCACCTTCACCACAAGGACTGCCATGGATCAAGAAGGCCCACAATCACCTTAATGTGGAGTAGGTTGGATCATTTTTATTAGACTTTTGCGGGATGTGGGTATTGCTGGCGAGACCAGCGTTTATATCTCACTCCTAATTGCCCTGGAGAAGATGGTGGTGATCCACCTTCTTGAACTGCTACATTTATGTGGCATAGGTACACCCACAGTGGAGCTAGGAAGGCAGTTCCAGGGTTTTGATACACCAATAGTGAAGGAACAGTGACTTAGTTCCCAAGTCAAGATGGTGTGTGGTTTGGGGGGAGGCGGGAGGTGGGGGGGTTGGGGGGGGGGGGTGGTGGGTGGGAGCTTGTAGATGCTGGTGTTCACATGTGTCTGTTCGCCTTGTTCTTCTAGGTGGGAGAGGTTGTGTCTTTGAAAAGTGTTGTAGAACAAAATTAATGAGTTGCTTCAGTGCATCTCATAGGTGGTATGCACTGTTGCCACTCTGTGTTGGTGGTGGAGGGAGTGGATGTTAAAGGTGGTGGGTGGAGTGCCCTCAAGCAGACTGCCTTGTCCAGGATGGTGCTGAGCTTCTAGAGTGTAATTGGAGCCACACTCATCCATTATGTTTGCTGGCCTTGCTCGCAAAAGCCCACGCCACAAAAATTAATTTAAGAGAACGAAATGTAAATGAATTGAAAGCCTATGCTGAAATTATTGTTCTGAAAACAATTTTTGATCACATTTTAGGGGCTGTGTCTGTTTAGCAACTGAACATCGCAGAGGAATCTACCTCCCTTGGTAGTCCCACACATTGGGAATTGTTGGGCTGCACTGGGCTGAAAACCACTCAGAAGCTTCTCCTTCATCTCCACTCCTGTTCAAACTGATGCAACACTAAAGGTCTACTCAGGAGGCCAGGGGCAGACAAGGGCATTCAACTCTGAGGCAATACTGAGGCAAATACTGATAATATTAAGTAGGTTAAGCAAAATCTGTGCATCGAGAAGCAAGAAAGAATTTCATGCCGTTGACTTTTTGTCAGGATGCAGTGAAAAACTTACAGACAGCTGCTGATTAATGGCGACATTAGTCCCACAATCCCCTGCGTCCCAGAAACCGCTCTATTCAACTCGCTCCTTTCCCCCAGGCGCTGAGTGCGCGCATGCTCCCCAGGACCAGCCGCGGGGCATTCTGGGCGGTCTCTTTGTTGTGAGTCGGACTCGGTGGAAATGGAGAAGAAGCCGGGAAGCGGCGGCGAGGATGGGGGAGGCGCTGCAGCATCGCTTTAATGGGCAGCCCCGACCCCCAGCCCGGGGAGATCACCGCACGGCCGCCGGGCCCGGCCGCTCTCATTCGGCCTCTGAGAGCCGCACTCGCTGCTCCTGAGGCTGCGCTCGCCCCCCGCTCAGTTTCTCCATTGAATCCTGTTTCTCTCCTTGTTTCTCCCAACTCAGATTCACCGCCTCATTTTCTTTTCTTCCCCTGAGCCCCTGAACTCCATCTGACAGGGTCATGTTGGAGAGCGGGCATTGACTGTCCTGGGAAACAACAGCAAGAGGAGCTCAGAGGCCGGAGGAGCAAAGGAGCAGCGAGTTCAGTCACCAATCGGGGGGGATTGAGGACTGGACCCTGAGTCAGTCAGTCAGGGGAGTCAGAGTGAACCCCTGGGGAATCAGCCATCTCTGAAAAATTGAATGAGTATCTCCTTTATCAACAACACTATTTCATATTTGTCAGTATTTTTATTTATTCTTTGTTATCTTAATCCCAGGACATCGCTGCTGGAGTTCCTCAGGGCAGTATCCTAGGCCTAACCACCTTCAGCTGCTTTATCAATAACCTTTCTTCCATCATAAATCAGACTTGGGAATATATCGCCGTTCCTTCACTGTTGCTGGGTCAAAATCCTGGTACTTTCTTTCGAACTGCACCTACACCACGTGGACTACAGCAGTTCAAGGAAGTGGCTCACCACCGCCTTCTCAAGGCAATTCCAGATGGGCAACAAATACTGGCCTTGTAAGTGACACCAACATCGCATGAACAGATTAGAAAAAGGAAAGAAACTAGGATTGTGTTGTTCTGGATTTCTATCCTGTACTGACTTTTGTGAATCCCTTTTGTAGGATATTTGAACAGGAAGATTTGCTGACAGGAAACTCAAACCAAACATCACGTCAAAGTCTGACCGATTCACTCAATACATCAGGAGCTGGATATCATTGAATGTTTAATATGGAAGGAGAAATGTTTTAACCAGTTGCACAGCCTGAAAAAGCTTTGCACCATTCACAGTGGGACTAAACTGTGTGGACGAGGTTTGATCTGATCATCCAACATGGACAGCCACAAGGTCACCGGCACCACGGAGAAACCATGGAAATGCGGGGACTGTGGGAAGGGATTTGGTTCCCCATCAAAGCTGGAAATTCATCAACGCAGTCACACTGGGGAGAGGCCGTTCACCTGTTCCGTGTGTGGGAAGGGATTCACTCATTCATTCAACCTTCTGAGACACCAGCACATTCACACTGAACAGAGTTCAGTCATCTGCTCCATGTGTGGGAAGGCAATCGGTCATTCATCAAACTTTCAGAGGCACCAGCAAACTCACAGTGGAGAGAGGCCGTTCACCTGCTCCGTGTGTGGGAAGGGGTTCACTCAGTCATCCTACCTGCTGACACACCAGCGCATTCATACGAGGGAGAGTCCGTTCATCTGTTCTTTGTGTGGGGAGGGATTTAATCGATTATCTAGGCTGCTGAAACACCAGCGCATTCACACTGGGGAAAGTCCATACACCTGCTTTACCTGTGGCAAGGGATTTAATCGGCCATCCAAACTACTGACACACCAGCGAATTCACACTGGGGAGAGGCCATTCACCTGCTCCATGTGTGGGAAGGGATTCACTAATTCATCCGACCTGCTAACTCACCAGCGAGTTCACGCTGGTGAGAGGCCATTCACATGTTCGGTGCGTGGAAAGGGATTCACTCGATCATCCCACCTTCTGACACACCAACTTGTTCATGCTAATCAGAGACCCTTTGAATGTTCATACTGTGAGAAGACCTTTAAAAGTAAAAAGGATCTGCTGACACACCAACGAGTTCACACAGAGGAGAGGCCATTCACCTGCTCCGTGTGTGGGAAGGGATTCACTCAGTCAGGCTCCTGGCTGACACACCAACGAGTTCACAAGTGACTAGGGATTGGATTCTGCATTTTTTGCTGCTGTTAATCATGTTCAGGATTGAATTCTTTCATTCTGACAGTTGGGGTTGTTTCTGCAGATTTTACTGGACCATATAATTGGGCTGCTGTTTAATATTCTGTATAGATGTCGAATAGCATGTCAAGCTTTGTTTTGAACACATTGTTGTAGATTTTTATCCTTCCCACTTGAGTGTTTAACATCACCTGGTTGGAGCTCAGAAAGGACAATCTGGGGGAGGATCGCACGGCAGGAACAGAACTTCAGCCTGGACACAGTCCTTCAGGGTCATGCTGAGAGGGACAAATGGCACTTTGGCCTTACTCATTTCTCTTCACTGACAGCAAAACCCACATGTGGATTAATCCTCAGGTGTGCAAGAAATGTGTCACAGCCACTTCTGTGCAGTACATACAGCCTAAAGATGACCAAGGTCAGGTTGTGTGGAGTCCAAGGCCACATAGAAAAATGGATGGAAAAATACAAACTCCCTATAAATCTAACCCTCTGATTTCTGGTTTGTAACCATGGTGGTTCAAAGCTCCTAGGTGCAGAGCAGAAGGCTCCTTTACAACTGTGGCTATTCAACCTGAGTCAGGCAGACTGGAAATGTGCTGTTAAATCAGAGATCTGGGTAAAACTGTGCTCTATCCTTGACTGAAACTTAAACACCAGGATTAAGTTTCCAGTTTAAAAGTGACTGTGATTATTCTGTGAAGTTTTAAAGATATTTTAGTGACAGTCCTGAATCTACCACTTTAAGCCAACATCAACAACAACTTGTATTGATATAGCACCTTTAACATAATAAAATGCAGTTCAATTATATCGTTTAAAGCCTGTATTAAAATAACACATGCAAAAGTTCGCAAGATCCTGTTAACTGCTGGGACAATTATACAACAGACATTTGATCTCCAGGTAATGAAGAACCTACAGCATGTTTCCAGGAACTCCCTGTTTTATTCATGTGTGCATTTTAGATCCAAGGATTTTGTTGCAGTCTTGCTCAGTATTAACTGCATCAGGTCCTTGTTTCCTTGTTCAGGCAGCAACAGAATTAAAGATTTAATGAACTATGCTACAAAGTTTTGTTGATTGGGAATTCTTATCAGTGATTTACTGTAACTCTGTCCCAAATTTTAAAATTGGAGTTTCAATTTCTGGGTCCAAATCATTTATGTAAATTGTGAATAACAGTGGTCCTAGCATTGCTCCATGTGGAACACCACTTCTCACCTTTTACCAGTCTTGAGTAGCTATTCTTAACCTCTTCTGTCTGTTTTCTGTTTTGTAACCTGCTTGCTATCCATAACAGTGTGTACAATCTACAAAGTGACCAAGTAATTCACCAAGGCTCCTTCGACAGCACCTTCCAAACCCACAACCACTACCATCTAGAAGGACAAAGGCAGCAAATAGGTGGGAACACCACCCCCTGGGAGTTCCCCTCCAAGTCACTCACCATCCTGACTTGGAAATATATCGTCATTCCTTCACTTTTAATTCAACATCGGGGACTTCACACAGGAGAGAGACCATTCACCTGCTCCAAGTGTGAGAAGAGATTCAGGTCTTCGACACACCTCACAAAACACTTACGTTTGCACACTGGGGAGAGGCTGTTCACCTGCCCTGAGTGTGGGAAGAGATTCAGGTGTTCACCCCGCCTCACTGAACAACTACATGTGTACCCAGGGGAGAGGCCATTCACCAGCTCTGTGTGTGGAAAGGGATTCACTTGTCATCCCAACTTGTTGAACACAAGCGTGTTCACACTGGAGAGAAACCTTTTGTCTGCTCCATGTGTGGGAAGGGATTCACTATGTCATCCCAGCATCTGACACACCAGCAGGTTCACACTGAGGAGACACCATTCACCTGCTCCACGTGTGGGAAGGGATTCAGTCGTTCATCCACCCTGCAGAGACACCATCAAGTTCACACTGGGGAGAGGCCATTCCTCTGCTCCAAGCGTGGGAAGGGATTCACTCAGTTATCCCACCTGCTGAGACACCAGTGAGTCCACAAGGTGTTTGATTCTGCTGATATTGCTGCTGATAATCACATCCAGGACTGAACCATGTTCATTCTGACAGAATTCTGGCTTTCTGAATTGGGGTTTGGTGTCCAATGAATCACCTTTGTGTGTGTCAACTCCTTGATTTCTCCAGGATAAGAGGAGACTCATTGGCCTCCTGTTACTGGCTGCTCCATTTTTGGATCTTTTTGGGATAGAAAGCTGACAAATCCCTGGATCTCACTGCCTACATTCCAGGATTCGGAAAGAGGTGGCTGCACCGATATTGGATGCACCGCTTGTGATTTTCCAAAATTCCCTAGATTCTGGAATGGTGCTAATGGATTGGAATGTGGAAAATGTAATCCCAATATTCAAGAAAAGCAGGAGAGAGGAAACAGGGAACTACAGGCCATTTAGCTGGACATCAGTCATCAGGAAAGTACTGGAATCTATTTTTAAGCAGTGGTAGCAGAGCACTTAGAAAAGGACAATATGATTAGACGAAAGTCAACATGGTTTGATGAAAGGGGAACCGTGTTTGACAAAGCTGTTAGAATTTATTGAGGATGTAACTCGCAGATTTGATAATGGGGAACAAGGGAATATGTAATGATTGAATTTTGAAAAGTCATTTGATAAGGTGCCACACAAAAGGTTGTTGCACAAGGTCAGGGCTCATGGGGTTGGGGTAAAATATTAGCACGGGTGGGGGAGTGGTTAAAGGATAGAAAACAGAGATTAGGAATAATCATGTCATGTTGAGGTCAGCGGGCTGTTATTCTGGAACAGCGCAAGCAGCAGGACTGGGGTTTCAGATACTTACAGTCTATATTCAGGAATAACTTCATGGAACTGAATCCAATGTGTTCAAGTTTGTTGATCATACCAAGTTAGGTGGGTAAGTAAGCTGTGAGGAGGACACAAGGAGTCTGCAAAGGAACATGGACAGGTTGGATGAGTAGGCAAGAAGGTGGCAGATTGAGTATAATATGGGAAAATGTGAGGCTATTCACTTGGGTAAGAAGCAGAGAGAAACTGAATCTTTCTTGAATAGTGAGAAACTAAATGTTGTTGTTCAGAGGGATTTGGGTTTCCTTGTACAAGAAGCAAAGGAAATGAACATACAAGTGCAGCAAGCAATTAGAAAATAAATGATATGGTGGTGATGATTCCAAGAGGATTGGAATACAAGAGTAAGGAAGTCTTGCTACAATTGTCCAGGGCTCTGGTGAGACCACATCTGGACTGCTGTTTACAGTTTTGACCTCCTTACCTAATGAAGGATTTACTTGCTTTAGAGGGATTGTAACAAATGTTCAGTAGATTGAGTCCTGGGATGATGGGGTTGCGCTATGATCAGAGGTTGAATAGACTGGGACAATACTCTCTGTGCAGTTTAATGGAAGATTCTGAGAATGTTCACGAGATTGATTCCTGGGATGATGGGGTTGCGCTATGATGAGAGATTGAGTAGACTGGGCCTATACTCTCTATAGTTTAATGGAAGGCTCTGAGAATGTTCACTAGATTGATTCCTGGGATGATGGAATGTGCTATGATGAGAGATTGAGTAGACTGGGCCTATACTCTCTGTAGTTTAATGGAAGATTCTGAGAGGCTGTCAGGGTTGTGGGTTCACGTCCCACTCCCAGAAACCAAGAACTGTGATTGTACTCGAAAGAGTTGCAATCTGTGACTGTTGATAACTCGAAAGAGTTTCCAAAATTCTACAGCTAGGAGGCATCATCTCTGGCCTTTCAGACTGAGATGAGAATAACTTACTTCACTAAGAGGGTTGTCAATCCTTGGAATTCTCTACTCCAGAGGATTGTGGATGCTCACTTATTCACTGTGTTACAGGCTGAAATTGATTGGTTTTTGGACTCTAAGAAAATTAGGGGTTATGAGGATTGAGTGGGAAAGTGGAGTTGAAATTGAGGATCAGCCATGATCTGATTAAATGTTGGAGCAGGTTTTAGAGTCTGTATGATTTATTCCAGCTCTTGTTTCTTACGTTCTCCTATCTAACTCTGGATTATTTCAGTTCTCAGACCTTTGGTTCCTCTCATGGACAAGTCCCAGCTCCCATACCTTCCAGAGGTTCTCCATCGTGCTGGGCTCAACAGCACGGAGACCACCCTCCAGGAAATTCCACTTGGATGGCCAAGCCATGTCCCCCACATGGATGATGACAGAATCCCCAAGCAGATCGTCAATGGGGAACTGTCTCAGGGTAAACAACATCAAGGTGGTCAGTACAAACGGTACAAGAACACCTTAAAAAAGATCCTTACAAACTTCTGCATTGCAGACCACCTCTCTGGGGAAAACATTGCAGCCAACCGGCCCATGTGGAGGCAAACACTGAAATTTGGTTCAGCATGTTTCAAAGGCCATCTACTCCAGACTCGCAACATCCAATATGCCCAGAGGAAGACCAGTGGTGGAGCAGCTGCAGAAGTTCCCCCGGTACCAACAACAACAACATGAACTGCCAGTTCTGTGGGCGTCCATGTCAATCCCACGTCAGACTCTTCAGTCATGAGAGGAGCCACAGAAAACAATGGAATCATTTACAGCTTGGACATACTCGAACAACAAGGAGTCTACCCCAACATGATCCCTGTTCTCCAGATTGGGGGACTATACTCTGTCTGTATGATTGCAGTGTTGTTAATAAAGTCAGGAAAAGATAATCTGTTGATGTGAGCTTGATTATCTGGTGTCTGAAACCACAAGATTCAACATTTAGAGTCAACAAGATGAACAAGGAAACACATGGCCCAATACTCCAGCTCAATATTCCCAAGACAAAGTCTGTTACCTAACAGCTGGAGTGGGCAGAACAGAGAAAGATCCCAACTGTAAGAAACCCTCGAATCATTTGTAAATGTCTTTCAAATGCTGACAGGTTCCATTCGTCAGCTTCCATTACATTGAAGTCAATGGGAGGTGAGAGAGCGGTTATTCTAGAACTATAAAGAACGGTAGTTAGATCACAGCTAGAGTACTGAGCACAGTTCTGGTCAGGGAGCCAGATAAAGTGGGTAGGAAGGACCTATTTCATTAACAGAGAGGTCAATGACCAGGTGGCAGATTTTTAAAGTCATTGGTGGAATGATTAGCAGGGAGTTGAGGAATGTTGTCACTCAGAGGGTGGTGAGGGTCTAGAACTCACTGTCTGAAAGGATGGTCGAGGCAGAAATAGTCGCATTTAAAAAGTACTCCAAAATGCACTGGAGGTGCTGTAACCTACAGAGCTATGGATCAGGAGCTTGAAAGTGGGATTAGACTGGAGAGCTCATTTTCAGGTGGCACAGACATGATGGGCTGAATGGCCTCCTCTGTGCTGTAAATTTCTGTGATGACAAGTGGTCCTTGTGTTTTTATCCGAGACAGGCCTCAGGCCAGTCATTTGCTCCAAGTGTTGATGTGATGGTTCGAGCTAAGAGGTGTGTTCTGGAATCTGTGGTCAGAGGTTGTAATTATTGAGACAGACCCTAATTGAAAAGGGAAACTGAGAAAGGAACTGACCCTCCCACTTTCAAAGGAAACTAAGACTGAACCTGGTTAAAATCATATAAAAGGTCACAGAGGGCCCTCAGAGCTCAGTGGTGGATGATGGGTTCAGTACTGCAGTCCAGGCAGGCTGAAGAAGATAGAGACTCGATACAGGAGCTGCAGCTGTTTCTGTTACTTGGTGGATCTACACCATCCAGACCGTCGTGAGCAGAGTTGAGGTGGTTCCGCAGATGTGTGTCATTTTTGGTGAAGACCATGCCCGTGGAACTCAGGTTGGTTGTGCGCTGCTGTTGGCTCGAGATCAGGCTACATCCTAGAAGAAGAGGAGCTGAAATTCCTTGTGAGGAAGACAGTGTTCTGAGTTGTGACTGAGACTGATGACATATAAGCGAGATACACTGCCAAGTCAAATCATAAGACCTATCTTAATTGTATCTGTCATTTAATGTGTAATTTATCATTTATAATTGACCATGATTTGCCTTTTAATTCATGTTGAACTAATGTTGACTTTGGGTTTTAGAGTATAGGTGATTAACTAAGAAAGTGTTCAGTGTTTGCTTTGCTTGACTCCCGTACAGTAAAAATTCTTCTGTTTAAATTATGGAATCTTGTGTCTTCGTTCTTTCCATAAATAACTGAGATTTCAGATTTCTTCTATTTTAAATAACAAGTTACTGGTCTCTCCCGAGATTACGGCAGGTGCCAGGTATCAGGAGCAGTAAATAAAATCTAAATGTCAGTTAGCAGTGATATGATTTATCTGTATCCAGTTCTATTTGAATACCTTTTGCTGAATGGGGCCCTCACCCAGTGCTCAGAATTGAACACAATATTTGAGCTAATCAGGGATTTATAAAGATTCAGGATAACTTCCTTGTTTTTGTATTCCATGCCTCCATTAATAAACTGAGAATCCCATTAGCATTTTTAAAAACAGTTTGATCAACTTGCCTTATCACAATGAAAGAAGTGTGTACTTTCATCCCCAAGTATTTTGTTGCTACACACTCTGTTTAAAATTGTACCATTTAGTTTATAGCCTCTCCTCATTCTTCCTTCCAAAATGCATCACTGACTGTGAATCACTTTAGGATGTTCTGAGGGTGTGAAAGGTGTTAAATGAACAGAAGAATTTTCTTTCTCTTTTACAGCTGATTTAAAGTTGTAGATTTTTCTCCAAAGATTAAATTCAGATCAACTAACTATTTTACTGCATAAACAACTTCAGGGGGTTAGTGAATTAAGAGGAAAGATCCCAGACAGCGGTTCTTCAAGGTACACTGCAGACCCAACAGCTCAATCAGCTCCACTCTCAGCTCAGGAGATCTCAACAACCCCACATACTGTCCACAGGGGAGTTCTCCTGGTGCAGTGGGACCAACATTCATGCTTTAACTGACACCAAAAAAACTGGATTAATCGGTCACCGTCTGATTGCTGTTTGTGGAATCTTACCATGTGCAAACTGGCTATTGTAAAACAGTAACAAATTGTATTTATATAACATGTTTAATGTAATAAAACATCCCAAGGTGCTTCGGGGGAGTTATCATAAAGAAAAAATTAACACTGAGTCACATTGGTCTTTATTTGAACAGATGTCCAAAAGCTGATTGGAGAGGCAGATTTTAACAAGCAACTTTAATCAGGAGAGAGAGCTAGAGAGGTTTAAGGAGAGAATTTCAGAGTTTCATGCATGGGCACATGCACCATTGGGGGAGTAATTAAAATCAGGGATGTTCAAGAGGCCAGAATGAGAAGGGTGCAGATATCTCACAGGATGTGTGAAACTGGAGATTACAGAGATAGGGAGGGACAGGGCAATGGAGGAATTTGAAAACAAGGATGTAAATTTTAAAGTCAAGGCATTGCTTGACCAGGAGCCAATGTAGGTCAGTGAGCACAGGGGTGATGGGTGAATGAGACATGGTCTAAGAAAGCACATGGGTTTTGGATAATCTCACGTTTTCGTGTTGCAGTGGGGTGAACGTGAGAGGCTGGTCAGAAATGTATTGGAATCGTCAAGTCTAAAGGTAACACGGACATGGATTAAGGGTTTCAGCAGCAGATGAGCTGGGGTGGGGTGAAGACAGGAGATGTTATGGAGATTGAAATATCCGATATTAGTGATGGTGTGGATATGTGGTCGGGAGCTCATCTTGGGGTCAGATATGAGACTAAGATTGTGAAGAGTGTGGTTCAGTCTCAGACAGTTCCTAGGGAGAGGGATGGACTCGGTAGTTAGGGAACGGAATTTGTAGTGGTGACCGAAGACAATGGCTTTGGTCTTCCCAATTTTTAATTGGAGGAAATTTCTGCTCATCCAGTACGGGATGTCGGATAAGCAGTTTGATAATTTAGTAATAGTAGAGGAATGGAGAGGGATGGTGGTGAAGTAGAGCTGGGCGTTCTCAGTGTACATGTGAAAACTAACACGGTGCTTTTGGGTGATGTCGCCTAGTAGCAGCATGTAGATGAGAAATAGGAGGGGCCAAGGATAGATCCTTGGGGAACACCAACTTCAAGGACTTTGGTGAGGAAAGGGAGGTTGGAGATGGGGTGGTAATATTTGCAAAGACGGTGGTGTGAAAGGTTTTTTGGGGTGGATGATGAGGGTGAATTTAAAGGTGTGAGGGACAGTATCAGAAGAGAGACAGAACCATTAACAATATCAGATAACGTAAGGAAGTTGGGTGATCAGTGCTTTAAGTGGGGAAAGAGTAAAGGGAGAAGAAGGCAGGTCTCATGGACAAGATGAGAAATGAGGGGGTATGATGGAAGGTAGGAGGGAAACCGGAGAAAGATGTGAGTTTAGACAAGGGGGAAGTTTAAAGACAGAATGACCGAGTGGGCTAATGAAAGGGAGGGAAGCAGCTGATCAGATTGTCTCAATCTTAGTGACAAAGAAGCTCCATGAGCGCCTCACACTTGTTGTTGGAGGTGAGGATGGAGGAGATGGGGGAGAGGGAGAGCCCTTCAAAAGGAACTAACTTGTTTCAGAGATACTAAAAAGACATTACACAGTGTGGTTATCACAAAGAAAACAAACTTGATCTTTGTCCAGGATATTAGCCTCTATAACTAGGGTGCAGCTTATTAACAGACCAAATGAACACAGTTCAGTCCGGGATTTGATTAACAGCAAAATCCAATCACTGTTGTGACTTGTGAGCTCGCTGGTGTCTCAGCAGGTTAGATGATTGAGTGAATCCCTTTCCACAATCGGAGCAGGTGAACGGCCTCTCCCCAGTGTGAACTCGCTGGTGTCTCAGCAGGTTGGATGACTGAGTGAATTTCTTCCCACAATTGGAACAGGTGAATAGCCTCTCCCCACTGTGAACTCGCTGGTGTCTAAGCAGTGCAGATGACTGAGTGAAATGCTTCCCACACTCAGAGCAGGTGAATGGCCTCTCCCCAGTGTGAACTCGCTGGTGTCTCAGCAGGGTGTATGATTGAGTGAATTCCTCTCCACAGTCAGAGCAGGTGAACGGTCTCTCTCCAGTGTGAGTGCGCTGGTGTACAGCGAGATGAGATGATCGTCTGAACCCAGTCCCACAGTCAGAGCACCTGAACGGTCTCTCATCAGTGTGAACTTGTTGATGGTACATCAGTTCCTGAGAAGTTTTATAACACTTCCCGCAGTCCAGACATTTAAAAGATCTCTCGTCAGTGTGAACTCTTTGGTGTGTCATCAGGTTGGAGGAATTAATGAACCCCTTCCCACACACAGAGCAGGCGAACGGTCTCTCCCTAGTGTGAACTCGATAGTGTGTCCGCAGGGTGGATAAGTGAGTGAATCCCATCCCGCACATGGAGCAGATGAAAGGCCTCTCCCTGGTGTGAACTCGCTGGTGTGTCAGCAGAGTGGATGACTGAGTGAATCCCATCCCACATACAGAGCAGGTGAACGGCCTCTCCCCAGTGTGAACTCGCTGGTGTGTCAGCAGAGTGGATGACTTAGTGAACCCCTTCCCACACTCAGAGCAGGTGAATGGCCTCTCTCCTGTGTGACTGCGCTGATGAGTTTCCAGTTCTGAGGGGTAATTGAATCCCTTCCCACAGTCCCCACATTTCCACGGTTTCTCCCTGTTGTGACTGCATTTATGTTTTGACAGGTTAGATGATCGGTTGAAGCCTTGTCCACACACAGAACACGTGTACGGTTTCTCCCAACTGTGAACGGTGCTTTTTCCTTCCATGTTCAAATTCTGATGATACTTATGATAAATTGGGCGACCCTGTCAAATCCTGATGTGATGTTTGGTTTCAGTTTTCAACTTCAAATCCTCACTTTCTAATACCCTGTCAAATCGATCGAAAACAGGAAAAAAAGGGAGTTAGAGAGAACCCACAAAAACACAAAAACAGGTTGTGAAATTGAGCTGAATGAATCTGGCAATTTGTGAGGCCGGCACTAGGAAAAAGTGACCATGAAGACTGCTGGAATGTCATCAAAACCCAACTGGTCCATTAATGTCCTTCAGGGAAGGGAACCTGCCACCCGGTCTGGGCCTGCATAAGACTCTGTCCTCTATGGGAGGGCTGAAAGGGAGAGAGAAAGAAGTGGGAGAGGCAGGAGACAAAGGAGAGGAATTCTTTATATCGACAGCTTGACCAGAACTACAGAACATCCTAAACCTTCAACCCCCACCACCTAGAAGGACCAGGGTATCAGGTGTTTTTGAACTCCATCACCTCCAAGTTCCCTTCCAAGTCACACACCATCCTGACTTGTCTGACATCCAGTACTGGATGAACAGAAATTACCTCCACTTAAATATTGGGATGACTGAAACCATTGTCTTCAGTCCCCACTACAAGCTCCACTCCCTAATCACTGACTCCATCCCTCTCCCTGGCAACTGTCTGAGACTGAATCAGACTGTTCACAACCATGGAGTCATCTTTAAAACCGAGTCGAGCTTTCAGCTACATACCTGTTACATCCCTGAGACCGCCTATTTCCACCTTGTAAACATCACCCGATTCCGTCCTAGTCTCAGCTTATCTGCTGCTGAAACTCTCAACCATTCTTTTGTTATCTCGAGATTTAACTATCCTAACACACTCCTGGCCAGTGTCCTACAATCAACTTCTCTGCAATCTTGAGGTCATTCAAAACTCTGCTACCCGTGCGCTTATTCACACCAAGTCTTGTTCACCCATCACCTCTGTCTTTTTTAAAAATTATTTTACGGGGTGTGGGTGTCACTGGCTAGGGCAGCATTTATCACCCATCCCTAATTGCCCTTGAGAAGCTGGTGGGGAGGTCCAATTCTCTTTGCAGTCCATGTGGCGTAGGTACATCCACAGTTCTGTTAGGGAGGGAGTTCCAGTGACAGTGAAGGAACGGCGATATATTTCCAAGTCAGGATGGTGAGTGACTTGGAGGGGAACTTCCAGGTGGTGGTGTTCCCATCTATCTGCTGCCCTTGTCCTTCTAGATGGTAGTGGCCGTGTGTTCGGAATGTGCTGTCAAAGAATCCTTCTGAGTTGCAGCCGTGCATTTTGTAGATGGTACACACTGCTGCTGCTGTGCATCGGTTATGGAGGGAGTGAATGTTTAAGTGACTGGAGTGCCAGTTAAGTGAGATGCTTTATCCAGGATGGTGTTGAGCTTTGAGTGTAGTTGGAGCTGCTCTCATCCAGGCAAGTGGATATTCCAATATTCCATCACATCCCTGACTTGTGCCTTGTAGATGGCGGACAGGTTTTGGGGAGTCAGGAGGTAAGTTATTCTCCACAGAATTCCCAGCCTCTGACCTGCCCTTGTCGCCCCAGTATTTCTATGGCTAGTCCAGTTCAGTTTCTGGTCAATGGTAACTCCCAGGATGTTGATAGTAGGGGATTGGACGATGGTAATGCCATTGAATGTCACAGGGAGATGGTCAGATTCACTGTTGTTAGTGACGGTCATTGCCTGACATTTGTGTGGCACGAATGTTCACCCTTCAATCCTGTGCTCACTGACCTACAAAGTCTCCAGGTTACGAAGTTCCAAAATTTTAAATTTCCCATCCTTGCTTTCAAATCCCTTCATGCTCACAGCCTGCCATAACTCTGTACCCATGGTGACTGTCCGCCATAACTCTGTACCCATGGTGACTGTCCGCCATAACTCTGTAACCATGGTATCGGCCTGCCATAACTCTGTAACCATGGTGACTGCCCAACCGGACTCTACAATCATGGTGACTGCCCGCCATAGCTCTGTAATCTCCTCCAACCTCACAAGCTTCCCAGATATCTGTGCTTCTCTAATTCTGACATCCTGAGCTCTCCTGATTTTAATTGTTCCATCTTTGGTGACCACATCTTCAGCTGCCAACAGCATAAGCTCTGGGATTTCCTCTCTAAACCCCTCCACATCTCGACCTCACTTTTCTACTTTAAGGTTATCCTTAAAACTTACCTCTGGTTTTTTTACGCCTTTGGTGATCTGCCCTCATATCTCCTTACATGACTCTGTGCCAAATGTTGCTTTATAAAACACCTGTGAAACACCCTGGAAAGGTCTATTACATGAAATGTGTTATATAAATACACATTGTTGTTGTTGTTGATTTGGACATATATTGCTGTTCCTTCATCATCGTTGTCACTCCTTACCCCACATCACTATGGGAGCACCTTCACCACATGGACTACAGCAGTTCAAGGAGGTCAAACATCATCTTCTCCACAGGTAACTGGGGATGGGTAATATCTGCTGCTGGTCTTGTTAATGAAAGGGCAGAGGAGTGGGACGAGCTGATTTGCTCCTGCAGAGAGACAGCACAGGCAGGATGGGCTGAATGGCCTCTGTCTGTATTGTAAACATTCAATGATTCAATGATAAAGAACCGACTCCGGAGACCAGGGACCAGCCTCTGGAACCAATGTCCAGCCTGATACAAACCGGCTCTTCATTGATCTGGGAGCTGCAGCCCCGCTCGGTGCAAACGGGGGAGGGGGACCGGTCAGTTTATTTCCGGGGTTTGCGGTTTACACAACATGTTTCCGGAGCCTCTCCGTCCACCCGCCGGATCCATCGCTCCCTCCGCCCCGCCATCCCCCCCTTTACCCATTGTGGACCCGTCTCCCCATCGCCATTACCTGTACTGCGCATGCTTCAGTCACAGCCTGGCCCCGCCCCCTCAGTCACTCCGATTGATTGGAGGACCAGCCGCCCTCGCTCGGAGCCCAGCCCCCACTTCCTATTGGTCCGGAGCTGCCGTCAATCACCCGGGCATTGTGACGGTTTCAAACGCTGAGAGCGGCCACAGACTCAGCCTGACTTGCTGATTCTTGGCAGCATTTTCTGTTTGGGAATTAGAGCTAGAGATGGATGGTCAGTTCCCCTCTGTCCGGGGGGGATTCACACTCATTTCCCCAGTGCAGTGATTCTCACGTTTACTTTACATGAGAAAGTCCCCGGTTCAATCCCGGCTGGAAAATTGTTACTGATTTTTTTTTATTCATTCACGGGACGTGGGCTTCACTGGCTGGGCCAGCATTTACTGCCCACCCCCAGTTGCCCTTGAGAAGGTGATGTTGAGTTGCCTTCTTGAACCGCTGCAGTGCATGTGGTATGGACACACCCACAGTGCTGTTAGGAAGGGAGTTCCAGGATTTTGACCCAGCGACAGGATGGTGAGTGACTTGGAGGGGAACTTCCAGGTGGTAAAAGCAAAATACTGTGGATGCTGGAAATCTGAAACAAAAACAGGAAATGCTGGAAAAACTCAGCAGGTCTAACAGCATCTGTAGAGAGAATAAACACTCAATTAACGTTTCGAGTCTGTATGACTCTCCTTCCGGGTGATGGTGTTCCCATATATCTGCTGCACTTGTCCTTCTAGATGGGAGTGGTCATTGGTTTAGAAGTTGCTGCCAAAGCAGCCTTGGTGAATTCCTGCAGTGCATCTTGGAGATACACTGCTGATACTGTGCGTAAGTGGCTAGAGGGGCAGCAAGTTCTGGAGCACCAAGTCTTCAGTACTATTGCCAGAACATTGTCAGGGCCCATAGCCTTTGCAGTATCCAGTGCCTTCAGCCACTTCTTGACAGCATTTGGAGTGAATTCAATTGGCTGAAGACTGGCATCTGTGATTTTGGGGACCTCCGGAAGAGCCCGAGATGGATCATCCACTCGGCACCTCTGGCTGAAGATTGTAGCAAATGTTTCAGCCTCATCTTTTACACTGATGTGCTGAGCTCCTCCATCATTGAGGATGGGGATACTTGTGAAGCCTCCTACTCCAGTGAGTCGTTTAATTGTCCACCACCATTCATGACTGGATGTGGCAGGACTGCAGAGCTTGGATCTGGTCCATTGGTTGTGGGATTGCTTAGCCGTTTATCACTTGCTGCTTATGCTGTTTGGCACACAAGTAGTCCTGTGTTATAGCTTCAAAAGGTTGAAACTTTATCTTTAGGTATGCCTGATGTTGCTCCTGGCATGCCCCCCTGCACTCTTCATTGAACCAGTGTTGGTCCCCTGGCTTGATGGTAATGGTAGAGTGGGGGATTTGCCAGGCTATTCTTTATAGATTCTTTTTGAGTGCAATTCTGCTGCTGCTGATGGCCCACAGCGCCTCATGGATACCCAGTCTTGAGTTGCTAGATCTGTTCAAAATCTATCCCATTTAGCACGGTGGCAGTGCCACTGTGGAGGGTATCCTCAATGTGAAGGTGAGACTTTCTCTCCATGAGGACTGTGCGGTGGTCACTCCTACTGATATTGTCATGGACAGTTGCATCTGTGGTAGGCAGGTTGGTGAGGATGAGGTCAAATGTGTTCTTCCCTCTTCTTGGTTCCCTCATCACCTGCCGCAGACTCAGTGTAGCAGCTATGTCAATTAGGTCTCAGTCAGCTCAGTCTGTAGTGGTACTACCGAGCCACTCTTAGTGATAGACTCTGAAGTCCCCCACCCAGGTTACATTCTGCGCCCTTGCCACCCTCAGTGCTTCCTCCAAGTGGTGCTCAACATGGTGGAGCACTCATTCATCAGCTAAGGGAGGACAGTACGTGGTAATCAGCAGGAGGTTTCCTTGCCCATGTTTCACCTAATGCCATGAGACTTCATGGGGTCTAGAGTCAATGTAGAGGGCTCTCAGGGCAACTCCCTCTCAGCTGTATACCACTGTGCTGCCACCTCTGCAGGGCCTGTTCTTCCAGTGGGACAGGACATACCCAGGGGTGGTGATGTTGGGTGGGGGTGGAGAAGTGGGCAGGGAGAAGTACCAAATAAAGTACAAACCTGAGAGTTGGACCGGGGTTAACGGGACACCAACTGGAGCGGATGCGGAGCTGGGCGGAGCAGACCAGGTGATCACAATTGGGGAGGGGGCGGTGACTGATGTGCGCTCCAACCAATAGGGAGAGGGTGGGTGGAACTGGAGGACAGATTGGGGGTGGGTCCTCCAACCAATGATGGTGCGGCAGGGGGCAGGGTGTGGTGTGGAGCTCAGGTGCGCTGAAGCAGGTTGTGAGGCGCTGTCCCCAGGTGAGAGCAGCTGAGGCAGCACAGAGCAAGGACTGGAAACTGGGGCTGTTCTGGGACAGGGGGCAGAGTGGGGGGGGGAATCACAGGCAAAAATAATACAATAATTAAAATGTTTATACATTATTTATTAATTGTAGATATATATAAAAGTGTACATCGATAAACTTTTAAGAGAATGTGGAACAACAGCAACCTGACCAAGAACCAATCTGTGAGTCTGCCAAGCCCGCGTCCTCAGCACATTCCTCGACAGTGGTGAGACCTGGACAACATATGCAGGGCAGGAGAAAAGGCTGAACAGTTTCCACCTTTGTCATCTCAACACGTTTCCTCAGCATCTCTCAGTCATCAACTCGGAGGCCCTGGCACACGCTAATTCCATCAACAGCCGCTCATTACAAAGTAAAAGTGCTGGCTCAGCCACACCCATCGGATAGATGATGGCTGTTTACCCAGAGCTCTTCTGTAGGTGAACTGGCCACTGGGTAACAATCCTCTGGACATCCAGCTCTCCACTGCAAGGAGGATATGAAGATGGAGGACATTGACACTGACAACGGGGAGACAGTTGCCAATGGCTGTGTCCTCTGGAAGCTGACTGCTTGGCAGGGCCTTGGAAGTGGTGTGAAGAAACGGAAAGCTCAGCTGGCTGAGATGAGGGCCCAGAGCAAACAGAGGCCATTGAATCCTGCACCTTCTCAGCCCACTGCCTTTATCTTCAGCACATGGAGCAGAGGCCTCCATGACTGTGTAGGGCCCTCAGCCACACCAGGTTATGCTTAACACAGAGTTCACCACCACAGCACAAACCATCCCTTAACATTCAATGGCATTACCATCGTTGAATCCCCCAGTCTCAACATCCTGGAGGTTACCATTGACCAGAAACTGAACTGGACTATCCATATAAATACTATGGCTACAACAGCAGGTCAGAGGCTAGGAATCGTGCGACGAGTAACTCACCTTCTGACTCCCCAAAGACTCTCCGCCATCTACAAGGCACAAGTCAGGAGTGTGATGGAATACTCCCACTTGCCTGGATGAGTGCAGCTCTATCAACACTGAAGAAGCTCAACACCATCCAGAATAAAGCAACCTGCTTGATTGGCACCCCATCCACCACCTTAATCATTCACTCCTTCCACCACTGATGCACAGTAGCAGCAGTGTGTGTTCCATCTACGAGATGCACTGCAGCAACTCACCAAGGCTCCTTTGACAGCACCTTCTAAACCCACGACCTCTGCCACCTAGAAGAGCAAGGGCTGTGGACACATGGGAGCACCACCACCTGGAAGTTCCCCTCCAAGCCACTCACTATCCTGACTTGGAAATGTATCACTGTTCCTTCACTGTCGCTGGGTCAAAATCCTGGAACTCCTTCCTTAACAGCACTGTGGGTGTACCTATACCACATGGACTGCAGCGGTTCAACAAGGCAGCTCACCACCACCAGCTTCTCAAGGGCAACTAGGGATGGGCAATAAATGCTGACCCAGCCAGTGAAGCCCATGAAGGAATAAAAAAAAATCATCTCAGGAGATGGAAGACTGCCAAAGAAAGATAAACACTTCTCAGAACAAGTATTTTGTATCTGTCTTGATGGTTGAAGACACCTAAAGCATCCCAAGAATAGTAGAAAATCAAATGGCTAAAGGGAGGAAGCAACTAGAGAAAAACTACTAGGAAAACTATTGGGAATAAGGGATAACAAGTCTCCTGGACCTGATGGCCTGAGCGTCTTAAAGGAAGTGGCTACAGAGAAAGCGGATGCGTTGGTTGTAATCTTTCAAAACTCCCTAGATTCTGGAAAGATCACAGCAAATTCGAAAATCAGAAATGTAACGCCGTTATTGAAGAGAAGGAAGGAGACAGAAAGCAGGAAACTATAGACCAGTTAAGGTGTCTCCTCTAGCGGTCTCCTCTACATTGGAGAGACCAAATGCAAACTGGGCGACCGCTTTGCCGAACACCTGCGGTCTGTCCGCAAGAAAGACCCAAACCTCCCTGTCGCTTGCCATTTTAACACTCCACCCTGCTCTCTTGCCCAAATGTCTGTCCTTGGCTTGCTCATTGAGGAACAGCACCTCATCTTCCGACTAGGCACTTTACAGCCTTCCAGGCTGAATATGGAATTCAACAACTTTAGATCTTAAACTCCCCCTCCCCCCATCCCCACCCCGTTTCTTCCCCCTCCCTTTTGTTTTTTTTCAATAATTTATATAGATTCTTCTTTTCCCACCTATTTTCATTATTTTTAAATCTACAACTAATACCTTGTTAGTCTTTCCACCCAACCCCCACTAGAGCTGTACTTTGAGTGTCCTGTCTTCCATTCTTAATTAGCACTTTTCTCAAATAATATCACCACCTTCAACACCTCTTTGATCCTTTTGTCTGTGACATCTTTTGATTATCTGCTCCTATCACTGCTTGCTTGTTCCTACAACCACCCCACCCTCAACTTTTCTCCCCCCGCCCCCCCCCCACCTTAAACCAGCTTATATTTCACCCCTCTCCTAACTATACTTCAGTTCTGTTGAAGGGTCATGTGGACTCGAAACGTCGACTCTTTTCTTCTCCACCGGTGCTGCCAGACCTGCTGAGTTTTTCCAGGTAATTCTGTTTTTGTTTTGGATTTCCAGCATCCGCAGTAGTTTTTTGTTTTATCTCTGTGGGGCCGGGGCCTGGGCTGGTGACTGACGTGCATCCCGACCAATAGCGAGAGCGCGGGCAAAGGCTGAAGGACCGAGTGGGCGGCAGGTCCTCCGCTGAGTACTCATTGTGACGTCAGCACAGGACGCGGTCTCAGTCCGGAAGCAAAATCCTGCAGATGCTGCAAAAGCTGAAATAAAAATCGCGAGTGCTAGAAATGCTCAGCAGGTCTGGCAGCTTCTGCAGGGAGAGAAACAAGGTCAACCTTTCAGCTCCAGAAGTTAGAGAGGTGGGGTAAAAAACAAAAGAGGGCAGGTCTGTGGAAGGCAGGAGAGATTATTCAGCGAAAGGGATGATGGTGCAAGGCAAAATGAGATGGTGATAAAGAACATAGAAAAATTCCCAACACTGGAGAAGGCTTTTCTGTATCTAACCGGTGCTTTACCTGTTCTGGGGAGTTATCGACCTTTATCCTCCACTTAAACAATCTCCTGCTATTACATATCCAACTTCCATCAAGCTTAACCCTTCATTTATACCTCCGTAACATCACTCGTCTCCTCCCCCGTCTCAGCTCATCTGCTGCCGAATATCTCATCCACGCCTTTATCACCTCCAAACTCGACTATTCCGACACCCTCTGGCTGGTCTCCCACATTCTGCCCCCTGTAACCTTGGGTCATCCAAACTTCTGTCACCCTATGTCTTAACTCACAGACAGACCCTCTATCTCCACAACCCCCTCCTCTAATTCTGGCCCCCTGTGCATCCCCCATTTCAATCACTGCACCATTGGTGGTCGTGCCGAGAAGCCCTAGAATAGACTGCAGGGCATGATGGGAGAAGGGAGAGAAACTGGAGAAAGATGTGAGTTCAGGGCTCAGGTAAGGAGGAACTTTGGAGACAGTTTGGCCCGGTGCACTAGTATAAGGGAGGGAAGCAGCAGAGGCAGCTGATTGGATTGTTTCAATCTTAGTGACAAGGAAATTCCATGATCTCCTCATACTTGTTGGAAGGTGAGGATGGAGGAGACGGGGAGTGAGAGAAACCTTCGAAAGTAATTAACTTGTGTTAGAAATATTAGAAAGATTCAACACAATGTATTCAACACAAAGCTGATTTATTTGACTTTTATCTAAAATATTAGCCCATGTAACTGTGTTGGAAATTATTAACATCAGTAGAAACAGACCCAATGAACACGGTTCAGTCCTCTGTGATTTCCAGCAAAACCCAATCACTCTAGTTACTTATGAATTCGCCGGTGTCTCATTAGGTTGGATGATTGTGTGAATCTCTTTCCACACTTGGGGCAGATGAACGGTCTCTCCCCAGTGTGAACTCGCTGATGTGTCAGTAGGGTGGATGACTGAGTGAATCCCTTCCCACAGTTGGGACAGGTGAACGGCCTCTCCCCGGTGTGAACTCGCTGGTGTACAGTGAGATCAGATGATGTCTTGAACCCAGTCCCACACTGAGAGCACCTGAATGGTCTCTCGTCAGTGTGAATACGTTGATGGCGCATCAGTTCCCCAGAACTCTTAAAACAGTTTCCGCAGTCCAGGCATTTAAAAGGTCTCTTATCAGTGTGAACACGTTGATGGGACATCAGCTCCCTGGACTTTTTATAGCACTTTCCGCAGTCTGGGCATTTAAAAGGTCTCTTATCAGTGTGAACACTCTGGTGATTCAGCAGGGTGGATAACTGAGTGAATCCCTTTCCACAGTCAGAACAGGTGAAAGGTCTCTCTCCAGTGTGAACTCGCTGGTGTGTCAGCAGGTTGGATGACTGAGCGAATCCCTTCCCACAGTCAGAGCAGGTGAATGGCCTCTCGCCAGTGTGAACTCGCTGGTGTTCAGTGAGTTGAGATGACTGTCTGAACCCAGACCCACAGTGCAAGCACCTGAATGGTCTCTCGTCCGTGTGAACACGTTGATGGAGCATCAGGTCCCGGGAACTTTTAAAGCACTTCCCACAGTCTGAACATTTAAAAGGTCTCTCGTCAGTGTGAACTCGCTGGTGTGTCAGCAAGTCAGATGACCGAGCGAATCCTTTCCCACACTTGGAGCAAGTAAATGGTCTCTCCCCAGTGTGAACTCGCTGGTGTCTCAACAGGTTGGATGACTGAGCGAATCCCTTCCCACAGTCAGAGCAGGTGAATGGTCTCTCACCTCTGTGAACTCGCTGGTGTCTCAGCAGACTGGATGACTGAGTGAATCCCTTCCCACATACGGAGCAGGTGAATGGCCTCTCTCCAGTGTGACTGCGTCGATGAGTTTCCAGGTCAGATGGAAATCTGAATCCCTCCTCACAGTCTCCACATTTCCACAGTTTGTCTCCACTGTGAACGGTACTTATTCCTTCCATGTTCAAAATCCGATGATATTCTGGTTACAACAAATTGGGCGACTCTCTCAGATTCTGATGTGATGTTTGGTTTGAGTTTCCTGACTGAAAAATTCTCCCCTTCTAATATCCTGTGAAATTGATTTAAAACAGAAAAAAAGGGAGTGAGAGAGAACCCACAGAAACACAAAGGCAGGTTGTGAAATTGAACTTAATGATTCTGGTAATTTTTGGGGCCAGAACTAGGAAAAAATTACCATGAAAGCTGTCGGATTTTTTGTAAAAACCCAACTGGTTCATTAATGTCCTTCAGGGAAGGGAACCTGCCTCCAGTCTGGGCTACACAAGACTCTGGCCTCTATGAGAACACTAGGGGAAGGCGGTGGCATAGTGGTTTTGTCACTGGACTGGTAATCCAGCGATCCAGGGTAATGCTCTGGGGTCCCGGGTTTGAATGCTACCACAGCAGATGGTGAAATTTGAATTCAATAAAAATCTGGAATTAAAAGTCTAATAATGACCATGAAACCATTGTTGTTTGTTGTCAAAACCCATCTGGTTCACTAATGCCCTTTAGGGAAGGAAATCTGCTGTCCTTGCCTGGTCTGGCCTACATGTGACTCCACATTCACAATGCGGTTGACTCCTAAATGCCCTCTGAATAAGGGATGGGCAATAAATGCTGGGCTAGCCAATGACACCCACATCCAATGAATAAAGAAAAAGAAGTAGGAGCAGGAGTAGACCATAAGCCCCAATGAGCCTGCTCCGCCATTCAACATGATTGTGGTTGATCACAGAATCGTTACAGTGCAGAAGGAGGCCATTTGGCCCATCGAGTCTGCACTGACGTGCTGAAAGAGCATTCTACCTCATCCCACTACCCTGCCTTATGCCGTAACCTCACACATTCTCTCTCTTCAAGTAGCAATCCAATTCCCTTTTGAATACCTCGATCGAACCTGCCTCCAACCATCCTCTGGGTAAAAAACAAAATTCCTCACATCACTTTTACTCCTTTTGCCCATTATTTTGAATGTGTGCCCTCTAGCTCTTGATGCACTCATGAGTGTGGCAACAGTTTCTCATTATTTATTCTGTCCATACCCCTCAGAATCTTGAATACCTCTATTTAGTTTCCTCTCAGCCTTCTTTTCTCCCAGGAAAACAGACCCAACCTCTCCAATCTACCCTCGTAGCTACAGTTCTTCATCCCGGCAATCAAGAGTTAATCGACGGGATGGGGAGGGCAGACTGGAAAGTGCAGTTGATGCCACAATGAGATCAGCCATGATCTTATTAATGGTGGAACAGGCTCAAGGGGCCAAAAGACCTACTCCTGCTCCTAATTCTTGTGATCTTATGAGACAAAGTCCCGTCTTCACACTGAGGATACCGTCCATCATGTTGTGAGGCACTATCACTATGCTAAATGAAATAGATTCAGGATGGATCTAGATATAAATGGGCATCCATGAGGTGCTGTGGATCATCAGCAGCAGCAGAATTGTATTCAGCCACAATCTGTAACCACATGGCCCACATATCCTTTACTCTACCATTACCATCAAGCCAAGTGACCAACCCTGGTTCAACACGAACTGCAGGAGAACATGTCAGAAGCAGCACCAGGCATTCCTAAAACTGAGATTCCAATCTGGTGACCCTATACCATGAGACTACATGCATTCTAAACAGTGGAAGCAGCATGCTTGAGACAGGGTGAAGCAATCCCAAAAACAATGGATCAGATCAAAGCTCTGCAGTCCTGCCACATCCAGTCAGGAAAGGTATGGATAATTAAACAACTAACAGGAAGAGTAGGCTCCACAAACATCACCATTCTCAATGATCCCAGCATATCAGTACAAAAGACTGGGTTATGTGTTTAGTGATCCTGGGACTGGGTTATGTGTTTAGTGATCCTGGGAGACTTCCCTGGATCCCGAGTCTAGGAGAGACAACCTGGAAGGTATAGGGAGCTGGGACTTGTCTGTGAGAGTAATTGAAGGCACGAGAACTGAAATAATCTAGAGTTAGAAAGGAGAAAAGACTCCAAAAATGGAGCAGTTAGCAACTGGACATCAATTAATCTTCTCTTATGTTGGAGAAATAAAGGTCTAGATAGTGTGCCTGAAACAATATTAGTTCATCTTGGTCTTTAACACCACTTTCCCGCACGCTCTCCATTTCCCTCGAATGCCTAAGAGACCAAAAATCTCTCCATCTCAGCCTTAAATATATTTAAAGATGGAGCATCCAGAGCCTTCCGGGATGGAGAATTCTATGTGACAAGAGAAAAAGAGAGAGAGAAGTGGGAGAGACACAGAGAGAAAAAATGAGAGAAATGGGATAGAGAAAGAAAGAGAAATAGAAGGGCACAAGAGAGACAGAAGAGGGTTGGAGAGACAGGGGCAATGGAAAGGCATTTTAGAGACTGACAACTGAACCACAATTTGATAGAATCTCCCAAACCCTGAACCTCCACCATCTAGAAGGACCAGCGTAGCAGGTGTATGTGAACACCATCACCTCCAACTCACACACTGTTCTGACTTGTCTGATATCCAGGACTGGATGAGCAGAAAGTTCCTTCATTCAAATATTGGGAAGATGAAAGTCATTGTCTTCATTCCCCAATACAAACTCCGCTCCCTAGCCAACGGCTCCATCCTTCTCCCTGACAACTCTGTGAGGATGAAACAGACTGTTCGAAGCCGTGGTGAAATATTTCACCCCAAGATGAGCTTCCAAGCACATCCACATCATCACCAAGACCGCCAATTTCCATCACCCGACTCCACTCTAGTCTCAGCTCGTCTGAAACTGTCATCCATTCCTTTGTTATTTCTAGGCTTAACTCTGGCTGGAGGTTCTAGATTCAGGGGACACAGTCTCAAAATAAGGGGCAGGCTATTTGGAACTGAGGTGAGGAGGAATTTCTTCACTCAGAGGATGGTGAGTGTTTGGAATTCTCTGCCCCATAGGGCTGTGGAGGCTCAGTCGTTGAGAATGTTCAATACTGAGATCAATAGATTTCTACATATAAAAAACATTGGGGATAAGGGGATAGTGCCAGAAAATGGTGTTGAAGTAGAAGATCAACCGTGATCTCATTGAATGGCAGAAGGGCTCAAAGGGCTGAATGGCCTATTGCTGCTCGTATTTCTTATGTTCCTTCCTAAAGCACTTCCAGCCGGTCTCCCACATTCAACCTCCCCATAATCTTTAGTTCATCCAAAACTCTGCTGCCCGTATATTTACTCGCACGGGGTCTTATTCACCCATCACCGCTGTGCTCACTGACCTATGAAAGTTCCTGTTTAAGAAGCACCAACATTTTAAATTTCTCATCCTTGTTTTCAAGTCCCTCCATGGTCTCACTCCTCCCTATCTCTGTAATCTTCTCCAGCCTCACATCCCACCCAGGTCTCTGCAGTCTGCTCATTCCGGCTTCCTGAGCATTCCCGATTTTAATCGCTTCATCCTTAGTATCCACATCTAAACTCAAAGGCCATAAGCACTGGAATTTCCTCCATAAACCTCTCCGCTCTCTTTCTTTCTTTCCTCGTTCAAGATTCTCCTTTAAACCTACATCTTTGACCAAACTTTTGGCCATCTGCCCTCTTACCTCTTTACATGATTCTGTGTCAAATGTTGCTTTTTAGCACATCTGTTAAACCTGGGAAGGTCTATTACATGAAATGTGCTATATAAACACACATTGTTGTTGTTGATTTGGACATATATCGCTGTTCCTTCATCATCACTGTAACTCCTTATCTAACATCATTGTGGGAGCACCTTCACCACACGGACTGCAGCGGTTCAAGAAGGTCAAACATCATCTTCTCCACAGGTAACTGAGGATGGGTAATATCTGCTGCTGGTCTTGTGGTCCTGGGCAGGGGAGTGGGACCAGCTGATTTGCGCTTCCAGAGAGCCAGCACAGGCAGGAGGGGCTGAATGGCCTCTGTCTGTATTGTAAACATTCAATGATTCAATGATAAAGAAACGACACTGGAGACCAGGGACCAGCCTCTGGAACCAATGTCCAGCCTGATACAAACCGGCTCTTCATTGATCTGGGAGCTGCGGCCCCGCTCGGTGCAAACGGGGGAGGGGGGACCGGTCAGTTTATTTCCGGGGTTTGCGGTTTACACAACATGTTTCCGGAGCCTCTCCGTCCACCCGCCGGATCCATCGCTCCCTCCGCCCCGCCATCCCCCCCTTTACCCATTGTGGACCCGTCTCTCCATCTCCATTACCTGTACTGCGCATGCTCCAGTCACAGCCCGGCCCCGCCCCCTCATTCACTCCGATTGGTTGGAGGACCAGTCCCGACGCTCGGTCCTCCAGTCCCGCCCCCTCTTCCTATTGGTCCGGAGCTGCCGTCAATCACCCGGGCATTGTGACGGTTTCAAACGCTGAGAGCGGCCACAGACTCAGCCTGACTTGCTGATTCTTGGCAGCATTTTCTGTTTGGGAATTAGAGCTAGAGATGGATGGTCAGTTCCCCTCTGTCCGGGGGGGATTCATACTCATTTCCCCAGTGCAGTGATTATCACGTTTACTTTACATGAGAAAGTCCCCGGTTCAATCCCGGCTGGAAACTTTGTGTTTAACATTGTTACTGATGAGGAATTAACAGTGAGTTTAGTTTCATATCGAACAGGGTGACAGTTCCTGTTGTCTCATTCTTTAAAAGCTCCTTCTTCACCTTTAAACAGGTAACGATAAGTGAGGGAAAACTGATCCACAGTGACCCCAAAAACAAGATACCGCAGATGCTGCAAATCCGATCTCAAAACAGAAAATGTTGGAAACACTCAGCAGGTCAAACAGCATCATTCACAGTGAATGTTTCAGGTCGCTGAACTTTTATCCAAACTGGAAAATTTCCCAGATTTAACAGTTTATAAACAAGTCCAGAGTCAGAGAAAACAGGAGCAGACAGAAGGAAACAACAAACGGTCTTGTGACAGGATGGAAGGCTGGAGAGAGTAAATGATAAAGGGGACAATGGTGCAAGGCAACATTGGGTGACCAGACAATTAAAGAAACTAATGGGACAAGTAAACAAATAAGACAGGTTCAGAGGAGGGATAAATGGTAACAGCAGAGCCATTACCAGCATCTCCTGCCCTAAAAATTGGAGTGATGTTTATGATATGAAATTATTAAAATTAATGTTGAGTCTGAAAGGTTGTAAAGTGACTAATCAAAGACGAGCTGCTGTTCCTCGAGCTTCTGCTGGGCTTCATGCGGCAGTACAGGAGGCCGAGGGCTAAGAGGTCAGACTTGAAGTGAGGCTGAGAATTAAAACAGTAAATGAGAAGCAGCTCAGGATCGCACTTGCAAAGTGAATGGTGATTTTACATGAAGCAGTCACCCAATCTGGATTTAGTCTCCACAGTGTAGCGGAGACCACATCGTGAACAGTGAATACAGAATACTAAATTGTAAATAGTACAAGTAAATTACTGTGTCACCGGGAAAGTGTGTTTGGGGACCTGGAACGTGGAAAAGGAGGAGGTGGCAATGAATCTGTTTCAATAAGTTTGCAACAGACCAATGCACAGTTGTTCTGCTGTGCTTTATATTTTAATGGGAATTATCAAATGTTTTTAACCACTATGATCTTGGCTAGTTGTCTATAATGTCTTCGCATTTCTCTGTTGATCTATCCAGGAGGACTGGTGTGGTAAGAAGGACTTGTCTGTAAAACACAGTCACTGTGAGCATGATAATGGAACATTTGTATATCAAAGGGCAGTGATACCTGATCACCTATCGAGTGAGTGAGTTTGTAACAGTGTAACTCAAATAATTACAGCTACCGCAGGAGATTCTCTGGCTACAAGTCAATAAGGAAGGAATCAGGACTGCGCAGTCCCACCCAGCTGGATACCAGTGGAGAGGCATTGGAGGAGGATGGAGTGGTCATTGGTGTCTGCTGCCCTTGTCCTTCTGGGTGGCAGTGGTCGTGGGTTTGGAAGATGCTGTCTAAGGAGCCTTGGTGGGTTGGAGGTGAGTACAGAGGAGACGGGAGAGGGATGCACTTAACTTGTGTTACAGATATTAAGAAGACTCGGCACACTGTGTGTTTCACACAAAGCTGCTTTATTTTTATTATATCCAGAACATTAACACCTCTAACTGGCCTGGAGTTTATTAATATCAGTAGAAACAGACCCCAATGAACATGGTTCAGTCCTGGATGTGATTACCAGAAAAATCCAATTACTGTCGTCACTTGTAAACTTGATGGTGACTCAGCAGGGTCCATGACCAAGTGAATGTCTTCTTAGACTCGGAGCAGGTATATGGCCTCTCTCAGTGTGAGCTCTCTTGTATCTCAGCACGTGGGATAACTGACCGAATCCCTTCCCTCACAAGTAGCAGGTGAATGGCCTTTCTCAGTGTGTACTCGCTGGTGCACATTGAGTTGAGATGATCGCTTGAACCCAGTCCTGCAGTGAGGACACCTGAACAGTCTCTCGACTGTGTGAACACATTGATGGGACATCAGGTCCCTGGAACATTTAAAGCACTTCCCTCAGTCTGGGCATTTAAAAGGTCTCTCCCCAGCATGAACTCGCTGGTGTGTCAGCACGTGGGATAACTGAGTGAATCCTTTCCCACACATGTAGCAGGTGAAAGGTCTCTCTCCCGTGTGAACTCGCTGGTGTGTCAGCACATGGGATAACTGTGTGAATTCCTTCCCACACATGTAGCAGGTGAAAGGTCTCTCTCCCGTGTGAACTCGCTGGTGTCTCAGCAGGCTGGCTGAACAAGTAAATCCTTTCCCACACATGTAGCAGGTGAACGGTTTCTCGCCAGTGTGAATTCGCTGGTGTACAGTGAGGTGAGATGATCGCTTGAACCCAGTCCCACAGTGAGAGCACCTAAATGGTCTCTCGTCAGTGTGAACACATTGATGGAGCATTAGTTCCCATGAACTTTTATAGCATTTCCCACAATCTGGGCATTTAAAAGGTCTCTCCCCAGTGTGAACTCGCTGGTGCCTCAGCAGGTTGGATAACTGAGTGAATCCCTTCCCACACTCAGAGCAGGTGAATGGTTTCCCCCCGGTGTGAATTCGCTGGTGTGTAATCAGCTGGGATGATCGAGAGAATCCCTTCCCACACACGGAGCAGGTGAACGGTCTTTCCCCAGTGTGAGTGCGTCGATGAGTTTCCAGCTGACACGGGTAACTGAATCTCTCCTCACAGTCCCCACATTTCCACGGTTTCTCTCCAATTTGAACAGTGCTTTTTCCTTCCATGTTCAAAATGCTATGCTGTTCAGGTTACAATGTATTGGGCGACTCCTTCAGATGCTGTTTTCTGACTGCAAATCCTCCCCTTCTAATATCCTGTGAAACTGATTTAAAACCGAAAAATGGAGTGAGAGGGAACCCACAAAAACACAAAGGCAGGTTGGGAAATAGAACTGAATGAAAAGAGAGCAAGAGAGAAATAAAGAAAGAAAACAGGGGGTAAAGGAGAGAGATTTTATATACATATACAGCTTGATCAGAACTGTGTGGGAATGTCCAAAACCCTCAACCTCCACCACCGAGAAGGACCAGGGTAGCTGGTGTATGTGAAAACCATCACCTCCAAGTTCCCCTCCAAGTCACACACCGTCCTGACTTGTACGACATCCAGTGCTGGATAAGCTGAAATTTTCTCCATTTAAGTATTGGGAAGAGTGAAGCCGTTTTCTTCAGTCCCCACTACAAACTCCATTCCCAGCCACCGGCTCCATCCCTCTTCCTGGTAACTGCCTGAGGCTGAACCAGGCTGTTCACAACCATGGAAAAATATTTCACCCAAAGATGAGCTTCCAAGCACATCCACATCATCACCAAGACCGCCAATTTCCACCTCAGTAACATCGTCCAACTCCACCCTCGTCTCAGCTCATCCTCTGCTGAAACCATCATCCATTCCTTTGTTACCTCTAGACTTAACAATCCTAACACAGTCCTGGCCGGCTTCCAACATTCAACCTCCCTGTGATCTTGAGGTCATCCAAAACTCTGCTGCCCGTGTGTTTACTCGCATCAAGTCTTGTTCACCGTTCACCCCTTTGCTCATTGATCTTCAAAGGTTCCCGGTTAAGAAGCAGCAAAACTTAAAAATTCTCATCCTTGTTTTCCTCCCTGGCTGCGATCATCCCTATCTCTGTAGTCAACTCCACCCGCTGTCAAGATGGTATAATAATGCCTATAATGTTATTGGAAATTCTTTAAAAAATAGAGTTTAGTGGTGTCTGTGTCTAAGTGTGTGTGTCTTAATTGGACTAAAGCCAGCTGGTCTAGAGGCTTTGATGTAGAGAAGATAAATTGGTTTGAAATGGTAATTAGATAAACATAGAAGGTGAGATGTAAAGGGGCCAATTTGCGTTCTTAAGTAGACCTTTCAAAAGAGGTGAAATATTACACCTAACCAGGTGAAGCTCAGAAACAATGTCTTTATTTTTTTCAAAGCTTACGAGTAAAGTGAGTATTATGAAAGGGTTTTATTGTTAGTAGGTTTAAAGTTAAAAAAAACCGAGTGACAATGCAAATTTGCACTCAAAGAGGAAAATATATATAAAGGAAGAGAAGGCTGTTGGTAAAAGGAGGAGGGATTCTAAGATCTAAAGCCTCCAGCCTCTAAGCCTGTCTGCAAGGACCCAGTGCTGAAAGAAACTCATATTGAATGTGACTGTCCAGGGAGGGCTTTGCCAGGGATCTGTTTAAATCTGTTTTACTGTTGCCTAAACTGGGGTGTAACTGACAATCAGATTAATTAGGGGATTTTTGTAGTTATTATAGTAGTAATTTTGTAGACATATGTATGTGCTTACAATCTTTCTTGTATTATTAAATGTTTAATTTAGTTTTATAAAAAACCTCTTGAGACTCTGTGGTCTTATCACTACTGAATTCAAAGACTGCATCTCGAAACATACAAATTGCATAAATGGGTTATGGCAGTTGTTTCAAGTTTCCCTCTGGGATTTGAACAACTCAGCATTTACCATTGGCTGTGTCATAATAATTGGGGGCTCTTTGAGGGATATATTTGTAATTCCTTGATTTTTTTGATTGGTGATTTTTAGATTACGAGTACGAGAAGCACTTTGAATTCAGGAATGGGTGTGAGGTATTTTTGAAGTGATGAGACTGCAAAAATGCCTGTATCCATGGCTAAATCTTTATGGAAGTAGAAGATATAACTCTGACTGGGTTACAGAAAGTATCCAAGAATAAGTTAACAGAGTTGGTGGATAACTTGCAATTGGGGTTACCGGTGGGGGCTAGGAAAGCAGATATAGTTGAAGTGATAGCACAGCATTTGAAGTTGGAAGTGACACCTGGCATCAGTGAGTCACAGATAGAGGTGGTGCAACTTCAGTTTGAACTGAAGAACCTTGAACTTGAACAAGCAAAGGACATGAAAAAAAAACTGGAACTAGAGGCAGCAGAAAAAGAAAGGGAAAAAGACAGATTATTTCAAAAAGAAATAGAAATGCAAAAACTTGATCTCCAGAGGGAAAAGTTAGCAATGAAAGAGTGAACTAAGGAAAGAGACAGAGAATATCGGCTTAAAAGGCTGGAAGTTAAAAAAAGAGACCTCAGATTCTGATGAGGAAAAAACCTGTAACCTAAAACCCGGTGGGGAGATGTTTAAATTGTACAAGTTCTTCCAAAGTTTGAGGAAAAAGATATTGAAGCATTCTTTATTTCATTTGAGAAGATAGCTAAACTGGTGAAATGGTCAAGGAGAAGTGGACATTGCTGTTACAATCCAGGTTGGTGTGTAGAACACATGAGGTATATGCTTCGTTATCAAAAATGTCGGTGAATTATGATGTGGTAAAAAAGGCTATTTTGAGTGCATATGAGTTGGTTCCTGAGGCATACAGGCAGAAATTTAGGAATATGAGAAAACAGCGTGGGCAAACATATCGAATTTGAAAGAGTAAAACAAAGTAATTTTGAACAGTGGATACGGGCATTAAAAATAGAGACAACATATGCAGTGCTTAGAGAAGTAATTATTTTGGAAGAATTTAAAGATTCAATCCCTTTGGTAGTGAGAACAAATGTGGAGGAACAGAGGGTTCAAACGGTAAGACAAGCAGCAGAGACAGCTGATGATTGTGAGTTAGTTCATAGAGCTAAACCTTTTTTTGTCACCCTTTCAAATTGGAAACGGATAAAAAGTGGGAAGGTGAAAAGAAGATGGGTAGTCAGGGAAGAGGAGTAGCTGGAAATTCCCAGGAAGTTTTTTCTCAGAATAAAAAGGAAGGTGTTGAGGGTAGAAGTTACATTTGAAAGTTGAGGTGTTTTCATTGTAATAAAGAAGGACACACAAAGTCAGTATGTTGGAAATTGCAGAATTTGTTGGAATCATTCAGGTGCAGGAAAGTTTTGGAAGTAAAAGTACTGTGTGTTCTGAGGCTCAGGCACAGGATAAACCAGTGGTTTGTGTACAAGTAAAACAGGGAGAATCAGTGATAGGTAAAGAAGTGGGAATGTGTTGAGCTTACCCAAGAGAATTCTGAGGAGCAGGTTGCAGAAATGTTTAAAGACTTTGTGTGTGAAGGGAAAGTCTTTCCATGTGTAAAGGGTGGAGTAGGTAAAGATGTTAAATTTTAAGAGACACGGGGCTAGTCAATCCTTAATGTTGTGGGATAGTGATAGTTGTTGTGCAGAGGAAGTATTGCAGGAACAGGTGATAATAATTGGGGTTCATGGAGATGCTAAACCTATTCCATTGTGGAAGATAAATTTGAAGAGTAAGTGGAAAACTGACGAAGTGACTGTTGGGGTGGTGGAAAAATTGCCCATTGCAGGGGTTCAATTTATTCTGGGTAATGATATAGCTGGATCACAAATGTGGGTGATGCCAATGGTAGGTCAGCAGCCTGCAGAAGTGTTTTCAATAGAGGTGTTACAAGGGGAGCATCCTGGATTGTTTCCAGGTTGTGTGATAACGAATTCACAGGCACACAGGTTGAAGCAAGAGAAACAAAAAGGATAAGCAGTTCAAAGGCATGAAGAAGGTATTGAAATACAATGAGCAGGCACTGTGTTTGATAACATTGTTCGTAAAGACACAGCAGAGGACAGTTCAACTGAAGTGTTTAACTCAAGGCAATTAATTGAGTTGCAGCAAAAGATTTGCAATTAAAATAGTTATATCAGACAGCTTTCTCAGAAACAGAGGCAAAATGTATCCCAGAATGTTATTCACACAGGAAGACTACAGCTCAGAATTTTATTGCCGGAGACAAAGTGTTAGTTCTGTTACAAGTACTGAGTGACTTGTTAAAGGCAAGGTTTAGTGGGCCTTACAGGATTGAAAAGAAATTGAGTGAATTAATTATTCAACAAATGCTCCAGATAGAAGAAAGCAGATGGTGAGTCATGTAAATATGCTTAAAAAGTACTTTGACAGGGAAGAGAAACAAAAAGAGGTATTCGTGGTGGTAAATGATGAGAAAGAGGTAGGAATGCAGAACACTGACATTGATTTTCCTCTAGTCAAATTGGATACTATGGGGAACTTGAAAGCTTAAACGTAATATTGAGTTCCCTTCCAGACAAGTGTCAAAATGATTTGGAAAAGCTATTGCAGTCATAAAAAGCTATTTGGGGAAATAAGTTGGGGAGGATAGATTTAGCCATATATGATGTCTCTGTAGAAGTTTCATCTTCGAGGAGGCAACATCCTTATAGATTAAATCTGGCAAAGTTATTACAAGTACAGAAAGAAATTGACTTCATGCTTCAAAATGATATCATTGAGTCTAGTTGCAGTAACTGGAGCTCGCCTATAGTACTGGTACCGAAACTGGATGGAACACAGAGACTGTGTGTGGACTATCGAAAGGAGAATACGGTGACAAAAGCAGATTCATATCCTAAGGTTAGAGGGTTGTATTGAGAAAGTGGGACAATCAAAATTTATCACAAAGATTGACTTGCTAAAAGGATATTGGCAAGTACCGTTTTCGGAGAGAGCAAAGGCTTTTGTGACGCCAAATGGACTATATCAGTTTAAAGTCATGCCAGTGGCATGAAGAATGCACCTGTGACATTTCAAATACTGACAAAAAAATGTATTTGCAGGTCTAATCAATTGTGCGGTTTATATTGATGACTTAATAGTTTTCAGTCAGACACGGGAGGAGCAGTTACAGCATCTGGAAGAGTTATTTACTCGATTACAAGAAGCTAATTTGGTGATGAGCTTGACTAGAAGTGAATTTGAAAAAGTGCAAGGTACATATCTAGACCATACTATTGGATATGGTAAGGTGGCTCCAAAGGATGTGAAAGTCAAGTTTCGGGACAAATTTCAAGACAAAAGTGCCAGGCTATTCAGGTGGAGTTTATTAACGCAACCATTTAATCTACAGATAATACATGTCACTAGGTGAGAGAATCTGATTGCAGATGCATTATCAAGTGTTTGAAACATAAAGGGAATATTGGACATTTTAACACCTGGACACTGAACTGGAATGATTTCTGCTGATACCAAGGATTTGCATATATATTATGTTAATGAATGCAACTGGTAATGTAATAGTGTAAGTATATAGTTAAGTATAGGAGATAGTGTAAGTTGGGTTAATAAAAAAGCTGTCTTTTAGAATTATGGGAGTTCATTTTTGTTAAGGAGGGGGATGTCAAGAAGATATAATAATGCCCATAATGTTATTGAAAATTTTTAAAAATAGAGTTTAGTGGTGTCTGTATCTATGTATGTGTGTCTTAATTGGATTAAAACCAGCTGGTCTAGAGGCTTTGATGTATAGGAGAGAAGTAGATTTGAAATGGTAATTAGATAAACATAGAGAAATAGAAAGTGAGATGTAAAAGGGCCAATTTGCATTTTTAAATAGACCATTCAAAAGAGTGAGTGAAATATTACACCTAACCAGGTGTAACTCAGAAACAATATGCTTATTTTTTCAAAGCTTACTAGCAAAGTGGGTATTATGAAAGAGTCTTATTGACAGAAGATTAAAAATTTTAAAAAAGCTAGTGACAATGAGAATTTGCATTTAAAGAGGAAAATATGTATCAAGGAAGAGAAGGCTGTTGGTAAAAGGAGAGGGATTCTAAGATCTAAAGCCTCCATCAAGTCCGTATGCAAGAGCCCAGTGCTGAAAGAAACTCAATTTGAATGTGACTGTCCAGGGAGTGCTTTGCCAGGGGTCATAGAGGTCTACAGCAGAGAAAAAGGCCCTTCGGCCCATTGAGTCTGCGCCAGTCAAACAAGTAACTAATTATTCTAATCCCATTTTCCAGCACTAGGCCCATTGCTTGTTTAAATCTGTGTTTTACTGTTGCCTTAAGTGAGGTGTAACTGAGAGTCAGGTTAATTAGGGGATTTTTGTAGTTTTTATAGCAGTAATTTTGTAGACATATGTATGTGCTTACAATCTTTCTTGTATTAATAAATGTCTAATTTAGTTTTATAAAAAACCTGAGACTCAGTGGTCTTATTACTACTGAATTCAAAGCCTGCATCTCGAAACACACAAATTGCAAAAATGGGTTATGACAGTTGTTTCAAGTTTCCTTCCGGGATTTGAACATCTCAGCATTTACCATTGGCTGTGTCATAATACCCACACAACCCTCCACTCAATGGATTTCCTCCCTGGCTGCGATCGATCATCCCTATCTCTGTAATCTCCTCCACCCACAGAACCCCCTGAAACATTTGTTTATCTACCGTTGGCCTCTTTAATATTCCTGATATTAATCACCCCACCACTGGTGGCCGCTCTTTCAGTTGCCAAGACCACAAGGGTTTTAAATTCCTCCTTAAACCTCTCCAACTCCCTATCTCAGTTTCCTCCTTTAAGGTGCTCCTTAAAACCTACCTCTGAACAAACGTTTGGTCACCTGAATTCATGTCTGCTCATGAGGCTCATTGTCAAATTTTGCTGTGTAACATTTCTGTGAAATGTCTTGGAATATTTTATTACATTAATTTGTATTTATATCACACTTTTGTCATTGACTTGGACATATATCACCGTTCCTTCATCGTCACTGGTGAATAACCTGTAACTCCTTACCTAAGAGCACTGTGGGAGCACCTTCACCACACGGACTGCAGCGGTTCAAGAAGGTCAAACATCATCATCTCCACAGGTAACTAGGGATTGGTAATATCTGCTGGAATGTATGAAGAGAGAAACAAGGTTAACATTTCAGGTTGTGCAAAATAAATTACACGGAATTACAATGATGCAGAATTTGATGGTTAATATAAGTTCTGAAACATGAGAGAAATGTACAATCGCACCGGAAAAACAATTCCTGACTGTAAGATGCTGCAGGAAGATAAAACTGGTAAGTCGGCAGCACAAGGTCGAGGGATGAACAATGGTGGAAACCTCATTTAGACACGGTTGCAGAAGTAACAGTAAAATACTAAACACAGCTCAAACACACCCAGAGACAGAGGAAGTTAGACAACAGCAAAGAGGTGATCAGGGAGGGCAGAGGTGAAACAGGGCAGTGGAAGGACATGGATTAGATCCACCAGTCCAAGAGCCATGGAACCCCTTACAGACAACACAGCACAGCACTAAAAGCTCTAAATTCTAGATGAATGGTTAACTAAGCCGACAAGTGAACAATTTCGGTTTTCAATTTTAAAATCTTCTGCTGGAGCCTGCAGCTGGAAAGATATCAGAAGCACTGGAGTCAGAAAAAAATCTCCCAGTTGAGGAAATACCCGGGGAGCGGGGTGATGTCATTGAGCAATTGTCAGTGTGTGATGACATCACAGACACGAACACAGAACATCTGGGTCTGTACAAACCAGTGGTCACCACACATTATGAAGGATGTGAGGGTCCTTGAGAGAGTGCAGAGGAGGTTTACTAGGATGGTTCCAGGGATGAGGAATTTTAGTTGCAAGGTTAGGTTGGAGAAACTGGGGTTGTTCTCCTTGGAGCAAACGAGATTGAGGGGAGATTTATAGAGAGGTACAAATTTATGACAGGTTTACATGAGGTAGATAAAGTGAGTTGAGATGAGTGCTTCAATCCAGTCCCACAGTGGGAGCACCTGAACGGCCTCTCACCAGTGTGAATTCGCTGGTGTGCGGTTAGTCCAGACAATCGAATGAACCCAGTCCCGCAGTGAGAGCACCTGAATGGTCTCTCATCAGTGTGAACACGTTGATGGGACATCAGTTCCCCAGAGCTTTTATAGCACTTCTCACAGTCTGGACATTTAAAAGGTCTCTCCCCAGTATGAACTCTCTCATGTCTCAGCACATGAGACAATGGAGTGAATCTCTTCCCACACACATAGCAGGTGAATGGCCTCTCACTACTTAATTCGCTGGTGTACAATGAGTTGAAACGATCCCCTGAACCCAGTACCACAGTGAGAGCACCTGAACGGTCTCTCAACAGTTTGAAGACATTGATGGTACATCAGGTCCCCAGAACTTCTGTAGTATTTCCCACAGTCTGGACATTTGAAAGGTCTCTCCCCAGTGTGAATTCACTGGTGTGTCAGCAGGTCGGATAGCCGAGTGAATCCCTTTCCAAATTCGGAGCAGGTGAACGGCCTCTCCCCAGTGTGAATGCGTCGATGAGCTTCCAACTCAGACGGGTAACTGAACCTCTCCTCACATTCCCCACATTTCCACTGTTTGTCCCCACTGTAAACGGTGCTTTTTCCTTCCACGTTCAAAATCTGATGACATTCAGGTTACGATAAATTGAGCGACTCCATCAGATCCTGATGTGATACTTGCTTTGAGTTTCCCAACTGCAAATCCTCCCCCTCTAATACTCTGTGAAGTTGATTTAAAACAGAAAAAATGGGAGTGAGAGAGAACCCACAAAAACACAAAGGCAAGTTGTGAAATTGAGATAAATGAATCTGGTAATTTGTGGAGCTGACACTAGCAAAAGTGACCATGAAAGCTGCTGGATTGTCATAACAACCCAACTGGTTCACTAATGTCCTTCAGGGAAGGAAACCTGCCACCAAGACAAAGAGGAGGCAGAGAGTGAAAGAGAGGGATTTTATATATCTACAGCTCGACTAGAACTTCGACAGAATCTCCCAAATCCTCAACCTCCACTAACTAAAAGGATGAGGGGAGCAGGTGTATGTGAACACCATCACCTCCAAGCTTCCCTCCAGGTACTGCAGCGGTTCAAGAAGATGGCTCACTCCCACTTTCTCAAGGGCAATTAGGGATGGGCAATAAATGTGGCCCAGCCTGCAACGCCCATAAATGAATTTTAAAAAGTCCGAGTCTCACACCGTGCAGATTTGTCTGACATCCAGCACTGGATGAGCAGAAATCTCCTCCATTTAAATATTCCTTCCCTGCCACTGGGTCAAAATCCTGGAACTCCCTTCCTAACAGCACTGTGGGTGTACCTACACCACATGGACTGCAGCGGTTCAAGAAGGCAGCTCACCACCACCTTCTCAAGGGCAATTAGGGATAGGCAATAAATGCTGGCTGAGCTACCAATGCTCACATTATTGCCTTCAGTGCCTACTACAAATTCCACTCCCTAACCACTGACTCTCTCCCTCTCCTTGGCAACTGCCTGAGGCTGAATCACACTGTTCAGAATCGCGAGATGAGCTTACAGCCACATATCCGCATCAACACCAAGACCGCCTATTTCTGCCTCAGTAACATCACCCGACTCCGCCCTAGTCTCAGTTTATCTGCTGTTGAAAGCGTCATCCATTCATTTGTTACCTGTAGTCTAAATTATCCTAATGCATACCCAACCGGCCTCCGACATTCAACTCCATCCTCCCACCCCCAGAATCTTGAGGTCATCCAAAACTCTGCTATCCATGTGCTTACTCACACTCAGTCTTGTTTACACATCACCCCTGTGCTCACTGATCGACAAAGGCTCTCATTTTAAAAGCACCAAAACTTTAAAATTCTCATATTTTCCTCCATGGTTGTGATGATCCCGATCTCTGTATTCTCCTCCAGCCACAACCTTCGCCGCCCCCTCGCCAGGATCTCTACACTGATCTAATTCCAGGCACTTGAGCATTCCCGATTTTAATCGCTCCACCATCAGTGACTGTTCTTTCAGTTACCTAGGCCACAGCTTTACGCCTCACTCTTTTTCTTTAAAATACTCCATAAAACCTACCTCTTTGACAAAGCTTTTGGTCTCCTGCCCTAATATGGCTCATGTGGCTCAGTGTCAAACGTTACTTTGTAATATTTCTGTGAAATGCCTTGGAAAATTATGCTAAAGGCATAATTATTGTCACTGCCTTGGACATATATCGTTGATTTGCCTCATCAATTACACATTGTAACTCAAAGTGTGAAGCAGCTTGATGGACAATTGTCCTCAGTCTGTCATTGGGAACATTTCAAAAAATGCCCACAACAAAGATGGCGGCTGCGCACGCGCCGTGCTGCGCCCCGCCCACAATAAAGATGGCGACCGTTATCTCGGGGCTGCAATCGGAACAAAACTGCCGTCCTGGCTCCGTGCAAAAGTGGGAACGCTAAGGTCTTTTTCGGGGTTTTGCGGATTACGCAACATGTTTACGAACCCTTTCGGCCTACCCACCGGATCCATCGCTTCCTCCGTCCCCCTACTTTTCCCCTTACCGATCCGGATCCGACAAATAACCGTCTCTCCATTGCCATTTCTCCCTATGCGCATGCTCCAATGTTTTTTTCCCCACTGCGCCTGCGTACTGCTTTCCTGTGATGTGGATAGGGGATATTCCCCACCGCGGGGGATGATGGGTGAAGGCGTCGCCATTGAAAGTACAAATTATTGTATCGCGATTTGTTTTCCTGGTGTGGTACGGAGACTGGGGCAGGAAGATCAAATAATAAACGTAGGAAACAAATTATATCGTTATATTATATTGAAACTATTGCAGAAAATTCTGAAGGAGAGAATCTTTCGCCACTTGGATAGGCAAGGTTTGATCAGGGTTAGTCAGCATAGCTTTGTCAGAGGGAGGTCATGCCTAACAAATTTGATTGAATTTTTTGAAGAGGTAACCAAGTGTGCAGATGAGGGTAGTGCAGTTGATGTAGTTTATATGGATTTCAGCAAAGCCTTTGACAAGGTTTTGGCTTGTAGGAAGCAGAGGGTGATGACAGAAGGATGCTTTAGTGACTGGAAGCCAGTGTCCAGTGGCGTACCACAGGGATCTGTGCTTGGTCCCCTATTATTCGTCATTTATATAAACGACATAGATGACTATGTAGGGGGTAGGATTAGTAAGTTTGCGGATGACACAAAGATTGGCCGGGTGGTCAACAGTGAGGTTGAATGTCTTGGGCTACAGGAAGAAATAGACGGGATGGTCAAATGGGCAGATAAGTGGCAGATGAAATTTAACCCTGAAAAGTGTGAGGTGATACACTTTGGAAGGAGTAATTTGACAAGGAAGTATTCAATGAATAGCATGACATTGGAAGTTCTGAAGAACAAAGGGACCTTGGCGTGTGTGTCCATGGATCTCTGAGGGCGGAGGGGCATGTTAGCGTGGTGGTGAAAAAGGCATTTGGGACACTTGCCTTTATCAATCGAGGCATAGGTTACAAAAGTAGGGAGATCATGTTGGAGTTGTATAGAACCTTGGTGAGGCCACAGCTGGAGTACTGTGTGCAGTTTTGGTCGCCACATTAGAGGAAGGATATGATTGCACTAGAGGGGGTGCAGAGGAGATTCACCAGGATGTTGCCCTGGTTTTTTAAGTTATGAAGAGAGGTTGGATAGACTTGGGTTGTTTTCGTTGGAGCAGAGAAGCCTGAGGGGTGACCTGATCAAGGTGTACAAGATTATGAGGGACATGGACAGGGTGGATAGGGAGCAGCTGTTCCCCTTAGTTGAAGGGTTAGTCACAAGGGGGCATAAGTTCAAGGTGAGGGGCAGGAGGTTTAGGGGGGATGTGAAGAAAAATTTTTTTACCCAGAGGGTGGTGACGGTCTGGAATGCGCTGCCTGGGAGGGTGGTGGAGGTTGCCTCACATCCTTTAAAAAGTACCTGGATGAGCACTTGGCACATCATAACATTCAAGGCTATGGGCCAAGTGCTGGTAAATGGGATTAGGTAGGTAGGTCAGGTGTTTCTCACATGTCGGTGCAGACTCGATGGGCCGAAGGGTCTCTTCTGCACTGAGAGATTCTGTAATTCTGAAACCCAACTGCGCGGACCCTCCATTATCTAGCAGAAAGGAGAATGGGATTTAGTGGAAAATAGAGAATCTCCAAAGAGCAGCAATAACAGCAGAATCCAACCCCTACAGTCACATATGAACTTACTGGTGCCCCAGCAGGCGGGAAGAACAACTGAATCGCTACCCACAAACACAACGTTTAAAAAGCCTCTCTCCACCAGGTGCGAAAATTCAGTCAATCCTTTCACACGTGTAAATTATCTGAATGGTCTGTCACAATGTGGCTTTGCTGCCATGTCCTGTCAGCTCTGAAAATCCTCCCCCTGGTGCGACTACACAAGAGTTTCCATCTCAAATGGCAATGGAATCACTCCAAACAGTCAACAACAACAAAAATCTGCATTTATATAACACCTTTACAAAAACACAATTTCCATACAATAAAAATGGAAACGCACACATTTTAGCAACATAAATCCGTGTCTCTGTTAAATGGTTCATCACATTGTATAACATTCCTATGGTTGTACAACAGCAGATAATCTGGCTCAGTATGATCTGTGCTTTGGTAGATCTGCTGTGAATATAACACATAGGGAATAGCTGCGCATTTCATATTTGTTCTATCACATACATTTACTTTAATCAAATGTCTTGAAGCTGGTTGTCTCCCAGACTAATTTATTCAAAAACCTTAATAACCAGTGTTTGTTTCTCAATTTTTTTTCTACAGCTCCAGCATTCATCTGACCCCATTGTTTTTTCTCACTTCTGTTTTTAATCACTGTTGTCTTCAATATCTTTTTTCATAATCCACTTCCCATCTGTGTCCACCCAACTATTCAGATTTTGTTACAAAAGCTGGTAACGATGTGAAATATGTCATGCAGCCTGATATTTAACACTATTTTGGGGGGTGGGGATTGATTATTGAGTACAATTCATGCAAGATGTATTCCTTCTTAGTGAGTCCCATTTGAAACATTAACCATCACATTAGGTTTATATGGGAAAATGTTTTTTTTAATCGAAACCAAGGAAGCGCAAAAATTGTCCCAAAGTTCATGGCCATGAGCATGGGTGTCGAGTCCACATAGATGAAGCACAATTGCCAGTTGGTCCTCACCAGCAACAAGAACTCCCACTCCCCATCATCCCCCAGCCCCCTCAGCGCAGCTCCTGGCCTCTCCCTGCCATTTGAAGCTCCTCACATCTGCATCCTGTTGTTGTTGTATCAAGTGATTAAACACAGCTCCGCACTGTGTCCAGGAATTGCTTCCCATAATGTGCAAAAACACTCAGTCACTTCAAACACATCAACAAGGCAATAAGTAATGGTGGAGGCACTGAAATGGCAGGAGCTGGAACCGTGGTGAGAGCAGGAAAGTGATAGCATGAAGTTAGAGGGAAGGAGGAGTAAGATGTGTCAGTGTGAAATTGGAGGGTGGGGGGAAAAGAGGAATGTCTGTGTGGATTCCTCTATCATAGCCTTTCCTTGTCCTCAGAATACAACTGTGATTTGAAGGTGTTTCGAAACAGCAACACGCCATGCAGCAGAAGAACACTAATTTATACCTGGGTCTGGCAGTTCCTCCAGGGTTTAATAACCTGCTGCCTCCAGCTCTATCAGACTGGGGCTGTGACAACTGGTGAGGGAACCAACAAGAGGGAAAATCCTTGAACTTATTCTCACCATTCTACCTGTCACAGATGCATCTGTCCACGATAGTATTGATAGGAATGACCCCACAAGGCCCTTGTGGAGTCAGAGTCCCACCTTCACATTGACAATTCTCTCCATCATGTTGTGTGGCACTGCCACTGTGCTAAATGGGATAGATTCAGAAGAGATCTAGCAACTCAAGACTGGGAACCCATGAGGCAGTGCGAGCCATCAGCAGCAGCAGAATTGTATTCAACCACAGTCTGTAAACTCATGGCCCAGCATATCCCTCACTCCACAATTACATCAAACCAGGCGATCAAGCCTGGTTCAATGAAGAGTGCAGGACAGCAGGTCAGGAGCAGCACAAGCCATATCGGAATGTCAGCTTGGTGAACCTACAACACAGGACTGCTTGCCAAACAGTGGAAGGAGCCTATGATAGCCAGAGGTAAGCGATCTCACAACCAACGTATCAGATCAAATCTCTGAAGACTTGTGTTCCAGAACTAGTGACACCCTCAGCCAAACCATTCCAGCAGCTTTCCAAAGAAAATAAAACCCAGCCTATGAAATGCTTCCTCTTCCCAACTGTTTTTGATGTGAATAAGGTTTCAGTGGGAGTTCGCTAATTTCTCTCCCTTAATCTTATGAATCAGATCATTCTTGACATGGGTCCACTGCTATTGGGCACCCAGGGAGTGACCATTCTAACTCAGTGACTCTGAGCAGTTTTGTTGGTCCCGGGGCTTGAGTGAAACTTGCCACTTTTAAAGTGTCATCATTCATTGTACATTAGGCCGCACCTACAAACTGGTCTCTAGCATTTCCAGTGAAGTGGAGGAAGTTTGCTTTCATAAACCAGCAACTGTGATAAAGACAAAGCAGGATGGAGAAAGACTCAGTTGGAGCACAGTGACACAGTGGATGAATGGAGAGCTGAGGTTCACCCATGAAAGCACCAAAGTTTAAAGAAAAAGCAACAGCACCCAAAGTGGGGCTTGAACCCACAAACCTGAGGTTACAGGCCTCATGCACTACTGACTGTGCTAGCCAGAAGTTCAAGGGGCTGATGCTTTCCATTCAATCATTCACAGCTTCTCTTTCTTAGTTGCATCTCCTTCCAAACACTGTGATCCATTTTCTTCAGGATTTGTTCCTGGATTTAATATTTACCTGCTTTGTGACCTCATTTTGAGATCAGATTCTCTTCAATCTCCAACACAAATTGAGTTGCAAACCTGTCGGACAAACAATGGAAAACAAGTCAGTCGGTAACACAAATCCCATGGTGCTCATATTCAGATTCACAACAGTCAACTTTTAAAAAGGAAGGAGTTTTGCAGTGAAAATATTTAGAAAGTTGTTTTTATTTGCGACACACTCACTCGGGTATTCTGTAAATGCTGCTTGGAGGTTCAGTGACCGGGATATAATCTACCTGCATTTCCCTGAGCTGGTGCTGGGTGTATTGGGAGGTTTGACCTGGGTTGGAGTATCTTGTATCCCAGGGATGGGCACTAACCCACTGATTGAAGCTGCAGTCGCCACTTTCTGCTGGCAGCGGGCGATTGGAGAGTGTGGGGCGGAATATTGCTGCTTTTCTGCTTTTCCCTGTCTCACTCACTGTGGAGCTGAGGAGGAGCGAATGGGTTTGTTTGAATCCAATAACTTCACAGATTTCCAATGGGTTAGACATAGGTACAGGGTAGGTCTAATCATTTTCTCATTAAACTTGAAATAAATTAATCAATAATTTATTTGTGTGTGGCATGGGGCAGGGAGGGGGATATGGTGGCATAGTGGAAATATCACTAAACTAGTGATCCAGAATCCCAAGCTAATGATCTGGGGGACAAGGGTTCAAATCCCAGTGGAATTTGAATTCAAGTAATAATCTGGAATTGAAAAGCTAATCTCAATAATGATGACCATGAAACCATTGTTGTAAAATCCCATCTGGTTAACCACTGCCCTTCAGGGAAGGAAACCTGCTGCCCTTACCTGATCTGGCCTACATGTGATTCCAGACCCACAGCAATGTGGATGACTCTTAACTTCTTATGGTGTGATAAGCGACTCAGTTCAAGGGCAACAAAACCATAAAACGTTGGAAAAACTCAGCAGGTCTAACAGCATCTGTGGAGAGTTAAAAAAAACAGAGTTAACATTTCGAGTCCATATGATTCTTCTTCAGAGTCATCCCTTCAAGCCGTTCAGTGTCTTGTCTATTACCAAGTATTCTGATTGTCCCAAAGTCGAAATTAGGTTGAAATCCCTGATGTGCTGTAACGAGAATCCTTTCAATTTCTCAGATCAGTTAATTTCACTGATAACATCAGAATCAATGTTCCAGCGTCTTAAAGAAGGGAAAGGTGCCTTGACTGACACACACTAAGTCCAGATGTCAGTTTTTCTCCTCTTAACCCAGAGAAATTAAGACCACAGATGCTAAAACTGATTTCCTTGACATATTCTGATATATCCTGACCATTGACTAACTGTAAATTTCTCTTGAACCTTGGGGCTGTGACTGCTTCCTGAAAGAAAGTGTCCAGCTGACTCTCCCCCTCCGTGATGGCCCTGATGTCTGCAGCTCAGACTGCAGCTCAATAACCCTGAGCCCAGGTTTCCTGAGCTACAGACACTCACCACAGATATGATAGTTCAGGATCACAATATTCTCCAGAAACTCCTACTTGCTGCAGTCCCGGCACAGCACTTGCCCCGCAAAGAACTTTAAACTCTGGCCCAGTGATAGGAGTTATTACCTTCAGCAGAAATAAACAAAACATGTGATTAGCAGCTGCATCCAACCCCTGCAGTCACACATGAACCTGCTGGTGTCTCAACAAGTTGGATGGTCGGTTGAATCCCTTCCCACATTCGGAGCAGGTGAATGGCCTCTCCCCACTGTGAGTGCGTTGGTGTGTCTGGAGATTGGATGACTGAGTGAATCGCTTCCCACACACGGAGCAGGTGAATATCCTTTCCCCAGTGTGAACTCGCTGATGTTGAATAAGGTGAGATGATTGTCTGAATCTCTTCTCACAGTGAGAGCAACTGAATGGTCTCTTGTCAGTGTGAACAAGCTGGTGTTTAATTAGATCAGGAGAGGTTTTAAAGCAATCTCCACAGTAAAAGCATTTAAAAGGCCTCTCGTCACTATGAACTCTCTGGTGTGACCCCAGGCTGGATGACTTAGTGAATTCCTTTCCACACACAGAACAGGTGAACGGTCTCTCCCCAGTGTGACTGCGTCGGTGAGTTTCCAGCTGGGATGGAAAACTGAATCTCTTCCCACAATCCCCACATTTCCACGGTTTCTCAATGGTGTGGGTGTCCTTATGTCTCTCCAGGTTGGAAGATCTGTTGCAAACTTGTCCACACACAGAACACATGTACAGTTTCTCCCTGCTGTGAATGGTGTGATGTTTTTTCAGGCTGTGTAACTGGTTAAAGCTCTTTCCACAGTCAGTGCACTGGAACACTGTTACTCGGGTGTGTGTGTGTCTCGGTGCTTTTCTGGTCACACTGATGTTTGTAATCTTTTCCCACAGACAGATCAGAGAAACATTTCTCCTTCCACATTCAAAGGCTGATGATATTCAGGTCCTGATGAATCGACTGACTCTGAGAGGTGTTGATTTGATGTTTGGTTAGTTTTCTATGCAAATCATCTCCTTCTAATATCCTGCAGAAAGAGTTGACAGTGTCAGTATCGCTATAAGTTCATGTTAGAAATTCAAAACAGACAATTCTAGTTTCTAGTTTTCTCTCTCTGTTCTTCCAAACAAGTGATCTAAATCAAACTAAAAGGAGCCCCAAAAGGCAAAAAAGCAAATGGAATTTTCACAATTAAACCACAATGTTAATTGCAGTGACTATGAGACACTCTGCAAGCTGAGGGGCCCACTGTTTGTAGAAGGCATCAACCATATGGATGGACACTGCATCCTCGCTGGCCCTGGCCACCAGGGGACAGGCAAGACCACAGAAGACTGACGCGTGCCCAAAACAACAAATCCCGGGCACTGGGACCCAGTTGGGAACAGATTCATCCCTGCAGCCCCGCCCACTCCCTGTTGTGTCACCATGACGTTTGTGCATGCGCTCTGCTCCCCGCTCAACCAAAATGGCGGCCGTTAATTTGAGCTTGTTCGGAAAAAAGAACCGGGCTGCAAACGGGAGTATCTCAGGGTCTTATTCGAGGTTTGGAGCCTTTACAAGATGTTTAGAAATCCTCCCCGTCCTCCCGCCGCCTCCATCGATCTCTCCGTGTTTTCATTTCCTTACCAGCTTGAAGATAAGACAGACAAAAGACTCCGCATCGCCATTATGGTGCATGCTCCAAACACTGGGCGGTACTGCGCCTGCGCACTGCTCTCCTCTGGTGGGGAATAGGGGACAGTCACCACCGCAGGCGATGCTGGGTAAAGTCCTCGCCATCGAATGGCCTAATTGGTGAATCGTGAATCCTTTTTTTTGCAACGATGTGGGGATTGGGGCGAGTGTTGGGCAGTCAATAAAATTAGCAACCAAATTATACAGAAGCCCAAGTGCACAGAACCTCCATTATCCACCAAAAAGAAGGGAATTGATGGTGAATTGCAAATCCCCCAAAGTTTTACCAAAACAGCAGCAATGACGCGGAATCCAATACCTCCAGTCAAATGTGAACTCAGCAGATGGGGTGACTGAGTGAATCCTTTCAGTGAGTAACTGTCAGGATTGTCGTCTTGTGGATATTCCTGGTAGTGTATTTTTAGTTATACTGTCACACACCAATAACACAGAGAAACCTGGAAACAGGCTGCAGCTCCTTTTTTTTCATTCATCACAGGATGTGGGTGTCACTGGCAATGCAGGCATTTATTACCATCCCTAATTGCCCTTGAGAACGTGATGGTGACCTGCCTTCCCAAACCGCTGCAATCCAATTGAATTTTACTTTCTCTGAGCGGTTTTCACATGACCAAGTGGCTTATGCACCATTAAGCACATTGCTGTTGGTCTGGAGTCACCTGAAGACCAGATGAGGCTGGGATGGCAGATTTCCGCTCCTCGAGGATGTCAGGGGACCAGTTGGACTTTTGTAACAATGCATTCGTTTCATAATCACTGATAACAGCTTTTATAGTAGGTTTTTATTCCAGATTTATCGAATTAATTGAATTTAAAATCTCTAATTGTTGTGATGGGATTTGAACTCACATCTCCAGATCATTATTCCCTCTCGATTAGTAATCCAGTAATGTAACCACTAAGTCTGGGCATGTCATCAGAATGCTTGAATTCAGATTGACAAACAGGTGCTGTACTCAGAGCTACACCAGGGAGGCCCTTCACATGGGACCAAAGGAAACTTTTCAAAGACAATCTCAAGGCCTCCATGACATTCTGTTCTATCAACATAAACACTTGGGAAGCAGATTCCCAATCACCTCCAAAATGGTGATTCATCATCCAAAAACGTTTCAATCAACAAGAGCAGCCACTGAGAGAGACAAACAGCGAGGGCAGCTGCTCGTGTCAACAATCCACCACCAACTCCACAGGCTGACAACCCCCATGTCCTCACTGATAAAAAACAAAAAACTGCGGATGCTGGAAATCCAAAACAAATACAGAATTACCTGGAAAAACTCAGCAGGTCTGGCAGCATCGGTGGAGAAGAATAAAGTTGACGTTTCGAGTCCCCATGACCCTTCAACAGTTCTGCTGAAGGGTCATGAAGGACTCGAAACGTCAACTTTATTCTTCTCCGCCGATGCTGCCAGACCTGCTGAGATTTTCCAGGTAATTCTGTTTTTGTTTCCCATGTCCTCACTGTTGGGAGAGCCTGCAAGGCTAAAATAGGGCTCATTAGTCGTTTGTGAACCCACAGCTAACACTGACATCTCACTTCCGCCCAGTCATCGACAAGAAAGAATCATCCCTGACATGAGGGATTGTCAATGGATAACCACAATGTTATCTTCTTTATCTGCGGATCGGATGTCGGTTACGCAATTGCAGCAGCAGTTAACAGCCTCCTGTGAACTCCTCCATGTGATATCTTAGTGCAGATTTTCAACAATTTATTTTGAGTGTGTTTATGTTAAATGAGTTAATACTGATTTTATAAACCAATTGTTAGGCCTCAGTTGGAGTGCCATATTCATTTCTGGGCATCACACTTTAAACAGGATTTCAAAGCCTTAGAGGTGATTTACTAGAATGGTACCAAGGATAAGAGGCTTCAGTTATATGGAGAGACTGGAGAAACGGGGATTGTTTTCCTTGGAGCAAAGGGTCAAAAATGGAGGTGGTGGCATTGTGGTATTGTCACTGGACTAGTAATCCAAAGACCCAGGAAAATGCTCTGGAGACTGGGTTCGAATCCCACCAAATCTCATGATGACCATGAAGTCCTTATCAAATGTCATAGAAACCCATCTGGTTCACTAATGTCCTTTAGAGGAGGAAATCTGCCATCCTCACCTGGTCTGGCCTGCATATGACTCCAGACCCACAGCAATATGGTTGACCCTTAAAATGCCCAGAACTGACACCACATGGACTGCAGCAGTCTGAAAGAAAAAAGATGCAATAGCAGTTTTCAAAATCATGAACGGCTTTGACAAACTAAAGAAAGAGGAAGGGTCTCCAGTGGCAGAAAAATAGCTAATCAGAGGACACAGATTTCAGAACATCTTTTTTAAGCAGTGTGTTTTTGTGATCTGGAATGCACTGCCTGAAAGGGTGCTGCAAGCAGATTCAATAGCAACATTCTTGGGAGAATTGAATAAATAGTTGAAGAGAAGAAATATCCAAGTCTAGGAGTAAAGAGCAGAGGAGTGGGACTAATTCGATGGCTCCACTAATGAGCTGGTACAAACATGATGAGCTGAACACCTTCCTTTAGCCCCTGTACCATCTGAAGACAGTGGCAGATGATGCTACCCAGAATGCTTCAGGTGGTAGAATATGGCCCAACAACATCAACAGGGATGCAACACTCAGATTTTTCTCCGTTTCTTTCGTGAAGGTGCTGTGTGATGGTGAGGTTCAATCCCAGTCTGTTTACCCTCCTGTACCCTGCCAAGTGGTAATTCTGAGCTTATGATCCTATACTGTGAGCTATAATAACGGTATTTTATTCAAGAAACAAGTTTTCAGACCAAAGGCTGAATTGCAGTGTGAATTATATGAGGAAATTCACATAGAGACTAAATAATCAAGTTAAAAACATGGAAATGTGACAATCAAATACCGGAAACAGGTTCCAATTTAAAACTGGCAGGAAAAATATTTCCAATGATAATAATAAAATTGGACACCAGAAATGAAATAAAAGGCAGGTTATTTTCTGATAATAACAGTGGCAGAGTATAAGTGTAACAATGACACACACGGTCTGATACAGTAAGAGTGCAGATGGGGCCCGAAGGAAGAACAGCAAAGGTTTGGCTCTCTTTGAGTGTAACAAATACAGTGTTTGTTCCAATAATAAGAGTCAGGCTGCAGTGTGTTAGTGAATTCATCATTGGATCCAATGTGATGATAATACAGTCAGTACCTAGTGCACCAAAACCAAAGATTGGGTCTCATATAGCAGTGCGAGCGAGTCATGGTCTATTGATATAATATGATATCAATGTGTTGCCTAATCCCTAATAACAGAGCCAAGGATCAATGCAATGTGAATGGGATGGGTTGAGTGTAATAACACAGACACGGTCTATTGGAATATGAACTGACGCCAACATTGACTAATTGGTGGCACTCTCACCCAAAGTCAGAAGGATGTGGGTTCAAGCCCTCTCCAGAGACCCAACCACATCATCTAAACTGATGCGCCTGGTGTCATTATAAATGGGAATCTCTGTTCTTTTGCTGGCTATTTTCTTAGACTCAGAAGGAGTGAAGGGAATGACAGACGGGACAATTCTGGGCAGTTGCTCCATCCAGCAAGGCAGGGATTTCTGGGACATGATTGCAGGTTTGAGGTGTCCGCCCACTCATTAAAAAACAACCTCTTCCTCTTTGGGTTTGTGAAGGGAGTTATGACAGCAGCACGCGAGACCGACTAGAGTCTGGTGTAAAAATAATCACAAAGGCCAATTCCAGTTCTTAATAACAGAGGTGGCTTTAACTACAGGTAATCTTACATTAAGGGAGACAAGAGGCCGAATAAAGATTCGATTGTAATAGGAGGACAAGGTGTAAGGAAGCAATGATATTTGGGTGGCTGTGTTATAGTGAGTGTCACAGGGAGGTGTGTGATAAAATAGGAGTGGAAATATCATGACAGAGATACGTGTGACTGACTCCACCTGACTGAGAGCTGTTATACCCAAGGGGAGGGTAATGACGACATGGGGAACTCCAGAGATTTCTGGTATCTGAGGTGACAATGGTGCATCTGTTAGAGGAACTGAAAAGAACCGGTTCCTTCTCACCCTTGCCTGCAGTTCCCGAGTTACACAGACACACAGGAAACAGATTTGACAGCTCGTCGAAACCAACGTTTTAAATCTTCTGTTTGAGACACATTATGATTGAAAAGATCAAATGTTAAAACCTCAGGAGAGGAAAATTCAGAATGTCATAAAGATGAGTGAACCATCCAATTAGTCCCATTCACTACAACTCTGCCAATTATTCCCTCTTCAAGTATTGATCCAATTCCCTTTGAAAATTGCTAACATATCTGCTTCCAAACCCCTGTCAGTATGTGCATTCCAGGTCACATCAAATCACTGCGTAAAAATGTTCTCCTTATCACTCCCTCCGGGTCTGTTGTCAAATATCTTAAATCTCTGAGTCCTCTGATTACAAACCTTCCTGCTCCTGGAAACAGTTTCTCCCTTTCGACATTATTACCAATCCTTCCTCATTTTGAACATCTCCATTAAATTTCCCCCTAAGCTTTTCTGATCTAAGAAGGACAACCCCTGTTTTTCCTGCTCAAAAGAAGAGTGATGTTGGACTGGAAACCTTAAATCTGTTTCTCTGTCCACAGATGCTGCCAGACCTGCTGAATTTTTCCAGCATTTTCTGCCTTTCGCCATTTTTCCTTCTTTAATCAATCAAAAACCCTTCATGATATTGAACATCTCAATTAAACAGGAACACACTGACATCGAGAGAGATATAGTGGAAAGGAGAGACATAAACTGAGAGAAAAACTGAGACACTTAGAAAAACAGAAAGATGAGGTGGTGAGAGATAAAGCTGAGAAATAGAGGAAGCAAGGAATACATAATGATATGAGAGAATGATATAAAATGGAAAGGAGCAGGCTATCAGTTCCTGGCTATGGAGAGCAGAGGGAACTCAGTTACTGATCCACAGACACGGCCACATATGTCCGGGAATGGAGACTCTGAACAGAAACAACAGGCTTATTTGTAAATGTCACCGCAATGTAATCTGTGTGACTCTGCCCTGACTCTCTGGCCAGATATAGGCCGCCTTGACAGATGTTCTTACCCGACTGTAGCCCCTGGATTTATTTTCTGCTCAGAAGTGAGATGTGTGGTTAGGAACCAGCAGCAGAGAAACAGGAAGTTGTGTTTCCTGAGAATGAAACAGCAGGTGTTAGTTTCATGTTATCTCCGAGAACAGTCTTCCTGCCTGTGAGGGTGACTCACTCTGACAGCATCAAAAAGAACCACACAGATTGCTGCCAGTCTCAGCATTACATTCACCTCCATTCCCAATTTAAAGATTTAAACATATGAGCTTATTTGGGGTTTTACCATATTCACTGAAGGGGGAAACAAGCTGATGGTTATCCTTGGGAGAAATAAGGGGAAATTATATAAAATGAATAATTTTGCCCAAAAACAGTTATCAGAAAATAGGAGAGTTAAAGTGAATCGAGGCCTGTCTGAGAGTGAGAGAGTGAAACAGAGAGAGAGGGGAATGACTCTCTGTACGTTGAGCACTGCCTCAGACAGAGAAGAGAGGCTAAGTGAGGTTAAGTGTGTTAATTTTTTTCTCTCTCTCTGAGAAATAACCTAAGTGAGCTTAGGTGCTCTCTGAAACAGAGAGATTAAGTGACTCGGTATCTGAGAGAAAGAGGAGAGAAGTTAAGTGAAATAAAAGCAAAATATTGTGGATGCTGAAAATCTGAAATAAAAACAGAAAATGTTGGAAAAACTCAGCAGGTCTGACAGTATCTGTGGAGAGAGAAACAGAGTTGACGTTTCGAGTCCGTATGACTGAAGATGACCATACGGTCTGAAGAAGAGTCATACGGACTCGAGAGTTGAAGTGAGTTTGTGGACAGATGTGCTCATATTGGTAATTGAATGGTCAATGTGAGATTGTTTTCTAAACAGCAGCACCCCAGAGAATGGGTTCCAGATAATTGTCAGTGCTATGAAAAGATTTGCAAAGATATTACATTTGGAATAAATGGAAATAAAGGACTAAAATACTTGCTGGGGATAATTACTTCAGGAAATACATTGCAAACGTGAAGAATGATGCGTTCACAATCAGACACATAGACACAAGAACAAAGAAGAAAAGGACAGCACAGGAACAGGCCCTTCGGCCCTCCAAGCCTGCGCCGATCATATTGTCTGTCAACTAAAACATTTTGCACTTCCGGGGTCCGTATCCCTCTATTCCCATCCTATTCATGTATTTGTCAAGTTGCCTCTTAAAAACCACTATCATACCTGCTTCCACCACCTCCTCTGGCAGCGAATTCCAGACACTCACTACCCTCTGCGTAAAAAACTTGCCCTGCACATCTCTAAAGTTTTCTCCTCTCACCTTAAATCTATGTCCCCTAATAATTGACTCTTCCACCCTAGGAAAAAGCTTCTATCTACTCTGTCCATGCCACTCATAATTTTGTAAACTTCTATCAAGTCGCCCCTCAATCTCCGTCGCTCTAGTGAGAACAATCCGAGTTTCTCCAACCTCTCCTCATAGCTAATAACCTCCAGACCAGGCAGCATCCTGGTAAACCTCCTCTGCACCCTCTCCAATGCCTCCATATCCTTCTGGTAATGTGGCGACCAGAATTGCACGCAAAATTCCAAGTGTGGCCTAACCAAGGTTCTATACATTTGCAGCATGACTTCCCAGCTTTTATACTCAATACCCCTGCCAATGAAGGCAAGCATGCCATATGCCTTCCTGACTACCTTATCCACCTGCGTTGCCACTTTCAGTGACCTGTGGACCTGTACACCCAGATGCCTCTGCCCGTCGATGCACTTAAGGGTTCTGCCATTTACTGTATAATTCCTGCCTGTATTAGACCTTCCAAAATGCATTACCTCGCATTTGTCCGGATTAAACTCCATCTGCCATTTCTCTGCCCAAGTCTCCAACCGATCTATATCCCGTTGTATCCTTTGACAATCCTCTTCACTATCTGCAACTCCTCCAACCTTAGTGTCGTCTGTAAACTTACTAATTAGCCCAGTTACATTTTCCTCCAAATCATTTACGTATACTACAAACAGCAAAGGTCCCAGCACTGATCACTGCGGAACACCACTAGTCACAGCTCTCCATTCAGAAAAGCACCCTTCCACTGCTACCCTCAAGTGTGTGTGCGCACACACTCACACACACCATTTTGTGTTGAGCTGGTTTCAGTTGTGCCTGTTAACCAGAAGATAGATTTTTAATTGGATACCATTAGGATCCTGCAGCAGTCCATTCGACTGAGGAGACAGTTCTAGATTCTGTCTGACACTATCAGTGGGTCAGGTGGAAGCTAAATAGAAAATCCTGCAGGAAAAATAATCCTTAACATTAAAAATCAATCTGAGCAATTGACTCAGTACTACACCAGTGTGAATTAGTAAACTTTAACACAAGAAGTTTTATCACTAAGTAGTGTAAAGTACAGTGCACTAATGCTCACCTTTAGTCTTGCCCCTCAATCCTAGTTAATCACTGGGAGATTGTTACAAGATTCACCCCATCCTTTCGACACAAATATTACCCACATAACACTTGAGTCATTAGAAATTGATGTGTGCTTCACTGTCCTTTTAAATATACTTCACTCCTACCAGCCTTTAATGATCAAAAACATAACAGGGTTATTAGCTGCTGATAGCTGTCAATGGGATTAAATTTATGCTTGAAATGATTAAATCCTCACATGCAAAACATATTTTGTTTTATTCTTTGATGGGATGTGGGTGTCACTGGCAAGGCCAACATTTGTTGCCCAACCTTAACTGTCCTTGAACAAAGTGGCTTCCTCAGTTATTTCAGAGGGCAATTAAGAGTTAACCACATTGCTGAGGGTCTGGCCTCACATGTAGGCCAGACCAGGTGAGGATAGCAGATTTCCTTCCATAAAGGACATTAGTGAAGCAGATGGGTTTTTACAACGATCAATGATAGTTTCATGGACACTATCACTGAGACCAGATTTCAATTGCAGATTTTGAATATCATGATGAGGTTAGAAGCCTGGTCAATATGCTCAGGTTCTGAAGGTGAAATCCACAATTTAGAGATTCTAAAATCAGTGTTGTCACTGTAACCAAACTGCTACTAAAATATTTAAGGAGCTAAGGTGACATTTTACATCTACAGTTTGACCATAACATTGGTTAATACCGTTACTGTTAAACTTCCAGATAATTCCACAAACAGCAACTTCAAGCAGAAGGAGCAGAATAAACGAGATGGAGAGAAACACGAGAGCCCACAGGCGAGGACCACATAGAGCAGGTTCACACACCCAGGGACGGGCTGGGTTGCCGTGCCTGGGGGTGGGGCGGGTTCACACACCCAAGGCTCACCGGGAATGATCAGAATAAGGAAACCGCCCAGAAAACTACCAGTAGGAATCTTCAGCTGAACACATCACTCATTCTTAAAGGGACGAAAGGGGTCCTGACACTGTGAAGTTAAAGGGGCAGACACAGCTTCAGCCTTCTCTCTGTTACCTTTCTGATAGTTAAAGGCTGGTAGGAGTGAGGTATATTTAAAAGGACAGTGTGTGGGAAGCACACATCAATAAAACTGGGAATTCTTGGACATACGCTGCAGGTCGTTCTTTTTCTGGGAATCAAACTGTTGTATTATTGTCACAGCAGTTAACAGCCTCCTGTGAACTCCTCCAGCTTCTAGTTTAATGCAGATTTTAACCCAATAAATTTCAGCATGTTTCGATTCAGCGACTCGGGACTGACACACAAACACGTTGAAACATTTTAGACTTATTAAGAGCCATTCTCCGTCTGGAAACTTAAACCTGCTGTTTCACTTTCAGTCAGGAACAGATCACAATTTTACACCAATCTTTCATTTGGCAGCACGTTTCCAGCATTCACCGTTGTTCTTCCTGACTCTAAACCCAGTTGTAAAAGAGCCTTCTGTTCTGTGTCTAGGAGCTCTGAACCATGGAAGAGAGCAGCTGGGACACATTTCTTACACACCTCAGGATTCACCCACATTGGGATTGTGCCGTCAGTGAAGAAAGATGAGAAAGACCAAAGTGTTGTTTGGGGGTCCCTCAGTGTGACCCTGATGGACTGTGTCCAGGCTGTAGTTCTGTTCCTACCGTAAGATCCTCCCCCAGATTGTCCTTTCTGACTCCAGCTAGGTGGCGTTAAACACTCAGGTGGGGAAAAACAAAAATATACAAACAAAGCTGATTTATTTCACATTTATTCAGAATATTGAACCTCATCATCAGGTCAGGACAGTCAGAATGAACATGGTTCAGTCCTGGTATGATTAACAGCATCAACAGGAGTAGAATACAAACCTTGCAATCGTTTGTGAATCCACTGGTGTGTTCGCAGGTGTGATGACTGAGTGAATGCCTTTCCGCAGGCATTACAGGTGAACGGCCTCTCCCCACTGTGAACTCGCTGGTGTTTCAGCAGATAGGATGAATGAGAAAATCTCTTCCCACACACAGAGCAGGTAAATGGCCTCTCCCCACTGTGAATGCTCTGGTGTGTCAGCAGGTTGGATAACTGAGTGAATCCCTTCCCACACACAGAGCAGGTGAACGGCCTCTCTCCAGTGTGTACTCGCTGGTGATTCAATAGGTTGGATGACCGGGTGAATCCCTTCCCACACACGGAGCAAGTGAATGGTCTCTCCTCAGTGTGAACCTGTTGGTGTGTCAGAAGGTTAGATGAACGAGTGAATCCCTTCCCACAGTCAGAGCAGGTGAACGGTCTATCCCCCGTGTGAAGTTGCTGGTGTATCAGAAGGTTGGATGAATTAATGAATCCCTTCCCACAGTCAGAGCAGGTGAACGGCCTCTCCCCAGTGTGAATTCGCTGGTGATTCAGTAGGGCAGACGGACGGCTGAATCCCTTCCCACAGTTGGTACAGGTGAATGGCCTCTCTCCAGTGTGAGTATATTGATGTGTTAGCAGATCCTTTTTGCTTTTAAAGCTCTTGTCACAGTCAGAACAATTAAAAAATTTGTTATCAGAGTGAACAAGTTGATGTGTCAGAAGGTGGGATGACTGAATGAATCCCTTCCCACACACGGAGCAGGTGAACGGCCTCTCCCCAGTGTGAATACGTTGATGTACCAGCAGATCTTTTCTGCATTTAAAACTCTTCTCACAGTCAGAACATGTAAACGGTCTCTTATCAGTGTGCACAAGTTGGTGTGTCACAATGTGGGATGACCGAGTGAAGTCCTTCCCACACACAGGGCAGGTGAATGGCCTCTCCTCAGTGTGAACTCGCTGGTGTGTCCGAAGGTTGTACAAATGGGTGAATCCCTTCCCACAGATGGAGCAGGTGAACGGTCTCTCCCCAGTATGACTGCGCCGATGAACTTCCAGTTGGGATGGGAAATTGAATCCCTTCCCACAGTCCACACATTTCCATGGTTTTTCCATGGTGTGGGGGTCCTTGTCTCTCTCCAGGTTGGACGATTAGTTGAAGCCTTGTCCACACACAACACGTGAACAGTTTCTCCCCACTGTGAATGGTGAGATATTTTTGCAGACTGTGTAACTGCTTAAAGTTTTTTCCAAAGTCAGTTCACTGGAACACTCTCACTCAGGTGTGTGTGTGTGTTGAGGCTTTTCCAGTCACACCGATGTTTGAAATCCTTTCCCAAAGACAGAATAGACAAATATTTCTCCTTCCACATTCAAAAGATGATGATATTCAGGTCCTGATGAATTCAGTGCCTCTGACAGATCTTGATGTGATGTTTGCTTTGCGTTTTCTGTCTGCCAGTCACCTCCGTTTCATACCCTGTAAAATGAGTTTACAAAAGTCATCACTTTAAATCCAGGACTGAAATTCAGAACAGACAACTGTAGTTTCTATGGAACATTTCTTCCTCTCTTGTTCCCCCAAAGCTGTAAATCCCCGTCCCACACACTCTCCCTCCTCCCTGGGCTGAAATCCAAACCCATCTCACCATCTCCACCATTTCTTTCCTCCACTCCCAGTTTTCTCCCTCCCTCTCCTCTGCCTGGGTTCAGTTCTCCAGCTCCTGTGTCTCTGATTCAGGGTCTCAGGCGGGATCCCAGCTGCCGTCAGGCGGGACACAGGAGGGGGGACCCTCCCAGGTGGGTCTTACCCGGACCCTGTGTCCGTCCCCCCAGTTTCTGAGCCCCCGGGCGGCCCGCGGTCTCCCCGCAGTTTTTGAATCTCCCGCTCCGGAGCCTCTTCCCCTGAACCCGGCTCTGTCACCGGGAAGAAGCCCCGGGGCTGCAAACACGGGTGATGGAGGCTGTGATCCGGGATTGCGGCCTACACCGGGTGTTTCTGGATCCTCCCCACCCAGGCTCCTAGCTCCGCTCCTCTCTCCGCCTCAGCGACTCTCGCCCGCACTCCCAGGGCTCTGAGCAAACTGACACTGCGCATGCTCCAGGTATCATCATCAGCATTGCGCCTGCGCGTTGGGCTCCTGTACAGTGACTAGGGCACTTTCACACACGCAGGAGATTGTGGGTATCGGCGGTGCCATTGAAACACAAAATAGAGAACGAAAACAATTTTCTGCTACCCAATTGTGAACAAATAAAAGGAAAAATCACACGTAAATCCTAGTAAATGGGTGCTCTGCCATGTTCCATTTCTCGAAGTGATTTAAACATATCTCAAGCCAGCTCAAACGTGTTAAGGGCAAGTCATGTTCTACTAACTTGCTGTGAATTCTTCAAAAATGCCCATTCCCCTTCCTTCTGCTGTATAATGGAAGTTCCGTGCATTGGTGTTTCTTTATCGTTTGGTTCTGATCTATATTGATTGGTCTATGGTCAAAGTTTCAATCCCATAACCACAAAGTAATCACAAAAAAAATATTTTTCACTCACAATTACCCAGCACCCCAGCAGCTGGGATTCTGCATTGCGACTGGAGGAGCTCCTGCCCACAGATTCTGCCTCCGACAAATGTTGTTCTTATAGTGGCTGTCGCTGTGATTGATTTTTTGTGGGCTTTTCTGGGATGAAATTGCCCATTGCCCCCGTATAGTTGGAACCCTGGTTCTGAAATACTGTCCGTCTGATTTTAAGGCTTCCTGGAATAATGCACTGATGGAAATCTGCAATAATCAATGGTCCCATCTGAGTTGCAGATTTTAATGTGATTGTCCAATCTAGAAAAAAAATCATTTCACCCCTTTAAACCTGATTCAGCTGATCCCCTCCACACATGCTACAAAAGATTATTTTTGAGATCAGCTGTTCCTTTATAGTCTGTAAGAAAAACAAAAAATGCTACAAAAATTCAGCAGGTCTGATAGCATCTGTGGAAAGAAAGACAGAGTTAACGTTTTGAGTCCGTATGACTCTTCTTCAGAGTCTGTGTTATTCTGAATTATGACATTCTCCTGAACCTGTCCTAACCCTTCTGCCAGTTCACTTATTGGAAACAGGGACTCTCCTTGTTTTAATGTTAACACTCCATGTCTCCCCAGTTATTCATTTAAGTCAGCCCATGAATTGTTTGAGCATTGTTTCATCATGTTCCCACATTTCATTAACAAATGTTGAAACGTATGCTTCACACCCACAGGGTTTCATCTGTTTAAAGCCACAAACAAAGGTCCAGTTTTCTCCTGGAGGTTGAGACAAATCAGCTTTCAAAATGATGCAGAGTTTCAGCCAATGAGGGACATCCGGATTCAGCCCCGCCCCTCATTCACTCCGATTGGTTGGAGGATCACACGCTCACGGTCGGACATCCAGCTCCGCCCCCTCTTCCTATTGGTCCGGAGTTTCCGTCAATCCATCGGGCACTGTGATCTGGAGCATGCGCAGTGTTTGTAATGGCGGTGAACAGAGGATTGTTTGTCGGATCCACAGAAGGTAAGATAAAGAGCGGAGTGGAGGGAAAAATAGAGCCGGTGGGTGGACGGGGAGGGTTTGTAAGCACTCTATGCGGCTCTGAACCCAAAATAAGAAACTATCTGCGGGGCGAAGGCTGCGGGATCGCGTCTCCAGCAAAAGGCCCGGGTTAACGGCCGCCATCTTGAGCGGGGTTAATGTACAGCAGGGCGCATGCGCGGTAATTCCTGTCCCTGTCAGCAGGAGGGGAGTATGTTGTGCATTTCTATCCTGGACTGACGGGGATGGATTTTGGAAACTCCTTTTACAGGGGATTGGAAGGGGAGGATTTACGCACAGCAAACTCAAAGCAAATATCACATTAAGATCTGACTCGAGTCACTCGATTCATCAGGACCTGGATATTATCAGTATTTGAGTTTAAGCATTGAGTTCCAGGTCATTAACACTCAATGTGTGAAATTTCTTCCTCACATTCCCCCTGTAGATCTTACCTTAAATCTGTGTCTGTGATACTTTTATGATTAGCTAATAACTTATGTTTTTTTCATTCATTCACAGGGATGTGGGCTTTGCTGGATGGGCCAGCATTTATTGCCCATCCCTAGTTGCCTTTGAGAAGGTGGTGGTGAGCTGCCTTCTTGAACCGCTGCAGTCCATGTGCTATCGGTACACCCACAGTGCTGTTAGGAAGGGAGTTCCAGGATTTTGACCCAGTGACAGTGAAGGAACGGCGATATTTTTCCAAGTCAGGATGGTGAGTGACTTGGAAAGGAAATTCCAGGTGGTGGTGTTCCCATCTACCTGCTGCCCTTGTCCTTCCAGATGGTACCGGCCATGTTTGGAAGGTGCTGTCTAAGGAACCCTGGTGAATTCCTGCAGTGCATCTTGTAGATGGGGTACACACTGCTGCTACTGTGCATCGGTGGTGGAGGGAGTGAATGTTTATGAATATGGTGCCAGTCAAGTGGACTACTTTGTCCTGGACCGTGTCAGGCTTCTTGAGTGTTGTGGGAGCTGCACTCATCCAGGCAAGTGGGGAACATTCCATCACACTCCTGACTTGTGTCTTGTATATGGTGGACAGACTATGGGGAGTCAGGAGGTGACTTACTCACTACAGGATTCCTAGCCTCTGACCTGCTGTTGTAGCCATTATTTTTATATGGCTAGTCCAGTTCCGTTTCTGGTCAAGAGCAATCCTCAGGATGTTGATAGCAGGGGATTCAGTGATGGTAATGCCATTGAATGTCAGGGGGCGATGGTCAGATTCTCTCTTGCTGGAGGTGGTCATTGCCTGATACTTGTGTGGCTCGAATGTTACTTGCCACTTTTCAGCCCAAGCCTGGATATTGTCCAGGTCTTGCTGCATTTGGACGTGGGCTGCATCAATATGTGAGGAGTCACAAATGGTGCTGAACATTGTGCAATCTTCAGTGAACATCCCCACTTCTGACCTTATGATGGAAGGAAGATCATTGATGAAGCAGCTGAAGATGGTTGGGCCTAGGACACTACCCTGAAGAATTCCTGCAGTGATGTCCTGGAGCTGAGATGATTGATCTCCAACAACCACAACCACATTCCTTTGTGCTAGGTATGACTCTAACCAGTGGAGAGTTTTCCCCCAATTCCCATTGACTCCAGTTTTGCTAGGGCTCCTTGATGCCACATTTGGTCAAATGCTGCCATGATACAGTCACTCTCATCTCACCTCCAGAGTTCAGCTCTTTTGTCCATGTTTCCACCAAAGCTGTAATGGGGTCAGGAGCCGAGTGGCCCTGATGGAACCCAAACTTGGCGTCAGTGAGCAGGTTATTGTTAAGCAAGTACCGCTTGATAACACTGTTGATGACCCCTTCCATCACTTTACTGATAATCGAGAATAGACTGATGGGGTGGTAATTGGCCAGGTTGGATTTGTCCTGCTTTTTGTGTACAGGACATACCTGGGCAATTTTTCACATTGCTGGGTCGATGCCAGTGTTGTAGCTGTACTGGAACAGCCTGGCTAAGGGCGAGGCAAGTTCTGGAGCACAAGTCTTCAGTACAATTGCTGGAATATTGTCAGGGCCCCATAGCTTTTGCACTATCCAGTGCCTTCAGCTGTGGAGTGAATCAAATTTGCTGAACACTGGCATCTGTGATGCTGGGGACCTCCGGAGGGGGCCGAGATGGATCATCCACTCGGCACTTCTGGCTGAAGATTGTGGCAAATGCTTCAACCTTATCTTTTATAGCTTTTTATAAACTTTTGCATCTCTATCAGATTTCCCCTCAACCTCCTTTGCTGCAAGGAGAACAACCCCAGTTTCTCCAACCTAACATTGTTACTAAAATCCCTCATCCCTGGAACCATTCTGGTAAATCTCCTCTGCACCCTCTCAAGGACCCTCACATCCTTCATTATGTGTGGTGATCACTGGTTTGCACAGACCCAGATGTTCAGTGTTCGTGTCTGTGATGTCATCACGCACCGACAATTGATCAGTGACATCACCCCCACTCCCCGGGTATTTCCTCAACTGGGAGATTTTTCTCTGACTCCAGTGTTTCTGATATCTTTCCAGCTGCAAGCTCCAGCAGGAGATTTTAATATTGAAAACTGAAATTGGTTCAGAGGTGAGTATTTTTGACCATTCCTCTACAATTTAGAGCTTTTAGTGCTATTCCCTGTTATCTGTGAGAGGTTCCATGGCTCTGAGGCTGGTGTGGCTCCTTTACTGTGGATCTGAATCCATGTCCACCCATTGCTCTGTTTCACCTCTGCCCTCCCTGATCACCTCCCTGCCATTGTCTAACTTCCTCTGTCTCTAATAATGGGTGTGTTTTAGTTATGTTCAACATTTTACTGTTACTTCTACCAACTGCGTCTAAATGAGGTTTCCACCACTGCCCATCACCTGATCATGTGCTGCTGGCTTTCCAGCTTTATCTTCCCATAGTATGTTTCATGGTCAGGAATTGTTTTTCCTGCACTGTCGTCCATTTCTCTTCTGTTTCTGAGTTTATATTGACCATCAAATTCTGCAGCATTTTTACTTCCCATAGTTCATTCTGCACACCCTGAAACACTAACTCTTTTTCTCTCCCCACAGTTACTGCCTGACCTGCTGAGAATTTCCATCATTTTCTCTTTTTGTTTCAGATTTCCAGTAGCTGCAGTATTTTGCTATTATTTTATTGCAGGCGTTGTTCACAGAACTGAATCTGGAAACACAGACGGACCAGTTAAGAGCCGGTTTTTGCAGGGTAGACATTGATGGCTGAAGTTGGTCCCTGGCCTCCAGTGTTGGTCCTTTTTCATTGAGTCATAGAATCATTGAATGGTTACAATACAGCCAGAGGCCATTTAGCCTATCATGCCCATGCTGGCTCTCTGTAAGAGCAAGAGTTAGTCCCACTCCCTGACCTTTCACTAACAAGACTAGCAGCAGATATTACCCATCCCCACTTACCTGTGGAGAAGATGATGTTTGACCTTCTTGAACCACTGCAGTCTGTGTGGTGAAGGTGCTCCCACAATGTTACAGGCTATTCACCCAGTGATGATGAAGGAACAGTGATATATGCTGAAATCAACAACAACAATGTGTATTTATATAGTGCCTTTCATGTAATAGAACATTCCAATGTGTGTTCACAGGAGTGTTATACAGCAACATTTGACACGAAACCCACATAAGGAGCTGTTAGGGCATTTGACCAATAGTTTGGTCAAACAGATAGTTTTTAAGGAGTCTCTTAAAGGAGGAAAGTGAGGTAGAGAGACAGAGAGGTTTAGGGAGGAAATTCCACAGCTTTTGGCTTTGGCAGTTCGACCACCAAAGGTGGAGCAATTAAAATCGGGAATGTTCAGGATGTCAGAATCAGTGGAGCGCAAATATCTCAGAGGGTTGTGAGGCTGGAGGAGATTACACAGATAGGGAGGGGCCATGGAGGTAATTGAAAATAAGGATGAGGAATTTAAAGTTTAGGTGCTTCTTAACCCAGAGCCTTTGTAGGTCAGTGAGCACAGGGCTGATGGGTGAACAAGGCTTGGTGCGAGTAAGCACACGGACAGCAGCGTTTTGGGTGATCTCAAGATTACAGGGAGGTTGAATGTAGGAGGCCGGTCAGGATTGTTAAGTCTAGAGGTGACAAAAGAATGGATGAGAGTTTCAGGAAAGGATGAGCAGTGAGTCGGGCAGTGTCGGGCGATGTTACTGAGTTGGGAATGGGCGGCCTTGGTGATGATGCATATATGTGGTTTGAAGCTAATTTTTGGGTGAACTATGACCCAGTGGTTGTGAACAGACTGGTTTGGCCCCAGACAGTTACCAGGGAGAGGGATGGAGTCGGTGGCCAGGAAGTGGAGTTTGTAGTGGGAACTGAAGACAATGGCTTTGGTCTTCCCAATACTTAAGTGGAGGAAATTTCTGTTTGTCCAGTACTGGATGTCAGACAAATCAGGATGGTGTGTGAGTTGAAAGGGAACTTGGAGGTGATGGTGTTCACACACACCTCCCAGCCTGGCCCTTCTAGGTGGTGGAGGTTCAGAGTTTTGATTTTCTGTCAAAATTCTGGTTGAGTTGTAATCCCTCTTTTTCAACCCTTCCCTCTCCCACCCCGACCCTTCTCTCTCTTCCTGTCTTCTCCCATCTAGGCCGGTGCCTTGTGTAGGCCCAGACTGGGTGGCAGGTTCCCTTCCCTGAAGGACATAAATGAACCAGTTGGGTTTTTATGACAATCCAGCAGTTTTCATGGTCACTTTTTCCTGGTGCCGGCCCCACTAATTACCAGATTCATTCAGCTCAATTTCACAACCTGTTTTTGTGGGTTCTCTCTCACTCCCTTTTCTCTGTTTTAAATCAATTTCACAGGGTATTAGAAGGGGAGGATTTGCAGTTGGGAAACTGAAACCAAACATCACATCAGGATCTGACAGAGTTGCCCAGCTTATCGTCACCCAAATATCATCGGAAGTTGAACATGGAAGGAAAAAGCACCGTTCACAGTGGGGAGAAACCGTACACGTGTTCTGTGTGTGGACGAGGCTTCAACCGATCATCTAATCTGTTGAAACATAAATGCAGTCAGAACAGGGAGAAACCGTGGAAATGTGGGGACTGTGGGAAGGGATTTAATTACCCATCAGAGCTGGAAAATCATCAACGAATTCACACTGGGGAGAGGCCGTTCACCTGCCCTGAGTGTAGGAAAGGATTTACTTGTTCGTCCAGTCTGCTGAAACATTGGCGAGTTCACACTGGGGAGAGGCCGTTCACCTGCTCCGAGTGTGGGAAGGGATTTGCTCGCTCATCCACCCTGCTGACACACCAGCGAGTTCACACTGACGAGAGACCTTTCAAATGCCCAGACTGCGGGAAGTGCTTTAAAAGTCCCCGGGAACTGACTGCCCATCAACGTGTTCACACTGACGAGAGGCCATTCAGGTGCTCTCACTGTGGGACTGGGTTCAAGACATTATTTAACCTCACTGTACACCAGCGAATTCACAATGGGGAGAGCCCATTCACCTGCTCCAAGTGTGGGAAGGGATTTGCTAACAGATCCACCCTGCTGAATCACCAGAGTATTCACACTGACGAGAGACCTTTCAAATGTCCAGACTGTGGGAAGTGCTTTAAAAGTTCCGGGGACCTGATGATCCATCAACGTGTTCACACCGATGAGAGACCGTTCAGGTGCTCTCACTGCGGGACTGGGTTCAGACAATCATCTCAACTCATTGTACACCAGCGAATTCACAATGGGGAGAGACTATTCACCTGCTCAGAGTGTGGGATGGGATTCACTCGCTTATCCATCCTGTTGACACACCAGCGCACTCACACTGGGGAGAGGCCATTCACCTGCTCAGAGTGTGGGAGGGGATTCACAACCACATCCTCCCTGCTGAGACACCGGCGAGTTCACACTGGGGAGAGGCCATTCAGCTGCCCCGAGTGTGGGAGGGGATTCACAACCACATCCTCCCTGCTGAGACACCGGCGAGTTCACACTGGGAGAGGCCATTCACCTGCCCCGAGTGTGGGAGGGGATTCATAACCTCATCCAAACTGCTGAAACATCAGCGAGTTCACAAGTGATTGGGTTTTTCTGTTAATCGCATCCAGGACTGAACTGTGTCCATTTGGTCTGTTTCTGCTGATGTTAATAAACTCGAGTCCAATTGTAGGGGTTAATATTCTGGATAAAGTCAAATAAATCAGCTTTGTGTTAAACTTGCATCGTGTTGAGTCTTTCTAATATCTCTAACACAAATTAGTTCCTTTTGAAGTGCTCTCCCTCTCTTCTGTCTCCTTCATCCACACCTCCAACAACAAGTGTGAGGAGCTCATAGATCGTCTTTGTCACTACGATTGAGACAATCCGATCAGCTGCTTTCCTCTTTCCACTGGCCCACTGGGCCAAACTCTTTCTAAAGCTCCCCCCTGCCCCTTGCCCTGAACCTGTTTTTCTCCCTCTTGCTCTCTCAGAGCTCATCTTGTCAATGAGACCTGCCTTCTGCTGCCTTGACCCTATTCTCACGAAACTGCTGACCATCCATTTTCTCCAAGTTAGCTGATATTGTTAACGGTTCTTTCTCTTATCTGTCCCTCTTGCCTTAAAATCCACCACCATCACCCTCCTGAGAAGAAACAAACCTTTATCCCACCATCTTTACAAACTACCACCCCATCTCCAAACTCCCTTTTCTCTACAAAGTCCTTGAACTTGGTGTCTCCCAAGAATCTATCCTTGGCCCCTCCTATTTCTCATCTACCCGCTGCCACTAGGCAACATCATCCAAAAGCACCATGTTAGTTTTCACATGTACACTGACAACGCCCAGCTCTACCTCACCACCATCCCTCTTCATTCCTCCACTGTTACTAAATTATTAAACTGCTTATCCGACACCAAGTACTGAATGAGCAGGAATTTTCTCCAATCAAAATTTGGGAAAACCAAAGCCATTGTCTTCAGTCACCACTTCGAATTGTCAAGGAACTATCAGATTTTTTCTGATATTATTGTGGGATATTGTAAAGCAAGCTTATGTTTCAGTGTGTGTGGCTAATTTAATTAACTAAAGACAATTAGACTGCAAGTTTTAAATTATCAAAGGAGTGAGGTGTAAAAGAAGCATTTGAAATGGGGATGAGTGAGCTGGAATGAGGTCTCAGTGGATAAGGTGTGAAGGTAATTTACATGTTTAGATAAAGAAGGAGTTGTTTGATTTTCAAAGGGATGGTGTAATGTCTACAACTGACAAGATAAGTCAGGCAAAGTGATTGCATTTGTTTTTCCCAAAAGCGCTGGCCATAATAACAACATGAAAGATTTTTGTATTCTGGGAAAAGTAACTTCGAAAGACAAAGAAAACAATGGGATTTACAAATCAAAAGGTATAAAATATATTTAAAGAAGGATTGAAGGTTGTGTGGGGTATGGCCATGTGAGATCTTGAAAGGTGCAACGTGTGAAACAGACTTGTGGGGGTGGGGTGGGGGGGGGTGGTGGGGGGGTGGGGGAAGCCTCTAGCTACCCTCCAGACGTTTGCTGTTCCAGTAACCAAGGTTGTGTTAAAGGCCTTTGGAATTTCACTGTCGAGTGGGTGCTTGTGGTAATAGTACTGAATGTCTTTATAAATTGGGAATCTATTTGGGCTGTTGCCTTAAAGGAAGTGTGTAGTTGGTAGTCTGGTTAAGTATGAATTTTGCGAAATGCTATAAGATTAAGTAACTGTGTAACTGTGATTTTGTGTGTGTGTGTGTTTAAGTTTTTTCTTCTTTTGTTAATAAATACTTTAAATTAATCTTTAAAATCTCTGAAGGTGGCCGTGGACTCATTACTTCTGACTTCAGTGCACAAGCCTCCTTGTAATAAATGCAAATAGAAAAATCATTGTGATAGTTTGGCCAAGTCTCCCTTGTGGATTTGATCAGCCTGGAAAATTCTGTTCCATAACGGCCGTGTGCATCCCTCTCCCTGGGAACTGTCTGAGGCTCAGCCACACTGTTCACAATCCTGGTGTCAGATTTAACCCCAAGATAAGTTTCTGACCACATATCCGCACCATCACTAACACCAGATATTTTAATCTCCATAATGTCGCCTGTCTCCACCCCACCCCAGCTCACATGGGACACTTGCCTTTATTAATCGAGACACAGAATATAAGAGCAGGGAGGTTATGTTGGAGTGTATACAATGTGAGTTAGGCCACAGCTGGAGTCCTGTGTGCAATTCTAGTCACCAAACTATAGGAAGGATGTGATTGCACTGGAGAGGGTGCAGGGGGGATTCACCAGGATGTCGCCTGGGCTGGAGCGTTTCAGCTATGAAGAGAAACTGGATAGGCGAGGGTTGTTTTCCTTCGAGCAGAGAAGGCTGAGGGGGGACCTGATAGAGGTGTACAAAATAATGAGGGGCATAGATCGGGTAGATAGGAAGAAACATTTCCCCTTAGAGGTGGTGTCAATAACCATGGGGCATAAATTGAAAATAAAGGGCAGGGGATTTGAGGAACCAGCAAGATCCCACAACTAATCTGATAATGAGCAGATAATCTGTATTTGTGATGTTGATTTGAGTGTGGAAGGGGATGTGTAAAGAGCTGGTCATTGTATAGAGATGTGAACCAAGGAAATGGTACCTGTGTGTAATAGTGACACAGCCTTGTGTTCACACTCAGAACAATACACAGATATCCTTGTGGTTATGGTTTGAACAGGGCCAGATGACGAATGTGGTGAACAAGTTAAATATAAATATCTCCAGTGTAGCTGCAGCTTCTTAGATCAGAGCTGGGGGGAAGAGAGCTCCGAATCCACTGCATTATCTTCCCATGGAGAGGTTGTGCAGTCAGTAGTTTAGTGGGAATAGTGTCAATGGAGCAGGAGGTGTGTCTCATGGACAAGATGAGCTCTGAGAGGGCATGAGGGGAGGTGGGAGAGAAACTAGAAGAAGATGTGAGTTCAGATCTCGGTATAAGGGGAACGTTAGGGGAGGTTTGGCCCAGTAGGTTAGGGGAAGGGAGGGAAACAACAGAGGCAGCTGGTTGGATTGTCTCAATTTTAGTGACAAAGAAGACCATGAGCTGCTCCTCCATGAGCACTTGTTGGGGGTGAGGATGGAGGAGACAGAGGAGAGGGAGAGCAATTCAAAAGGAGCTAACGTGTTAGAGATATTAAAATGACTCAACATATTGTGTATTTAAAACAAAGCTGATTTATTTAACTTTTATCCAGAATATTAATCCCTATAACTGGGCTGGAGTTCATTTACATCCGCAGAAATAAACTAGGAACGTAGTTCAGTTCTAAGTGTGATTAACAGCAAAATTCAAGCACTATAAGTTTTTTTACTTATTCGTTCATGGGATGTGGGTGTCGCTGGTGTCACTGGCCAGGCCAGCATTTATTGCCTATCCCTAATTGCCCTTGAGAAGGTGCTGGTGAGCCGCCTTCTTGAATCACTGCAGTCCGTGTGGGATAGGTACACCCACAGTGCTGTTAGGAAAGGGGTTCCTGGATTTTCTTCTAGTGACAGTGAAGGAACGGCGATATAGTTCCAAGTCAGGATGGCGTGGGGCTTGGTGGGAAACATGAAGATGGTGGCGTTCTCATGCATCTTTGTGAACTCGCTGGTGTCTCAGCAGGGTGGATGAGTGAGCAAATCCCTTCTGACATACGGTGCATGTGAATGGCCTCTCCCCAGTGTGAACTCGCTGGTGCTCCAGCTGGTTGGATAATGTAGTGAATCCCTTTCCACACAAGGAGCAGGTGAACGGCCTCTCACCAGTATGAATGCGCTGGTGTGTCAGCAGGTTGGCTAACTGAGTGAATCCCTTCCCACACTCGGAGCAGGTGAATGGCCTCTCTCCAGTGTGAACTCGCTGGTGTACAGTGAGGTCAGATAATTGCCTGAACCCAGTATGGCACCGAGAGCACCTGAATGGCCTCTCATCAGTGTGAATACGTTGATGGCGCATCAGTTCACCAGAACTTTTATAGCACTTCCCACAGTCTGGGCATTTAAAAGGTTTCTCGTCAGAGTGAACTCGCTGGTGAGCCAACAGGTTACATGACAGAGTGAATCCCTTCCCACACTCGGAGCAGGTGAACGGCTTCTCCCCGGTGTGACTGCGGCGATGAGATTCCAGCTGAACTGGAAAATTGAATCCTTTCCCACAGTCCTCACATTTACAGGGTTTCTCCTCAGTGTGACTGCGCTTGTGTCTCGACAGGTCAGATGATCGGTTGAAGCCTTGTCCACACACAGAACACGTGTACGGTTTCTCCCAACTGTGAACGGTGTTTTTTCCTTCCATGTTCAAAATCCGACAATATTCAGGTTACGATAAATTCTGCAACTTTGTTAGATCCTGAAGTGATGTTGGGTTTGAATTTCCTGACTGTAAATTCTTCCCCTCTAATACCCTGTGAAATTGATTTAAAACAGAGAAAAGGGAGTGAGTGAGAGAACCCACAAAGACACAAAGGCAGATTGTGAAATTGAGCTGAATGAATCTGGTAATTTGTGGGGCCGGCACTAGGGAAAAGTGACCATGAAAGCTGATGGATTGTCATAAAAACCCAACTGGTTCACTAATGTCCTTCAGGGAAAGGGATCCACCATCTCATCTGGATCTGGACTCTGGCTTCTAAGAGAGAACAGGCAGACATTGAGATGTGGGAGCATTAGGGGGCAAAGGAGAGGGATTTTATATATCCACAACTCAACCTAAACTTTGACAGAAACTTCCAAACCCTCAACTTCTACCATCTGGAAGAACCAGAGAAGCAGGTGTATGTGAAAACCATCACTTCCAAGTTCCCCTCCAAGTTGAAACTGTCGTGACTTGTCTGACTCCTAGTACTGGATGAACAGAAATTTCCTCCAGTTAAATATCGTGAAGACCAAAGACATTGTCTTCAGTCCCCGCTCTAAACTATTCCATAGCCACTGACTTCATTCCTCTCCCTGGCAACTGTCCCAGGCTGGACAAGACTGGGCACAATCTCAGTGTCATGTTTCCCACCTGCTGATCTCCTGACCACAGAACACCGCCTATTTCCATCTCAGTAATCTCACCTGCTTTGCCCCTGAGTCAGCTAATCTGCTTCTGAAACTCTCATCCATTCCACTCCCTAAATTTGAATATTCTAATTCATCCCACATTTAACCTCTCTGTAAAGCTGAGTTCATCCAAAACTCTGCTACCCTTCACTACTCTGCTCACTGAGCTACTTAGGCTCAGGTTGAGCAGTGCTTCAAATCTTAAAACTTTCATCTGTTTCCAAATCTCTCCAAAGCTTTGCTCACCCCTATTTCCGTCATCTCCTCCAGCCCCACAGCCCTCTGAGATCTCTGTGCTCATCTAATTCCGGTCTCTTCAGCATCCCCATTTTCAGTTCCTTCAGTGTTTGTGGCTGGGCCAAAGGCAAAAACTCACAATATCCCTCATGAAATCTCTCCACCTCTGTAACTTACTTTCCTCATTAAGACACTCCTTCAAACCTACCTCTTTGACCAAACTTTTGACTTTCTTCCCTGATATCTGTGTGTGTCTCGGTGTCAGATGTTGCTTTGTAAAACTCCCATAAAACACCCTGGAATGTTTGATTACATCAAAGGCGCTCTATAAATGAAAGTCAATGTTACAGACTTGGACACATATCACCGTTATAAATGTAAGTCAATGTTACAGACTAGGACACATATCACTGTTATAAATGTAAGTCAATGTTACAGACTGGAACACATATTACCGTTATAAATGTAATTCAATGTTACAGACTTGGACACATATTACCGTTATAAATGTAAGTCAATGTTACAGACTGGGACACACATCACCGTTATAAATGTAAGTCAGTGTTACAGACTTGGACACACATCACCGTTACAAATGTAAGTCAGTGTTACAGACTGGGACACACATCACCATTATAAATGTAAGTCAGTGTTATAGACTGGGACACACATCACTGTTATAAATATAAGTCAATGTTACAGACTGGGACACACATCACTGTTGCTTCATCACTGGATGAAGATCCTCTCAGTCTTTACCTAACAGTTTTGCGGAAGCCCCTTCACCACACGGGCTGCAGCGGTTCAAGAACAAAACCCAGCATCAATTTCTCAACAAGCGACTGGGGATTGGCAATATGAGCTGCCTTGCTACTGACTCCTATAAGCCCATCATAAATTAAAAGTATCTGCCTGTGTGAAATGGATTAACAGCTCCTACAGGAATCCTTGTTCCTCCCGCTCCCGGCCGCTCCCATTCAGATTCCAGGAGCCGCGCTCACTCTCACGGAGGCTGCGCTCAGTCTGGAGCAACACTGCGCATGCTCCGCGCACGCAGGCGGCTTCCGGGGGCGGGGCCTTCCCACGCCTAGGCGTAACTGCCCTTCTGATGGAGATAGGGTGTATTCACTCTCGCGGAGCATTCTGGGTCTCCTTATCCGCCATCATTAAAAAAGCGTCTGGAGGGTGAGAAGTCTGTTCCAGTAATTTTGATACAATCCGTTGTTTACACCGAGAGGCCCGACACAGTTGATGTCAGTGACAGGTCCAGGTTAGCAGCCGCCATCTTTATAGGGATAAAAACAAAAAGCTAAAAGCTACTGCGGATGCTGGAAATCCAAAACAAAATAAAAACAGAATTACCTGGAAAAACTCAGCAAGTCTGGCAGCATCGGCGGAGAAGAAATCAGTCAACGTTTCGAGCCCTCATGGCCCTTCAGCAGAACTGAAGCATAGTTTCAACAAGGGAGAAATATAAATTGGTTTAAGGTGGGTGGGGGGGAAGAGACACATGTGCCATCGTTTGAAGGGCAATGTGCTGCTGGGTGCAAGCGCTGCCATCCTAACAACATAAGAATAAGAACATCAGAACTCGGAGCAGGAGTTGGCCTGTCGGCCCATTGAGCATGATGCACCATTCAATGAGACCATGGCTGATCTGATTGTGGTCTTAACTGCACTGCCCGCCCCTCATTTTGATGCTTAGATGAAAAATTTGTCTAACTCGGTCTCAATTAGTCATTTGGTAGTAAAGAACTTGAGTGTTGCTGAAAAAAAGAGACATGTGGAAGCTTTTCGTCTTGTACTCATCGGGGCACTTCGCAAGAATACCAATGTAAGGAAAAACAACCATATATACTGTATGTAAAGAGAATGCTGATTGGTTGGCGAGTGGACTCTGATTGATAGAGGCTTGCTATGCAAAATGCACTAGTAATGGTGCCTGACAGTTAACTGCCAAGCATTGTTTGAAATTTGAACCAGACAGTTTGACCCTGATTGGTCAAGGCATTGTCCTGAGGAATGAGTCAGCAAATGGCTGTCACTTATTTTGTTTAGCTGAAACAGGCGCAATGTGTGTATATGTTTTTTCTGTCTGCAAAGAACTGAGCCCTATTAATATATGTATCTTTCAGTACATGCAAATGCACCACACTGCAAGCCCAACTGAGAATCTTAAATTGGTTGTCAATGTAATTTTTAGCACACTGACGATTATTTAGCAAATGTTGTCCAATCACGGAATCACATCTAATATTGGACACTGTTTTGAGCTTTGCAAACACAGGCTGGTTGGGTATGGTCTGTTTGCAATGTTTGGCAGTTAACTGTCAGTCACTATCACTGGTGCATTCTCCATGGCAATGCCTCTACCAATCAGAGCCCACTTGCCAACCAATCAGCACTCGCTTTGCATACAGTATGTATAGTTGTTTTCTCCCTATATTGGTATTCTTGCCATTTGTCCTGTTCAGTACAAGGTGAAAAGCTTCAACGTGTCCCTTTTTTTTTAGCAATACTCAACTTTGCATCTATTCAATAACCAGACCTCCACTCCTTGCTGGGGAAGAGAGTTCCACAGACTAATGGATGCCTGAGAGAAGAAATTTCTCCTCACCTCAGTCTTCCGCATCTCAGTCAAGTTTATTGAAAACCTTTATTTTTAAATGGTGCCTCCTTGTTCCATATTCCCCCATGAGGGGAAAAAGCTCTCTCAGGATCCACCCTGTTAAGTGCCCTCAGAATCTTACAGGTTTCAATAAGATCACCTCTCATTCTTCGAAACTCCAATGAATAGAGACCCACCTTGCTCAACCTTTCCTCATGAGGCAAAGCCTCTCATTCCAGGAATCAGCCTAGTGAACTTTCTCTGAACTGCTTCCAGTGCAAATATGTCCTTGCTTAAGTTACCTTGGACCAGGTAGCAGGAGGAGAGAATATTGTGAATTTCTATCCTGGACTGACAGTGATGGATTCTGGAACCCCTTTTACAGGGGTTAGGAGGGGAGGATTTACACACAGCAAACTCAAATCAAGAGAAATGTTTGTCTCTTCTGAATTTATACCTGCATCTGACACTTATGACTTTTGTAATCTCCTTTTACAGAGAGCTAGAAGATTTGAAGTCTGTGAGATTTTTCTCTGACTCCAGTGCTTCTGATATCTTTCCAGCTGCAGGCTCCAGCAGGAGATTTTAAATTTGAAAACAGTGAAATTGTTTCAGGGGTGAGTATTATTGAACATTCATCGACAATTTAGAGCTCTTAGTGCTGCGCTGTCGTCCCATGGCTCTGGGGCTGGTGTGGCTCCTTTACTGTGGATCTGAATCCATGTCCATCCATTGCTCTGTTTCACCCTTACCCTTCACAATCACCTCTCTACCGTTGTATGGATCCCTCTGCCTCTAATGTTGGGTGTATTTTAACCATGTTTGGTATTTTACTGTTATTTTCACCAACTGTGTCTAAATGAGGTTCCACTGCTGCCCATCCCCCCAGCTATTCACTGCTGATTTACCAGCTTTATCTTCCCATGGCCAGGAATTGTTTTTCCTGCACTAGAGATCATTTCTCTCCCACTTCTGAGCTTATATTGACTGTCAAATTCTGCTTCATTTGTATTCCCCATAATTCATTCTGTACACCCTGAAATTTTAACTCTTTCTCTTTCCACAGTTACTGCCTGACCTGCTGAGTATTTCCAGCACTTGCTCTTTTTATTTCAGATTTCCAGCAGCTGCAATATTTTGGTTTGGTTTTATTGCAGGCATTTCTCACAGAACTGAGTCTGGGAACAGAGATGAACCAATTAAGAACGGATTTGTATTTGGGTGGGTGTTGATTGGAGAGGTTGGTCCCTGGCCTCCAGTGTTAGACTTTTTCATGCAGCCATAGAATGATTACAATACAGGAGGCCATTTATCCTGTCATTCCTGTGCTGGCTGTGTGCAACTGCAGATCAGCTAGTCCCACTCCCTGCCCTTTCCTCATAGCCCAGCTTTTTCTCTTCAGGTACTTATCCAATTTTATTTTCAAAGCCTTTGCTGTATCAGTTTGAGCTGGAGTGGAGATGGAGGAGAAGCTGCTGGGTTTAACCACAAGGACCCGGCAATTTCCAACGTGAAATTGTCAAAGGGAGGTAGGTTCTGGGGAAGATGAGGTTGCTGAGCAGACACTGGCCATGAAATGTAAAAGATCATTGTTTTAGGAAAAAATATTTCTGTAGATGCTTTTAATCTATTCTACAAATGCATACTTATAAAATCTATTCTGGGGATTTGGGCGTCACTAACAAGACCAGCAGCAGATATTTCCCATCCCCAGTTACCTGTGGAGAAGATGATGTTTGACCTTCTTGAACTGCTGCAGTCCGTGTGGTGAAGGTGCTCCCACAATGATGTTAGATAAGGAGTTACAGGTTATTCACCAGTGATGAAGAAGAAACAATGATATATATCCAAATCAATAACAACAATCTGTATTTATATTGCAACTTTAATGTAACAAAATGTTCCAAGGCATTTCCCAGAAATATTACAAAGCAACATTTGACACTGAGCCACATAAGGAGATATTTGGGCAGGTGACCAGAAGCTTTGTCAAAGAGGTAGGCTTTAAGGAGTATCTTAAAGGGGGAAATTGAGGTAGAGAGGCAGAGAGGTTTAGGGAGGAAATTCCAGAGCTTACGGCCTAGGCAACTGAAGGCACAGCCACCAAAGGTGGAACAGTTAAAATAGGAATGCTCAGGAGATTGGAATTAGATGAGCACAGATATCTCAGAGGGTCATGAGACTGATGGAGGTTACAGAGACAGGGAGGGGCCAAGGAGGAATTTGAAAATAAGGATGAGAAATTAAAAATTTAGATTCTTCTTAACCAAGAACCTTTGTCGGTCAGCGGGCACAGGAGTGATGGGCGAGGAAAACTTGGTGTGAGTAAACACAAGGGCAGCAGAGTTTTGGATAGCCTCAAGATTACAGAGAGGTTGAATGTGGGAGGCTGGCACGGAGTGCCTTAGGATAGTTAAGTCTAGAGGTAACAAAGGAATGGATGAGAGTTTCAGCAACAGGTGAGCTGAGACTAGGGCAGAGTTGGGCGAAGTTACTGAGGTGGAAACAGGCCGTCTGGGTGATGATGAGGATGTGTGGTTGTAAGCTTTTTTCATTACTTATTCATGGAATGTGGGGTTGCTGGCTAGGCCAGCATTTATTGCCCATCCCTGATTGCCCTTGTTTAGAGGGCAATTAAGAGCCAGTCACATTGCTGTGGGTCTGGAGTCACACGTAGGCCAGACCAGGTAAGGACAGCAGATTTCCTTCCCTAAAGGACATTAGTGAACCAGATGGGTTTTTTTTTGTAGTAAAAACCCATCTGGTTTACTACTGTCCTCTAGGGATGGAATTCTGCCGTCCTTGTACTGGTCTGGCCGACATGTGACTCCAGACCCACAGCAATGTGGTTGACTCTTAACTTAGGGATGGGCAATAAATGCTGGTCTAGCTAGCGATGCTCACATCCCATGAACGAATGATTTTAAAAAAGAGCTCATCTTGGGGTGAAGTATTACACTAAAGTTTTGAACAGTCTGGTTCAGCCTCAGACAGTTGCCAGGGAGAGAGATGAAGTCAGTTGTTAGGGAATGGAGTTTGTAGTAGGGACTGAAGACAACACTTTCAGTCTTCCCAGTATTTATATGAAAGAATTTTCTGTTCATTCATTACTGGATGTCAGACCAGTCAGGAGAGTGTGTGACTTCAAGGCGAACTTGGAGAGTTGGTGTTCACATACACCGGCTACCCTGGTCCTAGGTGCTGGAGGCTAGTGGTTCAGGAGATTTGTCAAAGTTATGGTCGAGTAGTAGGTATATAAAATCCCTCTCCTTCAACTGCTGCCTCTCCTACTTCTCTCTCTCTCTCTCCTTCCATAGAGACCAGAGTCTTGCATAGGCCCAGTCTGGGTGGAAGGTTCCATTAATAAGAACTAGGAGCAGGAGTAGGTTATTCAGTCCCTCGAGCCTGCCCCGCCATTCAATACGATCATGGCTGATCTCATTTCGGCCTCAACTCCCGCCCTCTCCCCATAACCATTCAACCCGTTACTAATTAAAAATCTGTCTATGTCCTCCTTAAATTTATTCAGCGTCCCGGCATCCACTGCACTCTGAGATAGTGAATTCCACAGATTCACGACTTTGAGAAAAGTAATTCCTCCTCATCTCTGATTTAAATCTACCACCCCTTAGCTTAAAACTATGGCCTCTTGTTCTAGAATGCCCCAGAAGAGGAAACATCCGCTCCACGTCTACTTTGTCTCTCCCCTTTAGCATCTTATATACCTCAATTAGATCTCCTCTCATCCTTCTAAACTCTAGCAAGTATAGGCCTAAACTGCTCAATCTCTCCTCATAAGACAAGTCCCGCATCTCTGGAATCAATCTCGTGAACCTCCTCTGAACTGCCTCCAATGCAACTACATCCTTCCTCAAGTAAGGGGACCAAAACTGTGTACAGTGCTCCAGGTGCAGTCTCACCAATGCCTTGTACAGTTGCAGCAATAATTCCCTATTTTTATACTCTATTCCCTTAGCAATAAATGCCAAAGTTCCATTTGCCTTCCTTATTACCTGCTGTACCTGCATACTAGCTTTCAGCAATTCATGCACGAGGACACCCAGACCCCTCTGCACTGAAGCATTCTGAAGTTTCTCTCCATTTAAATAATAATAATAAATAATAATAATTCCCTGAAGGACATTAGTGAGCCAGTTGGGTTTTTACGACAATCCAGCAGTTTTTATGGTCACTTTTCCCTGGTGCCGGCCCCACAAATTACCAGATTCATTCAGCTCCATTTCACAACCTGCCTTTGTGTTTCTGTGGGTTCTCCCTCACTCCCTTTTTTCTGTTTTACATCGATTTCACAGGATATTAGAAGGGGAGGATTTGCAGCCCAATTTATCATAATGTGAATGTCACCGGATTTTGAACACGGAAGGAGAAAGCACTGTTCACAGTGGAGAGAAACCGTACACGTGTTCTGTGTGTGGTCGAGGCTTCAGCCAATTATCTGACCGATCAGAACATAAATGCAGTCACAACAGGGAGAAGCCGTGGAAATGTGGGGACTGTGGGAAAGGATTTAATTACCCGTCTGACCTGAAAACTCATCGGCGCAGTCACACTGGGGAGAGGCCATTCACCTGCTCCGAGTGTGGGAAGGGATTCACTCAGTCCTCCCACCTGCTGATACATCAACGTGTTCACACTGATGAGAGGCCATTCAGATGCTCTCACTGTGGGATGCGTTTCAGGCGATCATCTGACCTCACTGTACACCAACGAGTTCACACTGGAGAGAGGCCGTTCATCTGCTCCAAGTGCGGGAAGGGATTCACTCGATCATCCAACTTGCTGATACACCAGCAAATTCACACTGGGGAGAGACCATTCACCTGCTCCGAGTGTGGGAAGGGATTCAATCATTCATCTGACCTGCTGCAACACCAGTGCGTTCACACTGGAGAGAGGCCATTCACCTGCTCTGAATGTGGGAAGGGGTTTACTTGTTCATCAGACCTGCTGACACACCAGCGAGTTCACACTGGGGAGAGACCATTCATATGCTCCAAGTGTGGGACAGGATTTGCTCGCTCATCCACATTACTGAGGCACCAGCGAATTCACACTGACGCGAGACCTTTTAAATGCCCAGTCTGTGGGAAGTGTTATAAAAGCTCCAAGGAACTGTTGTCTCATCAACGTGTTCACACGGATGAAAGACCATTCAGGTGCTCTCTCTGCGGGACTGGATTCAGTCAATCATCTGACCTCACTGTACACCAGCGAATTCACACTGGGGAGAGGCCATTCACCTGCACGGAGTGTGGGAAGGGATTCACTCAGTCATCCAATCTGCTCAGACACCAGCGAGTTCACACTGTGGAGCGACCGTTTAAATGCTCAGACTGTGGGAAGCGTTATAAAGGTTCCCAGGAACTGATGTCCCATCAACGTGTTCACGCTGATGAGAGACCATTCAGGTGCTCTCAATGCGGGATTGGATTTAAGCGATCATCTCAACTCATTGTACACCAGCGAATTCACACTGGGGAGAGACCGTTCAGCTGCACAGACTGTGGGAAGGGATTCACTCAGTCTTCCGCTCTTCTGAGACACCAGCGAGTTCACAAGTAATTACCGTGATTGGATTTTACAGCTGGTCACACCAGGACTGGGCCATGTTCTTTGGGGTCTGTTTTTGCTGATGTTCACAGAATCACAGAATTTTAACGGCACAAAAGGAGGCCATTCGGCCTATCGTGTCTGCACCAGCTCTGCAAATGAGCATCATGGCCTAGTGCCATTGCCCTGCCTTTTCCCTGTACCCTTGCACATTGTTTTGATCCAAATAACCATCTAATGCCTTCTTGAATGCCTCAGTTGAACCTGGCTCCACCGCACTTCCAGACAGTGCATTCCAGACCCGAACCACTCGTTGTGTGAAAAAGATTTTTCTCCTGTCCCACTCGCTTCATTTGTAAATCACTTTAAATCTGTGCCCTCTCGTTCTTGATCCTTTTACGAGTGGGAACAGCTTCTCCCCGTCTACTCTGTCCAGACCCTTCATGATTTTGAACATCTCTATCAAATCTTCTCTTAGCCTTCTTCTCTCCAAGGAGAACAGCCTTAATCTCTCCAATTTATCCCCATTGCTGAAGTTTCTCATCCCTGGGACTATTCTTGTAAACTCCTTCTGCACTCTCTCCAATGTGTTCGCATCCTCCCTATAACATGGTGCCCAGAACTGTACACAATATTCCAGCTGAGGTCTAGTGAGTGTCTTATATAAATCCAGCATAACTTCCCTGCCCTTGTACTCTATGTCCCTATTAATAAAGCCCAGGGCACTATAAGCTTTACTAATTGCTCTCTCCACCTGTCCTGCCACTTTCAATGATCTATGCACATATACACCCAGGTCTTTCTGCTTCTACATCCCCATGTTCTTCCTACCAAAATGCATCACCTCAAACTTCTCTGCATTGAACTTCATCTGCCATCTATCTGCCCACTCTACCAACTTGTCTGTCCTCTTGAAGTTCCACACCGTCCTCCTTGCAGTCCACAACACTCCCAACTTGCATATCGTCTGCAAACTTTGAAATTGTCCCCTGCACACCAAGATCTAGATCGTTAATATATATCAGGAAAAGCAAGGGTCCCAATACCAGCACCTGGGGAACTCCACTACAAACCTTCCTACAGCCTGAAAAATATCCATTGACCATTACTCTCTGCTTCCCAGTTTTCAGCCAATTTTGTATCCACATTGCTGCTGTCCCTTTTATTCCATGAGCAATAACTTTTCTCAGAAGTCTGTTGTGTGACACTGTGTCAAATGCGTTTTGAAGGTCCATATACACTACATCAACTGCATTACCCTCATTCACCTTTTTTGTTACCTCTTCAAAAAACTCCAGCAAGTTAGTTAAACTTTAGTAATCCATGCTGGCTCTCCCTTATCAACACATATTTTTCCATGTGACTACTAATTCTATCCTGAATAATTGTTTCTAGAATCTTGCCCACTACTGAAGTTAAACTGACTGGTCTGTAATTGCTGGGCTTATCCTTGCAACCTTTTTGAACAAGGGCATAATGTTTACAATTTTGCAGTCCTCTAGCACCACCCCTGAGTTTAGGGAAGACTGAAAGACTATGGCCAGTGCCCCTGGAATTTCTACTCTCACTTCTTTCAATATCCTTGGATGCATCTCATTTGGTCCCAGTACCTTGTCAAGTTTTAGTACCGATAGTCTATTCAACACTTCCTCCCTATCAATTTTGAACCCTTCAGAGTCTGTCACCATGGCTTGGGTAGCATCTACCTCCTTAGTAAAGACAGATGCAAAGTGTTCATTTAATACCTCAGCCATGGCCCCTTCGTCCATGTGTAAATTCCCTTTTCGGTCCCCAATCAGCCATACTCCTCTTTTTATCAACTTTTTACTATTTATATGCCTGTAGAAAACTTTGGGATTCCCCTTTATGTTGGCTGCCAGTCTCTTCTCATAATCCCTCTTCGCTTCTCTCATGTGCTTTTTCACCTCCCCTCTGAACCTTTTGTATTCCACTTGGTTCTCAATTGTATTTTCTACCTGACACCTGTCATAAGTGCACTTTTTCTTTTTATCTGAATTTCAATCTCCTTTTTCATCCAGAGAGCTCTGGATTTGTTAGCCCCACCTTTCCCTTTAGATGGAATATAGACTCATGGACGTTTACAGCACAGAAGGAGGCCATTCAGCCCATCGTGTCTGAGCTGGTCAACAAAGATCTAACTACACTAATTCCATTTTCCAGCACTTGACCCATAGCCCTGGAGGCTATGGCAACTCAGGTGAATGTCTAAATACTTGACTGTGCCCGAACCAATTCATTTTTTGAAGGTAGCCCATTGTTCAGCTACAGTTTTTCCTGCCAATCTTTTGTTCCAGTCTATCTGGCCCAGCTCCATTTTTGTTCCATTGAAGTCGGCTCTTGTCCCATTAATTATTCTTACTCTGGATTGCCTATCGTGCTTTTCTCATCATCATCCTAAAACATGCAATACAATAATCACTATCTCCTAAATGTTCCCCCACTGACACTTGATCTACTTGGCCAACCTAATTTCCAAGAACCAGGTCCAACAGTGGATTAGACACATACTTCTGGAGAATATTCTCCTGAACACAATTTAGGAACTTTTGTCCCTCTCCGCCCTTTACACTACCACTGTCCCTATCTATATTCGGGTAATTAAAGTCTCCCATTATAACTACTCTATAATGCCTGCATTTCTCTGTATTTTCCGTGCAGATTTGTTCCTCTACACCCTTCCCGCTAGTTGGCGGTCTATAGGCTACACCAAGCAATGTAATTGCACCCTTTTTGCTCCTTAACCCTAGCCAAATTGATTCTGTCCTTGAACCCTCTGGGACATCCTCTTTCTCCAGCACTGCAATGCTCTCCTTAACCAATACCGCCACCCCTCATCCTTTCCTTCCTTTCCTGTCTCTTCTGAACACCTTGTACTCGGGAATATTGAACACCCAGTTCTGCCCTTCCTTGAGCCAGGTCTGTTATTGCCACAACATCACATTTCCACATGGCAGTCTGCACCTGTAACTCCCCAAACTTATTTACTATACTCTGTGCATTTACATGCATGCACAATAACCCTGATTTGGCTTTTGTTACTTTCTCCCTTGCCCCGACTTTACCTATTAACTTACTCTTCTCTAAACTAGTACTCTCTGTCCCTCCCAGTATTTTGTGCACCCTGGTATTCCTCTCTAATATTTTCTCTTGGTTCCTGCACTCCTGCTGAGCTAGTTTAAAGCCCTCCCAACAGCACTAGCAAAACGCCCTGCAAGGAGCTCAGTCCCGGCTCTGTTCAGGTGCAATCCATCTGGCTTCTACAGGTGCCATCTCTCCCAGAGCCTGTCCCAGGAATCTAAAGCCCTCCCTCCGGCACCACTTTTCCAGCCATGCATTCATCTGCCTTATCCTCCTACTTCTGTAATCACTAGCACATGGCACTAGGAGTAATCTGGAGGTTACTACTGCTGAGGTCCTGCTTGTTAATTTTCTACTTAGCTCCCTAAATTCTGATTGCAGGACTAAATCCTTCCTCCCTAAGTCATTGGTACCAATGTGGACCACGACCTCTGGCTGATCACCCTCCCCCAGAAGAATGTCCTTCAGCCGCTCTGTGACATCCTTGACCCTGGCACCAGGGAGGCAACATACCATCCTGGAGTCACTTCTACGGCCACACAAACACCTGCCTGTTCCCCTAACTTGCATCTTTCTCCAATTTCTCTCCTATCTTCTATCTCACTCAGAGCTCATCTTGCCTTCTGCTTCCTTGACACTATTCTCACTAAACTGCTGACCATCCAACTTCCACATTTTAGACGATATCCTTAACGGTTCTCTCTCTCTTTTGGTACTGTCCCTCTCACGTTTAAATCCACTGTTGTCTCCCATCATTAAAAAAACCTTCGACCCCACCGTCCTCTCCCTCTCTTTTTGCTGACTTTGCACTTGCTGGTAAACTGTTAGATCTTTAATTTTTTTCAAGTTTGGATAAAAGGTTACTGACCTGAAGCATTCACTCTGTTTCCTTCTCCGTAGATATTTGACCTGCTGAGGTTTTCCAATAGTTTGTTTTGAGGTCGTGCGAACATACGAATTAGGAGCAGGAATAGGCCACTCGGCCCCTCGAGCCTGCTCTGCCATTCAATGAGATCATGGCTCATCTGATTGTAACCTCATTCCCGTCTACTCCCGATAACCTTTCGCCCCCCTTGCTTATCAAGAACCTATCCAGCTCTGCCTTAAAAAGATTCAAAGACTCCCCACCGCCTTTTGAGGAAGAGAGTTGCAAAGACTCATGACCTTCTGCGAGAAAAAAAATCCCCTCATCTCTGTCTTAAATGGGCCACCCTTATTTTTAAACAGTGACCCCCCCTAGTTCTAGGTCGGGTTTCCACCTGGAGTATTACAGTATTTTGTTTTTGGGTCAGAGTGGATCCGTTTTCTCTGGAATGAGACAACAGGAACTGTCACCCTGTTCGACATGAAACTAAACTCACTGTTAATTCCTCATCAGTAACAATGTTAAACACAAAGTTTCCAGCCAGGATTGAACCGGGGACTTTCTCATATAAAGTAAAGGTGATAATCACTGCACTGGGGAAATGAGTGTGAATCCCCCCCGGACAGAGGGGAACTGACCATCCATCTCTAGCTCTAATTCCCAAACAGAAAATGCTGCCAAGAATCAGCAAGTCAGGCTGAGTCTGTGGCCGCTCTCAGCGTTTGAAACCGTCATAATGCCCGGGTGATTGACGGCAGCTCCGGACCAATAGGGAAAGGGAGGGAGGGAGTGGGGCGGGGGGAACTGGAAGAACGCGCAGGAATGGCTGGTCCTCCAACCAATCGGAGTGAATGGAGGGGCGGGGGCTCGGCTGTGACTGAAGCATGCGCAGTGCGGGTAATGGCGATGGGGAGACGGGTCCACAATGGGTAAAGGGGGGGACGCCGGGGCGGAGGGAGCGATGGATCCGGCGAGTGGACGGAGAGGCTCCGGAAACATGTTGTGTAAACCGCAAACCCCGGAAATAAACTGACCGGTTCCCCCCTCCCCGTTTGCACCGAGCGGGGCCGCAGCTCCCAGATCAATGAAGAGCCGGTTTGTATCAGGCTGGACATTGGTTCTTTTATTCATTCACGGGATGTGGGCTTCACTGGCTGGGGCAGCATTTACTGCCCATTCCTAGTTGCCCTTGAGAAGGTGGTGGTGAGCTGCCTTCTTGAACCGCTGCAGTCCATGTGGTGTAGGTACAGCCACAGTGATGTAAGGAAGGGATGTTGACCCAGTGACAGTGAAGGAACGGGATATATTTCCAAGTCAGGAAGGTGAGTGATTTGGAGGGGAACTTCCAGGTGGCGGTGTTCCCATCCAACTGCTGCCCTTGTCCTTCTAGATGGTAGTAGTCGTGGGTTTGGAAAATGCTATCGAAGGAGCCTCGGTGGATTCCTGCAGTGCATCTTATAGATGGTACTCACTGCTGCTACTGTTCGTCGGTGGTGGAGGGAGTGAAGGTTTGTGGATGGGGTGCCAATCAAGAGGGCTGCTTTGTCCTGGATGGTGTCAAGCTTCTTGAGTTTTGTTGGAACTGCACTCATCCAGGCATCCTTTGCTCCCTCGGCTTGACACATTTATTTGTCTGGCTAAAAGGATGGCCTCTTTCCTCATGTTCACAATTAAAGTGGTGGATTCCCCAGGAGATGGCTGACATTTAAGGGGACAGTAAAGTAATATAGGACAGAGATATGCCTGGTGTTTTTATATGATATATATTAGATATGTTATTTATGATTCTGTCATAAAGTTAATTTATTATTATTTCTAGTCTTGTAACATAGCACTGTGCTATGTTATATATTTAGAGTCAGTCATTATGGCACAGAAGGAGTCCATTCAGTAATTCAAATCCAAGCTGATTCTCTGTAGAGTAACCCAGTCAGTCCTATTTCCCTTCTATATCCCCGTTCCCCTGCAAGTTTATTTCCTTCAAGTGCACACCCAGTTTCATTTTCATATCATTGACCATCTCCACTTCCACCACACAGTGAGTTCCATGTCCAGCAGCCTGCCTGAACATTTTCAGGTCTCTGTGTCCTGGACAGGAAGCGATGGGCATGGATCTGTTAGGTCAGCAGATTGAGATTGGATGGAGAATATGTGGGATCGAGATTGACAGTCTTTGGGGAATGAAAGAGGAAAGAATGTTCCATAGAAAGTAGACTTGTGTGTTCTGAATTTCTATCCTGTACTGACAGTGATGACTTTGAGAAACTAACTCCATTTACAGGATATTAGAAATGGAGGATGTAAAGACAGAAATCGCAAACCAAACATTACATCCAGACCTGACTTGATTTATGGGAGCTCAATATCATCAGTCTTTGAACTAGAAAGAGAAATGTTTGTTCTGTCTGCTTCAACAGATTTTAAAAGTCACTGTGTCTGGAAAATCACCAAGAAGCTCGCGTACACACACACGTGAGAGAGTTCCAATGCACTGACTTTGGAGAAAACTTTAACCAGATGCACAGACTGAAGAAACATTGCACCATTCACAGCCGGGAGAGACCGAACACGTGTACTGTTTGTGGATGAGGCTTCAGTTAAACATCTTACCTCAAGGAATGCAAGGACACCCGAACCATGGAGAAACCATGCAAATGTGGGGAATGTGGGAAGGGATTCCGGTCCCCATCTGCGCTGGAATCTCATCGCCGCATTCACACTGGGGAGAGGCCGTTCCCCTGCTCTGATTGTGGAAAGGGATTCACTCAGTTATCCCACCTGCAGATACACCAGCGACTTCACACCGGGGAGAGGCCGTTCACCTGCTCTGATTGTGGGAAGGGATTCACTAACTCTTCCAATCTGCGGACACACCAGCGAGTTCACACGGGGGAGAGACCGTTCACCTGCTCCAAATGTGGGAAAGGTTTCAGTGATTCATCCAGCCTGCTGATACACCAGCGAGTTCATACTGGGGACAAATTATTCAACTGCTCTGTATGTGGGAAGCAATTCAGCCGATTATGCAACCTTCTGCGACACCAGCGAGCTCACACTGGGGAGAGGCCATTCACCTGCTCTGAGTGTGGGAAGGGATTTGCTGATCCATCCATCTTGCGGAAGCACCGGCGAGTTCACACTGGGGAGAGGCCATTCATCTGCTCCATGTGTGGGAAGGGTTTCACTCAGTTAACCAACCTGCTCACACACCAGCGAGTTCACACTGGGGAGAGGCCTTTCATCTGCTGTGAGTGTGGGAAGGGATTCAGTGATTCATCCACCCTACTGCGACACCAGGGTGTTCACACTGGGGAGAGGCCGTTCACCTGCTCCATGTGTGGGAAACGATTCACTCGGTCATCTCACCTGCTGAGACACCAGCGAGTTCACCAGTGATTACAGGGGTTGGATTCTGCTGTGATTGCTGCTGTCAATCACATTCAAGACTGAACCATGTTCATTCTGACAGTTGGTGAAGTGGGAAGGTCAAAGGGTTTCTTTCTGCTGTACTGGCCAGTCTTACAACTTTGTTTCCAGTGGTCTGGGAGTGCACATTTCCACTGAAATGTTCCACAGAAGCTGATGAAGGTCATTTATTGCTGCAAAAAGAGACATGCTCTCGAAGTTTTCATATTGCACTTATCAGGACAAACACAAGAACACCAAATTTCAAAGGGAGCAACTATTTATACTGCGTGAGAAAAGGGTGCTGATTAGTTGGCAAGTCAGTTGCGATTGGTCAAGTTGTTGCCATGGAGAATTCACCAGAAAGCTCGTGACCTCAGCATTTAGTTGGATTCAAAAATGTTGCAATGCCTGGACATGTCCATTTTGGCTTTAGAGTATCAGAGCTTTATGATGGTCCAATGTCACTTCCCTGCTTTTTTACTCAATGACCTGGATTTTCAGAGTCAGAAAGACTCACCTACCTTCAAAAATTGTGGGTGGGACCCGGATGCGGAAGTCCCACTCCCAGTTTTCACAGATCCAATTTTTGCCAGTAGGGGACAGGGGCAGTGCTTGATTCACACCCAAGTTGAACCTGAACTCAGCAGAGCCATCTGAACTCAGCACTGAGTTCAAACAGGCACCATTTTGCCTTCTGCAAGGGAGTTAACTCATAGTGTGAAAGTCATGACTTTATGGAGTAGACGTAAAGACTCTTGTTGGGTGGATAGGGTCTGTTTAACTGTCATGATCGAAAGTCTTTTTTAAATCCCCTGCTCTCCTGACTTCGTCTGCAGCTGTCAGTGTAAGTGAAAAAAATAATTGGCTATACAATGTAGCATCAGTCCCAGCAGTTTCAGTAATTGCTGGCATTTCCCTAAGGGCTATTTATGAATGCTTGGCTGACTTCCAAAACCTACAGTCATCTCAGCAGCTGTTCTGAGTCCACACTTTGACAACTTAAAGAGACCATTAAGGGTTTAGCTGCCTTTGAAGTGGTATGGACAGAAGTATGTTGGTTTTTATATGAGATTAAACAAAAGTTTTGAATAAGGTTTCAAGAATGGGAGTTTTGTTTAATTTTAGATTTTTAGAACTTTATTTTATTTAATCTCAACCTGGCTCCTGGGGTCTGCCCATGGTGAATAATGTGAGTTGGGATGTAGGGTAAAAGGGGCTATGGGGGGTCCGTGCCATGGCAAGAGTTGGCATGAGCTGGCATGGAGTGTATAAGGGCCTTGGGGTCAGGAGGGGGCTTGCAATTGGCTCACTTGCAATTAGTGAGGAGGGATTGTGTTGGGTTGCTGCCCCTGGTGGGTGGGCAATTATTCCAAATAATCATGTCTATTAATTTATTTTTAAAACATTCTCTTGGCACGTGGGTGCCACTGGCGAGGACCAGAGATTCCAAAAGTTAACAATGCAACTGGGATCAAGCCCAGAGAATGGAGGCAGGCCTTTTAACCAGCTCACCTCAGTGCTCGGGCATCCTGTTAACCGCCTAAGCTCCGATTCCGGTGGCACAGCAACCAACTCCATCCATAACCACCACCTCAAAGCACCACCCCCCCCCCCCCCCCCCCCCCCCCTCCCCCTGCCCCCGAGTGAAGATCACAACATTTGGGAACCTTTAGACCGAGGCAGGTCCGGCAATTGGGAAATTTCCAGATCCAAGCTATCCACCTCGGTACCGAAGATCCAACCCAAGCTCTCTATTTCTGAAGCTCAAGATCCCCCATGCTTTGCTAATTCCTCTCTCACTGTGTCCTGCCACCTTCAAAGATCTCTGCACATGAACCCCCAGGTCCCTCTGTCCCTGCTCACTCTTTGGAACTGTGCCATTACGCCTGTGTTGCCTCTACCTGTCCCTTCTGCCAAATTACATCACCTCAACTTTCCCTGTATTAAACTCCATCCGCCACTTCAGAGAATGTGAAGGGGAGATTGAAGTGTTAAACTAAACATACAGAGAATAGGAGGCACTGATTGCTTTAATATGTCACCCACAACTGAAGATCCTTTAAATGCACATGAGGCTCATAGAGCACAGTAGGAGGCAATTGGAGGCTCTTTGAAAGAGTTTTCCAATTAATCCCATTGCCCTGCAATTTTTTCTTTCTTTCAAGAATCTGTCCAGTTCCCTTTTGAACGATACAGTTGAATTTACTTCCAGTCGGTTTTGAGGCAGTGGATTCCAAATCGTAACAACTCGCTGTGTTTTTAAAACAAATAATTCCTCATCTTGCGTGTGGTGTATTTGGATTTTCAAAAAGCATTCGGAAAGGTGTCAACCAGGAGGTTCATACACAAAATGAGGTCTCAATCCTCATGAATGATCGAGATGAGGGACTGAGTGTAATGTATCCAAATTTGCTGACAATTAAACAAGGATTTGCATTTCTATAGCGCCTTTCACAACCACAGGATGTTTCAAAGCGTTTTACAGCCACTTTTGAAATGTAGTCACTGGTGTAATGTAGGAAACTCAGCAGCCAATTTGCACACAGCAAGATCCCACAAACAGAAATGTGATAATGACCCAAATGATATGTTTGTGGTTATGTTGATTGAAGGATAAATATTGGCCCAAGACACCAGGAATCAAGGCCCGGGAGAGTGGGGTTCAGACAGTACCAAACAGCAGGACCTGGGATGTTGTGGGTGGGGGAGGTGAGTAGGTGTGGGCCGGGCTCGTTGTTTCAAACAGTTTTGCATCGTCCTCACTGAGCAGCTAGAGCTACAGACCTGACAGACCAGCTTAAAAAACAGATCTGTCAGGCTGAGCGTTCTGATATTTTCTAAGTCAGTCTGTCAGTGTCAGGTCAATTTCACGAGTCGCTGCTGCTGCCTCTGACCTTCAGGCAGCTTTGCAATTCCAATTTTTTTGAAAAGCCCGCCAGGAAACCACAAAGCTGCCCGAAGGTGAGAAGCAACAGCAGCAGAAACTGAGAGTTTTCCTGCTTGAGAAATAGTCAGTCAAATCCCTGTAATTTTACAACCAATTGGATGCTGTTGTGGGTAGGGGGTGGGGGGGAGGGGTGGGTAGGGGGTGGGGGGGAGGGGTGGGTGGGGGGGAAGGAGGGGTGGGGGGAAGGGAGGGTGGGGGGAAGGGAGGGGGCATGTTTAGAGGGGGTTGGGGGAAGTTTGGAGGGGGTTTGGGGGATGTGGGAGGGAGTTTGGGGGATGTGGGGGTAGGTTGAAGGGGTGGTTGGGGGTAGGTTTTGAGAGGGGTTGTGGGGAAGTTTGGGGGTTGGGGAAAGTTCGGAGGGGGTTTGAGGGGTAGGTCAAGGTTTGGAGGGAAGTTGGAGGGATTTGGGGAAGTTTGGAAGGGGTTGGGGGAAATTTGGAGGGAGGTCGGGGAAGTTTGGTGGAGAAGGGGGGATGGTTGGAAGGACGTTCAGGGGAGCTAGAGGGGTTTTGGGGGTAGATTAGGTACAGATCTGAATTGTTTTTGTAAATGTAGTGATTCCTTTGTAGCCACTTTGCTAACATCAGTTGATTGCTCGGTGATTAATTATCTTTAAATAATCAGCATTGGGCCTCCACTTTCACCATTGCTACTGTCACTCTGCCCACTGCATGCAGGTATAATGAAAGAAAGACAAAACCTACATTTATACAGCACCTTTCACAATGCCCCGAATCACTTTCCAGCCAATTCAGCACTTTTGAGTTGTAGTCATTGGTGAAATGTAGAGGATGTTATCTAATGGTGGAGCAGGCTCATGGGGGTGAATGACCTACTCCTGCTCCTAATACATATGTGTGTATGGAGATAGGTGTGATGAACAGTACTCGATGGCCTTTGTCATCTATAATTATCGTGCGAACAGAGGGTGTAATCCTGGCTGGAGTTCTGTTTATTTCGTTGCTGGTGAAAGTTTACTGTGAGCAGGATTTGTGGGATGAGATCACCAGGACAGGAGTGCAGATTGAGCTCAGTGTGAATCAGTAACCTGTTTTACTATACATAATTCACAAGAGTCTTTTCCATATACTTCAATATTGTCCTTTTGTCCAGTTACCTGTTATCTCGCTCCATCTTGCTGTTTTTTCTGAGTTTTTTGAGGTTAGAAATATCGTGATAAAGTTATGTTGCGTTGCAGATATTGAAAATATATTGTGGTGAGAAGCAGCAATCAGCAGAGTCTTCGGACTTGCTGATGACCAAACAGATACAACTGTGAGCCATTCAGTCTTCGTTCTCTGGCCCCTTAAAAGGTCTGTTGCACGGAGAAGCCTGAGAGCCTGGAAACAGGAAAAGCACTGGGGCCCAGGATTTCTCTCCCAGTCCCTGCTGGAGATAACTCTCCTGCCCTTCTTCGAAATAGTGGCTGTGGGTTCTTCTACACCCACCTGAGAGGGCAGACAGGGCCTTGGTGTATTGCTCGACTGAAGGACAGCGGCTCTGACAGTGCGGCACTCTCTCAGTGTTGGCACCAGGAATGTCGATTTTGATTTTTGTTCTTGGGCCCCTGGATTGGGACTGGAACCAATAACCTTCTGACTCAGAAGTAAGAGTGAGATCCACTGAGCCACAGCTGACACGATAGACAATACAAATTTAGAAAGGGAAAGTTACCCTTTAAAAGCCCCCACCCTTTGCCTCCAGCACCTAAATCTAATAATAAAAACCCTAGTATAAAAAACACATACAGGACTGACAAATGTTACAGTGTTGGTTTAGAGCCAAAGTTTTGAGTTCCCATTTGAGTTCCTACGCCTTTCTGTCTCTCTATTGCGCATGTGAATGACAGCCAGGCGATGGAGCTGAAGGCTCAATGTAGCTGAGAATAACAGGGTTTGTGGCCCAGTTAGGAAACTGCCACGGACGTCGCACTAATAGAGGGACGTCGCACTAATAGAGGGAGACAGGAAGGTGCCGGAGGACTGACTGGGAAATGGGTCTCCAGCCAATCAGGGAGGGAGTGATGGTGGTGTGACCTCCCCGGGGTTCAATGCTCCTGTGTCCAAAGTGGGGAGTCATGAGGACAGGGTACAGAGGAGCCAAAAAGAAACCATTTGGATCCAGAACATTGTTAAAACATCCTTTTACTCTGGTTGTCTTTGATCCTCAAGTAATTTTCTGGTTTTTTTAAACCATGTTCTGTTACATTAATAAATTTTATCAGTAAAAATATTTGATTTTGCTGGACTTTTGATTAGATTTATGCACTTTAGGGAAAGTGGGTGAAAGGAATTGGCAGGCTGTTTTAACAGAAAGTGAGTCCCTCTAAGGTAATTGGCAAAGCATCCAGGTGAGATGATGGTGGGGGAGTCCAGAACCAGGGGTCACAGTCTGAGGATATGGGGTAGACCATTTAGGACTGAGATGAAGAGAAATTTCTTCACCCAAAGAGTGGTGAGCCTGTGGAATTCGTTACCACGGAAAGTAGTTGAGACCAAAGCATTGTATGTTTTCAAGGAGTTAGATATAGCTCTTGGGGTGAAAGGGGTCAAAGGGTATGGGGAAAAAGCAGGAGCAGGCTATTGAGTTGGATGATCAGCCATGATCATAATGAATGGCGGAGCAGGCTCGAAGGGCCCAATGGCCTACTCCTGCTCCTAGTTTCTATGTAAATTTTATTTTTTTCACACAGCGAGTTGTTCTGATCTGCCTGAAAGCAGATTCGATTATTTATTTCCAAGGTGTAAATATTTGAAAGGGAAGAATTTGCAGGGCTGTAGGGAAAGAGGAGAGCAGTTGGATGAATCAGAAATTCCTTTCAAAGAGATGGCACGGGCATGATGGGCCAAATGGACTCCTGCAGCCTGTGAATCTGAGCTTCCTGTCTTTGTGAAGGTTAAAAGGGTCAAATTTCATTTCAGCCTCTTCCTGGTATATATATTTAAAGAGGCAAGTTTCTCTTTAGTTCTGAGGGACCGACATAACAATGTCTCCAATCCTCTATATATTTAAACATTGAAGATTGCATGGCCAATTGTAGTCAACAGCCTTCCTATAGCTCTCTCAGGAGGCAGCAAGAAAGCATTTTGACTGCTTAACAACAGCAACCTCCGCTGAACATGATTAAACCACAACAACAAAAACAACCTGCATTTGTATAGCACCTTTAATCATCTGCTTCACAGGTGCCATTACTAAACAAAATTTTACACCGAGCCACATAAAGAGATGACCTGTAGCTTGGTTTTAAGGAGTTTCCTGAAGAAGCACAAGAGATCAAGGGGCAGAGAGGTTTAAGGAGGGAATTCCAGAGCGTGGGACCCAGGCAGCTGAAGGCAAAGCCCCCAGTTGTTATGCAATTGAAGATATTGAAGAGGCCAGAATTAGTGGAGCACAGATATCTCAAAGGGTTTTAGGGATGGAGAAGATTACAGAGATGGGGAGAGGGGGATGTGAGACCATGTGGTGATTTGAAAAAAAGGATGCTGGGGAGGGATTTGAAAAAGAGGAGAATTTTAAAATCGAGGTATTGCTTGAGTGGGAGCCAGTATTGGTCAGTGAGCACAGCGGGTGATAGGTGAATGGGACTGAGTGTGAGTTGGGAGACGGGCAGCAGAGTTTGTTGACTGAAGAAAACTGGTCCAGTTCTGTACATTTCCCATTACACTACTTATGTCTAAGATCGAGCTGACATCAAACCTTTCCAATGGGATTGTGTAATCCGCTGATGTCATCGCATTCTATTGTGATGATGTCATAAGATTACATCAGCATTTTTCTGATTATATAATCAGCTGACACCAGACTATATACTTTATTGGGAGTGTGGGATTAGCTGATGTCTGTACAATCCTTTACCTTTGCGCAGTAAGCAGAAACGGTCGTTTGTGTGATTTCATAAATAGAATTTTTAACTACATGTACATAACTTATTTTTGAATCCGGAAATGGTCCGGATCGTGAACATTTACCACTAAAATTAACCAATTTGCTAGTGCAAGCATATGTGACTTTTCAGCCAATTTGTTGTTCTTATTTACAGTGAATTGTTGGGGAGAAAAAAATGTTATTTCAACCAATCTCCCAATGTTATCAAATCCTTTTAAACATTTGAATATTGCTGAAAAAAGAGACATGCTGTCAAAGCTTTTCTTCTTGCACTCATTAGGATAGATGCAAGAATACCAAATGTCAAAGTGAACAACAGTTTATACTGTCTGAGAAACAGGGTGCTGATTGGTTGTCAAATGGACCCCGACTGGTTGAGGCATTGCCATGTAGAATGCACCAGGGAACAGTTACCCAAAGCTTTTGTTCAAATTCAGAAATGGCAAGTCGACTCTGATTGGTTGAGATGCTGCCATGGGGAATGCATCAGGGAACAATTGTCCCCCAAGCTCCTGTTTAATTAAAAAGGCAAAATGCTTGGACAAATTCCTTTTGTGTGCAGAAAACAGGGCCCACTATTTGAATATGAAAAATCCAGTGCCTGGATCCAGTTTGCATGTTCACTACATCTAATCATTTCTTCCTTTGGCCATACTCTATTTGTGTACCACGTTTTGTTCAAATCCATCCATTAGTTTTTAAGATATATTGTTACAGACAGACAAACAAATAGGGATGAAAACATTCTCTGTAAGGACAAAGCTGAAAAAAATAAATGTTTTTATTAAGACCAAGGAAGCCTTAGGCTAATCCACAGCCAACAACCTGCTCTGAAAACTCTGCTGATATTTTGACAGCTGTGATAAATTCCACCCCAGCAGCAGAGACAATCCACAACATTCCAAAGCAATCGCCATTTGAAATTAAACAAACCACAACAATTGAAAAGAAAAAGTCAATTCTCCTGATTTCCCAATGTGAACGGATCCTTCAAAAAAATTCCAGGATCCGGAACTGCACCAAAGATAGGACAGTTCTTGCATGGTTGGTGTACCAAGTTTCGGTAAATCCATCCATTAATTTGTGAGATCAATTGTTTACAGACAAACATCTTCAATGGCAGAGGTACTTTCAGTACATTGACCAGCCCCAAAATCTATTCTCAGTCAGCATTTCACAGGGGGAAAGGGATGGATTCTCAGACAAGCAAGATAAGGCACCCCCTTTAAATAGCCAGTTCTCACAATGTATTCGGTGGCCTTTGGACGGAAGCAGATTGGACCACATTGGGAGTTCTTGCACTGCCTCTCCCCGCCACCCTCAGGTCAGCTGGCTCCTGCTCCTGCTGGAGAATCTGCCTGTAAGAATAGGAGTGTGTTGATTTAAAAATAAACTTGCATTTATATAGCACCTTCCACCACCTCATGGAGTCTCAAAGTGTTCCACTGCCAATGAAACACTTTCTGAAATGTGGTCGCACTGTAGGAAACGTGGCAACCAATTTGTGCATAGCAAGCTCCCACAGACGGCAATGGCCAGGGTGTCTGTTTTCACTGATGTTGATTGAGGGATAAATATCAGGCACCAGGACACCAGGGGAGATCTCCTCCCCCTCCTGCTCTCCTTCCAATTGTGGCCATTGAATCTTTTACATACACCTGAGAGGGCAGACGGGGCTCTCGGGTTAATGTCTCACTGGAAAGACGGTCTCTCTGTCAGGACTGCTCTCCCTCATAACTGGCACCGGAGGTGTCAACCGTGGATTCTGGGGGCTTGAGTCTCTGGGTTGGGGATTCGAACGCAGCACCTCCTGACTCAGAGGTAAGAGTGCGACCCACTGTCATGCTGTGTTGAATAAAATCATCCAGCTGGTGTTCTAGAATGATGGAATGGTTACAACACTGAAGAGAGGCTATTCAGCCCATTGTGTCTGTGCCAGCCCTCTGCAAGAGCAGCGAACATAGTGTCATTCTGCTATCTTTTCCACATAACCCTGTCAATTTTTCCCCTTCAGATAATGATCCAATTTTCTGTTGAAAACCATGACTGAATCTTCCTCCAAGCCCTTTCATCCCTGGCACCATTCTAGTACATCTCCAATCCTCCCACTTCACCAGCTGTCAAAATGAACATGGTTCAGTCCTGGATGTAATTAACAGCAGCAATAACGGCAAAATCCAACCCCTGTAATTACTTGTGAACTCGACGGTGTCTCAGCAGACTGGATAACTGACTGAAACCCTTCCCACACATAGAGCAGGTGAATGGCCTCTCACCAGTGTGAATTCGCTGGTGTCTCAGCAGGGTGGACGAATCTCTGAATCCCTTCCCACATTCAGAGCAGATGGACGGTCTCTCCCTGGTGTGAACTCGCTGATGCATCACCAGGTTGCATAACTGAATGAATCCTTTCCCACATCCAGAGCAAGTGAATGGCCTCTTCCCATTGTGAACACGTTGGTGTGTCTGCAGGTGGGATAGTTGAGTGAATCCTTTCCCACAATCGGAACAGATGAAAGGCCTCTCCCCGGTGTGAACTCGCTGGTGTGTCAGCAGGTTGGATGACTGAGGGAATCCCTTCCCACATGTAGAGCAGATGAAAGGCTTCTCCCCAGTGTGAACCCGCTGGTGTGTCAGGAGGGCAGATGAATCGCTGAATCCCTTCCCACACTCAGGGCAGGTGAATGGCCTCTCCCTGGTGTGAACTCGCTGGTGCATCACCAGGTTGGATGACTGAGTGAATGCCTTCCCACACTCAGAGCAGATAAATGGCCTCTCCCCAGTGTGAACTCGCTTGTGTGTCAGCAGGTGAGATGAATTACTGAATCCCTTCCCACATTCAGAGCAGACGAAAGGCCTCTCCCCGGAGTGAACTCGCTGGTGTTTCAGCAGGGTGGATGACTGAGTGAATGCTTTCCCACACTCAGAGCAGGTAAAAGGCCTCTCCCCAGTGTGAATGCGTTGATGAGTTTCCAGCGCAGATGGGGTGCAGAATCCCTTCCCACAGTCCCCACATTTGTATGGTTTCTCCATGGTGCAGGTGTCCTTGTGTCCTTCCAGGTTAACCGCTCAGTTGAAACCTCGTCTTCAAACAGAACATGTGTACAATCTCTCCCCGCTGTGAATGGCGTAATGTTGTTACAGACTGTATAACTGTTTAAAGCTCTTTTCACAGTCAGTGCACTGGAGCACTGTCACTCAGTTGTCTGTGTCTCATTGCTTTTCCAGTCACACTGATGCTTGAAATGTTTTCCCACAGACAGAACATTTTTCTGTCCCACAGACAGAAAATTTCTCCTTCCACATTCAAAGGGCTGATGATATTCAGGTCCTGATGAATCCAATAACTCTGTCAGATCTTGATGCGATATTTGGTTTGAGTTTCCCAGATACAAGTCCTCTCCTAATATCCTGTAAAAGCAATTTACAAAAGTCATCATTGTCAGTGCAGGATAAAAATTCACAACACATAATTCTAGTTTCTATGGAACATTCTTTCTCTCGTATTCCCCAGAAGCAGTAACTCCCTGTCCCTCCATTCTCACTCTGCTGTACCTCCGAAATCTCCCGAAGGTGCCATTTCATGCTGATCAGCAGATCCATGTGCACTGCTTCCAGTCCAGGGCACAGGGGCCTTGGAAATCAATTTGCAGGCTATATATATATATGTATACATTACTGGATTTAAAATGTGCATAATGTACACTGCATTACTTGATTAAAGATACAGAGAGGATGCAAGGAAGAGCTTTACTTAGGAGCGAGTGTGCATGACCTGGAACTCACTGCCTACAAGGGTGGTGGAATTCGCGATGATCAGTGATTTCAAAATGAAATTGGTGGACACTTGAAGGAAATAAACGTGTAGGAGAACAGGGTATAGAGGGAGAATGGGAGGATAGCTCTACAGAGAGTCGGCATGGACTTGAGTTGCTGAATGCATTCCTGTGTTGTAATGACTCAATGACTGGAAATATATAACGGTAGCTAGAGTACTATATTACAAGTAGACATAGTTATAAATGAAAGTTATTATCGGTCAACAAAAAATATATCAAATATTTACCATATAAAAACACTCGACATATCTCTGCCCTATATTAGTTTACTGTCACCTTAAATGTCAGGCATCTCCTGGGGAATCCGCCTATTTTATTGGAAATACTAGGAAAGAGGCTATCCTTTTAGCCAGACAAATAAATGTGTCAAGCCGAGGGAGTAAAGGATGTCAATGTCTTTAAGAGAGAGCGAGAGAGAAAGAGAGACCAGGGCCAACCTTTCCAGAGTCTGCACCCTCACTGGATTCACTTCCTTTCCCTTCAGTTCCTGCAGGTCAACAATTTAAACCCAGAATTAGAAAAGAAATGGAAAGGGGGAGAAAAAGAAAGTGTTTTACTCACAGGTATTTGACACGGGACTGGGGAGAAAGTTTTCCTGTGTGAGAAGCTAAATCCTCCTTCAGAGAGAGAAGCAGCATCAGCAGCTTTGCTGGGCAGTAACGGAGAGTTTTAAAAATTCATCCGCATTCAAACAATGGGGGAAGCTCCGTGTCGTCATTGCGACAGTGCCCGCGCTCTGATTGGTTGGAGGACCATCCACCTTCCGGTCGTCCAGCTCCTCCTATTGGTTAACCTCGGTCCGACTACAATGAGGGAGAGGTAATCCGAGCGCGTGTTCGGGTGAGAGACTTTGACCATCAAGTCCATTGCTCTCAATGTGAACTGGGAACGTTCCTCTGAATCATTGTGTCGCCTGAGTCAGCCAATAGGACTGACTGTGCTCCGCGGTGACGTCCTCGGGTTCCAGTTTGCGGACCAGGCGCGCGGACACGGGAGCCCCACCCATTGTTCCCCCTCTCCCTGCACCTCCTCGAGCCAAAGTTTCCAGGCAACCGGCTGACGGCTCCGGCCAGAGCGAGAAGCCGCTCAGCGAATTGCCCCTTCCCCCTTTGTCGACGGCGACCGGCTGGTCCAAAAAGAGATCGAGAGCGACCGCTGACGGCAGCCGCACTGCGCCTGCTCCGGACAGAAAGCGCTTTCTGCGCCTGCGTGCTGGGCTGCCAGCTATGGGAGTGGGGGAGGGGACTGTGTAAAATGTTTTCTCCTCATTTTCTTCCAATGCAATTTGATTTTAAACGGCACAGCATTTGTTTTTAGCTTCATAAACATTAAAACTTCTTCCTCGGTCCAACATCTGTGAGTAAATCACTTTCTTTCCTTCCCCTGGGAAGTACAGAGAGTTGCGGGACTCTGTAACTGGAATTAGTGCCAAATATGCTGAGGGGGGAAATGCTGGTGATTTTATGGATCAGGCTGATGCTCCAGCTGTTTAAATTCATATTTATCCGGTCTATTGAAATGCTATTTGTCTGTTAATGCAGGCTTCATTTATGTTGAATTTAGTTTGATTGTTACAGGAATCGTTTTTAAAAAATAAAACCTTGTCCTTCTGTTTATTCCGTTGGGGTTGTCTGGGAATTTGTTTACTTTAAGGTTATTGGTTTCCACAGGGATCGTAACAACAGAGAAATGTCTAGTTATTTATTATTCTGTATTAAAGTTCATTTATTATTATTTCTAGTCCTGTAATAATACTGTAGCTGCATTATATATTTCCGGTCATAGACTCATTACAGCACAGATGGTGTCCAATTGGAAACTCAGATCCATGCTGACATTCTGTAGAGTAATCCAGTCGATCCCATTCTCCATCTGTATCCTCGTTCCCCTGAAAGTTTTTCTTTCAACTCCCTATCCAATTTCATTTTGAAACCATTGATCATCTCCGGTTCTGCCATCCTCATAGGCATCGAATTCCAGGCCACGACTACTCGCTGTCTAAATAAAGTTCTTCCTCAAATCCCCTCTGTATCGCTAATCAAGTATTACAATCTTTTTGGCTCCTTCAGGAGAATTGGGAGTGTATAAATGAGATATAACAGAGTGAGAACGAAGGGAGTAAAACAGAAAATGGTGCAAAAAAACTCAGCAGGTCTGGCAGCATATGTGGAGTGAGAAACAGAGCTAACATTTTGAATCTGTCTGAACATTCCTGAGAGCTCAAAATGCAGGGAGCATGTTGGGGATGGAGATTTACAGCTTTTGGGGAATGAGAGGGGAAAGAATGTTCCATAGAAACTAGAATTGTCTGTTCTGAATTTCTATCGCAGACTATCTGTGATGACTTTTGTAAACTCCTTTTACAGGACATTAGAAGGGGATGATTTGCAGTCAGAAAGTTCAACCCAAAGGTCACGTCAAGATCTGTCAGAGCCACTCGATTAATCGGGATCTGAATATCAGCAGCCTTTGAACCTAGAAGAAATATTTGTCTGTTACGTCTGCTTCAAAATATTTGAAACATCAGTGTGACTGGAAAACACCGATTCTCACACACCCGAGTGAGTGTATTCCAATGCACTGGCTTTGGAAAGAGCTATGAACTGTTGTACAGTCTGAAGAAACATTGCCGCATTCACAGCCAGGGAGACCGTACACAGGTTCTGTGTGTGAACGAGGCTTCGACTGATTGTCAAACCTGCAGAGACACAAGGGCACTTGCACCATGGAGAAACCATGGAAATGTAGGGATTGTGCGAAGGGATTCCGATGCCCGTCTGCATTGGAAATTCATCAACGCAGTCACACTGGGGAGAAGCCATTCACCTGCTCTGAGTGTGGGAAGGCATTCAGTGGTTCATGGCAGCTGCACGCACACCAGCGAGTTCATGCAGTGGAGAGGCCATTCACCTGCTCTCAGTGTGGCAAGGGATTCAGTGATTCATCAACCCTGCTGAGACACCAGCGAGTTCACACTGGAGAGAGGCCATTCACCTGCTCTGAGTGTGGGAAGGGATTCACCCAGTTATCCAACCTGCTAACACACCAGGAAGTTCACACCGGGGAGAGGCCATTCACCTGCTCTCATTGTGGGAAAGGATTCACTCGGTTATTCAATTTGCAGACACATCAGCGAGTCCACACCGGGGAGAGGCCGTTCACCTGCTCTGTGTGTGGGAAAGGTTTCACCCAGTCATCGAACCTGCTGCTACACCAGCAACTTCACACTGGGGAGAGGTCATTCCCCTGCTCTCAGTGTGGGAAGGGATTCACTCGATTATCCAGCCTGCAGAGGCACCAGCGAGTTCACACTGGGGAGAGGCCATTCATCTGCTCTGTGTGTGGGAAGGGATTCACTCAGTCATCCCACCTGCAGACACACCGGCGTGTTCACAAGTGATCACAGCGATTGGATTCTGCTCTTATTGCTGCTGTTAATTACATCTAGGACTGAACCATGTTCATCCTGACAGTTGGTGAAGTGGGAGGATCCCTTTCTGCTGGACTGGCCGGTCTCACAATTTTGTTTCCAGTGGGCTGATGCTCTTTGAGGCTTGTTGCGAATATCCATTGCACATTTCATATGGATCATTAAATAAAATGCTGTATGGATGGAAAAAGATATTCATGCATTTCTGTTTGGAATCTCCCAAAGCATGCCACGTTGCCATGGAGATGGGCTGTTGGAGTTAGAAGGTTCTTTTGTTTAATTTATCTGGGTATTTCCCACAGAAGGCAGTTGCACATCTGGGCTTGTGTAGTTTGCAGCTCACTTGGAGTTGGTGAGGGAAAAGAAGCTGGAAAATTTGCCCGGCTTGGAGCTAGAAGGTGAAATCTACAGTGGCCCTCCCAGTGAAAGGCCTTGTGGTAGAAAGCAGTTAGTCATATGAATTAGGAGCAGGTGTAGGCCATTCAGGCCTGTGAGCCTGCTCAGCCATGTTATAAGATCATAGGTGATCTAATTGAGGCCCCAACTCTACTTTCCCCCATAATCTTTGACTCCCTGTCAATCAAGAATTAACTCAACCTCAAAATTATTCAATAGCCTCCACTGCTTTCTGGTGAAGAGAATTCCACAATTGACGACCCTGTGAGAGGACAAATTTCTCCTCATCTCTGTCTTAAATGCGAGACCCCTTATTTTTAAACAGTGGCCCCTAGTTGTGGTCTCTCCCATAAGGAGAAACATCCTCAGCCTCCGAAGTGGCCAGGAGGCACAGATTTGTTTCAGTGCAAAAGGAGGCCATTCAGGCCATCGTGACTGCACCTGCTCTTTGCGTGGTCATTTCACTTAGAGCCGTTCTCCCTATAACCCTGCATGTTCTTCCTTTTCCGGTAACAGTCTAATTCCCTTTTGAATGCTTCAATTGAACCTGCCTCCACCACACTCCCAGGCAGTGCATTCCAAACCTTAACCACTCGCTGCGTGAAGAAGGTTTTCCTCGTGTCACTTTTGCTTCTTTTACCAACTACTTTAAATCTGTGCCCTCTCGTTTTTGATCCTTTCAGAAGGGGGAGCTCATCTCATTCTCCCCATCAACCCTGTCCAGACCCCTCATGATTTTGAATACACTTCCAGCCCACTGAAACACCAGTTCTTCACACTGGGGAGAGGCCATTCATCTGCTCTGAGTGTGGGAAGGGATTCACTCGTCATCCCACCTACTGGCACACCAGGGAGTTCACAAGTAACTATCGTGATTGGATTTTGCTGTTAATCACAAACAGAACTGAACTATGTTCATTGGGGTCTGTTTCTGCTGATGTTAATAAACTCCAGCCCAGTTATGGGGCATAGTATTGTGGATAAAATTCAGATCAGCAGCTTTGTGTTAAATACAGTGTGTTGAGTCTTTATAGTATCTCTGAGACAAGTTAGTTCCTTTTGAAGGGCTCTCCCTCTCCCCTGTCTCCTCCATCCTCATCGCCAACAAGTGTGAGAAGCTCATGTCACTAAGATTGAAACAATTTGATCAGCTGCCTCTGCTGCCTCCCTCCCTTCCACTAGATCACCAATCCAATTGACCTTGAATGTTCCCCCCTCGCCCTGAACGTGCATCTTTCTGTAGTTTCTCTCCCATGTCCCCTCGTTCCTTCTCAGCACTTAGCTTTGCCATGAGACCCATCTCCTGCTACCTCAGCCCTATTTTCACTCATCTGTTGATCTCCAAGCTTCCCATGTTCGTTAACATTGTTAACAGTTCTCTCTTCAGGCACTGCTCCTCTCTCCTTCAAATCTGACATTATCACCCCCTCCTCAATAAAATCAACCATTGATCCCACCATCCTTGTAAACCACTCCAAGCTCCCTTTCCCCTTCTAAGTCCTGAAATGTGTTGACACCTCCCAAATCCTGCCCATCTTTTTGGAATTCCATTTTTGAATCTGAACATATGAAATAGGAGCAGAAGTAGGCCATTTGGCCCCTCGACACATAAGATTTCTGCCTCTGCCACATTATCGAAGTAGCTCTTCTCATCGTCCCAAATTGCATCCAATGTAACCAAGGTAAACTCTCCCTCATTGTCCTTTGTCCTTCTTGGCCCATCTACAGTCTTTAACACCATTAACCAAATCATCCATAGGGATGGTGAATAAATGCTGGCCTAGCCACATCCCATGAATGAATTAAAACAAAAATTCCTTCAATGCCTCTTCACTGTTGTCCAGCTGGGTGGGACTGATCCCTGATTCCTTTCTTATCAAATTGTAGCAAGAGGATCAGCTGCAGTAGCTGTGATTATTTGAGGTTTTTTTTTACAAACTGACTCACTGGGAAAATGATCATGTGTCACTAGACATTAACATAAAAATGTTCCATTATCAGTCTCACACTGACTGTCTCTTACAGACCAAGTCCTTCTAAATATATCACCGCTCTTGGATTAGATCAACAGGGAAAAGTGAAGATGGTATAGTCCACAATCCAATCTAATAGCAGTAAAAATATCTGAAAATTCCCATTAAAATGCAAGGCATTGCAGAGCAACTGTGTCTTCTGTGACTTATTGAAACAAGAGTCATTACACAGATTGGCCAAAAGCTCCATTATTGCAGGGTGCGGATGGTAGAAGATGGAGCTTGATCTTTCTTATTTTTCAACACCGACATTAGCGGAATCTCACCCCCACTTCCCTAGAATCAAACGAAGATTAAGTGAGGTCGATCTCCAATGGCGGCCGCAGTACCCACAATACTATACTGCTCAGAAACCGCTCTATCTGCCGCGGGTTGGCCGGGTGGATCGCGCATGCTCGGAGGGTCCTGGTCTCTTTGTTTGAGGTTGTTCCCGGAGAGAAGCCGGAAGCGGCGGATAGTGAAGAATGTTCATTGTTTAATATTCGGCTCTGGGGCCGCACTCGGGATTTGTAAACCCCGCCCCCCTGCCCGGTGTTTATTCACCTGACAGTTCTCGATGCGCGGCTGATTGACGGCGGAGCTAGACCAATAGGATGAGGGGGCGGGGTTGGAGGCATGAGCACCGACGGCTGATCCTCCAACCAATTAGAGTGAATGAGGGGCGGGGCTGAGTCCAGATCAGCCTCATTGGCTGAAACTCTGCATCATTTTGAAATGGGCAATGGGAGATGTCACAGAGCTGGAAGCAGGCAGCCTGGAGTATTGTGTGCAGTTTTCGTCTCCTTACCGAAGAAAGGATATACTTGCCACAGAGGAAGTGACTGCAAAGCTTCACCAGCCTGATTCCTGGGATGGCAGGATTGTTGTATGAGGAGAGTTTTGGGTCGACTAGAGCTGTATTCACTAGAGTTCAGAAGAATGAGAGGGGACGTCATTGAAACGTTTAAAATTCGGACAGAAGTGTACAGACTGGATGCAGGGATGATGTTTCCCCAGGCTGGGTTTGGAGGGGTGGGTGGTGGGGGGCGTCTGGAACAAGGGGTCAGTCTCAGGATATGGTGCAACTTAAAGACTAAAGGTAAATTTCAGGCAGTGATTTACAGAACAACGTGAGCTGTATACTTCCCTTGTCATATCTGGACAGCAGAGCACACTTCTTCCCTTGGAGCTTCCAGTTTTCTTGTGGAGTTTCCAGCTTTCGTGTTTCTTTCTCTTCTTTCCTTTGTTCTTTTCTCCAATGTACCAAATCCCTCAGGTGGACTGTTCTTATGCTGGGAACCCCCCAACTGGCTCCTCTGAGGCCACCAATCAGAACTGTCCATGGACATTTCACTATTCAATCATGTGGCTCTTGTCCAATCACAGGTGTGTTCATGTGAACAGCATTCGCCTGTTGATGAGAGCACACACATATTCCTCTGTGATTACATAGAACTTCTGCACTTCCACCATCTCACAGTTCTAAACTCAGACAAGCCGGTTCAAAGCATGACATCACCTCCACAGATTCTACCCTACAGATCAACACACAGGCAAAGAAAGAACACAACTTCTGCAGACTATATTAATACACAGTCAAAGAAAGAACAGAATTCTCACAGACTGTATCTGGAGAATGGATGACTGAGTGAAGCTCTTCCCACACACGGAGTAAGTTTTACGGTTTCTCCTCACTGTGAATATGCTGGTGTTTCTGGAAGCTGGATGATTCGATGAATCCCTTCCCACACACAGTGCAGGTGAATGGCCTCTCCCCAGTGTGACTGTGCCAATGAGTTCCCAGCCGGGATAGAGAACTGAATCCCTTCTCACAGTCCCCACATTTCCACGGTTTCTCCCTGTTGCTTAATCCTTGCTGACAATTCTTATTGACTTACACACTCTTCAAAGTGAAACCTCCATTATGAAATTAAATTATCAAACAACAGGAATCAAAACAGTGAAATATTTTACAGGCACATCAATAAAAGTTTAATCAATCAACATTGATATTGATGAAGTTTGGAAGTCGCTGAGTTCAATCATTTCTTACATAGCAGCAGTAACATTTGGTAAAGGGGAATCCACAACAAAGGCTGGTTTGAGACCTACTCAGCAGAGATGACATCTATCATTGAAGCAAAAAGCAAAGCTTACCTGATGCACAACATAAACCCAACAGCTAAGTACTGTGTGCAGTACCCTGTTACTAGTGTCCATGTGTCTCTCCAGGTTGGACGATCAGTTAAGCCTTACACAGGATTATATAGGATATACAGCACAGAAAGAAGCCATTCAGCCCAACCAGTGCATGTTGGTGTTTATGTTCCACTCAAGCCACCTCTCATCTTTCCACTTCTAAATCTACCATCATGACCTAATATTTCCTTCAGCCACATATGTTTGTCTAGCCTCCCCATGAATACATCTATACTATTCCCTTCACCCACTTCCTGTGGTCTTGAGTTCCACATTCTCACCACTCTCTGGGCGAAGAAGTTTCTTCTGAATTCCCTATTTGCTTTCTCGGTGACTATCTTATATTGAAGGTCTCTAGTTTTGCTCTTCCCCACAAGAGGAAACATTCTCTCTGTTTCCCCTCCATTAAAACTTTCATCATTTTAAAGTCCTAAATTAGTTCAGCTTCAGACATATTTTTTCAAGAGAATAGAGATTCAGTCTGTTCATCCTTTCCTGATATGTAAACCCATGCATTTCTGATATCATTCTTATCAATTTTCTCTGCACCCTCTCCAGTGTCTCTATATCCTTTCTATAATTTGGTGACCAGAACTGCACACAGTACATGGCTGTTGGGTTTATTTTGTGTGTCAAAAGGAGATCTTCCCTCCACAGCTTCCAACCTCATAGTCTCCCAACCACCCACAACTCTTTCTCCGGTACATCGATGACTGCTTCGGTGCCACTTCATGCTGTCACCTGGACGTGGAAAAATTTATTAATTTTGCTTCCAATTTCCACCCCTCCAACACTTTCACATGGTCTATCACTAACACTTCTCTTTCCTTCTTTGACCTCTCTGTCTCAATTTCTGGTGATAGACTGTCCACCAATATTCATGACAAGCCCACCGACTCCCACAGCTACCTCGACTACAGCTCCTAACACCCTGCGTCCTGTTAGGACTCCATCCCATTCTCTCAGTTCCTTCGCCTCCGTCGCATAGTTCTGATTATGCCACTTTCCAAAACAGTTCTTCTGACAAGTCTTCCTTCTCCTTAACCGAGGTTTTCCACCCACAGTGGTTGACAGGGCCCTCAACCGTGTCCGCCCCATCTCCCGCGCATCTGCCCTCACACCTTCCTCTCCCTCCCGGAACCATGATAGGGTCCCCCTTGTCCTCACTTATCACCCCACCAGCCTCCACATTCAAAGGATCATCCTCCGCCATTTCCGCCAATTCCAGCATGATGCCACCACAAAACATCATCTTCCCTTCACCCTCCCTGTTGGCATTCTGTAGGGACCATTCCATTCGGGACACCCTGGTCCACTCCTCCATCACCCCCTACACCTCAACCCCCTCCCATGCAACCGCAGAAGGTACAACACCTGCCCCTATACTTGCCCCCTCCTCACCATCCAAGGGCCCAAACACTCCTTTCAAATGAAGCAGCAATTCACTTGCACTTCCATCAATTTAGTCTACTGCATTCGCTGTTCCCAATGTGGTCTCCTCTACATTGGAGAGACCAAACACAGACTGGGTGACCGCTTTTCGGAACACCTCTGGTCTGTCCACAAGCACGACCCAGACCTTCCTGTTGCTTGCCATTTCAACACCCCATCCTGCTCTCATGCTCACATGACCGTTCTTGGCCTGCTGCAATGTTCCAGTGCAGCTCAACGCAAACTGGAGGAACAGCACCTCATCTTCCAATTAGGCACTCTACAGCCTTCTGGACTTAACATTGAGTTCAACAACTTCAGGTCATGAACTCTCTCCTCCATCCTCACCCCCTCTTTTATCCCCCTTTTAAAATTTAATTTTATTTATATATATATATATATTTTCTTTTTTCACTGATTTCTATTATTATTTTTGAAATTTATTTCTATTCATTCTTTATTCCCCATCTTTAAGCCTATTTCGATCCCCTCCCCCGCACCTCACCCCCACCAGAGCCATCTGTCACTGCTCATCCTGCTTTCCACCCTTAATGTCACAATTAGCACATCCTTTAGCTCATATCACCATCGTCAACACCACTTTGACCTTTTATTTATGACACCTTTTGCAGTCTCTCCTTTGCCTCCACCGATCACTGGCCCTCTATCCAGCTTCACCTGTCCCACCCCCTTTAACAGCTTATATTTCACTACATTTCTATTTCTCTTTAGTTCTGATGAAGAGTCACATGGACTCGAAATGTTAACTAGTCTTTCTCTCCACAGATGCTGTCAGACCTGCTGAGTTTTTCCAGCAATTTTTGCTTTTGTTCCTGGGTAAGCACCCCTTCAATTGTCTGTCTCTGGACACCACTCGCAATGCGCATGCGCACCGATATAGATGGAGCAGCCGTATTGAACATGCTCCAGCTCACAATGCCCGTGTGATTGATGTCAGCTCCAGGCCAGTAGGAGGAAGGAGCGGGATGGAGGACCGAACGGGAGCAGCTGGTCCCCCATCCAATCGGAGTGAGTGAGGGGCGTGGCTGAGCACGGATCTCCCTCATTTGTTGAACAGAGTCACATAAAGTTATACAGTACAGAAACAGGCCCTTCGGCCCATTGGGACTGTGCCGGCCATCAAGCACCTGTCTATTCTAAACCCATATTCCACCACCTGGCCCGTAGCCCTGATGCTATGGCTTTTCACGTGCTCATCTAAATACTTCTTAAATGTTGCGAGGGTTCATGCCTCTACCAACCCCTCAGGCAGCGTGTTCCAGATTCCTACCACCCTCTGGGTGAAATCTTTTTCCTCAAATCCCCTCTAAACCTCCTGCCCCTTACCTTAATTCCATGACCCCTATTATTGACACCTCCGCTAATAATGCCCATCATAATTTTGTAAGCCACTAATATGTTCCCCCTCTGCCTTTTCTGCTCTAAGGTAAATAACCCTAGCCTATCCAGTCTCTCTTCATAGTTGAAACGGTCCAGCCCAGGCAACATCCTGGTGAATCTGCCCTGCACCCTCTTCAGTGCAATCACATTCTTCCTATAGTGTGGCGACCAGAACTGCACACAGTACTCCAGCTGTGGCCTAACTAGCGTTTTATACAGCTCCAACATAACCTCTCTGCTCTTATATACTACGCCTCAGCTAATAAAGGCAAATATCCCATATGCCTTCTTAACCACTTTATCTACCTGTGCTGCTGCTTTCAGGGGTCTATGGACATGTACACCAAGGTCACTCTGATCCTCTGTACTTCCTAGGGTCCTACCATTCATTATGTATTCCCTAGCCGTGTTAGTCCTCTCAACATGCATTACCTCACATTTCTCACGGTTAAATTCCATTTTCCACTGCTCTGCCCATCTTACCAGCCCATCTATATCATCCTGTAATCAAAGGCTTTCCTCCTCACTATTTACAACACCACCAATTTTTATATCATCTGTGAACTTACTGGCCACTGAAACTCTGCATTATTTTGAAAGCTGATTTTGTCTCAAACTCCACGAGAAAACTTGATGAAACCCTTTGGGTGTGGAGCAAACATTTCAGCAATTGTTACTGAAATGGATTTATTCACAAGGAATGAAATAAATGTACTTAATTAGAGAGAAATAAATAACATGTACCATTTAACAACACTAGATATACCTCTGCCCTATATTAATTTATTGGCCCCTGGGTAACCACCCCTTTAATTGTGAATATTAAGAAAGATGCCATCCTTTGTCAGACAAATAAATGTGTCAAGCCGGGAAAGCAAAAGATGTCAATGTTTTTAAGAGGGAGAGAGACCTGGGCCAAACTTTCCATGGAGCTTTTTTGTCACTAAGATTGAGACAATCCGATCAGCTGCCTCTACTGCTTCCCTCCCTTCCACTGACTCTGTGGGCCAAACCGCCTCTAAAGAGCCACCTTGCTGCAGCCCTGAATCTGCTTTTTTCTCTCCAATCTTCCCTCATGCTTCTCAGAACTTATCTTTTCCATAAAACCCACCTCCTCCATTCCTATTCCAATTGATCACCCAACCTTCCCATGTTCGCTGATATTGTTAACAGCTCACTCTCTTCAGGTACTGTCCTTTCCTTTAAATCTGCCATAACTACTTATACTCAAGAAAACAAGCCCTTGACCGCAATGTTCTTGCCAACTACCACTCTAATCACCCTTTCCTCTCTAAAGTCCTTGTCACCTCCCAAATCCAAGCACATTTTCCCAGAACTCCATGTTTGTATCCCTTCAATGAGATTTCTGTAACTGCCACAACATTGAAACAGCTCTTATTTAAGTCACAAATTACAGCCTATGTGAATATGGCAGAGGTTAATTCTGCCGCAATTTCCTTCTCATCCTGTCTGCAGTCATTGACACTGTTAACCACACCATTCTCTTCGAATGCCTCTGCACTGTTGATTCCTTTGTCTTGATTCCTTTCTTATCTATCTCGTTGTAGCTAGAGAATAACCTGTAGCAGCTGTGATTATTTTCTTTATGTTTTTACAAACTGACGCAGTTGGTAAGTGATCAGGTGTCACTGAACTATGATATTAAAATGTTCCTTTATCCCTCTAAATGCAATTGTATTTTGCAAGCCAAGTCCTTTTAACTACAGTAGCCCTTCTGGATTCGAACAACAGAGAAGAGTGAAGACACCACCGTCCACAACCCAAGCTCGTAGTCGTAAAAACATTTGATAATTCCCATCAAATGCAAAGCATAGCAGAAGAATTATATATTTGTTTGTTACAAATTAATGAAACGGATTCATTGCAAAGATTGGCCAACAGATCCATTGTTGCAGGGTTTGGATGGTAGGAGATGGGCCTTGGTCTTTCTTAGTTTGCAAACTCTATATCAGCATAACCTTGTCTTCATTTCCTCAGATTCAGACAAAAATTAGGTCAGTTCCAATGAAGAGCCGTAGTGGGTTTGAAACATTATCTCTGTTTCTCTCTCCACAGATGCTGCCAGAGTTGCTGAATTTTTCCAGTATTTTCTGTTTTTATTTCAGATTTCCAACATCTGCAGTATTTTGCTTTTATTTTAATGATCAACGGACTCTGGGTCTCTAATGGCATCTGTATTACCCACAGTCCCAAACATCTCAGAAACCGCTCTATCTGCTGCGGGTTGGCCGGGTGAATTGTGCATGCTCGGAGGGTCCTGGTCTCTTTGTTTGAGGTTGTTCACAGAATCACACAGTGCAGAAGAGGCCCTTCGGCCCTTCAAGTCTGCACCAACACGTGAGAAACACCTGACCTACCTACCTAATCCCATTTACCAGCACTTGGCCCATAGCCTTGAATGTTATGATGTGCCAAGTGCTCATCCAAGTACTTTTTAAAGGATGTGAGGCAATCCTCCTTCATCACCCTCTCCCAGGCAGCGCATTCTCCACCCTCTGGGTATAAAAGTTTTTCTTCACATCCTCCCTAAACCTCCTGCCCCTCACCTTGAGCTTGTGTCCCCTTGTGACTGAGCCTTCAACTAAGGGGAACAGCTGCTCCCTATCCACCCTGTCCATGCCCCTCACAATCTTGTACACCTCGATCAGGTCACCCCTCAGTCTTCTCTGCTCCAAGGAAAACAACCCAAGTCTATCCAACCTCTCTTCATAACTTAAATGTTAATAAAGGCAAGTATCCCATATGCCTTCTTAACCACCTTATCTACCTGTCCGGCGGATAGTGAGAGTGGAGAATGTTCATTGTTTAATATTCGGCTCTGGGGCCGCACTCGGGATTTGTAAACCCCGCCCGGGGTTTATTAACCCGCTCCCAACAGTGACCTCTCACCTGACAGCTCACAATGCCCGGCTGATTGACAGCGGTTCCGGGCCAATAGGAAGAGAGAGGCGGGACTGGAGGACAGAGCAGGTGCGGTTTGCCCTCCAACCAATTGGAGTGATGGATGGGCGGGGCTAGGCCGCGACTGAAGCATGCGCAGTACTAGAACCGGAGCTGGAAGAAGGAGCGGTGGAGTTGAGATCACGAAGGGTGAGAAATGAAGTCGGCGGGTGGAGATTGTGAACCGGGGAGGGGGAGCCTGGAAACCACGCGCGAGCTCAGAGGGCGGGTGAAGATTGTGAACCGGGGGGAGCCTGGACACCGCGCGCGAGCTCGGAGGGCGGGTGGAGATTGTGAACCGGGGGGAGCCTGGACACCGCGCACGAGCTCGGAGGGCGGGTGCAGATTGTGAACCGGTGGGAACCTGGACACCGCGCGCGAGCTCGGAGGGCGGGTGCAGATTGTGAACCGGGGGGAGCCTGGACACCGCGCGCGAGCTTGGAGGGCGGGGAGACGGTGCCCCAGTGGTAATGCCACTGGGCTCGGGACATGGGTTCAAGTCCCAACAGAGGACTATGGGTTATTGTCCTTGTGAGTGCAGCACAGTTTTACCTGAATGATACCTGGACTCCAAGAGTCGGTTAATAATTTATAAAACTATCAATGATCGTAAAACCCATCTGGTTCACTAATGTCCCTTTAGGGAAGGAAATCTGCCGTCCTTACCAAGTCCGGCCTACATGTGACTCCAGCCCCACAGTGATGTGGTTCACTCTGAAACGGCCCAGCAAGCCACACAGCTCCAGGGCCATTAGGGATGGGCAATGCCCACATCCCATCATAGAATAAAAAAACACATGGTGTGTGCGGGACTGGAAACCCTGGTAAGAAGCCTGGCTTATGCAGGCAACTGCCTATTGTCATCTTGAGAGGGGAAGGTGGAGTGAATGGGTAGTGATATTGGTGAGGGAATTGTCATTTGTGGCAGAAAACTCCAAACTTGTCAAGCTTTGTGTCAACGATTGTTTCCTCATTTCACTGTGAAAGACATGGCTACAATTTTTTGACCATGCTTGTCCTCACTTCCCCAGATTCAGACAAAGATTCAGTCAGTTCCAAAGAAGAGTCATAGTCCTAGACTCTGGGGGCATAGTGTAAACATGAGAGCCAGACCTTCCAGGAGTGAAGTCAGCAAATACTTCTACACACAAAGGGAGGTAGAAGTTAGGAACTCTGTTCCACAAACAGCAGTTGATGCGAGATTAAATTTAAATCTGACAGGGACGAGGGACTAAACGGCCAACTTCTAGAATTATAGAAACTTGCAGCACAGAAAGAGCCCATTCAACCCTTTATGCTTGTGCTGTTTCTTTGAAAGAGCAATCATGTTTAGCCCCAGACACCCACTTTCTGTCTGTAATCCATATGTTCCTCATTCTCAAATCCCTGTCAACTTCCTTTTAAAATTCCTTCTCGAGTCAGGTCCCAGCACCTTTTCAGGTAGAGAGTTCCAGATCCTGACAACTCTCTGTTGGTGCAGAAACTGCTGAACTTGATGTTGAGTCTGGAAGTTTGTAAAATGCCAGATCGAAAGATGAGCTGCTGTTCCTAGAGCTCCCATTGAGCTTCATTGGAACAGTTCAGGAGGCCAAGGACAGAGAGGTCAGAGTGGGAGTGGGGCGGAGAATTAAAATGACAAGTGACTGGAAGCTCAGGGTCAAGCTCAGAGGTTGTTCCACAAAGTGATCACACAATCTGTGTTTGATCTTCACCATGTCGATCAGAGCACATGATGAGCACTGAATACAGTAACTAAATTGAAAACAATTACAAGTAAATGACTGTTTGTTTTAGGCCAAAGAAATATACTTTATTTGAAGAGTAAGGGTTACAAAATAAAACAAGCCGATTTCCAGAATATTAAACCTTCAGTCCAGTTACAGTGATTTTTAACATCAGCAGAAACAAACCCAAACTATCAGAATGAACAAGGTTCAGTACTGGGTGTGATCAACAGCAACAATAACAGCAGAATCCAACCCCTGGAGTCAATGCTGAACTCGCTGGTGTATCAGCCGGTTGGATGATGGATTAAATCCCTTCTCACATGTGGAGCAGGTGTCCGGCCTGTCCCCAGTGTGAACTCGCTGCTGTGTGTCTTGGAGCTGATGGCTTCCCCATGCACCAGCTGCTCTTGTCTTTCCAGGTGGTGGGGGTCATGGGTTTGGGAGATTCTATCAAAATTCTGGTTGAGCTGCAGATCTATGAAATCCATCTTCTTTTCCCTCCTCCACCTCTCACTCTCTCTTCTCCCATAGAGGCCAGAGTCTCGTGTAGGCCCAGACCGGGAGGTAGATTCCCTTCCCTCGAGAACATTAATGAACCAGTTGGGTTTTTATGACAATCTGGCAGTTTTCATAGTCACATTTTCCTCGTGTCAGCCCCACAAATTACCGGATTCATTCAGCTCAATTTCACAACCTGCCTTTCTGTTTTTGTGGGTTCTCTTTCATATTTCTTTGTTTCTGTTTTGAATTCACATTACAGAGTATGAGAAGGATTTGCAGTTAGGAAGGTCAAACCAAAATCACATCAAAATCTGCCAGAGTCTCTCGATTCATCAGGACCTGAAGATCATCAGCCTTTGAACATGGAAGCAAAAAGCACCGATTACACCAGGGAGAAACCGTGGAAATGTGGGGACTGTGGGAAGGGATTCAGATCCCCGTCTAATCTGGAAACTCATCGACGCAGTCACACTGGGGAGAGGCCGTTCATCTGCTCCGTGTGTGGGAAGGGATTCACTCAGTTAATCTGCCTTCAGAGACACCAGCGACTTCACACTGGGGAGAGGCCTTTCACCTGCTCCACGTGTGGAAAAGGATCCACTCGCTCATCCCACCTGCTGGAACACCAGCAAGTTCACACTGACAAGAGAGAGTTTAAATGCCCTGACTGTGAAAAGAGCTTTAAAAACCCACATGGACTGAGGGAGCACCAGCGCATTCATACTGCGTATGCACCATTCAGCTGCTCACAGTGTGGGAAGAGGCTCAGGACTTCATCCCGCCTTCTGAAACACCAGCGAGTTCACACTGACGAGAGACCGTTTAAATGTCCAGACTGTGGGAAGTGCTTCAAAAGTTCTGGGCATCAACAATGTCATCAACGTATTCACACTGATGAGAGACCATTCAGGTGCTCTCACTGCGGGACTGGGTTCAGGCAACCATCTCATCTCACTGCACACCAGCGCACTCACACTGGGGAGAGGCCGTTCACCTGCTCTGAGTGTGGGAAGAAATTCACTCAGAAACCCCACCTGCTGAGACACCAGCGAGTTCACACTGACGAGAGGCCGTTTAAATGTCCAGACTGTGGGAAGAGCTTTAAAAGTTCTGGGGATCTGCAATACCACCAACGTATTCACACTGATGAGAAACCATTCAGATGCTCTCACTGTGGGACTGGGTTCAGGCAATCATTTCATCTCACTGCACACCAGCGCACCCACACTGGGGAGAGACCGTTCACCTGCTCTGAGTGTGGGAAGGGATTCGCTCAGTCATCCAACCTGCTGACACACCAGCAAGTTCACACTGGGGAGAAGTCGTTCACCTGCTCCGGATGTGGGAAGGGATTCACTCGCTTATCCTACCTGGTGACACACCAGAGAGTTCACAAGTGATTACAGGGGTTGGATTCTGCTGTTATTGCTGCTGTTAATCACATCCTGGACTGAATCATGTTCATTCTGACAGTTGGGGTTGATCTCTAATGTTAGTTGCCCAGTTTAGACTTAGCGTGTACCCGCACCATCTCTCAATTATGTGTGAATAGACCATCGTGTCTGCAAACCTCGTTTTCAATGTAAATCACTCAGAAACTGTCTTGAACTAAAGATGAACAATAAAGAGATCACAGTGCAATCCTGCAGCTCTATATTGATGGGAGAAAGTCTGTTCTGTAACTCGAGGATGAAGCTCGGTAAGTTCTGAATGTTTTTAATTACAAGTAGGCTCGAGCTATTTGAGAGACGGGCTGTTCAAAGCTGTTAACTTGTCAAATATTGAAGGAATTACTCTGAAAATAAACTCACCAATTGATAACCTCAGACTCTGCTCCCTGCTGTAATTAATACTCAGCCATTCGTGCTGATTTACAGTGAATCACTGAATATCCTGTGGAGTCTTTGTTCCTTGTTTTATGAAATAGCTCTCCCCATTAGTGCTGAACTGCTGGATAACTCTGATTACATTTAGACATGTCTAGAAAAGGTCTGTGTGCCCACATTTCACTGTGATTTGTAAACAATGAACAATGTTCATGGCCTGACTTGTAGTCTGGTATCCGGGTGATTTGTGAAGAAAGATTTAATTCACTCACTCAGCAGCTTGAGGGGAACCAGACTGAGGTTTAATGAACGTAATAAATAGGAGTAGGAAGAGGCCATTTGGCCCATTAAGTCTGCTCTGCTATTCGATATGATCATGGTTGATCTTCTACCTCAGATCCACACTCCCCAGAAACCTTAATTCCCCTTGTACCCAAAACTCTGTCGACCTCTGTCTTAAATATAACTGAGAACCACGGATCCCTGGGATAGAAAGTTCCAAAGATTCACAACTGAGTGAAGAAATTCCTCCTCATCTCAGTCCTAAATGGTCGACCCCTTATTCTGAGACTGATCCCCGTGTTCTAAATTCACCAGATGGGAAACATTTTCTCAGCATTTACCTTGTCAGGCCATTTAAGAATGTTTCAGTTGGATCACTCAATCTTCCAAACTCCATTCAATCGAGGCCGAGTCTGCTCGATCTCTCCTCATGGGACAATCTCCTCATCCCAGGAACCAGTCTGGTGAACATTTGTTTCACTCCTTCCAGGGCAAGTATGTCCTTCCTTAGGTAAGGAGACTAAACCTGCACACAGTACTCCAGGTGATGCCTCACCAATGCTCTGTATAATTGTGGTAAGACAGCTTTACTCTTATACTCCAATCCCTTTGTAATAAAAGCTAACAGACCATTTACCATTTGTTTGCTGTACCTGCATGTTAACTTTCTGTGATTCATGTACAAGAACACCTCTGAATGCAAATATTTCCCAGTCTCGCACCATTCAAAAAATATTCTTTTTTTTCCTACCAAAGTGGATAACTTCACACTTCACCGTGTTGTATTCCATCTGCCATGTTCTTACCCAACCTGTCTATATCCCTGTACAGCCTCTTTGTGTCCTCCTCAGCACTTACTTTCCCACCCAACATTGTATTGTCAGAAAACCTGGATACATTACACTCAGTCCCCTCATCTAAGTCATTGATATCGATTGTAAATAGCTGAGGCACAACTGCTAATCCTTGTGGTACCTGCTAGTCACAGCCTGCCAACCTGAAAATGTCCTGTTTATTCCCACTCTCTGTTTTCTGACCATTAACCAATCCTCAGTCCATGCTCAGATACCCCCCAAACACCAGACCGAATTTTGTGTGATGACCTCTCGTGTGGCCCCTCATCAAATGCTTTTTGAAAATCCAAATACACATCTACTGATATCCTCATTATCCTCCTGACTTATTACATTTTCAAAAAGCTCTGAACAGATTTGTCAAACATGATCTCCCTTTCATAAATCCATATTGGCTCTGCTCGATCAGTTAATGATTTTCTAAGAGCCCTGTTACCACATCCCTCATGGTAGATTCCTACATTTTGCCAATTACTGATGTTAGATGAACTGGCCTCTAGTTCCCCATTTTCTCTCTTCCTCCTTTTTTGAAAAGTGAGATGATGTTTGCTATCAAGGTTGGGAGAGACACTCTGGAAGGTATGGGGGAGCTGGGACTTGTCCATGAGAGTAACCAAAGGTCTAGGATCTGAAATAATCCAGAGTGATGATGATGTGTTAGTCATGGCTCAGTGGTTGCATTTTCATGTCTTAGTCAGGAGGTTGTGGATTTAAATCCGCATCCAGAAAGATGAGCATAAAATCCAGGCTAACATTCCACCGCAGTACTGAGGGAGAGACTGTCAGAGACTGCACTGAGACAGAATGGATGGGTGTAAGAGATCCATTGACATTATTTCAAAGAGCAGGGGATTTATCCCAGGAATCTTGGTCAATATTTATCCCTCAATCAACGTTACTGAAACAGATTATCTGGGTATTATCAATTTGTTGTCTATGCGATCTTGCTGTGCATAAATTAGCTGCTGTATTTCCTACATTCCAACATTGACTGCACTTCAAAGGAATTTCATTGGCTGTAAAATGCTTTGGGACATCCTGATGTCATGAAAGGCTCTGCAGAAATAAAAATCTTTCTTTAACAGAAGAGAAAAGGCCCAGAAATGGAACAGTCGAGAACAAGATTTCAATTAGTCTCCTCTTATCCTGAAGAAAACAAATATTCCACACACTGTGTGTTTGACGCCAAAGTGATTTATTTGACATTTAACCAGAATATTAAACTCCAGCCCTGTTACAGGGATTATTAACATCAAGAGGAATAAACCCCCAAGAGCTGGATTTTCAAAGAGGGTTGGGAACCTGACACTGGATGAATTCTGGGTCCGCAATCTGCACCTGAACTGCATCGCTCTTGCTGCATTATTTTTAAATGTAAATAAGCTGTTTTGGCAGGAGGTGAGCTCAGCATCCAGACCGAGGCACCAAGTGCCTCCGGGGGCAGGGAGCTTCCTGTCCAGCAGCAAAGGCAGCCATTTTGGGGTTTGCTACTGCTTTGCCGAGGGGAGCTAGCAGCTCATGAAATGACCAGGACAATAAAGACAATACAAGTGTGCACGGACATCAAGATACAGCGCTCAAACCGGAACAAGTCTATCCCTCAAATTCAACAAACAAAAACCAGATGAAAATTAACTTCCTTTCGATCTATGGTAACTCCACAGCTGTGCGCTAACGTGCAGCAGACTATCTGACTTCATCCTGTAAGTAAGCCTGGGTACTAGATTTTAGTGTAGCCCAACCATTTTCAGGTTCATTTCATGTCATATTCATTGTAATAAGCTAACAATGTCAAAACACAATTTTCTGCTAACATTGAGATAAGAAGCCATTTTGATGATTTTAACCTTTTCCAACAAACTTTCCCAAAACAGTATTACGAAGCAGTGATTGACGGGCAACAGATGATTGGTAGTTGCTTAGAAGTCGCTTCATGTTATCTCAATATTTCTCCATTAGCATTTCTTATGAGAGAATTAAAGTGCTGTAACAGCTGGGAAAGAAATGGGATAAGCCTCGGACTTGCTCCCTATCAGGAACACACACTGTCCTTGATTGTTGAGTCTGTCTTAATGAATGGGCTCCTGAAAAAACATCAAGATGAGAGACATAGCTTAAAGGAAGGCACTGTCCTAAGTTTAAGACAATGTGGCAAATTAGCTAAAACCACTGGAGTTAACTCTTGTCACATTATTGACAAACCATAGACCAATTAGCCATTTCCAATAACTTGGCTAAGGTGGGCTTACAGCATCTTTTAAGTGTAGAAATGAAGATTTCGAGAAGCCATTTTGTTAGCATGTTATCTGTGTATCAAATGACGGAGGGTTATCCTCACTTCATGTCTTCAGCCTGATCAACCGAGGAAAGTTGTGAGAAGTCTGTTTAATTGTTAAAGTTAAACATTCTCCTCTTACTGTTAATTGAAACTTGATTTTTATCTTTCTAACTTGTTACCTTTCCACATTTTAATGGTTAATAAATCTTTTTAAAATGACCATTTAGAGTGTTCATTCCTGCCGGATGCTCAGTCCTGTAGAACCTGGTGATTTCATTCACAATTGGGGATTTATTGCAAACAACCTGTACCCCATAAATCAATTTAGAATCCAGAAGACTGAAAATCCCATTCTGTTCCAGACAGGCTCCTTAACAAGTTCTTTAATGAGATTAAGGGGCCGTTAATTGGTGGTGAGTGGGTTTCCTGTTTCCTCCCCTCCACCGGCACTTTGAAAATTACAAACTGTCTCAGAGGCAGCGGATCCAGTGCCTCCGACCGGGAAAGTAATTTTCAAATCACACAAGTCCCGGTTCCCACCCCCATCAGAAAGTGAAAATCCAACCCCAGTTATCAGAATGAACCTAGTTCAAACCTGGATGTGATTCACAACAGCAATAACAGCAGAATCCAACCCCTGTTGTCATATGTGAAACTTCTGGTGTCTCTTCAAGTTAAATGAAAAAATGAATCCCTTCCCACAGATGGGGCAGTTGAAAGGCCTCTCCCCAGTGTGAACTCGCTGGTGTCTGTGCAGGTTGTGCGACCGAGTGAATCTCTTCCCACACACACAGCAGGTGAACGGCCTCTCCCCAGTGTGAACTCGCTGGTGTTTCAGCAGATTTATTGGTCCTTTGAAACTTTTCTCACAGTCAGAGCATTTAAACAATCTCTGATCACTGTGAACAAGTTGGTGTCAGCAGAGCAGATGACTGAGTGAAGCCTTTCCCACACACACAGCAGGTGAACGGCCTCTCCCCAGTCTGAACTTGCTGGTGGGTCCCTAGGTTAGATGAACTCATGAATCCCTTCCCGCACACGGAACAGCTGAACGGCCTCACGCCACTGTGAACACGCTGGTGTGTCAGAAGATTTGATAACTGCGTGAAACCCTTCCCACAATCGGTGCAGGTGAACGGCCTCTCCCCAGTGTGAATACGCCGATGAATTTCCAGCTGGGATGGGGAAATGAGTCCAGTTCCACAGTCCCCACATTTCCATGGTTTCTCCGTGGTGCGGGTGCCCTTGTGTCTCTCCAGATTGGATGATCAGTTGAATGCTTGTCCACACACACACACAGACACACAGAAAACATGTGTACGTGGAATTCATAACATCCCACTGTAAATGCTGTAATTTTTTTTTCAGGTTGTGTAACTAGCTAAAGCTCTTTGCACAGTCAGTGCACTGGAACACTCTCACCGGTGTGAGTGTGTCTTGATGCTTTTCCAGTCATATAGATGAGTGATTTTTTTTTTCTACAGTCAGAACAGGCAAACATTTCTCCTTCCACATTCAAAGGCCGGTGATATTCTGCTCCTGATGAATCAAGTGACTCTGTTAGATCTTGATGTGATGTTTTGTTTGAGTTACCAGTGTATAAATTCTCCCTTCTGATGCCCCTGTAAGCAGAGATTTCAAAAGTCCTCATTGTAAGCACGGCATAGAAATGAAGAACAGTTAATTTTAGTTCCTATGGAACATTTTTTCTCTCTTGTTCCCCCAAAGCTGCAAATCCCCGTCCCACACACTCTCCCCCCTCCCTGGGCTGAAATCTAAATAAAGTGTTGGATAATTCTCTGTATCCTTTTAATAAATTCTACAAATGGAGATCATGTTTTACAAGGGGCCATTTGTTAACAGTTTCCCAAACACAGATCAGATTCTCATTGATTTGAGCCCAAATTTATTTATTTTTTATAAATTAAGTCTTATTTATTGTGCTCCCTCCCCCATCCTCTGATGTGAACCATCCTCCACTCGCTGACCCAGGATGGCGGCCGTTAACCTGGGCCTGTTCCCGGGAGGGAGAAGCCCCGCAGCTGCAAACCAGGAGCTGACAATTATTTCTCAGGGTTTGCGGATCCACAAAGTGTTTCCAAATCCTCCCCGTCCAGCCGCCGGCTCCATCGATCCCTCCCCCCCGGGCCTGTCACCGCGGGGTAAACACGGGGCCTGGGGCCTGTCACCGCGGGGTAAACACGGGGCCTGGGGCCTACCCCAGAAGTTGATCCAGTTCCCAGTCCAGCCGCGGTTTCCAATCCTACCCTGTGCTCACAATCTCCTCCCGCCTCCCGAACCGTCCGCTCCTCCTCACTCTGTCACCATGACTGACACTGAGCATGCTCAGAGCGCACACCCACACTGTACCTGCGCACTGGACGCCTATAGTCATTGATAGGGGACTTTCTGCAACGCGGTTTGTTCTGGGTAAATAATCCGCCATTGATAGCTTGACTTGGGAACACAAAATTCAATGCATCGGCTTCCCAATCGAGATCGGGACCCGGGGCGCTGTTATGGCACGGCGGATGGTAAATGCTGAGCTGCTCAAATCGCAGAGCGAAACCTGAAACAGCTGCCACTACTGTTTTGCAATTTGTATTTTATCTCGAGATGCGTGCCTTGAATTCAGTAGTAATAAGTCCACCCACAATTAGAGTTTTTTTAAAACTAAATTAAACATTCATTAACAGAATAAAAGATTTTAAGCACATTCATAGGTCTACAAATTACGATTATAATAACTCCTAACTCCCCTAATTAATCTAGCTCCCAGTTACACCTCTGTTAAGGCAACAGTGAAACAAAACATAAGTTTAACAGACCTTGGTAAAGCACACAAAACCTTGGGCAGTGATATTCAAAGTGAATTTTCTTAGCTTCAGTTCCTGTAGACAGCAAATGCATACAGGCTGGAGGCTTTTCACACTTGTGTTAGATCTTAGAATGCCTTCCCTCTTACATATAACCTCATCTCCTTTATACATGCTTCTCTCTTAATGTAAATTCCAATTCCCAATATTTCTTTGAAACTTTACTTTTAACTTTATTATAAATTTTTCATAGTACTCATATTATCAGTAACCTTTGGGAAAAATAAACACTGTATGACTTAGCTTCTTATGGCTAGGTGTAACATCTTACCATCTGTTTGAAGTTCAAACTAACCTAATTTATATAAAAATGCAAATGTTCCTCGCACCTCACATTCTAAAACTTCAGCCAGGTTTGTGTATTTAGCATTTCAAACCTAGCTTCCCTTTTGATCATTCAAAAGCTGCAGACCAGCTGTCTCCAATTCCATTAAATTCTCCCGCCCCCCCTCCCACCCCCCCACCACCACACACATCAACACAGAGAAACTAATCCAAACTCCACTATTAACCAACCTTTACAATATATCAAAATAATATTATGAAAAGTATTATATTTTCATGACAGCGCAATACACACAATAGGTACTTAAAGTATGTAGAAACCCGAATGTCTGGACCTTCCTCCATGATGCAATCTGTGCAATTCACCCCCACCTCCACCTGCAATGGCAGATTGGAAAAAGGTCGAAGTTGAAATTCACAAAGATCAATGCTGGTACAAACTGGTGGAAACAACCTGCTGAGTTATTCCATCACTTTCCGTTTTTATTTCAGATTTCCAGTATCCACAGTATTTTGCTTTTAATTCAGTGCTGGTACCTGTGTCAAGAAAGATATGCTGAAAAACTGACTTGAGGTAGATGAAATGGAATGTGTCTATGCAAAACATAAACTCCAGCACAGGTCAGTTGAACAGAAAGCTCTGTTTCTGGACTCGATATTCTCTGTAATTCAGTGTCATCTCCTACTGGTTGAACAGAATGCTCTCTTTCTGGATTTGATATTTTCTGTAATTCAGTGACATCTCCTACTGGCTCTTGATCAGCATGTTCCACATCCACCACTTGTACTGCACATGCTCAGAGTGCAACCGAGTGCTGAGTAATCGCACTGGGCTCCTGTGGTCACTGATGGGGCACATTCTGATTCATGCAAAATTATGGATTGTAACAGTGTCACTCAAAGCTTAATTTGTGAACAAAAATTTTCATCACCACATCGAGATTGGGCCTGTTTCTGTATCAAGTGGCACTTGCTTAGAAATAACACCTTCTCACTAATGCCAGAGTCACTCGGCTCCTGACCTCATTACAGCTGTGGTTCAAAATGGACAAAAGAGCTGAACTCCCGAGGTGAGGTGAGAGTGACTGCCAGGCAGCATTTGACCAAGTGTGGCATCAAAGAGCTTTCGCAACACTGGAGTCAGTGGGAATCAGGGGGGAAACTCTATAATGGTTGGATTCATACCTAGCACAACGGAAGATGGTTGTGGTTGTTGGAGGTCAATCACCTCACTTCCACGACATTACTGCAGGAGTTCCTCAGGGTATTGTCCTAGGCCCAACCATCTTCAGCTGTTTCAGCAATGACCTTCCTCCCATCATAAGGTCAGAAGTGGGGATGTTCACTGGTGATTGCACAATGTTCAGCACCATTCACGACTCCTCAGCTACTGAAGCAATGCATGTCTAAATGCAGCAAGACCTGGACAATATCCAGGCTTGTACTGACAGGTGCCAAGTAACATTCGCAACACACAAGTGCCAGTCAATTACTATCTCCAGCAAGGGAGAATCTACCCATCACCCCTTGACATTCAGTGGCATTACCTTCACTAAATCCCCCACTATCAACATCCTGGGGGTTACCATTGAGCAGAAACAGAACTGGACCAGCCATATAAATACTGTGGCTCCAAGAGCAGGTCAGAGGCTGGGAATTCTGCCGCAAATAACTCACCTCCTGACTCTCCAAAGCCTGTCCACCATCTACAAGGCACAAGTCAAGAGTGTGATGGAATATTCTCCACTTGCCTGGATGGGTGCAGCTCCAACAACACTCAGGAAAGTTGACACCATCCAGGACAAATTAGCCCACTTGATTGGCACCCCATTCACAAACATTCACTCCCTCCACCAGCAACAAACAGAGGCAGCTGTGTGTACCATCTACAAGATGCACTGCAGGAACTCACCAAGGCTCCTTCGACAGCACCTTCTGAACCCACGACATCTCGATGGACAAGGGCAGCAGATAGATGGGAACACGACCCCCTGGAAGTTTGCCTCCAAACCACTCACCATCCTGACTTGGAAATATATCGCCATTCCTTCAGTTGCTGGATCAAAATCCTGGAGCTCCCTTCCTAACAGCACTGTGGGTGTACCTACACCACATGGACTGCTGCAGTTCCACCTTCTCAAGGGCAACTAGGTATGGGGAATCCAGCACCATGTGCGAGCGAGATCAGGAATAGGAGAATAGACTGGATGAATGCATGGCTGGAGAGATGATGTAGGAGGGAGGGATTTAGATTCCTGAGGCATGGAGATTGATTCTGGGAACGATGGGACATGTAAAAGCTGATTGGGTTGCACCCCAGCAGGACCAGGACCAGTATCCTCACAGGGGTATTTGCTAGTACTGTGGGGGAGGGTTTAAACTAGACTGGCAGGGGAATGGGAAACTGAGTGAGGAGACACAAGAAAGGGAAACAAAGATAGGAATGAAAGATAGAAAAGTAGAAAGCAAAAGTGGAAGGCAGAGGAAACAAGGGCTAGCAGCAAATAGGACCATAGTACAAAAAGAGATGTATAAAAAATGTTAAAAAGACAAGTCTAAAAGCACTGTATCTGAATGCATGGAGCATTCGCAATAAGGTAGATGGATTAACAGTGCAAATAAATGTAAACGGGTATGACATGACTGTGATTACAGAGACATGGCTGCAGGGTGACCGAGGCTGGGAACTGAATATCCAAGGGTACTCGATATTTAGGACAGACAAGCAAAAAGCATTGTTAGTTAAGGATGAAATCGGTGCAGTAGTGAGAGAGGATATTGGCTCAGAAAATCTCGATCTAGAATCATTCGGGTGGAGCTAAGAAACAACAAAGGGCAGAAAACATTAGTGGGAGTTGTCTATAAGCCTCCAAACGGTAGTGATAAGGTAGGGGGCAGTGTTAAACAGGAAATTAGAGATGTATGTAAAAAGGGTGCTACGATAATCATGGGTGACTTTAAGCTGCATATAGACTGGGCAAACCAAATTAGCAATAATACTGTGGTGGATGAATTCCTGGAGTATACAAGATGTCTTTTAGACCAGAATGTCGAGGAACCGACTAGGGAACAGGCTATCCTATATTTGGTATTGTGCAATGAAGGAGAGTCATACGGAATCGAATTGTTAACTCTGTCTCTCTCCACAGGTGGTGTCAGACCTGCTGAGTTTGATCAGCATTTTCTGTTTTTATTTCAGATATCCAGCATCCGCAATATTTTGCTTTTACACTAACATCATGAGGAAATCTTTTCAGTAACAAGTGTTAAGAATTTGGAATTCACTATCTGATGGATACAGGTTCGAGAGTAACCTTCAAACAGGAATTGGATAAATATTTGAAGGAGAAATGATGCAGGGATGAGTAAAGAATGGGGGAGTGGGACTAACTGGATAGCTCGTCGAATTTGTCAGCACAGATTCAATAGGCCAACCAGCCTCCTTCTCTGCTGTACTGTTAGGAGATCCTGTCATCTATAATAATATAATGATTCATAATAAACATGATGATAGAATCATGGAGCAGGGATGGTGGCCATTCAGCCCATTGTGCCTGTACCGTCCCTGAAAATGTTACCATTCTGTCCCACTCCCCTGCTCTTTTCCAATCGCCCTCTAAATCTTTCCTTATTAAATTAAAATCCAAATCACTTTTGAAAGTTATAACTAAATCTGCTTCTACCAGCCATTCAAACAATGACTTGCCAGTATTTAATTGGTGGAAATTTCTACACATCCACCAAACAGTCTGATAATTTACGAAGAGTGGAGAAGTCGAGAGACGTGGTGGTGAGGCAGAGCTGGGAGCTGTTAGTGTAAATGTGATAAGTGGCAGTGTTTTCAGATGATGTCATTGATTGGAACAGGTTAATGAGAAATAAGAGGAGGCCTTTGGGGACACGAGAGGTAACTGTGTGAGTTGAAAGGAAAGACATTGTGAGTGATACTCTGGCTATGATTAGAAAGAGAAAAATGGAACCAGGAGAGAGCAGCCCCACCCAGGGGACAGGGGAGAGGTGAAGGTGCAGAATGATGTGGTCAACATCAAATGCTGCAGACAGGTCGAGGACGAGAAGGGAGAGTTTATCTTTGTCACAGTCACATAGGATGTCATTTGTCACTTTGATAAGAGCTGTTTCAGTCCTGTGGCAGGGGCAGAAACATGATTGGAGGGATTCAGACATGGCGTTCTGGGAAAGATGGGCAGGAATTTGGGAGGTGGCAACACGTTCAAGGACTTTGGAGAGGACAGAGAGGCTGTAGATGGGGCAGTAGATGGAAGGAGAGTGGGGCCAAGGATTTGCTTTTTGAGACTCCTGCAGGATGTGGGAAATGAGGGACGCTTCCAGCATCCATGGCGACCATGTGTGAGGAAGGTGTGTCCAAATGCAGCTTCTAGCGAATCGGGTTTCAGAGCTGGAGCTGCGGGTGGACTCATTGTGGAGCATCCGCGATGCTGAGCAAGTCATGGATGGCACGTTTAGCGAGGTGGTCACACCGCAGGTGAAGATTACACAGGCAGAATGACCATCAGGAACAGTAAAAGACTCAGGAAGGTAGTGCAGGAGTCCCCTGTGGTCATCCCCCTCTCTAACAGATATACCGCTTTGGATACTGTTGGGGGGGATGGCCTCTCGGGGGAAAGCAGCAACAGCCAAGTTCATGGCACCGTGGGTGGCTCTGCTGCTCAGAGGGGCAGGAGGAAAACAAGTGGCAGGGCTATTGTGATAGGGGATTCAATAGTTAGGGGCACAGACAGACGTTTCTGTGACCGCAAACGTGAATCAAGAATGGTATGTTGCCTCCCTGGTGCCAGGGTCCAGGATGTTACAGAGCGGCTGCGGGACATTCTGGGGAGGGAAGGTAAACAGCCAGTGGTCGTGGTACACATTGGTACCAACAACATAGGTAATAAGAGGGATGAGGGCCTGAAAGCAGAATCTAGGGAGCTCGGAAATAAATTTAAAAATAAGACCTCAGGATAACTCCCTGTTCCACCTGCTAGCAAGAGCAGGAATAAGAGGATAGGCCAAATGAATACGTGGCTGGAGAGATGGTGTAGTTGGGAGGGATTCAGATTCTTGAGGCACTGGGACTGGTTCTGGGGAAGGTGGGACGTGTATAAACCGGACAGGCTGCACCCAGGCAGAGCTGGGACCAGTGTCCTTGTGGGAGCTTTTGCTAGTTCTGTTGGGGAGTATTTAAACTAGTGTGGCAGGGGGATGGGATCCCAGGAGTAGGATCAGATAGGTCAGATTCAGATCAGAAAAGTGGAGGTAGAACATTAGCTAGGGACGTTGTGATAGACATGGAGTTACAGGAGAAGCAAAGTTTACAAAGTGTCCAGCAAGGGAAATTGACGGGGTTAAACTGTTTAAACTTCAATGCAAGGAGTATTACAAACAAGGTAGATGAGTTAAGGGCACAGGTAGACACATGGCAGCAGGATTTCATTGCTATAACGGAGACCTGGCTAAAGGAGGGACAAAGCTGGCAGCTTAATATCCCTGGTTATAGAGTCTTCAGACACGATAGAGTAGGAGATTAAAAAAGGATGGGGGAGGGGTGCAGGTAGCACTAATGGTTAAAGAATCAATTCCAATTGTGAGAAGGGATGAAACACTTAATGGATCAACAAACGAGGCTTTATGGATTGAGCTTAGAAATAAAAAAGGGGCAGTCACACTACTGGGAGTATACTACAGACCCCCAAATAGTGAAAGGGAGATAGAAGAACAAATATGTAGGCAAATTTCTGCTTGTAAGAACAAAAGGGCAATAATAGTCGGAGACTTCAATTATCCTAATATCAACTGGGATTCAAACAATATAATGGGAACTGAGGGAGAAAACTTCATGCAATGTGTCCAAGAAATTTTTTTTAACCAATTAGTGATAAACCCAATGAGAGGAGATGCAATTCTAGACTTAGTCTTGGGGAATGAAGAAGGGCAAGTGGGTGAAGTGACAGTTGGTGACCATATCAGGGACAGTGATCACAATTCAGTTAGATTTAGCATTACCATGGAAAAGAACAGAGATACAGAGATAAGGCAGGAGCAAAAGTCTTGAACTGGGGGAAGGCAAATTTTGCAGAAATGAGAAGAGACTTGGTTGAGGTGGACTGAACAGCACTGCTGGAGGATAAAACAGTGGAAAACCAGTGGGAAGCACTAAAAAGCGAGATCCTAATTGTACAAAGTAGACATGTCCCCTACAAAAATAAGAGTGGTACTGCCAAATCTAGACCACCCTGGTTGTCTAGGGGAATACAGGGGAAGATCAAACAGAAAAAGGAAGTGTACGATAGGCACAAAGAAGTAAGCACTGCAGATAGCCTAGACGAAGTAAAAAAGGAAATAAGGAAATCAAAGAGAAGGCATGAAAAAAGTTTAGCAAGTAAAGTTAAAGATAACCCAAAGATGTTTTACCAATACATTAATGCTAAAAGGTTAGTTAAGGAAAAAGTGGGACCTATCAGAGATGAAGATGGAAACTTGTGTGTGGATGCAGAGGCTGTGGGAAGGGTTTTGAATGAATATTTTGTCTCCATGTTTACAAAGGAAAGGGAGGATGTAGATAGAGTAGTCCAGGACGAACACTGCGAGATATTGGACGGGATAGTCATAGAGAGGAAGTACTCGAAGGGTTGAAATCCTTGAAAGCTGATAAGTCACGAGGGCCAGATGGATTGTTTCCGAGTCTGCTGAAGGAAGTCAGGGAGAAGATAGCAGATGCTCTGAGGTTGATTTTCCAATCTTCACTAGATGCAGGGGAGGTACTGGAGAAATGCAAATGTAGTTCCATTGTTTAAAAAGGGATCAAAGGAAATGCCAAACAATTATAGGCCAGTTAGTCTTACATCAGCAGTGAACAAATTAGTAGAATCAATCCTGAGAGATTGGATTAACTGTCAGGTGGAAAGGTATGGACCAGTCAGGGATGGTCAGCATAGATTTGTTAAAGGAAGGTCTTGCCTCACAAATTTGATTGAATTTTTTGAGGAAGTGACAAGAAGGGTTGATGAAGGTAGTGCAGTGGATGTTGTGTACATGGATTTTAGCAAGGCATTTGACAAGGTCCCACATGGCAGACTGGTCAGGAAAGTAAAAGCCCATGGGATTCAGGGTAATGTGGCAAACTGGATAAAAGGTTGGCTTTGTAACAGGAAACAAAGGGTAATGGTCAATGGATGCCCTTGCGAATGGAAAGTTGTCTCATGTGGTGTTCCACAGGGCTCAGTGTTGGGACCCTTGCTGTTTGTGTTATATATTAACGATTTGGATGTGAACGTTGGGGGAAAGATTGGGAAATTTGCCGATGACATAAAGATTGGCCAAGCAGTGCATAGTGTAGAGGATAGCCATAATCTCCAAAACGATATAGATGGGTTGGTGCAGTGGGCGGTAAAGTGGCAGATGGATTTTAACATAGAGAAGTGTGAGGTCATACATTTAGGGAGGTCAAACAGTTACAGGGATTACACAATAAATGGGAATATACTAAGAGGGGTAGATGAAGTGAGAGATCTTGGCCTACAAGTACACAGGTCCCTGAAGGCAGCAGTTCAGGTAGACAAGGTTGTAAAGAAGGCATATGGAATGCTCTCCTTCATTGGCAGAGGTATAGAATATAAAAGTAAGGATATAATGTTGGAATTGTATAAAACACTGGTGAGGCCACAACTGGAGTATTGTGTGCAGTTCTGGTCACCACATTACAGGAAGGACATAATAACTCTGGAGAGAGTGCAGAGGAGGTTTACAAGAATGTTGCCAGGGTTAGAAAAGTGTAGCTACGAGGAGAGATTGGATAGGTTGGGGTTATTTTCCTTAAACAAAGAAGGCTGAGAGGTGACTTGATTGAGGTGTACAAAATGATGAGGGGAATAGATAGAGTGGACAGGATAAAATTGTTTCCCTTGGTGGAGAATTCTAAAACCAGGGGACATAGATTCAAGATAAGTGGCAGAAGGTATAGGGGGGACATGAGGAAGAACTTTTTTACGCAGAGGGCAGTGGGTGTCTGGAATTCGCTGACCACGTTGGTGGTAGAGGCAGGAACTCTAAACTCTTTTAAAAAGTACTTGGATCTGCACCTTAAGTGCTGTAAGCTACAGAGCTATGGGCCAGGTGCAGGAAGGTGGGATTAGAAAGAGCACCTGGGTGTCCTCGGGCTGGCATGGACAAGATGGGCCGAATGGCCTCCGGTGCTGTAACTTTTCTATGGTTCTATGGGTATAATGATGGCAGATTTGAAGGAGAGATGGACAGTACTTGAGAGAGAAAACTGTTGACATATTCAGTGAAAATGGGGAAGTTGATTGATCAGTAGTTTAGTGGGTGTAGGGTCAATAGAGCAAGAGGTGAATTTCATGGACAAGATGAACTCTGAGAGGGCATGAGGGGAGATGGAAGGGAAAAAACAGAAAGATGAGAGTTCAGAGCTCGGGTAATGGGGAATTTTAGGGAGGGCGAGTGGAAAGGAGGGAAGCAACAGAGGCAGCTGATCCGATTGTCTCAATCTTAGTGATAAAGAAGCTCCATGAGATCCTCACACCAGTTGTTGGGGGTGAGGATGGAGGGAGAGCATTTCAAAAGGAATGAACTTGTGTTAGAGATATTAAAAAGGTTCAACACATTGTGTCTTTTAACACAAAACTAATTTATTTGATATTTATCCAGAATATTAGCCCCCCTAAGTGGTCTGTAGTTTATTAACATCAGCAGAAACAGATCCCAATGAACATGGTTCGGTCCTGGATGTGATTACCAGCAAAATCCCACCACTTTAGTTACTTGTGAACTCGCTGGTGTGTCAGCAGGTTGGATGAGGTAGTGAATCCTTTCCCACAATGGGGGCAGGTGAATGGTCTCTCCCCAGTGTGAATTCGTTGGTGTGTCAGCAGGTGGGATGAATTAATAAATGCCTTCCCACACTGGAGGCAAGTGAATGGCCTCTCCCCAGTGTGAATTCGTTGGTGTGTCAGCAGGTTGGATGAGGTAGTGAATCTCTTCCCACACTGAGGGCAGATGAATGGCTTCTCCCCAGTGTGAATTCGTTGGTGTGTCAGCAGGTGAGATGACTGAGTGAATCCCTTCCCACACTGAGGGCAGGTGAATGGCCTCTCCCCAGTGTGAACTCGCTGGTGTGTCAGCAGGCTAGATAACTGAGTGAATCCCTTCTCACACTGGGGGCAGGTGAATGGCCTCTCCCCAGTGTGAACTCGCTGGTGTGTCAGCAGGTGAGATGACTGAGTGAATCCCTTCCCACACTGAGGGCAGGTGAATGGCCTCTCCCCAGTGTGAATTCGCTGGTGTACAGTGAGTTGAAATGATCGCCAGAACCCAGTCCTGCATTGAGAGCACCTGAACGGTCTCTCGTCAGTGTGAACACGTTGATGGGACATCAGCTCGCAGGAACTTTTAAAGCACTTCCCACAGTCTGGGCATTTAAAAGGTCTCTCTTCACTGTGAACTCGCTGGTGGCTCAGCAGGTAGCTTGAAAGAGTAAACCCCTTCCCACACGTTGAGCAGGTGAACGGCCTCTCCCCAGTGTGACTCCGCCGATGCTCTTCCAGCTCTGACGGGAATCTGAATCCCTTCCCCCAGTCCCCACATTTCCATGGTTTCTCCCCGATGTGGCTGCGCTGGTGTCTTGACAGGCCAGATGATCGGTTGAAGCCTCGTCTACACACAGAACACATGTACGATTTCTCTCCACTGTGAATGGTACTTTTTCCTTCCATGTTCAAAATCAAATGATATTCAGGTTATGATAAATCGAGCGAATGTCAGATTCTGCTGTGATGTTTTGTTTCTGTTTCCCGACTGCAAATCATCCCCTTCTAATACCCTGTGAAATTGATTTAAAACAGAAAAAAAGGTGTGAGAGAGAATCCACAAAAACACAAATGCAGGTTGTGAAATTGAGCTGAATGAATCTGGTAATTTGTGGGGCCGGCACGAGGGAAAAGTGACCACGAAAACTGCCGGATTGTCATAAAAACCCAACTGGTTCACTAATGTCCTTCAGGGAATGGAACCTGTCACCTGGTCTGGGTCTACACAAGACTCTGGCCTCCATGGGATGAAAGAGAGAGGTGGGAGGTGCAGGGGGTGAAGATGTGTTTAATACATCTTCAGCTCAACCAGAACTTTGGCAGAATATCCCAAACCCTCAACATCCACTACCTAGAAGTATGAAGGTAACAGGTGTCAATGAACACCATCACCTCCAACTCACACACTGTCCTAACTTGTCTGACATCCAGTACTGGATGAGCAGAAATTTCCTCCATTTAAATGTTGGGAAGATGAAAGCCATTGTCTCCACTCCCTAACCACCGACTCCATCCCTCTTGCAGTCTCTGAGGCTGAACCAGACTGTTCACAATCTTCTTGTCATATTTCAGCCCAAGCTGAGCTTCTGACTACAAATCACTAAAACCACCCATTTCCACCTCAGTAACATCGCCCAGCTGTGCCCCTGCCTCAGAGCACAGCCCGGTCCCCACGCTGGCGCTCTGGGTTCCTGTTCTCATTGATAGGGGACCTTCTGACCCACAGGGCATTCTGGATAAACCAGCCGCCATCGAGACCAATCAGTGAACGGGCATTTTGTTTCCCCCAGTTGGTAAAACAGAAAGTCCATGGATGAGGGGGATATTGGACAGGAAGCACAATGAAAGGTTCAGACACTTTATTGAATACTCACAGCAGAAGCACGTTAATCTGATTGGAGATCACTTCCACACGAGCAGTCAGCGGTTTGGAGCCTCCTGAGATTCCGGTCCCTTTCCCGTCAGTATTTACAGGAGCTGCGACACGGAAAAGAGTCTCAGTAAAATCAGGGATTTATTTGTTCACTGCTTTACAATGGGTCTGGGGTCACACTTGAGGTTCGTGCAGCCTGTGATTCCCTGAGTTTATTAACTCTCCCCCCTCCAGACCCTTTGGGCTCTCTATTGTTGGACTCTCTATTGCTTTTCAATGTCCTCCTGGCCTTGTTGTATCTGATCCAATAAAAACCCTCCTTACATCACACAGGGAACAGCTTTAGACATGTTCTGACTTTTCACCTCAATCTTATTCTGCTGAATGATCTCACTGACCGTTCCTTTTCTCTCGATCCGTCCGTCCACCATCTCTTTTCTGGATTTCACTCCTTCTTGTTGTTCCAGGATTTCATCTCTCTGCCTTTTATTTCTTTTACTGAAGATTCCTGTCCATTGCTGCCTCACAGCCTCGTCCTGTTCCCACATATTCTCCATGTCTAAGTGCTTCCCAGCGGCCGTGCCAGCCGTGGCCCCTATTCCAGCCCAGTCACTGATCCCTCTCTTCCCTCCACCCTTTTTACTGGTGTCACTATCACAGGAACGATTGCAGAGTTTTGCAAAACTGCCTTAACGCCGGGGTCTTGGCTACTGGGTGGTCATAGTCCACCCATCTCTCTCCCTGCATTCTGACTTATGAAATTCCTGGATAATTCCCTTATCATCCTAACATCAAGGTCCTTGTAGATGGGATGACATAACCTTAGGGACGGGTGTGTGGTGTTCAGGGCACATATTACAGGAACTGTTTTAAATCTTGTATCATTATGTAGGTTCTGTGAGTACGAGTGATGATTAAACCATTTGTGGAACCAATTTCGTGTGGCAGGACAGATTGAGGGGGTATCAGTGAAGCATATGGGGGTCTTGGGCTTCATAAATAGAGGTACTGAGTACAAAAACAGGGAAGTGCACCAACAGAGAATTGTTCTGATCTGGAACCCTTTCCCTGAAAAGGTGCTAGAACCTGATTCTATGTTTAGCCTCTGCCCACTGGTCCTAGATTCCCCAACCAGTGGAAATAGTTCCTCTCTATCTATCCTGTCAGTTCCAATATCCCAAAAACTTTGATCAAATCAGCTTTTAATCTTATAAATTCCAGGGATTACAACCCTCACAGTGAGGTGATGTATTTTATCAGGAGGAATAGGGAGAGGGAAAATATTATTCATGGCACAGCTCTAAAGAGTGAGCAGGGACAGAGGGACCTGGGGCTTCATGGCTTTGATCTCTGAAGGTGACAGAATGTATTACGAGAGTGGTTAGCAAAGCCGATTAGATTTTGAGCTTCATAAATAGTGATATTGAGAACAAAAACAGGAAAGTTATGTTGAATTCTTTATAAAGCTCTGGTTAGGCCACAATTTGAGAATTGCATCCAGTTCTGGTCACCTCACTTTAGGGAGGATGTGAAGGTCATTGAGAAGGTGCAGAGGAGATTTACCAGAATGGTTCCTGCAAAGGAGGTTGAGGGGAGATTGGGAGAGGTGTACGAGATTATGACAGGTTTAGATATGGTGGACAAAGAAAAGCTATTCCCATCAGCTGATCATACAAGGACTCAAGGACAGAGGTTTAAAATTTTGGGTAAAAGCTGCGGGAGATGTGAGGAAGAATATTTTTACACAGTGAGTGGTGATGACCTGGAGGTTACTGCCTATGAGGGGGGTGGAAATGGACATGGTAGTGATTTCAAAAGGAAATTGGACAGAAGCATGAGGGAAATAAACTTGCAAGGATACGGGGATAGAGCAGGGGAACGGGACTGATTGGATTGCTCTACATAGCTGGCATGGACTCAATGAGTCTAATGGCCTCCTCTGTGCCATAATGACTCTGTGACTCTTATGTGTAATCTCATTCTGTAACTTAACCCTTGGAGCTCAGATCACTCAGGTAAATATGTGCTACACTCCCTCCTAGGCCATTCTATCTTTCCTGATGTTTGTTGCCCAGAACTGAACACAGTTCTTCAGGAATGCTCTAACCTGGGTTTGTGTGTCTCTGCATTTTTCCCGTCACACCTGAAATCGTCTCAGAATCACAGAGTGCAGAAGAGGCCCTTTGGCCCATCGATTCTGCATCAACATGTGAGAAACACCTGACCTACCTACCTAATCCCATTTACCAGCACTTGGCCCATAGCCTTGAATGTTGGTCAAGATGTCAAGGCCCATTGGTCCCTAATGGGCCCTACTCTTTCCCTGGTTATCCTCTTCCCATTGGCATTGAAAAAAAATATTTAGATCCCTGCAGTTGAATCTTTCAGACACTGAATTGTAGATTTTTCACCAAATATCAATTTACGATTGTAGTAAAAGTTCATAATTTTGTCAAGGGGGTCCTGCTGAAAGTTTTTCAAATTAAGGGGAAGGATCACAGATGGTGCTTTTAAAAAGGGACATTGCAGCCCTGAAAATCAGTGACACCTTCAGAATATTAGACTCCAGCCAGTTATAGGGTTGTTAACATCAGCAGAAACAAAATATTGCCAGACTATCAATATTAAACAAGCTTACAAGCAGCAAGAACAGCAGGATCCAACCCCTGCAGTCACTTATGAACTTGCTGATGTCTCAGGAGGCATCGTGACTGAGTGAATCCCTTCCCACACACCGACAGTTGAATAACCTCTTCTCAATGTGAGTGCGTTGGTGGTCAGCAGGTTGAAAGACTTTGCAAATCCCTTCCCACACAGCGAGCAAGTGAACAGCCTCTCCCTAGTGTGAACTCGCTGGTGTGCAGTGAGGTTGGATGACTGCCTGAAACTCTTCCCACAGGAAGTGCAGCTAAATGGCTTCTCCCCAGTGTGAATTCGCTGGTGTCTCAGCAGGGTGGGTAAAACTGTGAATCCCTTCCCACACATGGAGCAGGTGAACGGTCTCTCCCCAGTGTAAACTTGCTGGTGTAAAATGAGGGAGGATGCCTGTCTGAAACGCTTTCCACAGGAAGTGCAAGTGAACAGCCTCTCTCCAGTGTGAACTCACTGGTGTGTCAGAAGATGGAATGACTGAGTGAATCCCTTCCCACACTCGGAGCAGGTGAACGGCCTCTCCCCAGTTTGGGTGCATTGTTGTACAGTGAGTGCTGAAGTGTGCCTGAACCTCTTTCCACAGGAAGTGCAGCTGAATAGCTTCTCCTCAGTGTGAATTCACTGGTGTGACCAAAGGCCATATGACTGAGTAAATCCCTCCTCACACACAGAGCAGGTGAATGGCCTTTCCCCTGTGTGACTGCGTCGATGGTTTTCCAGCAGGGATGGGTAACTGAATCCTTTCCCACAGTCCTCACATTTCCACAGTTCTCCATAGTGTGGGTGTCCTTGTGTCTCTCCAGGTTGAATGATTAGTTGAAACCTTGTCCAGACACAGAACATGTGTATGGTTTTCCTCACTGTGAACGATGTGATGCTTTTTCAGGCTGTTTAACTGGTTAAAGCTCTTTCCACAGTCAGTTCACTGAACACTCTCACTCGGGTGTGTGTGTGTGCCTCGGTGTTTATCCAGTGACACTGAAGTTCAGTATCTTTCCCCACTGACAGAACAGACAAACATTTCTCCTTCCACATTCAAAGTCTGAGAATATTCAGGTCCTGGTGAATCAATTGACTCTGTCAGAAGATGTTTGGTTTGAGTTTCACATCTGCAAATCCTTCCCTTCTAATACTCTGGAAAACGAGTTTATAAAAGTCGTCACTGTCAGTCCGGGATGGAAATTCAGAACAGACAATTCTAGTTTTAATGGAATATTGTTTTCTCTCTTGTTCCCCCAAAGCTGTAAATTCCCGTCCCACACACTCTCCCTCCTCCCTGGGCTGAAATCCAAACCCATCTCCACCATTTCTTTCCTCCACTCCCAGTTTTCTCCCTCCCTCTCCTCTGCTTGGGTTCAGTTCTCCAGCTCCTGTCTGCAGACTGACAATAAAATCAATGACTTTTCCAAAATCCATCCCTGTCAGTCCAAGATAGAAATGCACAATATTCTCTCCTCCTGCTGACAGGGGCAGGGATGACCGCGCATGCGCCCTGCTGCACAAGATGGCGGTGGTTAATCCGGGCCTCTCACCGAGGAACGCGGATCGGGGCAACTGCCGCCCACAGATACCAGCGAGGAACCGGTAGCTTGTTATTCTGGCTTCAGAGCGGCTCAAGGTGTTTACGAAACCTGCGTGTCCACCCGCCGGTTGCATCTCTCCTGCAATTCCGCCCTTTATCTTACCGGCTGCGGACCTGACAAACAAGCAGCTTTCCTTTGCCCTCACACACTGCCCATGCTCCAAACTCGAGGCGGGATTGCACCTGCGCACTGATGTCCAGCAACCACACTGCGCATGCTCCCATCACAATGCCTGGGTGATTGACGGCAGCTCTGAGCCAATAGCAAGAGGTTGCAGGACCAAAGGGGTGCGGCTGGCCCTCCAGCCAATTGGAGTGAATGAGGGGCGGGGCCTAACCAGGATCTCCCTCATTGGCTGAAACTCTGCATCATTTTGGAAGATGATTTGCCTCAAACTTCAGGAGAAAACTGGACCTTTCTTGCTTGTGGCTTTAAACAGATGAAACCCTGTGGGTGTGGAACAAATATTTCAATATTTGTTACTGAAATGTGGGAACATGGTGAAACAAGGCACAAACTTAAAGAAATAACTGGGCAGACAGGGAATTCACCATTTGAACAAGGGGAGTCCTTGGTTTCAATAAATGAACCGGCAGGAGGGTTAGGACAGGTCAGGGATAAGGTTAATATTCAGAACAATACAGAATGTAAAGGAAAAACTGATCTCAAAGACAATTTGTTGTAATGTGTGTGGAGGGGATGTACTGAACCAGGTTTAAAGAGGTTAAACATGTTTTCCATATTGCACAATCACAATGCTTCAAAGATGAGACATGAAAGCCCTCAACATTAATCATGACAAGTGGGAAGCTAACTGATGATTGATGCAACTGGAAACACCAGCTGTGGGCAGGAGTTCACCACCACAGCAACATGTCGTTTCAGAAACTTCAACACAGACAAACAAGGTGTCAGCAGAAATCATCTCGCAACACGAGTAAGGAAAACCTTCATACGAGGCACTTTTGCCTTTACAGAATCGACTTGTTCAGCCATCAGATGAAGTGCAGCAGATCGTCTCATCTGATCTCACCAAAGTTCTGAGGCTGCATTCCCATCATCTCTCACAGATGGACAGATGCTAAACATATGGGACAATCACATTAAAATCTGGAACTCAGATGTGGATAAGGATTGGTGTTAGGTGAGAAGGTCTGGATCAATGTCTTACTCCAGGAAGCTTTAAAATCAGAATGGCAGCATTTCAGAAATTATTCCTGTGATATCAGTGACCCCATTCCTATCTGTTAGTAAGACCGATGGAAGTATTTAGTGGAGACAGTAGCATGCTGGAGGATGATGTACACAAGGGTTTTCTGAACTGAGGATAATAGTGAGGGGAAAGGAAGGGATCTTGAAAAAAAACCAGACTCTTCATGTTGTTACAAAGGACATGGGACCTTCCACTTGGATTGACACAACACACACACAAACCCACATGAATTCACTTCCTATCGATCAGGTGGACCAGGTTTTGCCTCATACCGCCAACTAACTAAGTTACTGACTAAGACTGGCGATAAAATATCAGTGTCTGTAAGGACCAAAAAGTTATAGAAATTCAAGTAAACATCACCCTCCAGGGACTCAAAGCAGTTTTGACTATCTAATTCCAGCACTTTCTCTGAACCTTAATCTATAATGGACAACATCTTGAACAGACATAATGACAAAAAGCTAAGCCACCAATAGATATTAGGCGGTTTATGGCCACTCTGGTGATCAGCCCTGGTGGGAGATTTTAGACAATGCAGAACATCTTTGCATAATTGCAGCCTCTACTTTCCTATTGGTATTCCGGATAATTCCCCTTATATTGATGGTCTCGGTGAAGGTCAGGCCACAGAGCAGAATGGATGAAAAGATGGCTCCAAACTCCCTCTAAATCTAACCCTCTGATTTCGGTTTTGTAGCCATCTTTCCATCCATCTGCTGCCTGGCCCTTCACTCCACACAGCCTGATCTTGGTCACCTTGTGCACACTGTTATGGATAACAAGCGGGTTACAAAACAGAAAACAGAGAGAAGAGGTTAAGAGTAGCAACTCAGACTGGTAAAAGGTGGGAATTGATGTTCCACAGGGAGCAATGCTGGAACCACTGTTATTCAAATTTATATAAACGATTTGGACTCAGAAATCAGAAACCCAATTTTAAAATTTGGGAGCAGAATTACAGTAAATCACAGATAAGAATTCCCAGTTAACAAAACTTTGTTGTACAGTTCATTAAATCTTTAATTCAGTAGCACAGTGTACAATGACATGAGGAAGTGATTAACTGATTTATTTATGAATTAATTGATTACCAAATTGGGAAGTACAGTTAATACTGAGGAAGACTGCAACAAAATCCTGGGATCTAACACACACACATCAATATAGCAGGGAATTCTTGGAAACATGGTGCAGGTCCTTCTTTATCTGGAGATCAAATGTCTGTTGTATAATTGTCCCAGGAGTTAAAAGGATCCTGTGAATTCCTCCTTGTGTTATTTTAATACAGACTTTACACTATTTACTTTTAGCTACGTTTTACTATGTTAAAGGTGCTATGTCAATACAAGTTGTTGTTGACATTGGCTTAAAGTAGTGGACTCAGGACTGTCACCAATAAACCTTAAAAACTTCACAGAATAATCACCACAGTCATTTTTAAACTGGAGACTTATTCCTGCCATTTCAGTTTCAGTCAGGAACAGAGCACACTTTTACACCAATCTCTGATTTAACAGCACATTTCCAGACTGCCTGACTCAGGTTGTGTACAACCACAGTTGTAAAGGAGCCTTCTACTCGGTGCCTGGGAACTTTGAAACCCAATGATTCCAAACAGAAATCAGAGGGTTAGATTTACAGGGAGTTTGTATTTTTCCATCCATTTTTCTACGTGGCCTTGGACTCCACAGCCTGACCTTGGTCATCTTTAGGCTGTATATACTGCACAGAAGTGGCTGTGACACATTTCTCACACACCTCAGGATTAATCCACATGTGGGTTTTGCTGTCAGTGAAGAAATATGAGAAAGACCAAAGTGCCATTTGTCCCTCTCAGTGTGACCCTAAAGGACTGCGCCCAGGCTGAAGTTCTGTTCCTGCTGTATGATCCTCCCCCTGTTTGTCCTTCCTGAGCTCCAGCCAGGTGATGTTAAACACTCAGGTACGAAAGACAAAATTGTACAACAATGTGTGAAAAACAAAGTTTGACATGCTATGTCCAACAAGCCTAGTCTGTCCAACCTTTCCTCATAAGACAACCCGCCCATTCCTGGTAATGATCAACTAAACCTTCGCTGAACTGCTTCCAATGCATTTACATCTTTCCTTAAATAATGAGACCAATATTACACATAGTACTCCAGATGTGGGCTCACCAAGTGCCCTGTATAACTGAAGCATAACCTCCCTACTTTTGTATTCAATTTCCCTTGCAATGAACGATAATATTCTTTCAGCTTTGCTAATTTCTTGTGGTACCTGCACACTAACCTTTTGCGATTCATGCACTGGGACACCCAGATCCCTCTGAATCTCAGAGCTCTGCAGTCTCTCACCATTTAAATATGATTTTTTATTCGTCCTGCCAACATGGACAATGTCACATCTCCCCACATTATACTCCACTTGCCTGATCTTTTCCCACTCACCTAACCTATTTGTATCCTTTTGTAGCCTCCTTATGTCCTCTTCATAATTTATTTTCCTACCTGTGTGTCATAAGCAAATTTAGCAACCATACCATTGGTTTCTTCATCCAAATCATTTATATAAATTATAAAGAGTTGAGGTCCCAGCACTGATCCTTGTGGCACACTAACCATCACATTCTGCTAATCAGAAATATACCCATTTATGCCCACTCTCTGTTTCCTGTTAGCTAGCTAATCTTCCATTCATGTCAATATGTTACCCCCTACACCATGAGATTTTATTTTCCAAAATAACCTTTAATGTGACATCTTATCAAAAGCCCTCTGCAAATATAGGTACAGTACATCCACCAGTTCCCCTTTATCCACAGCACCTATTACTTCTTCAAAGAACCCCAATAAATTGGTTAAGCATGATTTCCCTCTCACAAAACCTTGTTGACTCTGCCTGATTACCTTGAATTTATCTAAGTGCCCTGTTATAACACTTGTAACATTTTTCCTATGATAGATATTAAGTTAACTGGCCTATACTTTCCTGCTCTCTGTCTCCCTCCCTTTTCTATTTTCCTATCTCATGAGACCTTCCCCGAATCTAGCGAATTTTGGAAAATTAAAACCAACGCATCAACTATCTCACTAGCCACTTTTTTTAAGACCCGAGGATGAAATCCATCAGGACAGGGGGACTTGTCAGTCTGCAGCTCCAACAATTTGCTCAGTACCACTTCCCTGGTGATTGTAATTTTCTTCAGCTCTTCCCCCCTTCCAAATCCTGATTTACAGCCATTCTTGGCATATTACTTGTATCCTCTATAGTGAAGACAATGCAAAATCCCTCTTCAATTCATCTGCCATTATTAACTCCCCAGACTCACTTTCTATAGGAGCAACCCTCACTTTGTTAACTCTTTTCATTTTAAAATATAAATATTTACTCTTACTATCTGTCTTTATATTTCTAACTAGCTTTCTCTCGTTCTCGACCTTTTCCCTCTTTAGTAATCTTTCAGTCATTCTTTTCTTTTTTTAAATTCTGTCCAGTTTTCTGAGCTGCCACCCACCTTTGCACAATTATATTTCAGCAGAAACAAACTCCAGCTGTCAGAATGAAAGAATTCAATCCTGAGCAGGATTAACGGCAACAGTAACCAGATTTCAATCCCCATAGTCACTCGTGAACTCGCTGGTGTGTAATCAGATCCTTTTCACTTTTAAAGGTCTTCTCACAGTCAGAACATTTAAAAGGTCTCTGATCAGTATGAACAAGTTGATGTGTCAGAAGGTGGGATGACCGAATGAATCCCTTTCCACACATGGAACATGTGAATGGCCTCTCGCCAGTGTGAACTCGCTGATGTGTCAACAGGTCAGATGAATTGGTGTATCCCTTCCCGCACATGGAGCAGGTGAATGGCCTCTCCCCAGTGTGAATTCGCTGGTGTGTCAGTAGTTTGGATGGCCGATTAAATCCCTTCCCACAGATAAAGCAGGTGTATGGACTTTCCCCAGTGTGAATTCTCTGATGAGTCAGAAGCCTGGATAATCGGTTAAATCCCTCTCCACACAAGGAACAGATGAATGGACTGTCCCCAGTGTGAATGCACTGGTGTGTCAGCAGGTAGGATGAGTGAATCCCTTCCCGCACACAGAGCAGGTGAATGGCCTCTCTAAACTGTGAGTTTGCTGGTGCCTCAGAAAGTTTGATGAATGACTGATTGCCTTCCCACACACGGAGCAGATGACTGAACTCTGCTCAGTGTGAATGTGCTCGTGTCTCAGAAGGTTGGATGAATGAGTGAATCCCTTCCCACACACGGAGCAGGTGAATGGCCTCTCCTCAGTGTGGCTGCGTTGATGAATTTCCAGCTTTGATGGGGAACCAAATCCCTTCCCACAGTTCCCACATTTCCACGGTTTCACCATGGTGCCGGTGTCCTTGTGGCTGTCCGTGTTGGATGGTCAGTTCAAATCTCATCCACACAATTTGTCCTCGCTGTGAATGGTGCAATGGTTTTTCAGGCTGTGCAATTGGTAAAACATTTCTCCTTCTATATTAAAGATTCAATGATATTCAGCTCCTGATGTATTGAGTGAATCTGTCAGATTTTGACGTGATGTTTTCTTTGAGTTTCCTGTCAGCAAATCTTCCTGTTCAAGTATCCTGTAAAAGGAGTTTACAAAAGTCAGTAAGGGATAGAAATTCAGAACAGACAATTCCAGTTTCTTTCCTTTTGCTAATTTGTTCATGTGATGTGGGTGTCACTGGCAAGACCAGTATTTGATGCCCAGCTGGAATTGCCTTGAGAAGATGGTGGTGAGCCACTTCCTTGAACTGCTGCAGTCCACGTGGTGTCGGTGCTGTTAGGAAGGGAGGCCCATGATTTCAACTCAGCGACAGTGAAGGAACAGCGATACATTCCCAAGTCTGACTTATGATGGATGAAAGGTGATTGGTAAAGCAGCTGAAGATGGTTGGGCCTCGGACACTGACCTGAGGAACTCCAACAAAGATGTCCTGGGATTGAGATAACAAAGAATAAAAAAACACTGAGAAATGTTAACTTGTGTTGTTGATAAAAGAGATACTCATTTAATTTTTCAGAGATGACTGATTCCCCAGGGGTTCACTCTGACTCCCCTGACTGACTGACTCAGGGTCCAGTCCTCAATGCCCCCGATTGGTGACTGAACTCGCTGCTCCTTTGCTCCTCCGGCCTCTGAGCTCCTCTTGCTGTTGTTTCCCAGGACAGTCAATGTCCGCTCTCCAACATGACCCTGTCAGATGGAGTTCAGGGGCTCAGAGGAAGAAAAGAAAATGAGGCGGTGAATATGAGTTGGGAGAAACAAGGAGAGAAACAGGATTCAATGGAGAAACTGAGCGGGGGGCAAGCGCAGCCTCAGGAACAGCGAGTGCGGCTCTCAGAGGCCGAATGAGAGCGGCCGGGCCCGGCGGCCGTGCGGTGATCTCCCCGGGCTGGGGGTCGGGGCTGCCCATTAAAGCGATGCTGCAGCGCCTCCCCCATCCTCGCCGCGGCTTCCCGGTTTCTTCTCCATTTCCACCGAGTCCGACTCACAACAAAGGAGCCGCCCAGAAACGGGATTCTTGTTGGTCATTTTCTATTCATTTTACGGAGGTTTTGGGTTTAGATTTCTTTCTGTCTCTCTCCAGCTTTCTTTCTCCGTTTATTTCTTCGCTTGGCGCTATTGAAGTCTTGAAGAAATAATGGCAAGTGAATGGAAAGCCTGTTTATGAGATAAACACACAGCAGGGGAAGTGAGCTGCAGAAGGGGCAGGGAAAGACTTTACACATGGGGAGAGGGGGGCAGGAGTTTGAGAAGGTAGAAATCACAGAGGGAGCTGTTGAAGTGGGAGATTATACAGAGGGGGTAGGAGGCTGCTGTTGATTTCGGAGGGGGGTAATTAGAATGTACATGGGGACAGGGTACTTGCACATGTTTGAAATAGTGAGGGTTCGCAGTTGCATGTTTTAAATGGTGAATGTATATGAATGATGATATTATAACGAAGTCCAGAGAGATACGGGGTGGGTTGGGAGGTGGAGGGTGGTGCTGGAAGGAGTGCAGGGACTGTTTTGATGGTGGGTTGGGTATTATATGGGGGTTTGAGAGAGAATATTGGAGTGGGCAAATACGGGGTTAAAAATGGCGCGTGGAATTTGGCGGCCGCAAAAGAAATGACAGCGATAAAATGATGCGGAGATGGAATAATCGCCTGTTGATAATCGCAGGGAGGAAAAGAATGGGGGTTGGATAGTTGCGGGAGGGAAAACAAAAGAGTCTAGATTTCGAAAGAGTATTTTGTGGCCCAAATTGTTTACATTGGATAAGATATAACAAAGAACCTCATTAAACAAATAAGTTGAAGTCTATTTTTTGAATTGTAAACCAGGGGAGAGCGCGAACGCAGTCCCCCACTACCACAAATTTTGCAGTCGAGTATCCCGCATTTGGGGACATCGCAGGCATCAGCACACCCGAAGTGCAATGGGATAGCCTCATCCTGGGAGAACAACCTGCATGATCATTGTTTGCTCCCCTGCCAGGTAAGTATACCCCAAACTCTCACACGCTGCCAGCCGGCATCAAGCACTACCTCTCATAGTCACATACACTAATTTTTAAAAATCATAACGTCACCCTGTTCATATTTTTCCATTAAACAGCTCAGTTTTTCTCATGTATTGTAGAACATGCTTAACTATCCCTCTAGATGGAGAAAAGGTAGCTGATATACTGTCCTCCATTTATATTTGCATAATGCCTTAAAAGGAGACAAACCGCCTTCCTGGGCCACTGGCTGCAATACAGGTATTCGCCAATTAGTGGCGCTGTTCCCTCAATATAAGACACTCGTTAGGCCTCAGTTGGAATATTGTATATAGTTCTGGGCGCCACGCTGTACCTTGCGTGTCCTGCCATCCAGTCATAATTAGCAGATTCTTTCAGATAATATCACCACCTTCAACACCTCTTTGTTCTTTTGTCTGTGACATCTTTTGATTATCTGCTCCTATCGCTGCTTGCTTGTCCCTACAACCACCTCCCCCCCCCAACCACTTCTCTCTCCCCCTCCCCCCCACAACTTAAACCAGCTTATATTTCACCCCTCTCCTATTTTTACTTAGTTCTGTTGAAGGGTCATGAGGACTCGAAACGTCAACTTTGTTCTTCTCCGCTGATGCTGCCAGACCTGCTGAGTTTTTCCAGGTAATTCTGTTTTTTGTTTTGAGTTATGAAGATAGTTTGGAGAGGTTGGGACTGTTCTTCTGGAGAGGAGAAGGTGAAGAGGAGATTTGACTGAGGTGTTCAAAATCACGTGGGGGTTCGATAGAGTAAATAGGGAGAAACTCATCGAGGGAACGAGAGGGCAATGATTTAAAGTGATTTGCAAAAGAAGTTACGGGGAGAAGGCGGGAGAATGGGGTTGAGAAACTTATCAGCCATGATTGAATGGCGGAGCAGACTCGATGGGCCGAATGGCCTAATTTCTGCTCCTATGTCTTATGGTCTAAGTAAATGTGATGTGAAAAAAAACTTTCTCACACAGCGACTGGTTCGAGTTGGGAATGCACTGCCTGGAGGTGTGGTGGAGGCAGGTTCAACTGAGGCATTCATGAGGGCAATAGATGATTATTTATATAGAAACAATGTGCAGGGTTACAGGGAAAAGGCAGGAGAGTGGCACCAAGTTACAATGCTCAGAGAGCCGGTGCAGACACGATGGGCCAAATGGCCTCCTTCTGCACCGTAACAATTCTGTGAACTGAGGCAGAGTAACGTGTAATATAAAGAGAGACATGGTCGAGTTTGGTAATAATCAGATAGGGTCTAGTGCAGTAATATCTTGAATATAGCCGATTGTAATATAAGGAGAGATATGGTGCAATGCAGTAATAACTGAGGTAGATCCTAGTATGTTATAAATAGAGGCATTGGCTTAGTGCAGGAATCTGAGACAGTGTTTTCAGTAATGTAATCAGAGATACATTCTACTTTAACATAAATACCGATACAGTCTATTTTAATATAAACAGTAACTCAATCTGTACTTTTGGGAGGTTTTAATTCCTCATTTATCAACAGAAACAGACATAGTAACAAAGTTTCAATTGTGAAACAACTTTATGGAGACAGAGTCAGGACAAGTTTATCAAGTTTAATGTAAACTACAGCAACAAGCTCTGGCAATGATTTACAGTTTAATGTGGGTTATTCTACCTGTGTCAAATCTGTTTCTTCTCTGTTTCTCCTTCTCTTGGCTGCTGGTCTCGGCTTCTTCTCCTCCACATGGCCTTGCTCAGGAGGATCTCTTTCTTGTTGCCTCTTATCCAATTAACCTCTGCCCCATCCCAATCAATATTCATCCCTGTGGTGATCATGCCCTGAGAATGTTTCTCTTAACCAGTCAGGTATAGTTCATGTCAGCAATGTTAGCCTTAGTTAATCACCTAAATTTTCGTATTCACAGTTCATGTCAGGAATGTTAGCCTTGGTTAATCATGTAATGTTCCGTGTATTCACCATGGTTCTATTTCCTCGTACCTGCAGGCTGCTACATCCTGTTGCCATTTATCTCAGAGAGGCCCCTACATTCCTGCCTTTGGCTTACACAACCAATCTTCAAGAACTTTAGTTTTTAGCTGCAGTAAGTGTTTTAAAGATTGTCATTATTTCCCAGAATCTTTCTCCCGTGGAATTAATTTATATTATGCCCTATTTCTCCATTTTCCTTCCTCACTATAACACAAAAGGGGTTTTAACAGAGTTCAGTGTTAATAATTTTACACCATCTTCTATTGAAGACCTCTGGTTATTCTCTTTCCCACGAGAGAAAACGTTCTCTCTGTTTCCTCTCTATCGAAATCTTTCACAATTTTAAAGACCTCTATTAGGTCACGCTTCAGCCTGCTATTTTTCAGGGGGAAGGGACTCAGTCTGTCAATCCTTTCCTCATATGTATTTCTGGTATCATCCTTGTAAATATTCTCTGCTCCCTCTCCAGTGTCTCTCTATTTGTTTTATAAAATGGTGACCAGAGCTGTACTCATTACTCTCAGTGTGGTCTGACCAGGGTTCCAGGCAGCTTTAGCAGAACTTCCCCACATTCCAATTCCATTCCTCAAGAAATAAAACCTAGTGCTCGATTTGCTCATTTTATGGCCTTGCTCTGAATGATACAATTATACTCAGAGATCTCTTAGTTCCTTTTTTCCACCCAGGCTCACACCTTCCAAGTAATAAATGACCTCCTCATTCTTCTGACCAAAATCTACTACCTCACATTTAACTGTGTTCAACTTCATTTTGTGTGCTCCTGAAATCAAGGGGCTGAGGGCAGTGGTGTGGTGTGGTGCTAATATCACTGCATCAGTAATCCCGAGATTCAGGCTAATCCTCTGGGGGCATGGGTTCAAATCCCATCACAGCAGTTGATGGAGTTTAAATTCAATTAATGAATCTGGAATTGAAAGCTAGTCTCAGTAATCGATAGTTGTAAAAATCCATCTGGTTCACTGATGCCCTTTAGGGAAGGAAATCTACCATCCTTACCTGGTCTGGCCTACATGTGACTCCAAACTCCCACAACAATGTAGTTGACTCTTGTGCTGAGCAACCCATCAGTTCAAGGGCAACAAGGAATGGGCAACAAATACTGGCCTTTCCAGTGACCCCCCACATCCCATGAAAGAACAAAAATAAAATTCTGACCCCTTCAGCTCCCCACACCTACATCACTCCACTATTGGCGGAGGCGCTTTCACCCTGCTGAGGTCCTCGGGGCTTGAATTCCCTCACTAAACCTGTCTCCTTCTTACCTTTTCGACCCAGCTTTTGATTCTCTGTGAAGGGTCTCGGGACATTTTAATCTGTTCAAGGGTAAATCCAAGTTGTTGTTGTCACTGCCTGACATTGGGAGACTCCAGAATGTTACACAAACGCTTGGAAATTTTCAGACTGGAAACATCACTTTCAGTCAGGAACAGGTCGCAGTTTCACACCAATCTCTGATTTAACAGTTTGTTTGGTAAAATATCACCATCTAATAATCTTCATGAGATGTTAAGAAATTCATTGAATATTAATAGAAACAGCTCTCGTACTCTCTGTTACGAAGAAAGCTTCCACAGCGGCTTGCTGGGTGACAAACACAGGACAGGCCTGTTATCTCTACCAAGGACATCTCTCTATCAATGTCCCTGAAACAAGAGATCTCTAACCCTGATCAGGTTGGATCTGATGACCCACATGTAAACCAACTGTCTGAGTGAAGTTTAAACAGGCTCGAGAGGGAACATCATTTTGGACAGTAAAGGTTTTTTCAAACTGATCCATAATGATCTGGCTTCAGATTAACACCAAACACTTGGACTAGATCCAGAAGAATGAGAACAGAAGAGGCTGCCACATCAAGCTGCAGAGATCAGCTTCATCTGTCCGATCATCCAATCCAGGACCAGTAAACCATCCAGAGGAGACTGTCACCTCCAGCCATGGAGATCAGCATCTCCCTGATCCGGGACCAGTAAACCATTCCGAGGAGACTGTCACCTCCAGCCACAGAGATCAGGATTGGTAAACCATTCTCAGCTGTTACAGGTTGTGTATCTTTTCTGAATATTTAACTGATGTATCGTATCTAAATGTTGCCTCTTAATAAAATGCTGAAAAATCACCAATGACTTCAACAGCTCCCTTTTTGGGTAATCTGTGACTTCTGGACTAAAATCTTACACTTTCCAGCATTCACACTTGCTCTTCTTGACTCCAAATACAGTTATAAAGGAGCCTTCTGTTCCATGCCTGGAGCTCTGAACTATGGAAGAGAGTGGCTGGGACACATTTCTTACACACCTCAGGATTAATACAGAGGTTAATACAGTGATTAATACTGGATGTGGCTAACAGTAGCAAAAACAGCAGAATCCAACTCCTGCAGACACTCGTGAATTCTCCGGTGTCTCAGTAGACGTTTTAAGTCAGTGAATCCATTTCCACACTCGGAGCAGGTGAACGGTCTCTCCACAGTGTGAATTTGCTGGTGTCTCAGCAGATCATTGCTGCTTTTGAAGCTCTCCTCACAGTCAGAACATTTAAAGGGTTTCATAGCAGAGTGAATACGCTGGTGTTTCAGCAGGTTGTATGACTGAGTAAATCCCTTCCCACATGCAGAGCAGGTGAACGGCCTCTCCCCAGTGTGAACTCGCTGGTGTACAGTGAGTTCAGATGATCGCCTGAACCCAGTCCCACAGTGAGAGCATCTGAACGGTCTCTCGTCTGTGTGAACACGTTGATGGCATATCACTTCCCCAGAACTTTTAAAGCACTTCCCACAGTCTGGGCATTTAAAAGGTCTTTCATTTGTGAGGACTCGCTGGTGTTTCTGCAGGTTAGATGTAGCAGTGAATCCCTTCCCACATGGAGCAGGTGAATGACTTCTCCCCACTGTGAATGTGTTGGTGTCTGAGAAGATATTTTTTGCTTTTAAATTTCTTCTGACAGTCAGAACATTCAAAAGGTCTCTGATCAGTGTGAACATACTGGTGTGTCAGCAGGCTGGACGACTGAGTGAATCCCTTCCCACAATTGGAGCAGGTAAATGGTCTCTCCCCAGTGTGAGCGCGTCGATGAATTTCCAGCTCAGAAGGGTAACTGAAACCCTCCCCACAGTCCCCACATTTCCATGGTTTCTCCATAGTGTGGGTGCCTTTGTGTCTCTCCAGATTGGATGATCAGTTGAAGCCTCATCCACATACAGAATATGTGTGTGGTTTCTCTCCACTGTGAATGGGGTAATGTTTTACAGGTTGTTTAACTGGTTAAGACTCTTTCCACAGTCAATTCACTGGAACATGCTTACATGGGTGTGTGTGTCTTGGTGCTTTTCCAGTCACACTGATGCTTGAAATCTTTTCCCACGGGTAAACAGACAAACATTTCTCCTGCTACACTCAAAGGCGGATAATATTCAGGTCCTGATGAAACAAGTGGCTCTGTCAGATCTTGCTGTGATGTTTGGTTTGAGCTTTCCATTTTCAAATCCTCCCTTTCTGATATGCTGTAAAAGGAGTTTACAAAAGTTAGCGCTGTCAGGAAAGACCAGAAATTCAGAGTGAAAAATTCTAGTTTCTATGAAGCATTTTTTTCTCTCTTGGTTCCCCGAAGGTTTAACACCCTGTTTCACATACGTTCCCCTCTTATCTCCTGATGACTGGGATGCTGAAGTTCCACCAATTCTCTGTTCCCCAACAAGATGGCCAAACATGCACTCCGCTCGCTGAAGCAGCCCACCTTCATAAGATTGTGAGAAATAACAGCAGCAGAGGCCATTCGGCCCATCAAACCTGCTCAGTGAGATCATGGCTGATTTGATTCTGGCCTTCACGCCACATTTCTCCTCGCACCCATAACCCATGACTGCCTTGTGGATCAAAAATTAATGCAGCTAACTCAGCCTTGAAAATGTGCAATGACCCAGCCTTCACTGATCTCTGGGGAAGTGAAATAAAAACAAAAAACTACTGCGGATGCTGGAAATCCAAAACAAAAACAGAATTACCTGGAAAAACTCAGCAGATCTGGCAGCCTCGGCGGAGAAGAAAAGAGTTGACGTTTCGAGTTCTGTTGAAGGGTCATGAGGACTCGAAACGTCAACTCTTTTCTTCTCCGCCGATGCTGCCAGACCTGCTGAGTTTTTCCAGGTAATTCTGTTTTTGTTTTGGATTTCCAGCATCCGCAGTAGTTTTTTGTTTTTATTTCACTTCCCCAGAGAAGTGGGGAAGTGAATTCCATCTTACAATGCTGCACAGGCCAATGGGTCCCTGAGTCCCCGCCCACTGCCTCTTACCTCACCAAGATGGCCGCCCAAGAGCCCCCTCATTGAACAAGCCCCGCCTTCCTCTCCCAAGATGGCGGCGGCCTGTTGCCCGGGTAATCGGATTCTCCTTTGCCTTCACCTATCACTGGCCTCCTATCCAGCTTCACCAGTCCCACGCCGCACCCCCGCCCCCACCGCCCCGCCCTTTAACATATATATTTCACCACATTTCTACTTCTCTTCAATTCTGAAGAAGAGTCATACGGACTCGAAATGTCAACTCTGTCTTTCTCTTCCCAGATGATGTCAGACCTGCCGAGTTTTTCCTGCAATTTTTGTTTTAATAACCCGGGTCTGTCACTGGGGAGGAAGCCCCGCCTCCCGGATCCGCCCCGCCCCGACTCGCAAGATGGCGGCCAGTGAGCCCGCTGTCCTCGGGCCTGTCACCGCGGGGTAAACGCGGGGTTTCGGGCCTCTTATTCGGGGTCTCAGGCCTACCCCAGAAGTTGATCCAGTTCCCAGTCCAGCCGCGGTTTCCATTCCTACCCTGTGCCCACAATCTCCTCCCGCCTCCCAAACCGTCCGCTCCTCCTCACTCTGTCACCATGACTGAAACTGAGCATGCTCAGAGCGCACACCCACACTGCACCTGCGCACTGGACTCCTATAGTCATTGATAGGGGACCTTCTGGAGCGCGGGCTGTTCTGGGTAAATAAGCCGCCATTGATAGCTTGAATGCGGGCAGAGAATGTAATGTTTCGGCATCCCAATTAAGGTCAGTTCGAGAGGCACAATACATAAAATAAACACTTTATTATGTGGAAACCCGAATGTCTGGACCCTCCTCCCTGATGTAATCTATGCAATCACCACCACATCCACCCGCAATTTCAGATTGGAAGAAGGTTCAAAGTGATGATCCAACACCGTTATTCATCATTTACACTACGGACCGGGACTTGGGAACAATGAAAATATTGGCAGCTGATGCCAAACAGCATTTCTAACACTGAGGAAGAATGTAACATAATACAAGAAGACATTAGAACACCTGCAGACTGGTCGTTAAGTGGCAAATGAACTTCAACAACGAGGGGATGAATGGCCGACTCCTGCTCATTGCCCATATATTCGTGCAATAAGCAATGATATACCGTGGGAGCAAAAATACAAACATTGCCTAGACCTTAGAGAATAAAAAACTGAATGGTGAAGAAGAGAAATGCAATCTCTAGAAAGAGATGAATAATGAAAAACGTTATTGCAAGTCAGCAAATCAAATAAAAATGTTCACAAAAGGCCTGGATTTATTTCCAGGGGTACCAAATTAAGAAATAATTAAATATTGTTCAAATTGGTTAGGACCATGTAGGTATTTCTGGTCTCCATACAATTAAAAAGTCAAATAAGCATTGGAGCTTGTGCACAAAGGATTTTTAAGGATGATATCCTCACTGAGCGGTTACAGTTATTGGGAAAATTAAAAGGATAGGGCTTTGTTCTTTAGAAAAGTGAAGGCTTAGATGTGACCTGCCAGAGGATTCTTTAAACTATGAATGGGTTGTACGGGGTAGAAGTGGAGCCAATGTTTCCATGGGGGAGGGGGGGGGGGATCAAAAACCAGGACCATATCTTCAAGATAGTTCCTAATAAGACCAACAGGAAAATAAGGAGAAATGTCTTTAGTCAGAGAGTAGTTAGAATGTGAAATTTACTACCACAGGAAGCAGTTGAGGTGAAGTAACTTAGTTGCTTTCAAAGGAAACTAGATGAGTACACGAGAGAAAGGAGATTAGAAAGAAAAGCTGAAAGGCTGAAGTGAGGGAGATGGAATGGAGTGAGATACTTTGAAGATAACCATGAAAACAAATGAGTTGCTTCAAATAGTCTGTTTCCAGACTCGATGTTCTCTGTAATTCAATGTCATCTCCTATCAAATCCTGATCATCATGTTCCACATCCATCACTTGTACTGCACATGCTCAGAGTACAACCCAGTGCTGAGTAATCACACTGGGCTCTGCAGTCACTGATGGAACATATTCGGCCACGTGGAGAATTATGGATTGTAACAGTGTCATTGAAAGCCCAATTGGTGAACAGGCATTTTTTTTATAGATCGAGGTTGGGCTGAAAGGCCTGTTACTGTAATGGAATCATACGTGGCAGAGGTTGGTTAATGCTCAGGTCTGTACAGCTGCGGCCCATGAGGTGGATTAATACTCAGGCCTATAAAAACCCACCATCCTAAGTTCAGTTACCCTCACTACCAACTCCATCCCTCTCCCTGCCACATTCTGAGGCTGGACCAGATCCATTGCAACCTTAGTTTCCGATCTGACTCTGAGCTGAGGGATGAGCTACCGATGACATATCCTCTCCATCATGAAGATCGCCTCCTTCCAACTCTATATCTGTTGTCTCCATCCCACGCCAACCCATTTGCTACTCATCCACATCATTGTTACCTCCAGACTCGACTATTCCACTGCCCTCCTGGCTGGTCTCCCAACTTCCACCCTGCATAAGCTTACGCTCCTCCAAAACTCTCCTGGGTGGACAGCAGTCCAGTGGGGATAGGGTAAATAGAGATGAAGCTGGGTCTCATGAACAAGATGAGCTTGTGAGAAGATAAGAGGATATAAGAGAGAAACTAAAGAAAGATGTGAGTTCAGGGCTGGGGCTGGTCAGATCTTTGGAGGAAGTTTAGCCCAGTGAACTAATGGAGTGGAGGGAAGCAGCAGAGGCAGCTGATCAGAATGTCCCAATCTTAGAGACAAAGAAGTCCATAAGCTCTTCTGTTGTCAGAGGTGAGGATGGAGAAAACAGGGGAGAGAGAGAACATTTCAAAAGGAACAAACTTGTATTAGGGATATTTAAATGACTCATCACTCTGTTAACATCAAGTTGATTTATTTGACTTTTATCCAGAATATTAACATATATAACTGGGCTAGAGCTTCTTAACATCAGTAGAAACATATCCCAATGCTATTTTTGTTTTAAGACAAGGGATGGAAAAATATCTGGAAGGTCAATGCAACATGAGGACTGTATTCATTGATCTACAGAAGACTTATGACCGGGTGCCCAGGGAGGAAGTCTTGAGATGTGTTAGAATTCATGGAGTCCCTGAGGAGCATGTACGACTATTACAGGACATGTCCAAGGAGTGCCAAGCCAAGAGTAAGAAGCAGTATGGAGGGAGAGAGAGAGTTTCAATGTCAAAGTTGAATTGCATCAAGGATGGACACTGAACCCCTTCCTCTTCCTGATGGCCGCGGATGTTCTAACTGAGCAAGAATAACAGGAAATGCCATGGTCAATTATATTTGCAGATGACATTGAGCAATGTGGTGAGGATGATGAGAACATGACTGAGTACGTAGGAAAATAAGTTGTGAAGAGGACATAAGGAGGTTACAAAGGGATTTAGTTAGGTTAAGTGAGTGGGAAACGATCTGGCAATATAATGTGGGAAAATGTGAAATTGTCCCTTTTGGCAGGAAGAGTAAAACAGCATATTATCTAAATGATGAGAGATTGCAGAGCTCTGAGATGCAGAGAGATCTGGGTGTCCCAGTGCATGAATCTCAAAAGGTTAATAAGCAGGTACAGCAAGCAATTAAGAAAGCTAATAGAATGTTATTGTTTATTGCGTGGGGAATTGAATACAAAAGTAGGGAGGTTATTGTCCAATTATACAGGGCACTTGAGTACTGTGTGTAGTATTGGTCTCCTTTTTAAGGAAAGATGTAAATGGAAGCAGGACAGAGGAGGTTTACTGGACTAATACCAGGAATGGGCAGGTCATCTTATAAGGAAAGATTGGACAGAGTGACCTTGTATCCGATGGAGTTTAAAAGAGTAAGAGGTGACTTGATTGAAACATACAGGATCCTGAGGGGTGTTGACACGATGGATGTGGAAGCATGTTTTCTCCTATGAGAGAATCAAAACTAGGGGCCACTGTCTAAAAAGAAGGGGTCGCTCATTTAAGTCAGAGATGAGGAGAATTTTTTTCTCTTAGAGGGTAGTGAATCTTTGGAACTCTCTTCCTCTAAATGCAGTGGAAGCAGAGTCTTTGAATATGTTTAAGGTAGAGTTAGATATATTCTTGATTAACAAGTGGGTGACAGGTTATCTTGGGGGGCGGGGAGTTGTAGGTGGGAATGTGGAGGTAAGGTTACATTCAGATCAGCCATAATCTTATTGAATGGCGGAGCAGGCTCGATGGGCTAAGTGGCCTACTCCTGCCCCTAATTCATATGTTTGTATCAATATCTGGGAAACTGGAGAAATGCACTGGAAGACACAGGTATAAAGATTAGTTTTGTTTTTATTCTTTCATGGGATGTGGGAGTCGCTGACAAGACCAGCATTTGTTGCCCATCTCTAATTGCCTTTGAACTGACTGACTTGCTCGGTCATTGCAGAGGGCAGTTAAGAGTCAACCACATTGCTGTGGGACTGGAGTCACATGTAGGCCAAACTGGGTAAGGACAGCAGATTTCTTTCCTAAAGGACATTAGTGAACCAAAGACCCAATCTATGGTCTGTCAGAAAAGCTCTGAAGAAGGGTCATTCGGATTTGAAACATTAACTCTGATTCTCTCTCCACAGATGCTGCTAGACTTGCTGTGTTTTTCCAGCATTTTCTGTTTTTGTTTCAGATTTCCAACATGCGAAGTATTTTGCTTTTATCTATGGACTGTCAGTTCGAGTCCAGGGAAGAGAATCAGAGTGATGGTGTAAGATTAGAGGCAAAGGCTTGGAGAATGTGAATAGCTTCAAGTACCTGGGGTCAGTGATGGCAGGAGATGGAAGTATGGAAACTAGGAAATGGATTAGCTCTGGTTGGAGTAATTGGAAGAAGTGCAGTGCAGTGTGATTTGATAGAAAATTGTCACTGAAATTGAAAAAGAAGAATCTACAGGGCAGTTGTGAGACCGGCCTTGTTATACAGAGCAGAAACTTGGGCAATCTCAAGAAGAGAAGAACAATGCCTGGATACTAATGTGATAGAGATACTGAGATGGATGTGTGGAGTGACAAGAAAGGATACAATCAGGAACCAGTACATCAGGGGGTCAGTGAAGATTGTGGAAACATCAATGGAAGTAGCTGAGAAGAGATTGAAATGGTCTGGTCTTCATTTGTGGAGAGAGAGAGGAAATGTGGTGAGGTGAGTAATGGACATGGGACTGTCAGGAAGAAGGGGAAGGTCTAAGACCAGATGGAAAGATGCGGTGGCCAGAGACAGAAATGCAGTAGGATTTGATCCGAATGTTATTCATTGCGATACCCTGCCCCAATCTCGACATCACAGCGAAAAATGACTATTCGCTTATTTGATTTTTGATGGCGGGTTCTATACCCAGCATTCCGAGCGGTAGTGAATGTTCCCTATCCACGCCTCAAGAGAGTAGTGCGCAGGCGCAGTGTCGGGTGCATGCCCAACACGAGGGATGGCGATTGGGCGAGATGCTTCTTTGTCTCATCTGCAGCCGGTAAGAAAAGGGAAATGCAGAGGCAGCGGTGGAGTCGGCGGGTGGACAGGGAAGGTTTTTAAACGCCTGGTGAAGCCCTCAAATCTGGAATACGGACCTGCAGCTCCCGCGTTTGCAGCTTTTAGTCTATTTCCAGAGAACAAGCCCAGGTTAACGGCTGCCATCTTGATTCAAGGGGGCGGGTGAATGTGCGGCCATATTGGTGATGTAACAAAGTGGGCGGGGTTTCAGGATTTGTGTTCCCAACCGGGTCCTAGTGCTGTTTTGTTTAAAGGGGCACGTATATAGTGCAGGGCTGCAGTCCCCGTATTGTTACTGGAATGAGTTACACAACTTTTGGTTACACTTCAGCCCCAGGCTCCTAATCTTTGACTGCCAAGTGTGGAGGGGTGCGGGTGGGTAAGTCAGAGGATCTTCTCATTGTTACAGACAGAATTTAGGTGGTCCCTTCCAGTCCATAATCAGGATGTTTGTGTGTCATTTCCTTACCTTCTGAGTGACTTTTTCTTAATTTAAAATAAATTCCAGCAGTAGGCTTTCTGGTGATTTTTAAAAGTAAAACAGGTTATTTATTGTCACACTCTTGCCCTGGATGTTTAAATGCAACATCTCAAACACTCTTCTCACCCACAGTATCTCACACACAGAAGTTAGATACAGATGAAGTTAAAGCCGTAATTATATAAATGGAATTTATAACTCAGTCTTTATATCAGTACGGGCCTGTTGTCTTCTTGGCTGAGCTGTTCCTTTAGTTGGAGTGAAGGTCTTTTAGAAGCAAATAATTCTCATCAAACTGTGCATCCTTTTGTCAATGAACAGCCAGGAGATTGGTTCTCAGGTAGGCTTGGAAGCTGGAACAAGTACAGTACTTTGGCTGCATTGGTAGACTTTCAGCTATGATGGTTCAGTTGTTTCAGATGTTTCCTGGTGCTTCAGATGTCTTTCAGACACAGATTTGCTTTGTTGAGGTTGTATTATACTGCAGTCACTGACAGTCAATTCCAGTCACAAGACTGCAGGGTTAACACTTCTGGGGTCCAGACCACCATGAAACAAAAGAAGTTGATAATGGTCATTCACTCTTATCTCTGCCCATCCTTGAGCTCAAATATCATCCTTTATTAGATATGGCACCCTGAGACCGACAGTATAGAGACTTCATATTCCCCACATGCTTGTTCATCCTTGCACAGTGAGATGTTTAAACTTCACAGGTGCCTATGAAGTTCCCTTATTCAGCTCCATGTTTAACTAAATATTGGCCACGGAATCGAACGCTGTTCACAGTTTAATGTCCGTAGTCACATGTTAAGTTGCAGCCATCTTAACAGAGTTTTGTGGCCAGTTTCACAAAGTATGACCTTACACTCTCTAATATCGAGTATCTCATGCTTGTACTGAGCGTGATGTCCTGGACCTGGTTAAAACAGTCATTTGTAGATCCAGGATGGGTGAGTCCCATGGGGAGGGTGGTGGGGGGAATCACTCTGGCCACCAACCTATTTTCCATGGTCTTGTCTGTGCCCAGGTGGCCCTGGAGAGGGAACAGTGTCCACTGGTATACTTGGTACATTCCACAACTGGTGGGCACTTCAGGGTACAGAGTGTCTCAGACACTGGAAACAACATTCTGGTTTAGCTGGGAAAGTTCCCTTTGCTTTTGTTGGGACTTTGTTGCTGATTTTGGTTTCTTTTAGTTTGATTGGGCAACATGCTAGGAGGAAACAAGGAAGAGGAAAAAATGTTCCATAGAAACTAGAATAATCTGTTCTGAATTTCTATCCTGCACTGACAGTGATGACTTTTGTAAACTCCTTTTACAGGATATTAGAATGGGAGGATTTGCAGAGGAAAATATCAAATCAAACATCATGTCAAGATCTGACAGTCACTCGGTTCATCAGGACCTGAATATCATTGGCCATTGAATGTGGAAGGAGAAATGTTTGTCTGTTCTGTCTTTCGGAAAAGATTTCAACCATCAGCGTGAATGGAAAAGTACCGAGACACACACACATCCGAGTGAGAGTGTCCAAGTGCACGGACCGTGGAAAGAGCTTTAACCAGCTACACTGCCTGAAAAAAAAATCACACCATTCACAGCGGGGAGAAAACGTGCACGTGTTCTGTGTGTGGACGAGGCTTCCATTGATCATTCAGCCTGGAGAGACACGAGGACACTGGCACCATTGAGAAACCGTGGAAATGTGGCAACTGTGGGAAGGGCTTCAGATCCCCATCCGTGCTGGAAATTCATCGACACAGTCACACCAGGGGGAGACCGTTCACCTGCTCCGTCTGTGGGAAGGGATTCACTTGTTCATCGTACCTGCTGAGACACCAGCAAGTTCATAAGTGACTGCAGGAGTTGGATTCTGCTGTTATTCTGTGTTATGCTGTTACCATGTTCATTCTGACAGCTGGAGTTTGTTTCAGTTGATGTTAATAATCTCTGTAACTAGGTTCGAGTTTAATATTCTGGATATAGGTTAAATAAATCAGCTTTGTGTCAAACACAGTGTTCGAGTCCTTGATTTCTCTAAGAGGAGACTGACTGATATCCTGTTACCGTCTGTTTCATTTTTGGGCCTTTTCTCCTTTGTTAATGGAAACTTGTATTGAAATAGCACCTTTCACAACATCAGGATGTCCCAAAGTGCTTTACAGCCAATTAAGTTCTTTTGAAGCGTAGTCACTGCTGTAATGGAGAAAGTGCAGTCGCCAATTTATGCACAGCCATTTTCCACTAATAGAAATGTGACTTTGACCAGGTAATCTGTTCAATGATGTTTGTTGAGGGATAAATATGAAGCAGTACAACAGGGAGAACTCCCCTGCTCTTTGGAATAACACTATTGGAATTTTTACACCAACTGAGAGGGCAGATGGGGCCATAGATGAATGTCTCATCTGGAAGATGGGACCTCTGACAGTGCAGTGCTCCCTCAGTACTGCATCAAAATATCAACCTGGATTTTATGCTCATGTTTCTGGATGTGGATTTGAACCCACAACCACCTGACTCAGATATAAGAATACAATCACTGAGCCACAACTAACACTTCATCATTAGCCAGGTTATTTCAGTCCTCATACCTTCGGTTACTCTCATGGACGAGTGTAAGATTTTACTGTGGGAGTCACAGATTACCCAAAAAGTGGGTCGAAGTACTAGGTGATCTTAAAGCATTTTATTAAGAAGCAACAATTTAGATATGATACATCAGTTAAATAGGCAGAAAGAACATACAACCCGTAACAGGTGAGAATGGTTTACTGGTCCCGGTGTGAACAAATGGATGGGGATATGCAGGGGGGGAACCTGATCTCCATGGCTGGAGGTGACAGTCTCCTCGGAATGGTTTACTGGTCTCGGATCAGGGGGATGCTGATCTCCGTGGCTGGAGGTCGCAGTCTCCTCGGAATGGTTTACTGGTCCTGGATCAGGGGGATGCTGATCTCCATGGCTGGAGGTGACAGTCTCCTTGGAATGGTTTACTGGTCCTGGATCAGGGGGATGCTGATCTCCGTGGCTGGAGGTGGCAGTCTCCTCGGAATGGTTTACTGGTCTCGGATCAGGGGGATGCTGATCTCCGTGGCTGGAGGTCGCAGTCTCCTCGGAATGGTTTACTGGTCCTGGATCAGGGGGATGCTGATCTCCGGGGCTGGAGGTGACAGTCTCCTCGGAATGGTTTACTGGTCCTGGATCAGGGGGATGCTGATCTCCAAGGCTGGAGGTCGCAGTCTCCTCGGAATTTTTTCAAACGTTACAAATCACACCTGCACACTCACATCGGTATGCTAGTATCATGCCACATATGCTCCTTCTGATACAAACCACTCTTGAACTTTCATGTGATCTTATTGAAAGATCAAACAGGGCATCTGACTGAAGATCTTTGCTTATGGTTCTGATGCCTTGGGTAGTGGCCAGACTATCAAATGCAGTTTTCTTAAGAGTTCAGAGGCAAGGATACAAACAAAGAAAGCTATCAATTTACTCATCCCATCGAAACTTCTCTGAGTTTCACTAGAATGTACATGGCTACCAGATTGATCTATTCTATTGAAGTGTACCCGAGGTAGGGAGAGGGGGTTATTCCAATTCCCATTTGGTGGTATAACTTACTCTATCTTTTATTCTCAGTGGGGCATCGCATTAATTACCATTCTATCTCATTCATGAGCCATGGAGGAACTTTGCCATCCAATTTAATATTCTCATAATATGGTGTAATTGGATCAGAGAAAGAAGTCTAGGTACTTGCAATCAGTTTGGAGATAACTCCCATTCTCAAGTACTTTGTCTTTAAAGATAACACATGGGATAAAGCCAAATTTTTAGTTCAAAACATCACGTCATTGGAAAGGGTTAACTTTTCTGCATGTTTGCAAAAGCACAGAGCAAACATTCTCAAATGTGCACAATTGTGGAAACGTTACATAACTTCTTCAGATCAACGATGAATGAAACTACCATTTTAAACTTATTTTTCTAATCATTTGTTTAAATTTTTTTATCTTTGCCCAAATTTTATTATTTTGTTTGATTCTCTCTTCAAGTATTTTTCCAAATGACTGTGTTAGAACTGAGGAAAAATAAAATTTAAAAAGTTAGCTTTTACTGTTAAACAAAAGATTCAACCTTCTTAGACCAACAAGAGTTAAAGGAGGTGGAGCTTTCCACTGGTTATGTTTCAACTCTGAAACATAACTTGAAACCTAAAGTGTTTCTTCCATGAAGCAAACCTTTCAATGCCTGTTACAATTGTACAAGTGCATTGTAATTCGTACTTAAAGATTTACTTTCACTGAGTAATTATAACGTTTCACTTCTCTCAGCACCTAAGTTGGTGGCATTTTCGCTTAAATGCCAAATGGTTCCAAATTTTTTAGTTCTTTCTTGAAAGAATTTTTGAATCTTTGAGATTTGCGAGCAATGCCCTGCATTAACAATGACTGGACGGTGTTTCGAATGTATGGTATACTCTCAGCAGGGTAAGGACACTTCTTCATGGGAGGATGTTTCAGTCTGCTAATATCTTCCAGTTTGGTCATGTCTCCACAACCATGTGAATGCACCTGGCACAGATTCGAGAACTGCCTGGACCTCAGGATCACCAGAGGTGACGGGTTCGTGCTCCTCTGCAAAGCCTGATAAAACTTGGGGCACACCTTTCATGGGGTCGGGGGGAAGATCGTGGATTATTGATGGCCTTCATTATCAATACCGATAATGCAGAATACCGATCTCCCACTATCATGTCAGAGAGGGGAAACAACTCTGTGGGAGCCCTGCTAAAGTCACTGGGAGTCTGGAGATATGTGCCTGGGGTACCTGATACACTATGACAGCCAGCAAAACTCTGTTACTAATTCACCTAATCTCTATCACTGCCTCCATTCTTTCCAGCCACTGATCAACAGGATCAGGACTCTCCTGTGCAGGGGGAGGGGGAAAGCAGGACTCACAGTTACTGTCAGTATCCACACTGCACCTATCGTGACAGTGACGGGCATAGTGGACCAGTTGGTTACAATTAGGATGATGCACTGGGTCATCCCTTCCTGGCATGAAGTTCCTGGATGGTCCAGATTTCTGGCCAGGCAAGGGTCTTCCTCTTCATCGGTGCTTGTGGAGTTATCACGGGTCTGTTCGTGGACCCATGGGAATGTTGAAACAACTTGTTCCAGGTCATTGCCATAGTGTCATAAACACCCCACATGCTACAGACTCATGGCTGGAGCCCTTTCAGAAAGAGACCCTTGAAGCTGAAGGAGTGAGAACAGTTTACTGTCCCGGAGAACAAACAGATGGATGATGCAGAGTAAGTGCTGGGCTCTGTAGCTGATGGCAGCGGACTCTTCTCAACAGTTTGCTGGTGTGAGCCAAAGTGTGGGTGTTGTACTGGAGCCAATGTGGATCAGTATGGAATTTTCTTCCTAGTCAAAGAGATTTTTTTTTCCTCTCAAGAGCCTGTGTTAACCTTTACACAGTCATTGGGGAGGCGGTGGAGTAGTGGTATTGTCACTGGACTGGTATTCCAGAGAGCCAGATTAATGCTCTGGGGACCTGGGTTTGAATCCCACCATGGCAGATGGTGAAATTTGAATTCATTAAAAAAAAACTGATGCCCATGAAATCATTGTCATAAAAAACTCATCTAGTTCACTAATGTTCTTTAGGGAAGGAAATCTGCTGTCCTTATCTGGTCTGGCCTACATGTGACCCCAGACCCACAGTGATGTGGTTGATTCTTAAAATGCCCTCTGAACAAGGGCAATAAATGCTGGCTGAGCCAGTGACATCTCCATCCTATGAATGAATTGAATTTAAAAAAACCACAGACAGCTGCTTTACATCTGGGTCATGGGATCCAGTGGTATCAGGGTTAGAAATGTCTTGCTTCAGGGCCTGTGCTAGAGACATGTCCTCAGACAACAGCCCTATCCATGCTTGTCAGCACCAAGCTGCTATGGAGTCTTTTTTCATAAGAAAGAGAGTTATTTCTACAATATTCAACAACTTACTTAAGATTTCTTACGGTTAATAGATGGTGATTTCCTACAGCCCATTACATGGATTGGACTTGTCTGCATTCCCACTCGAGGGATTTCTACCAGATGGGAGGGGTAATATTTGGGGACTCTCGATTCTGCACCAATTCCCATTCCCCTTCTTTCTGGTGGATAATGGAGTTGTCACTGTGTGTAATATGTATGTCAGTAAGAATTGTCAGCAAGGATTAATCAGCACTTTCTAATTGGAGATGTTAATCAGTGAAACCTTTCAGTCACTGATTTGTAGAGTTCGTACCAAAGATCAATTTAGGATTGAAGAAAAAGTTCATAATATTGTTCTGAACTAACTACTGATGCAAGTTCCTGAACTACAGGGAAGGTCACAGACAGCAGTTCTTAAAAATTGCAGCCCCTAGAACACAATTAGTTACAGTTACAAATATTAAACTCAAGCCCAGTTACCGGGAGTATTAACATCAGCAGAACCAAAGCTGAACTGTCAGAATGATTCAGTCCTGGATGTGATTAACTGAATAATCCAGTCCCTGCAGTCACTTGTGAACTCGCTGGTGTGCCAAAAGGTTGGATGAATTAATGAATCCCTTCCCACACTCGGAGCAGGTGAACGGCCTCTCCCCAGTGTGAATTCGCTGGTGTGTCAGTAGGTTTGATGACTTAGTGAATCCCTTCCCACACTCGGAGCAGGTGTACGGCCTCTCCCCAGTGTGAACTCGTCGGTGTGCAATGAGGTGTGATGAACTCCTGAACCTCTTTCCACAGTAAGTGCAGCTGAACGGTCTCTCCTCAGTGTGAGTTCGTTGGTGTGACAGGAGGCAGGATGAATCAGTAAATCCTTTTCCACACACGGAGCAGATGAACGGTCTCTCCCCAGTGTGAACTCGCTGGTGTATCAGCAGGTGGGATGACCGAGTGAATCCCTCCCTACACACAGTGCAGGTGAATGGCCTCTCCCCACTGTGAATTCGCTGGTGTGTCAGCAGGTTGGATGACTTAGTGAATCCCTTCCCACACACAGAGCAGGTGAACGGCCTTTCCCTTGTGTGAACTCGCCGGTGTGTAATGAGAGTGCCTGACTGCCTGAAGCTCTTTCCACAGAAAGTGCAGCTGAATGGCTTCTCCTGTGTGTGAATGAGTTGGTGTGACTGGAGACTGGATAATTCTGTGAATCCCTTCCCACACACAGAGCAGGTGAATGGTCTCTCCCCTGTGTGACTGCGTCGATGAGTTTCTAGCGTGGATGGGCATTTGAATCCCTTCCCACAGTCCCCACATTTCCACGGTTTCCCCATTGTGCCGGTGTCCTTGTGTTTCTCGAGGCTGGATGATCAGTTGAAGTCTCATCCACACAAAGAACACGTTTATGGTTTCTCCCCACTACAATGTGATGCTTTCTCAGGCTGCGTAACCGGTTAAAGATCTTTCCACAGTCAGTGCACTGGAACGCTCTCACTTGGGTGTGTGTGTCTTGCTGCTTTTCTAGTCACACAAATGTTTGAAATCTTCCCCCTCCCCGACTGAAGAGACAAATATTTATCATTCCACATTCGAAGGCCGATGATGCTCAGGTTCAAATGAATTGAGTGACTCTGTCAGATCTTGACGTGATGATTGGTTCAAGTTTCCCATCTGCAAACCCTCATCTAACCTGTAAAAGGAGTTTGCAAAAGTCATCACTGTCAGTCCAGGATAGAAATTCAGAAAAGACAATTCTACTTTCAATGGAACATATTTTCCTCTCTTGTTCCCCCAAAGCTGTAAATCCCCGTCCCACACCCTCTCCCTCCCCCCTGGGCTGAAATCCAAACCCATCTCACCATTTCTTTCCTCCACTCCCAGTTTTCTCCCTCCCTCTCCTCTGCCTGGGTTCAGTTCTCCAGCTCCTGTCTGCAGACTGACAATAAAATCAATGAGTCTTATTGGGGGTTTGGGGCCTCCAGCGGGTGTTTCTGAATCCTCCCCGCCCACCTCCCAGGGTTTCCTTCCTTCCCACAGATCAGATCCTGATTGATCTGAGCCCAAAGTGTAACCTCTTATTTCTTGTCCCCCCTCCCCCATCCTCTGATGTGAACCATCCTCCACTCGCTGCCCCAGGATGGCGGCCGTTAACCTGGGCCTGTTCCCGGGAGGGAGAAGCCCCGCAGCTGCAAACCAGGAGCTGACAATGATTCCTCGGGGTTTGCGGATCCACAAAGTGTTTCCAAATCCTCCCACCCACCGCCTCGCTCTGACCCCGCTTCTCCGGGACAATCAGGCGCCTCTTCCCGCAAGGCCATCAATCGCATTGCGCATGCTCCAGACTTCCCGACACTGCGCCTGCGTGCTGGTGTCCATTGGCACTGCGCATGCTCCAGCTCAAGATGCCTGGTTGATTCACAGCTGTTTTGCATCAATAGGAACTGGAGGCCCGAGCGTGATCGGCTGGTCCTCCAATCAATCGGAATGAACGAGAGGCGGGGCTGAGCCCGGATCTCCCTCATTGGCTGAAACTCTGCATCATTTTGAAAACTGAATTGTCTCAAACTCCAGGAGAAAACTGGACCTTTCCGTTGGTGGCTTTAAACAGATAAAACCCTGTGGGTGTGGAGCAAATATTTCAACAGTTCTTAGTGAAATGTGGGAACATGATGAAGCAATGCACAAGCAATTCAAGTCTGACTTCAAGGAATAACTGGGCAGACAGGGAATGTCACCATTGGAACAAGGAGAGCCCCTGGTTTCAATAAATGAACCGGCAGAAGAATTAGGACAGGTTAGAGAGAAGGGAGGATCCGGACATAAGAGGAGTGATGATCCCAGGCAGTGGAGGCACTCAGATCAAAGCCTCCCTGTACATGGACGATGTCGCCGTCTTCTGCTCGGATCCGCTGTCGGTGCGCAGACTGATCCACATCTGTGACCAGTTCGAACTGGCCTCGGGAGCCAAGGTAAATCGTGGGAAGAGCGAGACCATGTTCTTTGGGAACTGGGCTGACCGGTCCTTTGTCCCCTTCACTGTCAGGGCTGACGGCCTGAAGGTGCTGGGGATATGGTTCGGAGGGACCAGGGAATGTGTTAGAAACTGGAAGGAGCGAGTGTCTATGGTGAAAAGGAAACTTGGCATGTGGGAGCGACGCTCCCTCTCCATTGCGGGTAAGAACCTGGTCATCAGGTGTGAGGCACTCTCGCTGTTGCTGTACGTGGCGCAGGTCTGGCCCATTCCACGCTCCTGCGTGGTGGCGATCACCTGAGCCATTTTCCGCTTTATCTGGAGGTCGAAAATGGATTGTGTCCGCAGGGACACGATGTACAAGTCTCTAGATAAAGGGGGAAAAAAACGTGCCCAACATCGCCCTCATACTGATGGCCACTTTTGTGTGTGGCTGCATCAAGCGGTGCGTAGACCCTCAGTATGCAAACACCAAGTGTCACTACATGCTGAGGCTCTACCTGTCCCCGGTGTTGCGAAGGATGGGTCTGGCCACGCTGCCGCGGAACGCCCCAAGTAGTTGGACTGTGCCGTACCACCTGTCCCTCGTGGGAAAATTTATGCAGAGAAACACCTTTGACCACAAGTCCATCAGACAGTGGTCGGCACGTAATGTCTTAGAGGCCCTGTGGGAAAAGGAGATGGTGGATCCGGTGGGATGGTTCCCCGAGCAGACTGTCAAAGTCATTTGACAGAATGCCTCATCGCCAGAACTTTCCAACAAGCACCAAGACGTAGCTTGGCTGGTGGTGAGAAAGGCCCTCCCCATCAGATCCTTCCTACACGCCAGGAGTCTCACCCCCTCGGCACGTTGCCCTCGAGGTGGCTGTGGTGGGGAGGAGACCATTGTTCACCTCCTGGTGGATTGTGCCTTTGCAAAGAAGGTCTGGAGAGAGATGCAGTGGTTTCTGTTGAGGTTCAGCCCAAGCAGTTCTGTGACACAGGACTCTGTGCTCTACGGGCTGATCCCAGGGACACACACCGAGACAAGCATCAGCTGCAGCTGAAGGATCATCAACTCGGTGAAAGACGCTCTTTAGTCTGCCAGAAACTTGTTGGTCTTCCAGTGCAAAGAGTTGTCCCCGACCGAGTGTTGCAGACTGGCACATTCCAAAGTCCAGGACTAAGTGCTGAGGGATGCACTAAAGCTTGGGGCAGCCGCCGCAAAGGCGCAATGGGGAAGGGTCGCTTTCTGCCACAGTGCATCGAGGGGCTGGGAACTGTTTAAATCCCCTCAGGCTGTACAGCTCAAAATGAATGTCTGCAAATGATTGTAATATTCATTTATTGTATTGCTGCATTTCGTGATACACGTTGTAAAAGTTGAACCAGATTGTATTTTTGTGATGGTGATTTTGAAGAATTTGAAATGGTTTGAAATGTTGTTGAAGATATTGTGTGAATAAAGTATATTTTTGCAAAAAAAAAGGTTAGAGAGAAGGTTAATACCGTCATCATTCTGAACACAGACTATAAAGGAACAATTATGTCAAAGGAAATCTTATGTAGTATGTGTGGAGGGAGTGTGCTGAATCGGGTTGTAAGGGGTTAAATATTTTCTACATTAGAGAGTCATGTAAAAAAAAACCTGGAACTCAAATGTGAATATGGATTAGTGTTAAATGGGAAGATCTGGATCAATGTATTAATCCAGAAAGCCTTAAAATCAGACTGACAGTATGTCAGAACTAATCATATGAGCACCAATCCCATTGTTATCTGTTGATAAGACAGATGGAACTCTCGATGGAGACCATAGACATGTTGGAGGATGATATACACAGGAATTTGTGAACTATATGAGGATAATATTGAGGAGAAAGGAAGGGGTCTGGAAAGCAGCAGACACTTCATGTTATTACAAAATAAATGGGGACTGGTTGTATCGATATCAGGTTTTACACAGCACTCACATGCACACACTCACAGGCATACAGTGGGACACTACCAATCTGATCAGGCGGACAACATTTTGCCTGACACCAATCAACCTGATGGATATTGGGTTATGGGCCACAATGTTCTAGAAATTTAACTAAGCATTACCCTGCAGGGACTGCAAGCAGTTTTGGCCATCCAGTCCCACCCCTTTCTCTGAACTTTAAATCTACGGTGAACAACATTTGGGACAGAATCAATGACAAAGCGTTAACAATGAGCTGTCACCCTGGGTGATTAGCACACCCCCCCCACCCCCAACCACCCCCTCCCTCCCCCGGGAGATAGTGAAAAATACAGTTAACATTCCTGGATAATTACAGATTCTACTTTCCTCCTGGTATTAGAGATGGTGCTAATTCCCCTTATATTGATGGTCTGGTTGAAGGTCAGGCCATAGAGTAGAATGGATGGAAAGATGGCTACAAACTCCCTGTAAATCTAACCCTCTGATTTCGGTTTTGTTGCCATCTTTCCATCCATTCTGCTCCCTGGCCCTTCACTTCACATGGCCTGATTTTGGTCATCTTGTATATTGTACTTAATAAAAGCAAAGAACTGCAAATGCTGGAAATCCAAACCAAAAACAAAAATACCTGGAAAAACTCAGCAGGTCTGACAGCATCTGCGGAGAGGAACACAGTCAATGTTTCAAGTCCGAATGACTCTTCATCAGAACTAAGGAAAAATACTTTGTACTTAATGTTGTGGAGCAAGTTGGTTACAAAACAGAAAACAGACAGATGTTAAGAGTAGCTACTCAGACTGATAAAAGGATGGACCTGGTTGGAACTCCAATTTAAAAATTTGGGAGCAGAATTACAGTAAATCGCAGATAAGAATTCCCAAGAAACAAAACTTTGTAGCACAGTTCATTAAATATTTAATTCAATAGTAGACTGAACAATGCCACGAGGAAGTGATTAAGTGATATATTTATTAGTTAATTGATTATCAAATTCAGCTAATGCTGAAGAAAATTGCAACAAAATCCTCGTATCTAACATGTAAACATCATTAAAATAAGACATTTCTTGAAACTGCTGCAAGTCCCTTTCAATTAGAGGTAAATGACTATTTTGTAATTGTCCCAACAGCTAAACAGAACCTGTGAACTCCTCCATGTGTTATTTTGAAACAGACTTTAAACTATTTATTTTTAACTACATTTAACTTAAAGTTGCTATGGCAATACAAGCTGTTGGTAACATTGGCTTAAAGTAGTGGACTCAGGACAGCACCTTAAAAACTTCACAGAATAATCACCACAGTCATTTTTAAACTGGTGACTTAATCCTGTCATTTCAGTTTCAGTCAGGAACAGGGCACAGTTTTACATCAATCTCTGATTTAACGGCACGTTTCCAGACTGCCTGATTCAGGTTGTTCAACCACAGTTGTAAAACAGCCTTCTACTCAGTGCCATGGAGCTTTGAAACACGATGGTTATATAAAAAAAGAGGGTTAGATTTACAGGGAGTTTGTATTTTTCCATCCATTTTTCTATGTGGCCTTGGACTCCTCACAGCCTGACCTTCGCCATCTTTAGACTGTACAGAAATGTCTGGGACACATTTCTTACACACCTCAGGATTCACCCGCCTTTGGGTTTTGCTGTCAGTGAAGTGAGATGAGAAAGATCAAAGAGCTGTTTGTCCCTCTCGGTGTGACCCTGAAGGACTGAGACCAGGCTGAAGTTCTGTTCCTGCCATATGATCCTCCCCCATATTGTCCTTTCTGAGTTCCAACCAGATGAGGCTAAACACTCAGATGGGAAAGACAAAAATGTACAACAATCTGCAATATTAAAGAGCGGCCCACTTATATGGTTCATTAACATCAGCAGAAACAAAGCCAACTGTCAGAATAAAATAATTCAATCTTTCAAAAGTCTGGATAGTCAATTAAATCCCTCCCGATATGGGGAACAGACAAATGGACTCTCCCTTGTGTGAATGCATTGGTGCATCAGCAGGGCTGATGAATTAGGGAATCCCTTCCCACACATGGAGCCAGTGCACGGCCTCACCCTACTTTGACTGTGTTGAATTTCCAGCCTTGATGGGGAAATCCTACTTTTCAAATATCCTCTAAAAGGTGTTTACAAAAGTCAGTGCAGGATAGAAATTCAGAACAGACAATTATAGCTTAATTCCTTTTTATAATTTGTGCATGGGATGTGGGCATCACTGGCAAGGACAATATTTGTTGCCCATCTCTAATTGCCCTTGGAAGGTGATCGTGATCCAGTTCTGGAACTGCTGCAATCTATGTGGTGTAAGTGCAGTGACAGTGAAGGAATGAACTCTGACAAGAGAAAGGTTATGATGAAGCAGCTGAAGATGGTTGGACCTAGGACACCACCCTGAGGAACTCCTGCAGCAGTGTTCTGGGACTGAGATGATTGGCCTCCAACAACCATAATCATCTTTCTTTGTGCTATATATATTTCCAAGCAGAGTTTTCCACACTGATTCCAACTGAGTTCAATTTTACTGTGGTTCTTGATGCCTCACTCAGTCAAATGATGCTATAATGTTAGAGGCAGTCACCCTCACCTCACCTCTGGAATTCAGCTCTTTTGTCCATGTTTGTACCAAGGGCTGTAATAAGATCTGGAGCACTGTGGCCCTGGTGGAACTGAAACTGAGAATCAGTGAGTAGGTTTTTTATGAGTAAGAAACCAGAACTAGAGGAACAATGAGTTCAGAAAATCAGAAAATGATACGATTCAGGCAGAGGTCATTCAGCTCATCATACCCATTCTGGCTCCACTTGTCTGCCTTTTGTCTGCTGATGTGCAATTTTTTCCAGTTCAAGAATTTATCACTTTATGAAAGTTACTATTGAATTTATTTCCGCCATCATTTCAGGCAGTGTATTCCAGATCATGTCTAGAATAATGTCTCATATCCACTCGTGCTCTTTTCAATGTTAACTTAAACCTGAGCTGACTATTCACCAATCCTTCCGACACTGGATCTAGTTGTTGCTTATTAAGAGAGTTGGAGTCTCCAGGAGGTCACAGAGATAGGGAGGGGTGTGGTCATGGAGAGAATTAAACAAACGGACAAGAATTTTAAAGGCTGAAAACATCATGCATCTCCCCAATACGGAATGTGGATCACTAATTATGGAAAGGATGCTTATTTAACGATTAAACATGTAGAAAGGTGAGAAATTATCCCTCTAAATATCACATATGGATGCATAATGAGGGACAAATGAATCCCCAAATCTTTAATTAACAGCAATATGGAAAGGTGAATCACCTTTAAAGGAATTACCTTTAAACACCTGATCCAACTGGTGATGAAGAGTCTGATACCAGAAAAACAAAATACCAACAACAGTTAAGCTGTTTTTTAATGAAAGAAATCTGGAATAAATTTTTAAAAGATAATTTGTTTATCGGTATTCACACAGACCCATTTAACTTGTCAACTCAGGTTCCAGCTGTCAAGCCCTGTAATTTTACGCAGAAGCTGCTTCTCCATTGATCCTCCAGCCTCTGAATTCCATTTCCTGTTGGTTCCCAGGACAATCGTTCACCACTCATCAATATTTCACTTTCAGGGGAAGTTCAGGGGCTGGGAGGAAGAAATAAACTGTGGCCATGAATTAGCGGGAACACAATTAGATAAACTTGAAGGCAAACACCTTTTATAATTATCAAATTAATTATTTGTATTAACATATTAATTTGGAGAGACTGATGGGAATGGGTGTAGATAATGTTCACTGTTTTCTCCGATGCTATTTTTCAATGATTCTGACACATTAATATTCTTCTGTTGTTTCAATTAATGGCTGATGGTCCTACCTACAATACACCACATGCGTGGATATGGCCCATCTCCACCAGAAGGGCCGCAGCGCGCAAGCGCGGGAAGCCCCCCCGTCCACAGTCCGCCTGATTGCGCTGAGCATGCGCGGTGCGGCTCCAGGCTGAGCGGGGTCGTGCGCAGCCTCAGTGAAGCGAGTGCGGCTCCCAGAGGCTGAACGAAAGCGGCTGGAGGGAGGGGTTTATTACAGACTGACGGAAGGTCAGAGACCTGAAACATTAACTCTCTCTCTCTGTATAGATGTTGCTGGAACTGCTGGGTATTTCCAACAATTTCTCCATTTATTGCAGCGAACGCTGGGTATTGTCACTCGGCAGCCGGGAAGAGGCGGCGGCGGGGAACCGGCGGGAGGGCGGAGAGGGTTCATTAACACCCGGTGAAGGCCGCAAGCCCCGAATTAGAACCTGTAGGTCCCGCGTTTGCAGCTTCAGGGCTTTTCCCAGAAGTCAACGGCCGCCATCTTGTTTCAGCGGGGTGCAGAGCGCAAGCGCGGCCATATTAGTGTCGTAACAGAGTGGGCGGGCCTTCAGGGTCCCAGTGATCAGGAGAGAAAATGATTGATTCATTCATTTTAGTCTCACTCTGCACACAGGAGCTGAAGAACTAAACTCGGGCAGGAGTAGAAAGGGATAAAACTGGGAGTGGAGGGTGGAAGTGGTGTGAAGGGTTTGGATCTCCACACGTTGGGGAGCATGTGTGGGACGGGGATATACACCTTTGAGACAAATAGGAAGAAATGTTCTATCGAAATTAGAATAGTCTGTTCTGAATTTCTATGCTGTACCTACAGTGATAACTTCTGAAAATACATTTTACAGGGTAATCAGAAGGGGAGGATTTACAGGTGAGAAACTTAAACCAAACATAACATCAACATCTGACAGAGTCACTCAATTCATCAGGGTCTGAAAATCATCATCCTTTGAATGTGGAAGGAGAAATACTTGTTCTCTCTGTGGGAGAACGCTTCAAACATCAGTGTGACTGGAAAAGCACCAAGATACACACATATTGGAGTGAGATTGTTGCAGTGCACTGACTGGAAATAGCTTTCACAAGTTACACAGCCTGAAAAGACATCACACCATTCACAGCTGGGAGAAACTGTACACATGTTCTGTCTGTGGATGAGGCTCCAACTGATCATCGAAACTGGAGGGACACAAGAACACCCGCACCTTGGAGAAACCTTGGAAATGCAGGGGTTGTGGGAAGGGATTCAGATCGCCATCCCAGGTGGAAACTCAACAACGCATTCACACTGGGGAGAAGCCATTCACTTGCTCTGTGTGTGGGAAGGGATTCAACCAGTCATCTAATCTGCTGAGACACCAGCGAGTTCACACTGAAGAGAGACCCTTCACCTGTTCCGTGTGTGGGAAGGGATTCACTCAGTCATTCAACCTGCTGACACACCAGCGAATTCACACTGAGGAGAGACCATTCACCTGCTCTGTTTGTGGGAAGGGATTTACTCAGGCATTCAACCTGCTGACACATCAGCGAATTCACACTGGGGAGAGGCCATTCACCTGCTCCGAGTGCGGGAAGGGATTCACTCGCTCGTCCCACCTGCTGACACACCAGCAAATTCACACTGAGGAGACCATTCATCTGCCCTGTATGTGGGAAGGGATTTACTCAGACAACCTGCCTCATGTCACACCAGCGAATTCACACCGAGGAGAGGCCATTCAGCTGCACTTCCTGTGGAAAGAGTTTCAGGCATTCTTCCACCCTCATTGCACACCAGAGAGTTCACACAGGGGAGAGGCCATTCACCTGCTCTGTGTGTGGGAAGGGATTCACTCAGTCAGCCAGCCTCAAATTACACCAGAGAATCCACTCTGAGGAGAGACCATTCAGCTGCAATTCCTGTGGAAAGAGGCTCAAGTCTCCATCTAATCTCAGGGCACACCAGCGAGTTCACACTGAGGAGAGACTGTTTACCTGCTCTGACTGTGGGAAGGGATTCAACCAGTCATCCAACCTGCTGAGACACCAGCGAGGTCACATTGAGGAGAAGCCATTCAGCTGTATTTCCTGCGGAAAGAGGTGCAGGAAGTCATCCATGTTCAGTGCACACCAACAAGTTCACACTGAAAGAGACCAATCACCTACTCAGTGTGTGGGAAGGGATTCACTCAGTAATGATATCTGCTGAGACAGCAGCAAATTTATAAGTGACTGCAAGGGTTGGATTCTGCTGTTATTGCTGCTGTTAATCACATCCAGGACTGATAGTCTGACAATATTTGGTTTATTTCTGCTATTGTTAACGATCCCTACAACTGGTTGGAGTTTAACATTCTGGAGAAGACAGAGAGATGATGTTCAAATAAACACTAGATCAGCCAACTTCAGGCAATCAAAACTGTCGCTGATAACAGAAGTCTCCATGCTATGTATGATGGGATTAAGAGGGCGCTTGGTCCAAACATCACCAATGTTGCCTCCTTGAAGTTTGCAGATGGTGAAGTACTCTCCGACAGAAGTAAACAGATGTCCCACTGCTGTACTCCCATGAGACGGACATCTCCTGGTCTCTGTTTCATGCTCTCCTGCAGCTTCCTGTCATGGTTGAGTTTGATGAGGAACCCTCATCAATTCAGCTCAAAGTCCATTGATTGCTCAGCAAGCAGAAAGGCACCCGGCAAGGATGGAATTCCAGCTGTGCTGCTCAAGCACGGAAAGTCCCATCTACTGCCACAACCTCATGCCCTTCTCTGTTGGGAGGTGGGATCTGTTCCACAGGAGATGCGTGATGCAAAAACCATCAAAATAATCAAAAACAAAAGTGACAGAGTAGATTGTAACAACGACAGGGACATCTCACTTCCCAGTGTTACTGCAAAGGCCTTCATTAGGGTCATGCTTAAAAGACTTCACATACTCGCAAACTGAGTGTCCAGAGCCACAGTGCAGTTTCTGTGCTGGCAGATCTACAGGGGACATGATCTTCTCCATACGCCAGCTACAAGAGAAGTGTATGATTGGTATTTAATCTAAAATGCTGCCAGCTTCTGTGCTGAGAAAAATGAAACATTTTAACTACTGAGTGAAAGTAAACCTTTTAACTATGAATTACAATGTATTTGTACAATTGTAAACAGCACTGAAGGTTTGATTCCCTGAAGAAAAGCTTCAGTCTTGAGCTTATGAACCTATCTCAGAAGCTGTGGGAAGCTCCATCCTCTTTATCTCTTTTGGGTCCATTATGAAAATCAGACTTACTTTGGAGTTGGAAGCTGGGGCCAAGAACTCCAAGTCCCAACAGACCTCGGAGTGTCCACACATGTGCAGGCTGGGAGTGGGCTGCACATGCACAGTTTGGCATTTTGAGTTCTTTGGGCCAAGGACTGGCCCAGTGTACTTATGCATAAAGGAAAAAGGTGTGAAAACCCATGTCATGTGACTGGGAGTGGAGCACCATTGATGACAAGTGTCCCTGGCAGGGGAGAGGGAGAAGTCCCTGTTAAGATAAAAAGAGAAGAGCAGAGAAAGAGGCCCCAAGTAGGAAAAGGGCTGAAGTTAGGAGACTTTAATGAAGAGTGCTCAGAAGAAGCGCTGAATATCCAAGAAGACAGTAGAAGTTTGGTGATTCTTTGCTGCTGGCCTTTGGGGCAAAGCTACCATTTTGGAGCAGTAGTGTTCTCTCGTCACAGCCAAAGAGCTGAAGTGCTTGTGAGTTGGTGCTTGAGTGAGGACTCTGGAATCCAAGGGAACAGAATCTCGGGAGACGAGATTGAAACCGTGAGAGGTCGTCATTGATGCTGTCCAAGTTGGAGTGACTTGTGGAGAGAATTCCATGATGAGATCTTTGAAGGCAAAGACAGCAGCCCCTTGTGAGAAAGACAGAATTTCAATGAGATTGGTTGACTTGGAGTGTTTACTGACGTCTGGATGGATATTGAGAAATTGGTGGACTCTGTTTTGGTCATATTTGCCATTTATTGTGTAGGGTGGTGTGTTCGACCACAGTTTGCCTGTTAATTCACATGTACCTCATATTAACTCTGAATGTTGGAGTACAAAATATGTTGTTCATGAAAGTTTATTTTTGTTTGTTCAAAACCCATGGAATCTTATGGATTTATTCTCTGACAATTGTCTTGAATCTCAAACCTTGTCCATTTTAAACAAAACATTATTTCACCCTAACTGGATCTTGCCAACAACTTCGGTGTCTGGTGTGTAGGATCATAACAGATCTAAGAAGGTTGAATCTTCTTTTCTGTGAAAGCTAACTTTTTTAGTTTTATTTTTCTTTAGTTTCATTACAGTCATTTGAATAGGTGCCTGAAGAAAGAGCAGAATAAAAACAGAAACAAAGCTGAATAAAAAAGCAAATGAATTGGGAAAGCAAAGTTCAAAATGTGTTTGATTCATCTTTGATCTGAAAATGAAGTTACGTAAAGTTGACACAATTGTGTGCATTTGTGACTGTTTTCTCCACCCGTTTGCAAACAATCAGAGAAGTTACCCCATTCCACTGACAGCATTGTGACAATTTGAACTAAAGACTTTGCCTTTTAAAGATTTGGCTAATTCCCATTTGTATCTTTCAAGACAAAGTGCTTGAGAACGGGAGATATGGGAGTTATCACCAACCTGATTGCAAATGCTTCTGTGTCTGATGTAAAAACATCATATTATGTGAATGTCAAATTGGACGGTAACATTCCTCAACTACTCCTGAATGAGATAGAATGGTAATTAATGGGATGGCTGCACTTAGAATAAAAGAGAAAAATAACAACACCAAATGGGAATTGGAATGACTCGCTCTGGGTAAAGTTCAATAGAAAAGATCAACCTGGTATTGTCATGACTCACTGGGATAGTGCACTGTAATAGCAAGCCCCACTGGTCCCTGAGCTGAGACAAATGTGAGAAGTTTGATTAGACCACCAAATTGCCCCAATTTTACCTAACTGTAATTTAATTTAGATTAACAGAATAGGCACCAAGTTTGTAAAGTTAACAAGAAAATAACTGTTTATTAAACAAATTATCTGTAACCAGTGGCAATAGGAAGAAAAATTAACTGCTAACTTTTAACTCTATAACTTAAACTCAACCCCTTCTTAACCCCTATACACAAGCGCACACACACATATACAAGACATACAAAACATAGGCTTTAAGGGTGAGGTAAAAACACTCCCCCAATTTGATCCCGAAACAAAAATAATTCTTTTTGCAGGCATCGAGGTGTGGCCCAAGTCAAATTAAAGCTATCCTTGTGATAAAAAACCTCATCATGTAGGACGAGTGAGTCCTTACTTGCTGTGAGGAATGAGGGGAGTTCTTCCCTGTAGTGTACAGCCTCTTTGACCTCAGTCGCATCAGAGTCCTGACAGTTTTTAAAATCAGTTTTAACTGGAGTTTGTCGTACCAGTGCCAATGATTGTGAATTTTCAGCATCAGGGATAGAGAGAGAGGGGAACCAGTGACTGTGGGATTGAACTCAGCAGAATCAGCAGCACCTTCAGGAAATGGGAGAGGGAAAACAGTGGGAAAATCCTTAAAGTTTCTGTGTATTTCCAGGGGAGAGCAGCAGATTAAATCAATTCGAAAAATTGAGCATGGAAGAGCTAAGATTTGTGTGTGCTTTCTTTTAATCTATCCCAATTTGGTCGTATTTTTTTCTAGTTCCTATTTGAGGAAGCAATGGTGCTGCCCCTACCCAACATTCCCTGCGGTCGCGAACGTGGCCCATTCCCACTATAGGGGTCCATTGCGCAGCCGCAGTATCTGGAACATGCGCAGTATCAGTTTGATGAGAACCCTGCCAGTGCTGGAGACGCTTCTTGCAACGGGTGAGAGTCAGCGGGATAGAGGAAGGGAGTCGGGAATTGGATGGGGCAATGGGGAGGGAGAGGAGGCTTCATAAATAGCTGATGTCGGCTCCAAATCCCGAATAAGATGCTGCAAGTCTCGTGTATGCAGCACCGGGGCTTATTACCGGGAACAGGCCCAGGTTAATCGTTGCCATATTGGTTCTGCGGGTAGGATTGCGCATGCGCGATTACCTTAGTGACGCAACAGAGTCGTCTTCAGGGTCCCGGTGACCAGGACAGAAAATCATTGACTCATTGATTTCATTCTCATTCTGCACACAGGAGTTGGTGACAGGCTTGGGTTAATGGCCGTCAACTTTAGAGCGGCAAGGTGTTGCAGGGAGCTTGCACGATCGACTGAAGAACAAGAGAACAAAAGCAGCAGAATAAGCAGTAAGCATTTGGCCCATCAAGCCTTCTCCATTCAATAAGATCATGGCTGATCTGATTGTGGCCTTAACTCCACATTCCTGCCACCGTCCCCCTCCCTCTACCCCCATAACACTTGATTTCCTTGTAGCTCAAAACTCTCTTTGACACAGCCTTGAATATATCCAATGACCCAGTCTGCACTGCTCACTGGGGAAGAGAATTCCAAAGACATAAAATTCTTAAGATTACCGTTTAAGCACCAAAATTTGAAAATTCACGTCCTTGTGAAGAGAATAAATTTCTCTTCATCTCAGTTTTACATGGGAGATGCCTTGTTTTTCAACTGTGTTCCCTAGTTCTAGATCCCTCCATGAGGGGAAACATCCTCTCAGCCTCTACCATGACAAGCACCCTCAGAATCTTACATGTTTCAATGAGATCACCTCTCATTCTTTTAAACTCCTATAAGTATAGACCCAACTTGCTCAACCTTTCCCCAGGAATCAGCCAAATGAATCTTCTCTGAACTGCTTTCATTGCAAATATGTCCCTGCTTAAGTAATCCTGGGCCAAGAGCAGAAGGAGAGACATTGTGAATTTTTATCCTGGACTGACAGGGATGGATTTTGGAAACTCCTTTTACAGGGGGTTAAAAGGGGAGGGTTTACACACAGCAAACTCAAACCAAGTGAAATGTTTGTCTTTCTGAATTTCTAACCTCAACTGACACTTTTGACTTTTGTAATCTCCTTTTATGGGGAGTTAGAAGATATGAAGATTGTGAGATTTTTCTTTGACTCCAGTGCTTCTGATATCTTTTCAGCTTCAGGCTTCAACAGGTTCAGAAGTGAGTATTATTAAACATTCACTTTAGAGCTTTTAGTGCTGTGCTGTGGTCCCATGGCTCTGGGACTGGTGTGGGTCCTTTACTGTGGATCTGAATCCATGTCTATCTATTGCTCTGCTTCACCTCTGCCCTCCCTGATCACCTCTCTGTCATTGTCTAACTTCCTCTGTCTCTAATAGTGGGTTTATTTTAACCATGTTTGGTAATTTACTGTTATTTCTGCCAAATCAGGTTCCAACTGTTGCCCACCACCCCCCAGTTTTTTTTTTAATTCATTCATGGGATGTGGGCATCACTGGCTAGGCCAGCATTTATTTCCCATCCCTAATTGCCCTTAGAAGGTGGGGGTGAGCTACCTTTTTGAACCAACACAGTCCTTCTGGTGTAGGGATCTGAAAACAAGGATGTGAATTTTCAAATTTTTGTGCTTAAACAGGAACCTTTGTAGGTTAGTGAGCCCAGGGATGATGGGTGAACAATACTTGGTGCGAGAAAGGATACAGGCAGCAGTGATTTACATGACCTCAAGGTTACAAGGAAGCGAAATGTGGGAGGCTGGCTAAGAGTGCCTTAGAATAGTTAAGCCCAGAAGCAATAAAGGAATGGATGAGTGTTTCAGAAGTAGATGAGCTGAGACAAGGACAGAGTCAGGTGATGTTACTGAGATGAAAGTGGTCTTGGTGTTTATGCAGGTATGTGGTCAGAAGCTCTGTTTGGAGTGAATCACGACACGGAGATTGTAAACTGTGTGGTTCAGCCTCAGATAGTTGCTGAGGAGAGGGATGGAGTCAGTGGTCAGAGAGTGGAGTTCGTAGCAGGGATTGAAGACAATGGTTTTCATCTTCCCAACATTTAACTGGAGGAAATTTCTGTTCACCCAGAACTAGATGTCAAACAAGTCAGGACCGTGTGAGACTTGGAGAGAAATTTGGAGGCAATGGTGTTCGCTTACACCTGCCACCCTGGTCCTTTAGCTGATGGAGGTTCAGGGTTTGGGAAATTCTGTCAAAGTTCTGCCCGAGTTGTCGATATATAACATCCCTCTCCTTTGCTCCTGCCTCTTCCATGTATCTCTCTCCTCCCATAGAGGGCAGTGTCTTGTGTAGGTCCAGGCTGGGTAGCAAGTTCCCTTCAATGAAGGACATCAGCGACCATCTGGCAGCTTTCATTTTTTCCTAGTCTCAGGACCCACCAATTATCAGATTCATTCAGTTCAGTTTCACAACCTGCCTTACTTTCAGAATCCTTTTTTTCTGTTTGAAATCAATTTCACAGGGTATTAGAAGCGGAGGATCTGAATTTGGGAAACTCAGCCCAAACACCACATCAGGATCTGACGGAGTCGCCCAATTTATTGTAACCTGAATATCATCAGATTCTGAACATGGAAGGAAAAAGCACCGTTCACAGTGGGGACAAACCGTACACGTGCTCTGTGTGTGGAATAGGCTTCAGCAGATCATCTGGGCTCACAAACCATAAATGCAGTCACACTGGACAGACACCTTGGAAATGTGGGGACTGTGGGAAGGAATTCTATAACCTGTCAAAGCTGAAAACTCATCGACACAGTCACACCGGGGAGAGACCGTTCACCTGCTCGGTGTGTGGGAAGGGATTCACTCAGTCATCAATTCTGCTGAGACACCATCGAGCTCACACTGGGGAGAGGCCATTCGCCTGCTCTGAATGTGGAAAGGGATTCACTCAGTTATCCATCCTGGTAACACACCAGAGGGTTCACAGTGAGGAAAGACCTTTTAAATGCCCAGACTGCGGGAAGTGCTTTAAAAGTTCCTGGGAACTGATTTCCCATCAAAGTGTTCACAGTGAGGAGAGACCTTTTAAATGTCCAGACTGTGGAAAGTGCTTTAAAAGTTCCAGGGAACTGATGTCCCATCAACGTGTTCACACGAAGGAGAGACCTTTTAAATGCCCAGACTGCAGGAAGTGCTATAAAAGCTCTGGGGAATTGATGCGACATCAACGTGTTCACACTCAGGAGAGACCGTTCAGGTGCTCTCACTGTGGGACTGGGTTCAGGCAATCGTCTCAACTCATTGTACACCAGCGAATTCACACTGGGGAGAGGCCGTTCACCTGCACTGTGTGTGGTAAGGGATTCACTCAGACATCCCACCTCATGAAACACCAGCGAATTCACACCAGGGAGAGGCCGTTCACCTGCACTGAGTGTGGGAAGAAATTCACTCGTACATCCCACCTGCTGACACACCAACAAGTTCACAAGTGAATACTGGATTTACGGGGATTTACAGCTTTGGGAGTGGAAAAGAGAGGAAAAAATGTTGCATAGAAACTAGAATAATCTGTTCTGAATTTCTATCCTGGACTGACAGTGATGAATTTTGTAAACTCCTTTTGCAGAATATTAAAAGGAAGGATTTGGAGATGTGAAACTCAAGCCAAATGTCACATCACTTTCTGGTTGACTCACTTGATGCATCAGGACCTGAATACCATTGGACTTTGAATGTGGAAAGAGAAATGTTTGTCCGTTCTGTCTGTGGGAAAAGATTTCAAGCATCAGGGTGACTGGAAAAGCACCAAGACACACACACCTGGGTGAGAGTGTTCCAGTGAACTGACTGCGGAAAGAGCTTTAACCGGTTACACAGCATGAAAATACATTGCATTGTTCACAATAGGGAGAAAACATACACGTGTTCCCTGTGTGGACGAGGCTTCAACAGGTTATCCAACCTGGAGAGACACATGGACACAGACACAATGGAGAAACCATGGAAACGTGGGGGCTGCGGTAAAGGATTCGATTATCCATGCCTGCTGGAAAACCATCGGCGCAGTCATACTGGGGGGAAGCCGTCCACCTGTTCTGTGTTTGGGAAGGGATTTATGAAGTCATCCTGCCTCATGTTACACCAGCGAATACACACTTAAGAGACATTGTTCGCCTACACAAATGTGGAAAAGGGTTCAGGCAGTCATCCACCCTCACCTCACACCAGCGAGTTCAAAATGGGGAGAGGCCGATCACCTCTGCATGTGAAAAAGAATTCACTCATTCATCCATTCTGTGATCACACCGGTGAATTCACACTGAGGAGAAGCCTTTCAACTGTATTTCCTGTAGAAAGAGGTTCAGGCACATCAGTGAATTAACACTGGGGAGAGGCCGTTAACCTGCTCTGAGTGTGGGAAGGGATTCACTCAGTCATCCACCCTGCTGACACACCATCAGATTCATACTGAGAAGAAGCTATTCAGCTGCACTTCATGTGGAAAGGGTTTCAGGCAATCATCCACCCTCACTGCTCACCAACGCAATCACACTGGGAAGAAGCCATTCACCTGCTCCGTGTGTGGGAAGGGATTCGCTCAGTCTGGCAGCCTGCATTTACATGAACGCACTCACACTGGGGAGAAGCCATTCACCTGCTCTGTATTTGGGAAGGGATTCATTCAGTCATGGTATCTGCTACCACACCAGTGAGTTCATAAGTGATTCCAGAAGTTGGATTCTCCTGTTTTTGCTGCTGTTAATCACATCCAGGACTGATAGTCTGACAATATTAGGTTTGTTTCCGCTGATTTAACAGCCCTATAACTGGCTGGAGTTTAATATCCTGGAGATGGCACTGATTTTTGGGACTGCAGTATCCTTTTTTAATAACACCATCTCTGATCTTTCCCCTTAATTCAAGAATTCTCAACAAGAACTCATTTACAATAAAATTATGAACTTTTACTTCAATCCTAAATCGGCCTTTGCAAAATCTAAAATTCAGTGTCTGAAAGGGTCCACTGATTAACATCTCCAATTAGAAAGTGCTGATTGTTGGCAAGGATTAATCAGGATCCATAGGATACGTGTGATATAAAAATCATCACACTATAGAAAAACAAAGGTGACAGAGGAGATTGCAACAACTACAGGGACATCTCATTCCTTAGCGTCACTGGGAAGGCCTTCGCTGGAGTCATGCTTAAAGACTCCATCTACTTGCAGACTGAGTGTATCCAGAAGCACAGTGTGGTTCCTGTGCTGGCAGACCCACAGTGAACATGATCTTCTCCATAAGCCAGCTATAAGAGAACTGTAGTGAACAGGATATACCTCTTTACCTGACTATTATAGATCTTAGTAAAGCATTCAACACCGTCAGCAGGGCAGGACTCTCCAAGATTTTGGAGAAAATTGACTGTCCCCCAAAGCTGCTCAGTCTGACCTGCTCCTTTCATGACAACATGCAGTGACTGTACAGTTTGATGGCACCACTTCCAACAGTTTCAGGGTGAAGAATGGAGTGAAACAGACGCCTACACTGAAAACAACAGCCCACAACGACAGCTGATCACCACGAATAATAATAACTTCTATCAGGGAGATAGAACAGGGAGATGTGACATTGAATGATGAGATGAGTCATGAGATAAGTACATTTAAAGTCCAGAAAGGTGTTGTTTAAATCAGTGCATCCCAAACTTTTTCCCAGTGTGACCACATTTTAATTCCTCAGACTTCGTGTGACTCCAGAGTGAAAATTTGAGGGGATGAGAATTGTGACAGGGGTAGTGGGGAGGTGGGTGCTTCAGCTGTTGCACGAGTTTGGGGGGGATTATTAATGTATTTGAACTCATTATTAATGTAATAGCGTCCTGATTATTCATTTATTTATAGGATGCTGATTATTGACACAATTGGCAAATAACTTAAATGTGACAGGATTCTGATAGTTGATGCCATTGGACTCTGATTATCAATTAAAATAATTCTGATTATTAATGTATTAGTATCCTGATAATTGCAATAATTTGCTGATTATTGAAGCAATAGGCAGCTGATCATTAAACACGGTTTCACAGTATCTTTACAGTGCAGAAGGAGGCTATTCGGCCCATTGAGTCTGCACTGGCTCTCTGAAACAGCATTTCACACAGTCCCACTCATCCCCCTAACCTTGCACATTCTCTCTTTTCAGGCAGCAATCCAATTTCCTTTTGAATACCTCGATCAGACCTGCATCCTCCACCCTTTCAGGAAGTTTGTTCCAGACTCCAACTACCTTCTGGGTGAAAAATAATTTCCTCATATCATCTTTTGCCAATTATTTTGAATGTGCCCTCTAGTTCTTGATGTTCTCCTGAGTGGGAACAGTTTCATTATTTATCCTGTCCATACCCCTCAGGATCTTGAATACCTCTATCAAGTCTCCTCTCAGCTTTCTTTTCTCCAAGAAAAACAGTCCCAATCTCTCCACTCTATCCTCACAGCTACAGTTCTTCATCCCAGGAATCACTCTCTCCAATGCCTTCCCATCCTTCCTCAAGTACGGTGCCCAGAACTGGACGTAGTGCTCCAGATGAGCCCTAACTAGTGTCTTAGACAAGTTCAACATGACCTCTTCACTCTTGTACTCAATGCCTCTATTAATAAAGCCTAATATACTATATGCTTTATTAACTGCTCTCTCAACATGCCCTGCCATCTTCAATGACCTATGTACGTATACACTGAGGTCCCTCTGTCCTGCACCACCGTTAGTGGCTCTCCCTTTATTTTATACTGCCTCTCCATATCTTTCCTGCCAAAACCAATCACCTCACATTTCTCTGCATTGAACTTTATCTGTCACATTAATACAACTGGAATTATGTAATTTGATCCTCATTATTAATGTAATTCGACCCTGATTAATGTAATAGGATGCTGATTATTTATACAATAAGATCCTGATTGTTGATGCAATAGGCACCAGACTATTAATGTAATAATATCCTGATTATTAATGAGTTGGGATCCTGAATCTTAAAGTAATTGGACTCTGATCATTAATGTAATAGGAACCTGAACATTGATGTAATAGGATCCTCATTATTAATGCAATAGGATTCTGATCATTATTGTAACAGTGTCCTGGTTATTGATGCAATATGATCCTGAACAGTAATGCATTACAATCCTGTTTATTAATTTACTATTATCCTGATTATTAATACATTATGATCCTGGTTATTGAAGAAGTCGGCTTTCCAGAAAAAACGAACACCTGTACAATGTGCACAACCTTTTCACAAACTTTATTTGCAGCAGCAATTGCGCCTGAGAGAGGAGGCCATTAGGCCACGCCCACCAACAAAAAAACCGTGAGGATTTAAAGGGGCCTCGCAGCTGTCAGGAAACAGTTGGAGCTCCACGGCAGCCATTGCTACCTCGGAGCTAGCGAGCCCAAAATCCTGTCTCACAACCCACTGGGGTTACGACCCACAGTTTGGGAAGCCCTGACTTTCACTGGGACTATAAAATGGGAACTGGCTTTGAAAGTTCTTGTCACAGTCTTAAGCATTTAAACCCTCTCTCCCTCCAGTATGAACTCATTGATGTGTTTGGAGGCTGGATGACCGAGTGAATCCCTTCCCACACATGGAGCAGGCGACGACCTCTCCCTGGTGTGCATGCCCTGATGACTTTCCAACTCAAATTGAATCCCTTCCCACTGTCCCCACATTAACACGGTTTCTCCCTAGTTGACTGTGCTTGTGTCTTAACAGGCCAGATGTTCGGCTGAAACCTCCTTCACTGATATTGGGAAAGATTGGGGGGGAGGTGGGATAAACTGGATTGCTCGTTGAAAGAGCCAGTGCAGATTCGGTGAGCTTCTGTGCTGTACTCTGATGAGATCCTATGATTCTATAACAGGATAATGATTCATAATAAATACCATACGATTGAACCATAGAGCTCAGAAGGTGGCCATTCAGCCCATTGTGTCTGTACTGTCTTTCTGAAAATGTTGCCATTCTGTCCCACTCCCCTGATCTTTCTTCCGAGCCTTGAAAATCTTTCCTTATGAAGTAAAAATCCAAATCACTTTTGAAAGTTACTATTGGATCTGCTTCCACCAGTCATTCAGACAATGTGTTCCAGATCAAAAACAAAAATTGCTGGAAAAACTCAGCAGGTCTGACAGCATCTGTGGAGAGAAAGACAGAGTTAGCGTTTTGAGTCTGTATGAATCTTCATCAGAGTTTTTCCAGCAATTTTTGTTTTTGTTTCAGATTTCCAGCACCCACAGTATTTTGCTTTTATATTAATGTGTTCCAAATCATCAGAACTCACTGAGTAAAATAATCTCTCCTCATCTTCACCCTGGATTTTTTGCCAATTATTTTAAATCTGTTTTCTGTGGTTACCAACCATCCTATCAATGGAAACAATTTCTCTCTATGTAGATAAAAACTCCTCAAAAATGTCCACACCTCTGTTAAATCACTCCTTAATCTTCTCTGCTCTAAAGAGAACAATCCCAGCTTCTCCAATCTCTCCACATAACGGAAACCCCTCATCCCTGATACTATTTTGGTCAATTTTCCATGTACTCTGTCCAAGCCCTTGACATCTTTCCTGAAGTGTGGTGCTCAGAACTGAGCACAATATTTGAGCTGAGGATTAAAAAGTGATTTATAAAGTTTCATTGTGACTTCCTTGCTTTTGTACTTCATGTCTCCATTAATACATGGAGGGCCCCCATTAGCTTTTCTTAAACAATTTGATCAACTTTTCCTGTTACCTTCAAAGATTTGTGTCCATCCACTCCCAGGTCATTCCGTTCCTGCACTCTGTTTAAAATTGTACCATTTAGTTTATACTGCCTCTCATTCTTCCTTCCAAAATGTATCATTGACTGTGAGTCACTTTGGGATGTTCTGAGGGTGTGAAAGATTTGAAATGAACACAAGATCTTTATCCTCCACATACTGTCCACAGGGGAGTTCTCCTGGTGCAGTGGGACCAACATTCGTGTTTTAACTAACACCACCAAAGAAAACTGGATTAATCGGTCACTCTTCTGATTGCTGTTTGTGGAACCTTGCTGTGTACAAACTGGCTGTTATGAAACAGTAATAACTTGTATTTATATAACACGATTATTATAATAAAACATCCCAAGGCACTTCAGAGGAGTTTCATAAAGTAAAAATTGGACATTGAGTCACATAGGGTGATGATATGACATAGCATGTGGTAAATGCTGAGCTGTTCAAATCCCAGAGGGAAACTTGAAACAACTGTCACAACTAATTTACAATTTGTATGTTTTGAGATGCAGGCTTTGAATTCAGTGATAACAGGACCACCGAGTCTTAAGAGGTTTTTATAAAACTAAATTAAACATTTATTAACAAGAAAAATGATTTTTAAGCACACACATATGTCTACAAATTATCACTATAACTTCTAAACCCCCTAATTAATTTAACTCCCAGTTACACTTCCGTAAGACACACAGATTTTAAAAGGCTCAGGCAAAGTAAACAATACCCTGAACAGTTGAATTCAAAGTGAGTTCTCTTAACTTCAGTCCCTAGAGGCAGCAATTTGGTATATACAGGCTGAAGGTGTTTCACCCTTGTTAGATCTTAAAAATGTCTACCCTTAGACACAGCCTTTGCTCCTTTGTACATATTTTCCCCTTTGAATGCAAATTCCCATTGTTTCACTATGTCTTTGCACTTTATTTTTCTGATAATAAAAGTCTCTCATAGCATAAAGTTTTACCAGTAATCTTTGGGAAAAATAAACACACTGTTCCTTAACTTCACCTGGCTAGGTGACACATTTCTCTCCTCCTTTAAAATCAATCTAGTCTGATTTATTTAAAAATGCAAATTTCCCCCTTTACACTTCACATTCTAAAACTTCCCCATGTTTACCTAATTAACATTTCAAACCTAACTTCTCTTCTTACATTAAAGCACCCAGACTAGCTGCCTCTAATTCAATTAAGTCTCTCTCACACACACAACAGACACGGACTCTATTTTACAATAAATTCCAATAACATTTTGGACATTATTATCTCTTCCTGACAGTGATATTAGGGTAAATAGAGAAAACCTTGACTGGAGAGGCAGATTTTAACAAGATTTTTAATCAGGAGAGAGATGGAGAGTTTAGGGAGGGAATTTCAGAGTTGCATGCCTCAGCCCTGCCATCAATGGTGGAGTAATTAAAATCAGGGATGCTAAAGAGACCAGAATGAGAAGCGCAGATATTTCAGAGGGTTGTGAAACTACAGGTTAGAGAGATAGGGAGAGACGAGGCCATGGAGGAATTCGAAAACAAGGAGCTGAATTTTCAAATTGAGGCATTACTTGACCTGGAGCCGACATAGGTCAGCGATCTCAGGGGTGATGGGTGAATGTAACTTGGTGTGAGAAAGCACACGGGCAGCAGAGTTTAGGGTGATCTCACGTTTCCACGTGGGGGTGGGGTGAATGTGAGAGGCTGGTCAGGAATGTATTGGAATTGTCAAGTCTAAAGGTAACACGGGCATGGATGAGGGTTTCAGCAGCAGATGAGCTGGGGTGGAATGGAGACAGGCGACGTTATGGAGATTGAAATATCTGGTATAGTGATGGTGTGGATATGTGATTAGAAGCTCATCTTGGGGTCAAATCTGACACCAAGATTATGAACAGTGTGGTTCAACCTCAGACAGTTCCCAGGGAGAGGGATGGACTCGGTAGTTAGGGAACAGAATTTGTAGTGGTGACTGAAGACAATGGCTTTGGTCTTCCCAATTTTTAATTGGAGGAAATTTCTGCTCATCCAGTACTGGATGTCGGATAAGAAGTTTGATAATTTAGTAACAGTGGAGGAATGGAGAGGGATGGTGGTGAGGTAGACCTGGGAGTAGTCAGTGTACATGTGAAAACTAATATGTTGCTTTTGGATGATGTCACCTAATGGCAGCATGTGGATGAGAAATAGGAGAGGCCAAGGATAGATCCTTGGGGGACACCAAGTTCAAGGACTTTGGAGAGGAAAGGAGGGTTGGAGATGGGATGGTGGTTTGCCAAAACCGTGGTGTCAAGGGTTTTTTTTTTCAGGAAGGGTAAGATTGGTTTATTTAAAGGTGAGAGGGGCAAAACCAGAAGAGAGAGAGAACCATGAGCAATATCAGCTAACCTGGGAGAGTTAGATGGTCAGCAGTTTAGTGGGAATAGGATTGAGGGACTCTGACAGGGTATGACGGGAGATAGGAGAGAAACTGGAGAAAGATGTGAGTTCAGGGCTGAGCCAAGGGGGAACTTTGGAGATGGTTTGGCCCGGTGGGCTAGTGGTAGGGAGGGATGCAGCAGAGGCAGCTGATCGGATTGTCTCAATCTTACAGACAAAGAAGCTCCATGAGCTCCTCACACTTGTTGTTGGAGGTGAGGATGGAGGAGACGGGGAGAGGGAGAGCACTTCAAAAGGAATTGACTTGTGTTAGAGATATTAAAAGGATTAAACACTGTATTTAACACAAAGCTGATTTATTTGACTTCTATTCAGAATGTTAGCCCTTTTAACTGGCCTGGGGTTAATTAACATCAGCAGAAACAGACCTCAATGAACATGATTCAGTCCTGGATATGATTAATGACAAAATCCAATCACTGTATTTACCTGTGAATTCGCTGGTGTCTCATCAGGTTGGATGACTGTGTAAATCCCTTCCCACACTTCGGGCAGGTAAATGGCCTCTCCCCAGTGTGAACTCGCTGATGTGTCAGCAGGGTGGATGACTGAGTGAATCCCTTCCCACAGTCCGGACAGGTGAATGGCCGCTCCCTGCTGTGAATACGCTGGTGTACACTGAGGTCAGATGACATCTTGAACCCAGTTCCGCAGTGAGAGCACTTGAATGGTCTCTCATCAGTGTGAACACGTTGATGGCGCATCAGAACCCCGGAACTTTTAAAGCAGTTACCGCAGGCTGGACATTTAAGTGGTCTCTCATCAGTGTGAATACGTTGATGGGGCATCAGTTCCCTGGAACTTTTATAGCATTTACTGCAGTCTGGGCATTTAAAAGGTCTCTTGTTGGTGTGAACTTGCTGGTGATTCAGCAGGGTGGATAACTGAGTGAAACCCTTCCCACACTCAGAGCAGGTGAAAGGTCTCTCCCCAGTGTGAACTCGCTGGTGTGTCAGCAGGTTAGATGACCGAGTGAACCCACTCCCACACACAGAGCAGATGAACGGCCTCTCCCTAGTGTGAACTCACTGATGTTCCGTGAGTTGAGATGATTGCTTGAACCCAGTGCCACAGTGAGAGCACCTGAATGGTCTGTCATCAGTGTGAACACGTTGATGGAGCATCAGGTCCCGGGAACTTTTATAGCACTTCCCACAGTCTGGGCATTTAAAAGGTCTCTCATCAGTGTGAACTCGCTGGTGTGCCAGCAAGTCAGATGACTGAGTGAATCTCTTCCCACACTCTGAGCAAGTGAACGGCCTCTCCCCAGTGTGAAAACGCTGGTGTGTCATTAGCGTGGATGAGGTGGTGAATCCCTTCCCACACACACAGCAAGTGAATGGTCTCTCCCCAGTGTGAACTCGTTGGTGTGCCAGCAGGGTTGATGACTGAGTGAATCCTTTCCCACATTTGGAGCATGTAAATGCCCTCTCTCCTCTGTGAACTCGCTGGTGTTGCAGCAGGTTGGATGACCGAATGAATCCCTTCCCACACTCAGAGCAGATGAATAGCTTCTCCCCAGTGTGACTGGGCCGATGAGTTTCCAGTTCAGACGAGGATTTGAATCCCTCCTCACAGTCTCCACCTTTCCACGGTTTCTCCCCACTGTGAACGGTGCTTTTTCCTTCCATGTTCAAAATCTGATGATATTCAGGTTACAATAAATCGGACAACTCCATCAGATCCTGATTTAATGTTATGTTTCAGTTTTCTGACTGTAAATCCTCCCCTTCTAACACCCTGTGAAATTGATTTAAAACAGAGAAAAGGGAGTGAAAGAGAACCCACAAAAACACGAAGGCAGGTTGTGAAATTGAGCTGAATGAATCTGTTATTTTGTGGTAAAAGCAAAAAACTGTGGATGCTGGAAATCCAAAACAAAAGCAAAAATACCTGGAAAAACTCAGCAGGTCTGACAGCATCTGCGGAGAGGAACACAGTTAACATTTCGAGTCCGAATGATTCTTCATCAGAACTAAGGAAAAATAGAAAAGAGGTGAAATATAAGCTGGTTTAAGGGGAGGTGGGACAGGTAGAGCTGGATGGAGGGCCAGCGATAGGTGGAGATTGCCAAAAGATGTCATAGACAAAAGGATAAAGAGGTGTTGACGGTGCTGATATTAGCTAAGAAATGTGCTAATGGTGACATTAAGGGTAGAAAGCAGGACGAGCAAGGTACAGATGGCCCTAGTGGGGGTGGGGTGGGGGGAAAGGATTGAAATAGGTTAAAAGGTAGAGATAAAACAATGGATGGAAATACATTTAAAAATAATGGAAATAGATGGGAAAAGAAAAATATATATAATTATTGGAAAAAGGGGGATCGGAAAAGGGGTGGGGATGGAGGAGAGATTTCATGATCTAAAGTTGTTGAACTCAATATTGAGTCCGGAAGGCTGTATCCCTTCCTCCCACCTCACCCCCACTAGGGCTATCTGTACCTTTCTCGCCCTGCTTTCTACCCTTAATGTCACCATTAGCACATTTCTTAGCTAATATCACCACCGTCAACACCTCTTTGACTTTTTGTCTATGACATCTCTTGGCAATCTCCACCTATCAATGGCCCTCTATCCAGCTCTACCTGTCCCACCCCCCTTAAACCAGCTAATATTTCACCTCTTTTGTATTTTTCCTTAGTTCTGATGAAGAGTCATTCGGACTCGAAACGTTAACTGTGTTCCTCTCCGCAGATGCTGTCAGACCTGATGAGTTTTTCCAGGTATTTTTGTTTTTGTTTTGGATCTCCAGCATCCGTAGTTTTTTGCTATAATCTTAGTGTTTATTTGACTGCCACTTCTCTTCAAGGAATGCCTACCTTGAAGAAGTATTGCTCTTCTCTCCAACAGGATTTCTGCCTCTCTCTTTTGCCTTGTTCATCTTCATCGCTTTCCATTTCTCTCCTGGTGTTTGACAAGGAGTTTACTAAAACTCGCTTTCACAGCCATATTTCCTTCCTCAGTGACTGTCTCCATCTCCGACTTACCCCACGTGGATTTCAACTGAAGTTCCATCCCTCATTTTTCGAACCCACCCAGGATTACAGGTATCTCTGGGACATACAACGCACCTTGGACTGCTGTTCTTGTCGCATCCTGAGATCCACACTCAGTGCCATGCATTGCCATATGTACACACTCGACTTCTCCCTCCAGCAGCACCGACGCACCCTATTTCTAAGCTGCCCTTGCCCCCAGTTTCATTTTATTCCTTGTTTCATCTGACGCCTCAACAAGAATCTTTGTCTCTTTCTTTCAGGTGCAAAGGAATGCAAGCTCCAACGCCCATCCAGGACCCTCCACCCCTGCCCGTCCCTCTGTCCCCATCCTGTCTTCCAATCCCAGCCCCGGCCGTGTATTCACCATACCCCCTGACCTTCCCCTCTCTGATGCTGAACGTTCAGTGCTCAGAAAAGGACTCAGTTTCATACCCTTATGCCCTCATCTCAATGAATTTCGGGCTCGGCACGATGCTGAACTCTTCTTCCGCCGCCTTCGTCTCTGTGCTCACTTCTTTGGGCAGGAGTCCTCTCCCCATTCAACAGATCTTTTTACCCGCCACCAATATTCTCCCTCCACCTGGACCCCTCCCTCTGGATTCTTACCTTCTCTTGATCTTTTCATTGAGAACTGTCGGCATGACATCAGTCGTCTCAATTTCTCTGCTCCTCTCACCCACTCTAACCTGTCTCTCTCTGAACTTGCTGCACTCCGTTCTCTCAGGTCCAACCCTGACATTGTCATCAAACCTGCTGACAAGGGTGGTGCTGTTGTTGTCTGGCACACTGAGCTCTACCTCGCAGAGGCTGAGCGTCAACTCGTAGACACTTCCTCCTTCCTCCCCCTGGACCATGACCCCACCACTGAACATCAAGCCATTGTTTCTAGGACTGTCACTGACCTCATCTCCTCTGGAAATCTTCCCTCCACAGCTTCCAACCTCATAGTCTCCCAACCTCGGATGGCCCGCTTCTACCTCCTACCCAAAATCCACAAACAGGACTGTCCCGGCAGACTGATCATGTCAGCCTGTTCCTAGCCCACAGAACTCATTTCTTGCTATCTTGACCCCATTCTCTCTCCCCCGTCCAGTCTCTTCCCACCTACGCAATTCCTCTGACACCCTACATCATATCAACCATTTCCAGTTCCCTGGCCACAACCGCCTCCTCTTCACCATGGACATCCAATCCCTCTACACCTCCATCCCCCACCAGGATGGTCTGAGGGCTCTCTGCTTCTTCCTCGAACAGAGGCCTGAACAATCCCCATCCACCACTACTCTCCTCCGTCTGGCTGAACTTGTTCTCTCACTGAACAATTTCTCCTTAAACTCCTCTTGCTTCCTCCAAATAAAAGGTGTGGCTATGGGTACCCGCATGGGCCCCAGTTATGCCTGTCTCTTTATGGGGTGTGTGGAACATTCCTTGTTCCAGTCCTACTCCGGCCCCCTCCCACAACTCTTTCTCCGGCACATCGATGACTGCTTCAGTGTTGCTTCATGCTCTCGTCTGGACCTGGAAAAATTTATTAATTTTGCTTCCAATTTCCACCCCTCCATCATTTTCACATGGTTCATCTCTGACACTTCCCTTCCCTTCCTTGACTTCTCTGTCTCAATTTCTGGTGATAGACTGTCCACCAATATCCATTACAAGCCTACCGACTCCCACAGCTACCTTGATGACAGCTCCTCACACCCCGCTTCCTGTAAGGACTCCATCCCATTCTCGCAGTTCCTTCACCTCCGTCGCATCTGTTCTGATGATGCTACTTTCAAAAACAGTTCCTCTGACATGTCGTCCTTCTTCCTTAACCGAGGATTTCCACCCACGGTGGTTGACAGGGTCCTCAACCGTGTCCGGCCCATCTCCTGCGCATCCGCCCTCCCACCTTCCTCTCCCTCCCAGAACCATGATAGGGTCCCTCTTCTCCTCATTTATCACCCCAACAGCCTCCACATTCAAAGGATCATCCTCCGCCATTTCCGCCAACTCCAGCATGATGCCACCACCAAACACATCTTCCTTTCACCCCCCCCTGGCAGCATTCCACAGGGATCGGTCCCCCTGGGACACCCTGGTCCACTCCTCCATCACCCGCTACACCTCAACCCCCTCCCAAGGCACCTTCCCATGTAACCACAGAAGGTGCAACACCTGCCCCTTTACTTCCCTCCTCCTCACCGTCCAAGAGCCTAAACACTCCTTTCAAGTGAAGCAGCATTTCACTTGCACTTCCCTCCATTTAGTCTACTGCATTTGCTGCTCCCAATGTGGTTTCCTCTACACTGGGGAGACCAAATGCAGACTGGGTGACCGCTTTGCGGAACATCTTCAGTCTGTCCGCAAGCATTACCCAGACCTCCCTGTCACTTGCCATTTCAACACACCACGCTGCTGTCAAGCCCACATGTCCGTCCTTGGCCTGCTGTAATGTTCCAGTGAAGCTCAACACAAACTGGAGGAACAGCACCTCATCTTCCGACTAGAGATTTTACAGCCTTCCGGACTGAATATTTAGTTCAACAACTTTAGATCATGAACTCTCTCCTCCATCCCCACCCCCTTTCCGATCCCCCCTTTTCAAATAATTTATATATATTTTTCTTTTCCCACCTATTTCCATTATTTTTAAACGTATTTCCATCCATTGTTTTATCTCTACCTTTTAGCCTATTTTGATCTTTCCCCGCCCCCCCATCCCACCCCCACTAGGGCTATCTGTACCTTGCTCGTCCTGCTTTCTACCCTTCATGTCACCATTAGCACATTTCTTAGCTAACATCACCACCGTCAACACCTCTTTGTCCTTTTGTCTATGACATCTTTTGGCAATCTCCACCTATCAAGGGCCCTCTATCCAGCTCTACCTGTCCCACCCCCCCCCCTTAAACCAGCTTATATTTCACCTCTTTTGTATTTTTCCTTAGTTCTGATGAAGAGTCATTCGGACTTGAAACGTTAACTGTATTCCTCTCCACAGATGCTGTCAGACCTGCTGAGTTTTTCCTGGCATTTTGTGGGGCTGACACTAGGAAAAAGTGACCATGAAAACTGCTGGATTGTCAAAAAAAACCCAACTGGTTCACTAATGTCCTTCAGGGAAGGGAACCTGACACCCAATCTGGACTACACAAGACTCTGGCTTCTATAAGAACACAAGAAATACGGCCTGTTGAGCCTGCTCCACGATTCAACACGATCGTGGCTGATCTTGGTATTCGCTCCACTTTCCTGCCTGCTCCCCATATCTCTCGACTGCCTGAGAGACCAAAAATCTCCGCATCTCAGCGTTAAATATATTCAAGGATGGAGCATCCACAACCCTCTGGGGTAGAGAATTCTATTTTGACAAGAGAGATGGAGAGAGAGAAAAAGAGAGAGAAGTGGGAGAGACAGAGAGAGGGCATGAGACAAGTGGGAGAGAGAGAGAGGGATGTGCGAGAGACAGAGGGCAATGGGAAGGCATTTTATAGACCTACAACTTAAACCACAATTTGACAAAATCTCCCAAGTCCTCAACCTCGAAGGACCAGGGTAGCAGGTGTATGTGAACACCATCACCTCCAGGTTCCGCTCCAAGCCATACATATTCTGACATCTGACATCCAGTACTGGATGAGCAGAAATTTCCTTCATTTAAATATTGGAAAGATGAAAGCCATTGTCATCAGTCCCTAATACAAACTCCATTCCCTGGCCACCAACTCCATCCCTCTCCCCAACAACTATCTGACGCTGAACCAGACTGTTCACAACCATGGTGAAATATTTCACCCCAAGATGAACTTCCAAACACATATCCACATCATCACTAAGACCTCATTGCCCGACTCCAGCCAAGGCTCAGCTCATCTGCTGCTGAAACCGTCATCTATTCCTTTGTTATCTCTGGACTTAACTCTGGCTGGAGGTTCTAGAACTAAGGGCCACAGTCTCAGAATAGGGGGCCGGCCATTTGGGACTGAGATGAGGAGGAGTTTCTTCTCTCAGAGGGTGGCGAATCTTTGGACTTCTCTGCCTCAGAGGGCTGCGGAGGCTCAGTCATTGAACATGTTCAAGACTGAAATCGATATTTTTGAGATTGATTCAAAAAGTAGTGGCAGCAGAGTCTTTGAATATCTTTAAGGCAGAGGTAGATAGATTCTTGATAAGCAAGAGGGTGAAAAGTTATTGGGAGTAGGCAGGAATGTGGTGTTGAGGTTACAATCAGATCAACCATGATCATATTGAATAGCGGAGCAGGCTCAAGGGGCCGAGTGGCCTACTTCTACTCCTAATTTGTATGTTTGCTGGATTTCTCATATTAAAAACATCAAAGTACATGGGGATAGTGCAGGAAAATGTTGTTAGAAAATGTTGTTGAAATAGAAAATCTTATTGAATGACGGAGCAGGCTTTAAGGGCTGAATGGCCTATTCCACTCCTATTTCTTATATTGTCTCCTAATGCACTCCCAGCCAGCCTCCCACATTCAACTTCCCTCTAATCTTGAGGTGATCCAAAACTCTGCTGCCCATGTGCTGACTCACACTGAATCTTGATTACCCATCACCCCTGTGCTCACTGACCAACAAAGGCTCCAGGTAAGCACCACCAAAATTTTAAATTTCTCATCCTTGTTTTCAAATCTCTCCATGGTCTCACCCCCACTATCTCTGTAATCTCCTCCAGCCTCACAACCCTCCAAGCTCTCTGCACTCCTCTCATTCCGTCTTCCTGAGCATTCCCAATTTTAATTCCTCCATCCTTGGTGTCCACGCTCTGAGCTGCCAAGGCCATAAACTGTTGAATTTCCTCCCTAAACCTCTCCCCCTCTCTATTGTTCCTTCTGCCTTTAAGATTCTCCTTAAAACCTACCTCTTTGACCAAACCTTTGGCCATCTGCTCTCATATCTCCTTACATGACTGTGTCTAGTGTTGCTCTATAACATTCCTGTGAAATACCCTGGAAAGGTCTATTACATGAAAGGCATGATATAAATACACATTGTTGTTGTTGATTTGAACATATATCACCGTTCCTTCATCATTGTTGGGTGAATAACCTGTAACTCCTTACCTCACATCATTGTGGGAGCACCTTCACCACATGGACTGCAGCGGTTCAAAAAGGTCAAACATCATCTTCTCCACATGTAACTGGGGATGGGTAATATCTGCTGCTGGTCTTGTTAGTGAAAGGGCAGAGGAGTGGGACTAGCTGATTTGCGTTTGCAGAGAGCCAGCACAGACAGGACGGGCTGAATGGCCTCCGTCCGCATTGTAACCATTCAATGATGAAGAACCGACACTGGAGACCAGGGACCAACCTCTGGAACCAATGCCCAGCCTGATACAAACCGGCTCTTCATTGATCTGGGAGCTGCGGCCCCGCTCGGTGCAAACGGGGGAGGGGGACCGGTCAGTTTATTTCCGGGGTTTGCGGTTTACACAACATGTTTCCGGAGCCTCTCCGTCCACCCGCCGGATCCACCGCTCCCTCCGCCCCGCCATCCCCCCCTTTACCCATTATGGACCCGTCTCCTCATCGCCATTACCTGCACTGCGCATGCTCCAGTCACTGCCCGGCCCCGCCCCTTCATTCACTCCGATTGGTTGGAGGACCAGCCGCACCCGCTCGGTCCTCCAGTCCCGCCCTCTTCCTATTGGTCCGGAGCTACCGTCAATCACCCGGGCATTGTGACGGTTTCAGCTGAGAGCGGCCACAGACTCAGCCTGACTTGCTGATTCTTGGCAGCATTTTCTGTTTGGGAATTAGAGCTAGAGATGGATGGTCAGTTCCCCTCTGTCCGGGGGGGGGATTCGCACTCATTTCCCCAGTGCAGTAATTATCATGTTTACTTTACATGAGAAAGTCCCCTCTTCAATCCCGGCCGGAAACTTTGTGTTTAAAATTGCTACTGATGAGGAATTAGCAGTGAGTTTAGTTTCATGTTCAACAGGGCGACAGTTACTGTTGTCTCATTCTTTAAAAGCTCCTTCTTCACCTTTAAACAGGTAACAATAAGTGAGAGAAAACTGATCCACTCTGACCCCAAAAACAAGATACTGCAGATGCTGCAAATCCGACCTCAAAACAGAAAATGTTGGAAACACTCAGCAGGTCAAACAGCATCATTCACAGTGAATGTTTCAGGTCGTTGAACTTTTATCCAAATTGGAAAATTTCCCAGATTTAACAGTTTATAAACAAGTCCAGAGTCAGAGAAAACAGGGGCAGACAGAAGGAAACAACAAACGGTCTTGTGACAGGATGGAAGGCTGGAGAGAGTAAATGATAAAGGGGACAATGGTGCAAGGCAACATTGGGTGACAATGAGACAATTAAAGAAACTAATGGGACAAGTAAACATATAAGACAGGTTCAGAGGAGGGATAAATGGTAACAGCAGAGCCATTACCAGCATCTGCTGCCCTAAAAATGGGAGTGATGATTATGATATGAAATTATTGAAATTACCGTTGAGTCTGACGAGACGAGCTGCTGTTCCTCGAGCTTCTGTTGGGCTTCGTGCGGCAGTACAGGAGGCCGAAGGCTAAGAGGTCAGACTTGAAGTGAGGCTGAGAATTAAAATGGTAAATGAGAAGAAGCTCAGGATCACACTTGCAAAGAGAATGGTGATTTTACATGAAGCAGTCACCCAATCTGGATTTAATCTCCACAGCATAGAGACCACGTTGTAAATTGTAAGAAGTACAAATAGATCACTGTGTCACCGGGAAAGTGTGCTTGGGGACCTGGAACGTGGAAAGGGAGGAGGTGGCAATGAATCTGTTTCAATAAGTTTGTAACAGGCCAATGCACAGTTGTTCTGCTGTGCTTTATATTTTAATGGGAATTATCAAATGTTTTTACCACTATGATCTTGGCTGGTGGACTATAAAGTCCTCGCATTTCTCTGTTGATCTATCCAGGAGGGCTGGTGTGGTAAGAAGGCTTGGTCTGTAAATTACAGTCACTGTGAACGTGATAATGGAACATTTGTATATCAAAGGGCAATGATACCTGATCACCTATCGAGTGAGTGAGTTGTAACAATGTAACTCAAATGATCACAGCTACTGCAGGTGATTCTCTGGCTACAAGCCGGTAAGAAAGGAATCAGGAGCGTGCAGTCTCACCCAGCTGAACACCAGTGAAGGGGCATTGGAGGAGGATGGATTGGTCAATGGTGTCTGCTGCCCTTGTCCTTCTAGATGGTAGTGGTCGTGGGTTTGGAAGGTGCTGTCTAAGGAGCTTTGGTGAGTATGGAAACAGGAGAGGGAGAGCACTTCAAAGGAATTAACTTGTGTTATAGATATTAAAAAGACTCGGCACACTGTGCATTTAACAGAAAGCTGATTTATTTTAATTATATCCAGAATATTAGCACCTACAACTAGGCTGGAGTTTATTAACATCAGCAGAAACAGACCCCAATGCACATGGTTCAGTCCTGGATGTGATTGGCAGAAAAATACAATCACTGTCATGACTTGTAAGCTCGCTGGTGACTCAGCAGAGTGAATGACTGAGTGAATCTCTTCCCACACTCGGAGCAGGTGAACGGCCTCGCCCCAGTGTGAACTCTCTCGTGTCTCAACATGTGGGATAACTGAGCGAATCCCTTCCCACACAAGTAGCAGGTGAATGGCCTCTCCTGGTGTGACCTCGCTGGTGTACAGTGAGTTGAGATGATCGCTTGAACCCAGTGCCACAGTAAGAGCACCTGAACTGGATTTCATCAATGTGAAAACGTTTATGGGATATCAGTCCCCCGGAGCTTTTATAACACTTCCCACAGTCTGAGCATTTGAAAGGTTTCTCCCTAGTGTGAACTCGCTGGTGTCTCAGCAGGTTGGCTAGCCAAGTAAATCCCTTCCCACACTCGGAGCAGGTGAACAGTTTCTCCCCAGTGTGAACTCGTTGGTGTGCAGTGAGTTGAAATGATGCCTTGAACCCAGTTCCACAGTGAGAGCACCTGAATGGCCTCTCCTCAGTGTGAACACGTAGATGGGACATCAGTTCCCCAGAACTTCTATAGCACTTCCCGCAGTCTGAACATTTAAAAGGTCTCTCAGCAGTGTGAACTCGCTGGTGTCTCAGCAGGTGGGATGACTGAGTGAATCCCTTCCCACACTCGGAGCAGGTGAATGGTTTCGCCCCAGTGTGAACTCGTTGGTGTGTAATCAGCTGGGATGATCGTGAGAATCCCTTCCCACACATGGGGCAGGTGAACGGCAACTCCCCAGTGTGAATTCGCTGGTGTACCGTGAGTTGAGATGATCGCTTGAACCCAGTCCCACAGTGAGAGCACCTGAACGGTCTCTCGTCAGTGTGAACACGTTGATGGAGCAGCAGTTCCCATGAACTTTTATAGCACTTCCCACAATCTGGGCACTTAAAAGGTCTCTCCCCAGTGTGAACTCGTCGGTGTCTGAGCAGGTTGGATGACTGAGTGAATCCCTTCCCACACTCGGAGCAGGTGAATGGTTTCTCCCCAGTGTGAACTCGTTGGTGTGTAATCAGCTGGGATAATCGAGAGAATCCCTTCCCACACATGGAGCAGGCGAACGGTCGCTCCCCAGTATGACTGCGCCGATGAGTTTCCAGCTCACATGGGTAACTGAATCTCTCCTCACAGTCCCCACATTTCCATGGTTTCGCTAACAGTGCTTTTTCCTTCCATGTTCAAGATGCTATGCTATTCAGGTTACGATGTATTGGGCAACTCCTTCAGATGCTGTTTTCTGACTGCAGATCCTCCCCTTCTAATATCCTGTGAAGCTGATTTAAAACAGAAACAGGGGGTGGAGAGAACACAGAAAAACACAAAGGCCGGTTGTGAAATTGAGCTGAATGAAGAGATAGAGAGAGAGAGAAAAAAAAAGAGGGTAGAGAGAGATTTTATATGTTTTATATATCTACAGCTTGACCAGAACTGTGAAGGAATCCCCAAAATCCTCAACATCCACCACCTAGGACCAGGGTAGCATCACCTCCAAATTCCCCTCCAAGCCACACAACATCCTGACTTGTTTGACATCCAGTCCTGGATGAGCAGAAATTTCCTCTATTTAAATATTGGGAAAACAGAAGCCGTTCTCTTCAGTCCCCACTACAAACTCCACTGCCAGCCACCGACTCCATCCCTCTCCCTGGTAACTGTCTGAGGCTGAACCAGGCTGTTCACAACCATGGAAAAATATTTCACCCGAAGATGAGCTTCCAAACATATATCCGCATCATCACCAAGACCGCCAATTTCCACCCCAGTAACGTCGCCGACTCCACCCTCATCTCAGCTCAGCCCCTGCTGTAACCATCATCCATTCCTTTGTTACCTCTAGACTTAACTATCCTAACACAATCCCAGCCAATCTCCCACATTCAGCCTCCCTGTAATCTTGAGGTCATCCAAAACTCTGCTGCCCCTGTGTTCACTGACCTACAAAGGTTCCCGGTTAAGAAGCAGCAAAATTTTAAAATTCTCATCCTTGTTTTCCTCTCTGGCTGCGATCATTCCTATCTCTGTAATCTCCTCCACCCACACAACCCTCCACTCAATGGATTTCCCCTCTGGCTGCGATCATCCCTATCTCTGTAATCTCCTCCACCCACACAACCCTCCAATCAATGGATTTCCCCTCTGGCTGCGATCATCCCTATCTCTGTTATCTCCTCCACCCACACAACCCTCTGAAACATGTAAAAACAGAATTACCTGGAAAAACTCAGCAAGTCTGGCAGCATCGGCGGAGAAGAAATCAGTCAACGTTTCGAGCCCTCATGGCCCTTCAGCAGAAGGTTCTGCTGAAGGGCCATGAGGGCTCGAAACGTTGACTGATTTCTTCTCCGCCGATGCTGCCAGACTTGCTGAGTTTTTCCAGGTAATTCTGTTTTTATTTTGTTTTGGATTTCCAGCATCCGCAGTAGCTTTTAGCTTTTTGTTTTTACCTCTGAAACATGTGTTCATCTCCCACCGGCCTCTTGAACATTCCCCATATTAATCACCCCACCATTGGTGCCGATCTTTCCGTTACCAAGACCACAAGCTTTGGAAATTCCTCCTCCGTTCACCCTGCTCTGCAGCAGCAGGAGCCCCTCAGCTGACCCCCTGCTCTTGTAAACGGGGACCGGTAGCTTCTCATTCGGGAGACTGCATCTTACACAACATGTTTACGAAGCCCTCCCGTCCACCCACCGGATCGTTCGCTCCCTCAGACCCTTCATCCCTCCCTCACCGATTGCGGATCAGAGAAAGAAGCTTCTCTCCATCGCCATTGCTCACTCCACGCAAGCTCAAACACTGTTCGACACTGCGCCTGCGCGCTGACTTCCTGTTGTGTGGATAGGGGACATTCTCTACCGCGGGGAATGCTGGGTAACCCATTCCCCCATTGAAAGTCAAAATTAGGGTATCCTGATTTGCTTTCCTGTTGCGGAGCGGAAGCTGGGTCGGAGGGTCCAATACTAAAGTTAAGAAACAAATTATACCGAAAGCCAACTGCATGGACCCTCCATTACCCACCATAAAAAAAAGAGAATGGGAATTAATGGTTAATCGAGAATCCCCAAAACAGCAGCAAAAACAGAATTCCAACCACTACAGTCGCATGTGAGCTCACTGGCATCACAGTGGGTGGGAAGAACAGGTGAATCACCGCCCACGCATACAACACTTAAACAGCCTCTCTACTGTGTGAATGTGCTGAACATCCATCAAATGCTTTGAACTTTCATAGTTGGCGGGAAAACTGAGTAAACCCTCCCGTACTGGTGAATTACCTGGATGGTCTCTCTCCAGAGTGACTGTGCTGCTGTGTCAGTAAATGGGATGACCGAGTGAATCCCTTTTCACTCCCAGCCAGTACAAATCCTCTCCCTGGTGCCACAGCACCCATGGTTTTTCAACTGAGACTGGTAATGAAATCGCTCCTTAAAGTATCAACAATAACTTGCATTTATACAACACCTTTAATGCAATAACAACTTTATTAAAATGTACTCGTTCAATAGTAAGGGTGATTTGCTCCATTGACGCTTACTTGAATCTCCCATTTGCAGGCATCTTGCATTTGTTCTCATCGAGGTCATAAAATGAATGCAGCAAAATCAGACGTGCTGAGATTTCATGACACACTTGAGTGGAAATAGATGTTCTTATTTCACTGCGCTCATATATTAGCAGTTCGTTCAGTCAATAACAGAAATTAATGGGTCTTTTGATGCAGATTAACACAGTTACTGACCATGTCAAAGTTGTCTCATAGTAATGTGTGCTCACAAAGGGAAAAAATATAATTAACGCGTCATTCTCAAACTGGTTCCCTGTAAAATTCTTTGATGATTCTGTTGAAATGCTGACTGTTGTGCTAAATCTCAAATCAGACCCATATCAAGTGCATTACCTGGTGTCTGGAATTCTTTTGTTTGCCAAACACGTTTGCAATTCGATGTTGTTGTATATTTCAGAAAGTCTCAAGTCAACTGAGGGCATCAATAACAAATAGAAATATATTAATACTGAATGTTGAATAACGTAAAAAATTGCTGAAAAAAGTTTGTTGAATTTCGTCTTCTGAGGAGAAGGGTGTTCATAATGATTGAGCAGAAAGCATTGCTGCCTGAGACATTTACTGGACCGAGCCTTCTGCATTACGAAATTCAAAACAAACTGAGGCACCAGCTGGAAACCAAAAGTTGTCTTCCTGTAACAAGTGACATGACCTCTCAAGTCTAACCATTGGAATCCTCCAAACATTCTGGTAGATCAGCACTGCCCTGTTTCCTAAAGAAATAAATATTCTGTAAAATTACATTCCCAGATCAAAATTATTTCAAACCAGCTGAACGAAATGACCTATTTCAGCATGTGATCCTGCCAGGGCTCTATTTAACTGTAGCAATCATTTTCCTCTGTGATGTAACACTCTCGATTAACGAGTTGTAGAGCAAATGTAATTAGATTGTGCAAATAACTCAGAAATAATGAGATGTTTGATCAGAAAAATGAGCACTTTCGTCAATTCGACATGAAATCAAGAGAAAAGGTAAATAATGTTCATATGCAAAGCTATGTAGGGGACCCAGGTCTAAATCTTCATGGCATTGGGTGAGGGAAACAGTATTATTTAAGGCAAACTAGGGATGGAATCTGCAGAAACTCCTTTTTCTTAAGGAAATTGTGCAATTAATTAATATTCAGAAAAAATAACAGATTTATTATAAGAGAGAAGGATACTGTGATTAATTGGTTTGCTCCTTTAAAAAGCTGACAGAGACAGGATGATGGAAGGGCCATGGTACGGATACATGGTGTTATACCATTTTATGATGACATTGTTTTCTGAGCCTGTCTGCAGCATTCCAAATTATAGCAGCTGAATTCCATTTCCCCCAACCAAAGAGCCAGAGAGCTGCTGCGGGACAGCACAGTTTAACATTCCAGATAGGCTCACTGCCATCAAGGCTGGTCAATGTTTCTGTAGTGTAGTGGTTATCACATTCGCTTAACACACAAAAAAACTCTGGCTCAAAACCAGGCAAACATTATCTGAGCTTGCTAATTTTGTGACAGGGAAATTTGCGCAGTTCAGGTTTGTTGTTGAATGTTACCTGAATCTCGCATGCTTCAGGCATGGTGCTTTTGCTCTTATATGGGCCTTAAAATGAATGCAGCAAAATCAGAAACGCTGAAATTTCATGACACACTGAGTAGAAATAGATACTCGTTTTTTGACTCGACACGCATTTTTGCATAAAAGCAAAAAACTGCGGATGCTGGAAATTCAAAACAAAAATAAAAATATCTGGAAAAACTCAGCAGGTCTGGCAGCATCTGCGGAGAGGAACACAGTTAACGTTTTGAGTCCGGATGACTCTTCAACAGAACTAAGTAAAAATAGAAGAGAGGTGAAATATAATCTGGTTTAAGGGGGGGGGGGGGTGGGGGGTGGGAGGGGGGGGGAGGGGGGGGGTGGGACAAGTAGAGCTGGATAGAGGGCCAGTGATAGGTGGAGATAGCCAAAAGATGTCATAGACAAAAGGGCAAAGAGGTGTTGAAAGTGGTGATATTATCTAAAGGAATGTGCTAATTAAGGGTAGAAAGCAGGACAAGAAAGGTACAGATAGCCCTAATGGGGGTGGGGTGGGGTGAAGGAATCGAAAAAGGCTAAAAGGTAGAGATAAAACAATGGATGGAAATACATTTAAAAATAATGGAAATAGATGGGAAAAGAAAAATATTTCTAAATTATTGGAAAAAAAGTGGGGTGGGGGGGGGGTGGGGGTGGGGGGGGGGGGTCGGAAAAGGGGTGGGGATAGAGGAGAGAGTTCATGATCTAAAATTGTTGAACTCAATATTCAGTCCGGAAGGCTGTAAAGTGCCTAGTCGGAAGATGAGGTGCTGTTCCTTCAGTTTGCGTTGAGCTTCACTGGAACAATGCAGCAGGCCGAGGACGGACATGTGGGCATGAGAGCAGGGTGGAGTGTTGAAATGGCAAGCAACAGGGAGGTCTGGGTCATACTTGCAGATAGACTGAAGGTGTTCTGCAAAGTGGTCACCCAGTCTGCGTTTGGTCTCTCCAATATAGAGGAAACTGCATTGGGAGCAATGAATGCAGTAGACTAAATTGAGGGAAGTGCACGTGAAATGCTGCTTTACTTGAAAAGAGTGTTTGGGCTCTTGGACGGTGAGGAGAGGGGAAGTAAAGGGGCAGGTGTTGCACCTTCTGTGGTTGCATGGGAAGGTATCATGGGAGGCGGTTGAGGTGTAGGGGGTGATGGAGGAGTGGACCAGAGTGTCCAGGAGGGAATGATCCCTGCGGAATGCCGCCAGGAGGGGTGAAGGGAAGATGTGTTTGGTGGTGGCATCATGCTGGAGTTGGCAGAAATGGCGGAGGATGATCCTTTGAATGCAGAGGCTGGTGGGGTGATAAGTGAGGACAAGGGGGAACCTATCATGTTTCTGGGAGGGAGAGGAAGGTGTGAGGGCAGATGCGCGGGAGATGGGACGGACACGGTTGAGGGCCCTGTCAACCACCATGGGTGGAGAATCTCGGTTAAGGAAGAAGGAAGACATGTCAGAGGAACTGTTTTTGAAAGTGGCATCATCAGAACAGATGCGACAGACGTGAAGGAACTGAGTGAATGGGATGGAGTCTTTACAGGAAGCGGGGTGTGAGGAGCTGTAGTCGAGGTAGCTGTGGGAGTCGGGAGGCTTGTATTGGATATTGGTGGACAGTCTATCACCAGAAATTGAGACAGAGAGGTCAAGTAACGGAAGGGAAGTGTTAGAGATGGACCATGTGAAAATGATGGAGGGGTGGAAATTGGATGCAAAATTAATAAATTTTTCCAGGTCCAGACGAGAGCATGAAGCAGCACTGAAGTAATCATCGATGTACCGGAGAAAGAGTTGTGGGAGGGGGCCGGAGTAGGACTGGAACAAGGAATGTTCCACAAACCCCATAAAGAGACAGGCATAGCTGGGGCCCATGTGGGTACCCATAGCCACACCTTTTATTTGGAGGAAGTGAGAGGAGTTTAAGGAGAAATTGTTCAGTGTGAGAACAAGTTCAGCCAGATGGAGGAGAGTAGTGGTGGATGGGGATTGTTCAGGCCTCTGTTTGAGGAAGAAGCGGAGAGCCATCAGACCATCCCGGTGGGGGATGGAGGTGTAGAGGGATTGGACATCCATGGTGCAGAGGAGGTGGTTGGGGCCAGGGAACTGGAAATTGTTGATATGATGTAGGGTGTCAGAGGAATCACGGATGTAGATGGGAAGGGACTGGACAAGAGAAGAGAGAATGGAGTCAAAATAGCAAGAAATGCTAAAACGCATTTTAGCAGTTCGTCCGGTCAGCAACAGAATTTAGTGGGTTTTCGATGCAGATTTACATTGTTACTGACCACCTCAAAGACATCTCATGTTATAGTGCGCTCATAAAAACAGGCGCAAGCGATGCTGTAATTGAACCAGAGGAAATGACAGAGTTGGTACGGAATCACTTCTTTAAATAATTGGTCTTCAGAATAGAATTTCAGAAAAAATGACCCAGGGAGCTATGGACACCGAGGCACAGTGCAGATCTGTTGGCTTCCCTCCTGTCTTCTACATGGACGCCATTTATGCGCCAGAAAGCTTCTCAACTGGAACAAAGAGGGATCAAATGTCATGAACGAATCATTCTCAAAACAATTCCCAGTAAAATTATTCAATTTTGTTTACAAGCTATCTGTGCTCAATTTCAAATGAGCACCATATGATTTGCATTCCCTGCTGACTGGCACTCTTCTATCTATCAGTCATGTTTGCAATTCAAGTTTGCTGTATATTTCAGAGAGTCTCAATTCAAATGAAGGCATCAATAACAGATAAATTATAAATATTAAATATAGAATAGCGGAACAAATACAGTTTGTTCAATTTCGTCTTCCAAGGATAAGACGGATGTTCCTCATGATTGAGCAGAAAGCATTGCACCCGGAGACATTTGCGGGACGGACACGTCTACATTGAGAAATTCAAAACAAGCTGAGGCACCAGGGTGAAACCAACAGTTGTCTCCCTGCAACAAGCGACATGGCCTCTCAGTCCAACCATTGGAAACCTCCAAACATTCTGGTAGCTCAGCATTGGCCTGTTTGCTACACAAATATTTATCCTCTGTAAGATTCCAGTCCAGGAACATAATTGTTTTAAACCAAATGAAGGAAAGGAACTATTAAATCATGTGCTCTTGGCAGAGCTCTGTTAAACTCCTTCACAAACATTTTCCTCTGTGATATAACGCCCTCGATTGAAGGTTTGTGGAGCAAAAGTAATAAGGTTGTAAAAATAGTAAGATTGAAAAAATAACACTTCCATAAATTCGATATAAGGATCAATTGCATAGTTACATCATGTTCATATGGTAAAGTATACTAGGAACCCAAGTCCAATTCATCATGTGAACCTTGTGAATTAAGGCAAACTAGGCATGGATTCTGCAGAAATTGCTTTTTCAAAAGGGAATTGAGCAATTTAATGAAAAGGAGGAAAAAACAGGTTTATTGAAAGAGAGAAGCAAATTGTGATTAATTAGTTTGCTCGTTTAAAAAGGGGACAGAGGTCGCATGGTGGAAGGGCCTCATGCGATTGTATGAATACACGGTGCTCGGCCACTTTACGATTAGACGGTTATGTCAGTCTAGCTGCAGCGTTCCTGCTAATTACAGCTGAATTCCATTTCTCTGCAACAGACACCCAGAGTGCTGCTGCGTTGCAGCGCAGTTTAACATTCCAGACAGGCTCAATGGAAACATGACAGTTTCTGTAGTATAGTGGTTATCACGTTCGCCCAACACACGAAAGGACCCCGGTTCAGTCAATAATGAGGGTGATTTGTAAGCTTACTTGAATCTCCTATGTTGCAGTTGCTCTCACCCCGAGGTCATAAAATGAATACAGCAAAATCAGACGTGCTGCGATTTCATGACACAGTTGAGTAGAAATAAATATTCGTATTTCACTGCACTCACATATTAGCAGTTCGTCCAGTCAACAACAGAAATGAATGCGTCTTTCAATACAGATTAATACAGTTACTCACCATGTCAAAGATGTCGCATAGTAATGTGTGTTCAGAACGACAAAGAGGGATCAGATATAACTCTCAAATCTGTTTCCTGTAAAATTCTTTGATTTAGTTGAAATGCTGACTGTTGTGCTAAATCTCAAAACTGACCCATATCAAGTGCATTACCTGGCGTCTGGCATTCTTTTGTTTGCTAGTCACGTTTGCAATTCGATGTTGTTCTATATTCCAGAGAGCCTCAAGTCAACCGAGGGCATTAATATAAAAAAAAATACTGAATCTTGAATAACGTAAAAAATGCTGTTGAGTAAAGTTTGTTGAATTTCGTCTTCTGAGGAGGAGAAAGGTGATCCTAATGATTGAGCAGAAAGGATTGCTGCCTGAGACATTTGCTGGACCGAGCCTTCTGCATTATGACACTCAAAACAAACTGAGGCACCGGGTGGAAACCAACAGTTGTCTTCTTGTAACAAGAGTCATGACCTCTCAGCCTAACCATTGGAATCCTCCAAGCATTCTGGTAGATCAACACTGCCCTTTTTCCTAAGCAAATATGTATTCTGTAAAGATTTCATTCCCAGGACAAAATTATTTCAAACCAAACGAACGGAACGAACTATTTTAACATGTGACCTTGGCAGGGCTCTGTCTAACTGTATCAATGATTTCCCTCGATTAACGGGTTGTGGAGCAAATATAATTAGATTATGTAAATAACTCAGAAATAATGAGGTGTTTGATCAAAAAAATGAGCACTTTCGTCAATTCGACATGAAATCAAGAGATAAGTAAATAATGTTCATATGCATAGCTCTGTAAGGAACACAAGTTGAAATCTTCATGGCATTGGGTGAGGGGAACAGTGAGGCAAACTTTTAAGGCAAACTTGGCATGGACTCTGCAGAAACTCCTTCTTCCAAAGGGAATTGTGCAATTAATTGATATTCAGAAAAATAACAGGTTTACTATAAGAGAGAAGGAAACTGAGATTAATTCGTTTGCATTTTTAAAAAGCTGACAGAGACAGGATGATGGAAGGGCCATGGTATGGATACACGGTGTTATGCCATTTTATGATGACCTTGTTATATGAGTCTGTCTGCAGCATTCCAAATTAAAGCAGCGAAGTTCCAATTCTCCCAAAGAGCCAGAGAGCTGTTGTGTGACAGCACAGTTTAGCAGTCACACTTCAAACTGACAGAAGCGGTTTGAAAAGCCTCTCAGTGTCTCATTGATTAAAACTCTAATATAAATGTCCCAGATTTTAAACATCTGTTTCATTATTTTATCCTATTTTACAGACCAAGTGATCGGTTGAATTTTGGGCACTGTAGATTTTCATCAGCTCTTCATTGAAATCTCTGTATTCCGAATTTAAAATGTGTCCTCTTGGTGACTCTAAAAATGAAATACCTTCAGTTTGTTTCCGAGTTTGTAACTGAGACAATCATGGATGGTATTTCTGGCTTCCTGTTTGAAATTTTCGAGATAACTATCGCTGTATTCTAATTGTAGCTTATAATTCCCCTGTAGTTTGAATTCCCCGTGTAAATAAATAACTTTTCTCATTCCTCATTCACAATTATCCCCTTCCCTTAATGTTGAGCTCCTGTTTTCTCTTTCTGGTGTCTGTTACTATTATACATACAGTTGGCAGCTCAGAGGGAATGTGTTCTGTTCTGAATGTGACGCTCATATTCATTTCAGTTAACTTTAAAATAAACTGTTTTGTAAAATGTTCTCTGAAATTGTTAATAAATCATTATTGTGAAACAAACTATGGTTCTGACGAAATCCTTTCTCCAAGGCCCATCGACACCACTCTACCTTCCCTATTACACGGTTCCCCCTCTCCCCCACCCCACCCCACCCCACCGCCACCGCCCCCGCCCCCGCCCCCATTTCCAGACAGGTATTTTTCACCAGTCCTGTCTGGGATGTGGGGATGTGTTTGAATCGAAGACCTGTCAGTGAACGAGTCACTCCGCCACCCAGCGACTCATTCGTGTTAATACATCTTTCCCTCAGAGCGAGGGGAGCCTCAGTCATATTCTGGTCTGTCAGCTAATTATAAACAGCAGGACTCTGCTTCATCAGAGGCCGATGTAGGGCAGTGCGTGGAGAAAGAAAGCTTCCTTTACACTGTCCCATCAAGCACTCCCAGGGTCTGTGCAGTAGGGGTTAGATAGAGAATAAAAGTTTTTTTCTCTTTATCCTTTAATGAAATGTGGGTGTCACTGGCAAGACCGCCCCGAACAGCCCGGCTTCCGAGGCCATTTCAGCAGGCAGTGAAGTCACATTGCTGTGGACCTGGAATCACATGTCGACCAGGCTGGGTGTAGGTGGCAGATTTCCTTCACTAAAGGACAGTACTAAGGTGGGTAACTCTTTCGAGTTATCAACAGATCGCATGTAACTCTTTCGAGTACATTCACAGTTCTTGGTTTCTGGGAGTGGGACATGAACCCACAACCTTCTGATTCAAAGGCGAGGGTGCTATGAACTGAGCCACAGCTGACAGTAGTGAAGCAGTTGGGTTTTTACGACAATTGGTGATTGTTGCCATGGTCACCATTACTGAGTCGAGTTTTCAATTCCAAACTTTATTAATTGAATTCACATGCCAGCAGCTGTTATGTTGGGATTTGAACCCAAGACCCCAGAGCATTCGCCTGGACTCTCTGTACCTTGTCCAATTAAACACTCACAAGGCAGAGACGTCACAGTCCATCTTCTCAAGCCAATTAGGGATGGGCAATAAATGCTGACCCAGACAGCCGCTCCCATATCGCATAAATAAATAATAAGGTGTATACATATACCGCACACAGAACATTTGGTACAAACCCAGGGATGATTCCGAGAGGCTGGGGCCGATCTGACACAGACACATTTTCAAGCAGTAATCCTGCAAGTTATTACCACAGTTTGGAGTTTAATAGGAACACCAGGTAGCACAATCGTGGAAATTCCCAGGCCCTGCGGCCTGCCTGATGCAACAAACAACTGAACTCACTGAACATCACCCCAGAGATCCTCTCTCCCTGCTCCATTCCCTCTGATACCATCCTCCTGAACTCACTGAACATCACCCCAGGGATCCTCTCTCCCAGCTCCATTCCCTCTGATATCATCCCCCTGTGCTCACTGAACATCACCCCAGGGATTTCGCTGCATCTCCTCAGAGACCCCCTCGTACCTCCACCCCCCCCCCCCCCCTCCGTCACGGGAATATCAACAGAGATTTCTGGTCAGACCCCAATATCTTCCAACATTTTCCTTCTGATGCAGAGCCGTTTTTCCTTTAAAATCCTGGAGTTCAGGCGCTTGTTGATGAACATTGTAAGATTAAGGGAGGGAAAAATTGCTGGCCCACCTGAAGGGTTCGGAATGATATTTAGGAAAGGGTAATGTTAGTGTTTAATCTGTTGCTCTGTCTCAGTCTCTATCCCAATCTCTACCACATTTCTCTCCTCTATGCTGCATTTATATTTAACCTCCACCGCTGCGCTTCCCAGTTTCTCGGACATTCTCTGTGGGCGCACGGGACCTTTAAGATGCCAAGGGGTCACAGTCCTGAGTCAGGATCACAGGCGGCTCAAACTTCACCGCTCAGCAGAGACTGGAGACAGGCCATGATCTCCCGCACCTGAATCAATGCGGGTAATAACCAATCACGGTCCAATGGCGTGCGAAAAGCATTGTGGCGTCATCCACTGCCGGGCCAATTGGCGTCAGCCATGTTTGTGTGACGTCGCACCTTGCTCAGATCTACGGTTAATTGAAAAGAAAAATGACGTCAGTTCTTTTCAGAGCAATCGCTCAACCTGATCGTTCACTGGACCATGAAATGCAATGATTCCGAGAGTCCACTATTTAATCTTCTGTTCCATAACAGCGTCAGTTTATGACGCTGGTTATAAATGTAGCATCATGTGCGATGCACTGTCATGGCAGAGTAAAGTTTCCTTTCATCCCCAGCTGAGCTGTCCGAGCAGATGATGTCGGCCAGGCGGACCATTTCCACAAAGGAAACGTGGCCACGCTATCACAACGGTTTTACAATTTGTATTCATTACGAGAAGATTTGTGCACCGAATTCAGAAGTAATGAGTCCACTAACACCTTTAGAGATTTTAAAACTAAGTTAAAACATTTATTGACAAAAGGAATAATTTCAAGCACATGCATAAGATTACAGTTACGAAATACAAATCCCAAAATCCCTAATTAACCTCACTCCCAACTATACACCCTCTTTAGGGCAGCAGTCCAAAATAGCTTTAAAATTTAAGTAGCAAGCAAGCAAATTTACCACAGCGCCTACTTGACAGTGGAATTCCAAAGGCTATCCTCCACCTTTGGTTACTGGACACAGCAGGCGTCTGCTAAAGCGGCTGGAGGCTTCCCCAAGGTTGTTATGCACGGTCCTATTAGATCTTACATGGCCCCCCAACATAGCCTTCCATTCCTCTTCATATATGTTTCTCTCTCTTTAATCTGTAAATTCCGTTGTTCTTTGTGTCTTTGGAAATTTACTTTTCCCATGATACAAAAATTTTTCATGTTGCTAACATGGTCAGTACCTTTGGGAAAATAAATACACTACTTGGCCTTTCTTAACTTCCTTCACTTATCTAAAAATGCGAATTTCCTTCACACTATACGTGCTAAGACCTCATCCATGTTTACTCAATAGCATTTAAAATACCTTTTGCCCCTAATTTATTTTGATAATTTGAAGCTTGCAGCCTATCTGGCCCTAATGCAATTAAATCACACAGACAGAACCATACACTCACCACCATAAACCTACTTTACAATAAACCACAATAACATAATGAAAAGATCTGTTAGTTTCATGGCACAGCTCTGACCTGTGACACTGCTGAACTGTCTGCTCTGTAGGTTTGGTCAAAGGTGGAGCCCTTGAGCGACTCCAGGTGGAATTCTGTCTGTGAAATATCGACTCTAAATGAAAATATTCGCGAATATCTCTGGATTGTCGTTATGGCAAATTAATATGTTTTTATTATGTTGATTGCATTATTATTGTAACTGTTTCCCTTTTTGTACCGTTTCTTTATATTGATTCTGAGATTATTTTAATACCAGTTATCTTGATACCAGTTGTATAACATCCACAAATTAAATGGAACTTCACACGGTGCAATGGTGTGCTCCAGTTCTCTTAATATATTCAGAGAATGAATTTCTATTCGCAGCTTTGAATCCTATATTTTCTCATGAATTGGATGTATATACGCAGTTGAACTATTTTTATTCTCATTGTGTTTGAAATTAATATTTAAACGCCTGTTTGTGTGAGAACATACTGGACAACAGATGGCTGACAAAGTTTGGGGAATATTTTCATCAGATCAAAGCGCACAATCCGGAACTATGACGGCAATGGAAGTAAGAAGGGAAGAGGGTGAGGAAGAGACGTATGTCATTGCCGGATGATGTCAAACCACCAAGTTTTCAGTTAACAAAAACAGAAATACCTGGAAAAACTCAGCAGGTCAAGCAGCATCGGTGGAGAAGAAAAGAGTTGACGTTTCGAGTTCTCATGACCCTTCAACAGAACTGAGTAATATTAGGAGAGGGGTGAAATATAAGCTGGTTTAAGGGGAGGGTGGGGGGGGGAGGGGGAGAAGTTGGGGGGGCTGGTGGTTGTAGGGATAAGCAAGCAGTGATAGGAGCAGATAATCAAAAGATGTCACAGACAAAGGAACAAAGATGTGTTGAAGGTATCGGAACACACTCACCACTTATGCCACAAAGACGAGGTACAGCAAAGGAATCAAGGGCTATAGGGATCGGCTGGAAAATTGGTGTTGAGGCCCAGGATCCTCCGTGACCTTATGAAGTAGCTGAGCAAGCTCCAGGGGCCTTTTGGCAGACTCCTGGTCTGATTGCTTATATTCTCATTCAGTGCCAATACCAGTCATGACGATGACTGGCTGCAAGCACCGTGGTAGTGTAGCCGAGCGGTCTAAGTCGCTGGACTTAAGTTCCAGTCTCTAACGAGACGTGGGCTCGAATCCCACCACTACCAGGTGATAATTTTGGGGACTTCGTGCAAATCGCTTCCGGCGGAGGGGAGGCTGCTAAAATTTATAGCAGGAAAGTGAGCGGTGTTTCCGATTGGTCGGAATCCCGAGGAGAGGAAATGTGAATATAAATTACAGGGCGACTGGTAAAAGGCCGGCATTGTGAGACTAGTTGAGTTGCTCCTCCAAAGAGCCAACATGACGGGCCGAATGACCTCCTTCTCTTCTGTAATCATTCTGTGATTTTATATGACCCCGACTGGTGAGCGCATAGGGTCTGTAGGCGAAAGCGGAGAGGTTAAGGTGATGGATTGTCCCCACCCAGGGTACCATCCTGCCGACTATACTTCTCATTCCTGATTTTAACCAGGCGCCTGCAGATACAGAACTAATTATCTGTTCAATGGAATAAAAAACACAGCCAAACACTTTGGTTTTTTCCTATTGCCGTTCATCTACAAGCATTTACGGAATTTGCTGTCGGATTTGTGAAAACAAAACTTAACCAATTTGTGATATCTTTGTGGTCTCTGTCACTCTCGGTCTTATATGTATGTATGTGTTCCTGTGTGTGTGTCAATGCGCTTCAGTTCCCCACTTTTACCAATCAAAACTTTATTTATATTAGTTGAGTAGCTTCATATTAAAATCGGACAAACAAAAAAGAGCAGCTTTAAAACATGCAAGAGGGGAATTCCGGCTCTATTTGTTTTTGAATGGAGACTGCTCAGCGCCTAAGTGCCCGTATGTTACAAAGTGGGGGATGATTGACATTTACACTGAGCAACATTAAATCAGACAGAAACCGAGTCCTTGTGGTGGAGGAGTTAAGGCAATGGACACACCGAGAGAATGAATTTGTAAATATAAATAGTCCAAACTGAAATCCCTCAGACCCTAGGAACTGTTTCTACTGCGGCCATATCTCTGAAGGAATAGGAAAATTAAAGTTCAATTCCAAATGTTATAATCACCTGGAAAGGCTGAACAGTCTGAAGCTCTTTACTCTAGAAAAGGGAAGGCTGAACGCGGGCCTTATAGAAATGGAATGCTTTGTCCCTGTTTTGTCAAGGGTTCTACCTGCTGAATCTGATCAAACAAATAATGAAAAGTTTAGAAACATAGAATGAAATGTTTACATTGAGGTGTAGTTCTTAAGATCACATTTTGTCATTTGCTCGATCAGCATTTTTGTCGAACTGTCTCTCTGTGTCATTAAATTACAACACTGACTACACTTCAAAAGCATTCCATCGGCTGTACAGCACTTTCTGTTGCCCTGAGTTCGTGAAAGGCTCTGTTTAAATGTAAGTCTTTTATTCTCTTCTTCTTTTCCGTCTTTCAATCTAAGTTATCAATGGTGACGTGTATCTGTTCCTTTCAGTGTCGAGCCAACTCTGTTTCTATCTGTCTCTCTTTGTCTCCGTATATCTGTTTTCGCCCCCACAGTCTCCCTGTCTCTGTCTCGGTCTCCTTTACCTCTTTGCAAAGTGTGAAATTCTGAGACAGTTTGAGAGTGTTCATGGTGAGAGGCTGTTTTCCCCCCGGCTGGAGCGCCTAGAACTGGGCTCACATTCTGCGGATAATGTATCAGCCATTTAGGACTGAGTTGAGGAGACATTTCTTCACTCAAAGGGTTGTGAATCTTTGGAGTACTGTAGCCCAGACATCTGCAGATCCTCAGTCGGCGAGTACATTGAAGGTTAAGATGGATTGATTTTTTGATTCTAAGGAAATAAAGGGATAGATCGATGGGGTAGAAATTAGTGTTGAGGTTGGCAATCCGCCATGATCTAAATAAGTGGCGGAGCAGGTTCGAGGCACCTGAAAGCTGCTTCCTGCTCTTTTCCTTACTATCTATATTTCAATGGAAATACCAGGTAAGGTAAAAGGCGTCCATTATGTTATTGTGGCCGAGCGGTCTTAAATGCTGTGTTTAAAAACCACCCTTTTGTTGGGGGTGGGCACGAATCCCACTGTTTCAATGAGCTGGTATTCGCGCCGTGTTACGAAATCTTTAGACGGAGAAGCTTCAGTTGAAGTGGAGTGTGCGGTGTTTTATTTTGATGGGAAGAACAAAGAGAGACAATACAAATATGAATTTCTGTGGGGGAAAAGGAGCCTGTGTGGAACCAGCTGATTGGATCTTCCAAAGATCTGGCACGAATATGACCTGGCGAATGTCTTCCTGCTCTGCTGTAGCCACCTATTATTTTATATGAATGATCTAAGCATACTCGTAGTCGTGGCCGAGTGGTTAAGGCGATGGATTCGAAATCCATTAGGGTCTTCCTACATAGGTTCGAATCCTGCCGACTACGTTTCCTCATTATTCCCGATTTCAACCAAATAAAACTATTGGTCAATTGTAGAAAATAAACTCTCCAGCGTTTTCCTATTTCCGTTCATCTGCCACATCTCAAGGTGTGTGGACATCTCAGAAGGTTTTGGGGTTCTGGGAGACTAAAGAGAAAGAGAGGGTCAAGGACATGGAGGGATTTGAAAACAAGCAGGAGAATTTTAAACTAAAGATAGCACTTGTCCAGGAGCCAATGTAGGTCAGAAAGCACAGGGGTGATAGGGGAATGGGACTTGCTGCGAGTTTAGACACGGGCAGCAGAGTTTTGAATGACCTCAAGTTTACAGCGGGTAGAATGTCCACTCACATTCCAGAACTCACATCCTGGTGGATCAGCGCTGCCGTGTTTCCAAAATCAATACTGATTCTTATCAGGTGCCATTCTCAGAACTATACACAGTGCTCCAGTAAAAGCAGCCCCATTCCCATCCATATTCTGCCTTGTACCAACATCGTTGTAGCCAGTGCTTTGCAACCGATCTCAGCCTTTCTCTTTTATTCTTTTACTTTCCAGCTCGACATCGACATTTGTTCTCGACCTGACGCACATGTGACATTTTCATTTCTGATGCGGAGCTTCAGTTCCAACTCCACTGATTCGGGCAGAGCTGTAACGCATTTTCTGTTTTCAATCAGGAACTCAATCAAGTCGTTTTAACAAGAGAATTAAGCGGCTAGCTTCTGACCAGGATGCAAACACGGGCCGCAGCGATGAGATCGCCGAATCCTAACCACTGGACTACCAAGGAAGCTGCTTTCTGCGCTTGCATCTCGGGATATCCACGCGGCTTTTGCCATTTTCTTCATTCTGGACCATTTTCACGAGGGCGAAGTTTCTCCGACAAAATGTCATGTTGAGATAGGACACAAATTATTTCTTCAGCCAATGAAAATCAACGTAGCTATTGGCTGGAACATGAAATCGACAGCGTGGTGAAATAGTCCCAAAGCTGTGAATTGCAAAATTCAATTTCCAAAACCCACCAACCTAATCACTGCGGCTCCTGTGAAACTGACAAGGCAGCGCACGGCAGATATTCATCACTAAAAGCAACTGATAGACATCAAATTCTTCACTTTCACGTCACATTTTTTAACTCGTATTCTCCATCTCAGACATTTCCAGTTCAAAAAGATACAAAAGGAATCTTTCCAATCTGCTTTTTCTCTCTGAACCATTTTAATATGAAGCTACAAAACTAAAGTGAATGTAGTTGTAAAGCGTGAAGTGAATGCGATGGTAAAAATTCGTTCACCTGCGTGTGGAACTGAGCCGCATTGCTACATTCCGGATCCTAACCACTCGCTGTGCAACATAAATCTGTACGCTTTATTTCCTGTTGCCTTTCCTCTCCGACCAAAATGAATCACTTCACACTTCCTTACGTTAAATTTCAGCTGCCACTTGTCCGTCCAAATGGATTTGTTTAAGAGCCCGAAAGGGCAACCAACTCAAACTAGAAATGGAAGCGTGAGAATGAAAGAAGAGAAGTGACGGGTTTTGTACATCCCGGAGTAAAGAGACTCCAGGATCAAAATAAATCAAAATACTGCGGATGCTGCAAATCTGAAACAAAAACAGAAAATGCTGGAAAAACTCAGCCGATCTGTCAGCAGCTGTGGAGAAAGAAACAGAGTTAACGTTTCGAGTCTGTATTTTTGGGTCATTGGGACTGATTGGAATGCTCTTTGCAAAAAGCTGCCATAGACACGATGGGCCGAATTGTCTCCTCATGTGCTGTACCATTTTATGGCAACATTATTAAATCAGTCTGTCTCCAGCATTCCTAATGATAGCAGCTGAATTCCATTTCTTCGAAACAAAAACCCAAAGTGCTGCTGCATGGCCGCACAGGTTACCGTTTCAGCTAAGACCATTGAGAATTCGGCAGTGCAGGGTTTCTCTAGCGTCGTGGCCCTAACACGCAAATAGTCTCCCGGTTCGAAACCCGGGAAAATGTTACCGAAATCCGCACGTTTGAGTGCACTTGCGTAATACGGTCACGTGACAATTGGTCTTCTCGAAATACTAAAGAACATCCCACAAATAAAACATAAGTGACATTTTATCGCACCCGATGCAGTAAAGGTTGTAAAACACTTTCTACTGTCACTCGACAGACATATTAACAGTTCGTTCAGTTAGCAAAATAAATGAATCTGTTTATTGCTGTAGGTTAACATACTTACTCGTCGTCTCAAAGATGAAGAACAGTAATGTGTGCTCCAAAAGACAGACGAAAGCGATATTGTAATTGAAACAGAAGAAATAGCAGACACGCTACATCATCACTTTGTATCGGTCTTCAGCAGAGGAAGAGGAAAAACTGCCAGGGTGCGATAAAATGTCCGAGGAAACCGAGGCTCAGTGCAGGCATGGTGAAATCCCTCCTTTCTTATTCAGCCTGGAAAGAAGAGACATGAACGGGATTTAGGCGCCAGAATGTAAAAGATGCCATGAGCCTATTTGAAAGAAGAGCAGGGGAGTTCTCCCCGCTTCCTGGTCAAATTTATCCCTCAATCAACGTCACAAAGACACATTCTCCGCTCATTATGACATTATTGTTTGTGGGAGTTTGCTGAGCGGTGATTGGCTACCGGGTTTCCTACATCACAATGACGACACTTCACAATGTCCTTCATTGACTGGAAAGCGATTTGAGACGTCCGCTGGTCGGGAAAGGTGCTATATAAATGCAAGCCTGTCTTTATTTAAATATCAAAAACGCCAGTGCTCTGGTGACTGACCCTCGAGAGTGGAAACAGTTTCTCCCTAACTGCTCTATCAAACCGCCCGCCGCCGATCCCTTCCTTAGCACAGTAATTTTAAACAACACCATGAAAACTCAGTTTAACCTGCTTTGCTCTAAAGAAAACGATCCCGGCCTTTATAGTCTCTACAAAACTGAATGTGTTCACCCCTGAACATGGTGCAAGGCGGAACATTGTGACGAGATTTTGGAAAATGTTGTTCATTGGCAGGTGGAAAAATGGAGGAGGAACCAAAACAGGAAACCCAGTCTCCAGTTCTGTGAATATTTACAAACTCTTTAGGAAACGGAATCAGGGGAGAATGAAGGGTGAGCTGTCCGACTGACCAAGGCCTATCTGGAATGTTAAGCCATTCTGTCATGCAGCAGCACTCTGGGTCTCTGTATCGGAGAAATAGAATTCAGCTGGTATTGTCAGGAATGCTGCAGACAGACTCATATAACAATGTAATCATAAAACGGCAAAGCACCATGTATCTATTCAATGGCATAAGGGGCCCTTCCATAATCTTGTCCCGATCAGCTTTTTATAAGAGCAAACGAATTAATCTCAGTTTCCATCCCTCTTTTAGTAAACCTGTTATTATTCTGAATATCAATTAATTGCACAATTCCCTTTTGAAAAAGGAGATTCTGCATATTCCATGCCTAGTTTACCTTAAGTAACACTGTTTCCCTCACCCAATGCCATGAAGATTTAGACTAGTGCTTCTTACATAGTTATGCATATGAACATTATTTACTTTTTCTATTGATTTCATATCGAATTGACAAAAGTGCTCATTTTTCTGATCAAACACCTCATTATTTCTGAGTTGATTTACAGAATCTAATTACATTTGCTCCACAAGGGTGGAGCTAATCAAGGGTGTTATATCACAGTGGGAAATCAATGTTACAGTTCAACAGAGCCCTGCCAAGATCAAAAGCTGGCATAGTTTGTTTCTTTCATTTGGTTTAAAATGCATTTGTTCTGGGAAGGCAATCTTACAGAATACATATTTGTTTAGGAAAAAGTGTTGATCTGTCAGAATGTTTGGAGGATTCCAATGGTTAGACTGAGAGGTCACGTCACTTGTTACAGGAAGACAACTCTTGGTTTCCGCCTGGTGCCTCAGTTTGTTTGAATTTCAAACTACAGAATGTCTTAGGCAGCAATGCTTTCTGCTCAATCATTATGAACACACTTCTCCTCAGCAGAAGAAATTAAACAAACTTTTCTCAGCAATTTTTTACCTTATTTAACATTCAGTATTAATGTATTTGATATTGATGCCCTTGGTTAACTTGAGGCTCTCTGAAATAGACAACATCGAATTGCAAACTTGACTGGCAAGCAAAAGAATGCCAGGCACCAGGTAATGCATTTGATATGGGTCTGTTAGACAAAGGAAAGCCAATGGATGTTATCTACTTGGACTTCCAGAAGGCCTTTGACAAGGTGCCGCACAGGAGGCTGCTTCGTAAGATAAGAGCCCATGGTGTTAGTGGCAAGGTACTAGCATGGATAGAAGATTGGCTGTCTGGCAGGAGGCAGAGAGTGGGGATAAGGGGGTCCTTCTCAGGATGGTGGCCGGTGACTAGTGGAGTTCCGCAGGGGTCAGTGTTGGGACCACAACTTTTCACTTTATACATTAATGATCTAGATGAAGGAACTGAGGGCATCCTGGCTAAGTTTGCAGATGATACAAAGATAGGTGGAGGGACAGGTAGTATTGAGGAGGCGGGGAGGCTGCAGAATGATTTGGACAGGTTAGGAGAATGGGCAAAGAAGTGGCAGACGGAATACAACGTGGGGAAGTGTGAGGTCATGCACTTTGGTAGGAAGAATAGAGACATAGACTCTTCTGTAAATGGGGAGAGGATTCAGAAATCTGGAGTGCAAATGGACTTGGGAGTCCTAGTCCAGGATTCTCTTAAGGTTAACTTGCAGGTTGAGTCGGTAGTTAGGAAGGCAAATGCAATGTTGGCATTTATTTTTAGAGGACTTGAATATAAAAGCAGGGATGTGCTGCTGAGGCTTTCTAAGGCTCTGGTCAGACCACATTTAGAATATTGTGAGCAATTTTGAGCCCCGTATCTCAGGAAGGATGTGCTGTCCCTGGAGAGGGTTTAGAGGAGGTTCACGAGAATGATCCCAGGAATGAAAGGCTTAACATATGAGGAACGCTTGAGGACTCTGGGTCTATACTCGATGGAGTTTAGAAGGATGAGGGGGGATCTGATTGAAACTTACAGAATACTGAAAGGCCTGGATAGAGTGGGCGTGGGGAAGATGTTTCCATTAGTAGGAGAGACTAGGACCCGAGGGCACAGCCTCAGAGTAAAGGGAAGACCTTTTAGAACAGAGATGAGGAGAAACGTCTTTAACCAGAGAGTGGTGAATCTATGGAATTCATTGCCACAGAAGGCTGTGGTGGCCAGGTCATTGAGTGTATTTAAGACCGAGATAAATAGGTTCTTGATTGGTAAGGGGATCAAAGGTTACGGGGAGAAGGCGGGAGAATAGGGTTGAGAAACTTATCAGCCATGATTGAATGGCGGAGCAGACTCGATGGGCCGAATGGCCTAATTTCTGCTCCTATGTCTTCTGGTTTAAACCGGCTCTTCATTGATCTGGGAGCTGCAGCCCCGCTCGATGCAAACTGGGGAGGGGGACCGGTCAGTTTATTTCCGGGGTTTGCGGTTTACACATGTTTCCGGAGCCTCTCGGTCCACGCGCCGGATCCATCGCTCCCTCCGCCCCGCCATCTCCACCTTTACCCATTGTGGACCCGTCTCCCCATCGCCATTACCCGCACTGCGCATGCTTCAGTCACAGCCTGGCCCCGCCCCTCCATTCACTCCGATTGGATGGAGGACCAGTCCCGCCCTCTCTTCCTATTGGTCCGGAGCTGCCGTCAATCACCCGGGTATTGTGACGGTTTCAAACGCTGAGAGCGGCCACAGACTCAGCCTGACTTGCTGATTCTTGGCAGCATTTTCTGTTTGGGAATTAGAGCTAGAGATGGATGGTCTGTTCCCCTCTGTCCGGGGGGATTCACACTCATTTCCCCAGTGCAGTGATTCTCACGTTTACTTTACATGAGAAAGTCCCCGGTTCAATCCCGGCTGGAAACTTTGTGTTTAACATTGTTACTGATGAGGAATTAACAGTGAGTCGAACAAGGGTGACAGTTACTGTTGTCTCATTCCAGAGAAAACTGATCCACTCTGACCCAAAAACAAAATACTGTAACACCCTAGGTGGAAATCCAACCTAGAACTAGGGGGTCACTGTTTAAAAATAAAGGGTGGCCCATTTAAGACAGAATTGAAGAGAATATTTTTCACTCAGAGGGTCATGAGTCTTTGGAATTGTCTTCCTCAAAAGGCGGTGGAGGCACAGTCTTTCAATATTTTTAAGGCAGAGCTCGGTAGATTCTTGATAAGCAAGGAGGTGAAAGGTTATCAGGGATAGGCAGGAATGTGGAGTTAAGGTTACAATTAAATCAGTTCAATTAGATCAGACTCGAGGGGCCGAGTGGCCTCGTCCTGCTCCTAATTCGTATATTTGTTTGACCTCAAAACAAAAAATATTGGAAACTCTGAGCAGGTCAAACAGCATCTACAGAGAGGGAAACAGAGTGAATGCTTCAGGTCAGGAACCTTTGATCCAAACTGGAAAAGAATTAGAGATTGAACAGTTTACCGGCAAGTACAAAGTTAGAGAAAAGAGTGGAGGAGGATGGTGGGGTCGAAGGATTTTCTTATGATGAGAGACAATAGTGGATTTAAAGGTGAGAGGGACAGTACGAAAAGAGAGAGAACCGTTAAGTATATTGTCTAAAATGTGGAAGTTGGATGGTCAGCAGTTTAGTGAGAATAGTGTCAAGGAAGCCGAAGGCACGTCTCAGAGACAAGATGAGCTGAAGGAGATAGAAGATAGGAGAGAAACTGGAGAAAGATGCAAGTGCAGAGCTTGGACAAGAAGGTGCTTCAGATACAGTTTGGCCAGGTGGGCTAGTGGAAGGGAGGGAAGAAGCAGAGGCAGCTGATAGGATTGTCTCAATTTTAGTGACAAAGAACCTTCATGAGCTTCTCATACTTGTTGTTTGAGGTGAGGAGGAGGATACGGGGAAAGGGAGAGCACTTCAAAAGAAACTAACTTCTGTTAGAGATATTAGAAGATTCACCACACTGTGCGTTCAGAACAAAGCTGATTTATTTGATTTTTATCCAAAATATTAACCATTATAACTGGGCTGGAGTTCATTAACATCAGCAGAAACAGACCCCAATGAACATGGTTCAGTCCTGGGCATGATTAACAGCAAAATAAAATCACTGTAATTATTTGTGAACTCGCTGGTGACTCATCAGGGTGGATGACCAAGTGAATCTCTTCCTACCCACGAAACAAGTGAATGGTCTCTCCACACTGTGAGCTCGTTGGTGTGTCTGCAGATGGGATGACCAAGTAAATCCCTTCCCACACTTGGAGCAGGTGAATGGCCTCTCTCCAGTGTGAATTCGCTGGTGTTCAGTGAGCTGAGCCGATTGCCTGAACCCAATCTCACAGTGAGAGCATCTGAATGGTCTCTCATCAGTGTGAATACATTGATGGGACATCAGATCCCCAGACCTTTTATAGCACTTCCCACAGTCTGGGCATTTAAAAGGTCTCTCATCAGTGTGGACTCGTTGATGGCGCATCAGTTCTCCAGAACTTTTAAAACATTTCCTGCAGTCTATGCATTTAAAAGGTCTCTTGTCAGTGTGAACTTGCTGGTGTGACAGCAGATTGGCTGATTGAGTGAATCCCATCCCACACTCGGAGCAGAGGAATGGTCTCTCCCCAGTGTGAATTCGCTGGTGTACAGTGAGTTCAGATGATCGCCTGAAACCACTTCCGCAGTGAGAGCAGCTGAACGGTCTCTCGTCAGTGTGAATATGTTGATGGGACATAAGTTTGGGACATAAGTTTATCTAAAGTTTGATAGCATTTCCCACAGTCCGGGCATTTAAAAGGTCTCTTGTCAGTGTGAACTCGCTGGTGTCTCATCAAGTTGGATGAACAAGTGAATCCCTTCCCACACTCGAAGCAGGTGAATGGTTTCTCCCCAGTGTGACCTCGCTCGTGTATCAGCAGGGTGGATGACTGAGCAAATCCCTTCCACACTTGGGGCAGATGAACGGCCTCTCCCCAGTGTGAACTCTTCGGTGTGTCAGCAGGTCAGATGAATTAATGAATCCCTTCCCACACTCGGAGCAGGTGAATGGTCTCTCTCCTGAGTGAACTCGCTGATGTTTCAGCAGGTGGTTTGACTTTGTGAATCCCTTCCCACACTTGGAGCAGATGAACGGCCTCTCCTCAGTGTGAACTCGCTGGTGTGTCAGCAGGTTGGTTGAATCAATGGTGAAGGCATTGCCCTGAGAAACGAGTCAGCAAATGGCTGTCAGTTATATTGTTTAGCTGAGAAAGGCACAATGTATGCTCAGCTGAACAAAATAAATGACAGCCATTGGCTGATTCATTCCTCAGATAATGCCTTGACCAATCAGGGACAAGCTGCCTGGTTTAAATTTCAAACAATGCTTGGCAGTTAACTGCCAGTCACCATCAATGGTGCATTCTCCATGGCAATGCTACTTGCCAACCAATCCGCACTCTCTTCACACACAGTAAAACTTGTTGTTATTGGTATTCTTTGGACAGATTTTTAATCAGTAAGGGGTATGGGGACAAGGCAAGAAAGTGGAGTTGAGGATTATCAAATGAGCCAAGATCTCATCATGGTGGAGCAGATTCGATGGGCCGAATGGCCTACTTCTGCTCCTATGTCTTATGGTCTTATTCTTGCGAAGTGTCCTGATGAGTGTAAGATGAAAAGCATAGACCAGTCTCTTTTTTCAGCAGTACTTATGTCCTGTTCTATCAAATGACTATTACAGGTGTTATTAACATCAGCAAAAACCAGAATTAATATGGTTCAATGTTGAATGAGACTAACAGCAGGCATAACAGCAGAATACAGCTCCTTTAGTGACTTGTGGACCCACTGGCATCTCAGCAGGGTGGATAACTGAGTAAATCCCATCCCACACTCAGAGCAGGTGAATGGCCTCCCCTAGTGTGAATTCACTGGTGTCTCAGCAGGGTCGATAACTGAGTGAATCCCCTCTTGCACTCAGAGCAGGTGAATAGCCTCTCCCCAGTGTGAACTGGCTGGTGTCTCAGGAGGTGGGATGATTCAGTGAATCCATCCCATTCCTAGTCATTTGCTAATTAGTTTAAATCTAAGCCCTCTGGTCATTGACATCTCTGTTAATGGAAGTAGGTCCTTCCTATCAACTCCATCTGGCCCCTCATAATTTTATACATCTCAGCTAAATCTCCGCTCAGCCTCCTCTGTTCCAAAGAAAACAACCCCAGCCAATGCAATCTTTCCTCACAGTTAAAATTCTCCAGCCCTGTCAACATCCTTGTAAATCTCCTCTGTACCCTCCCTGTTGTGAACACATCCTTCCTGTAATGCAGTGACCAGAACTTTAGTCAGTAATCTAGCTGTGGTCTAACTAGTGATTTATACAGCTTTGGTATAAACCCCCCTGAGTTTGGAATAAAAACAGAAAATGCTAGAAATACTCAGCAGCTCTGGCAACATCTGAGGAGAGAAAGGGGTTTCAGGTATGTGATCTTTCATCAACAGAAAATGCTGGAAATATTTCCTGCTCTTGTATTCTGTGTCTCAGTTAATAACAAAAAGTATCCTGTCTGCCTTTTTAAACACCTTATCTACCTCTCCTGGCACCTTCAGGGATCTGTGGACATGCACTCCAATGTCCCTCTGTTCCTCTACACTTCTCACCATCATACCAGTAATATTCTTTCCCTTTGCCTTGGTTTTCCTCCCCAAATGTATTTATTACCTCACACTTCTCCAGGCTGATCTCCATTTGCTACTTTTTTGCCCACCTGATCAGCCTATTGATATCTTTCTGCAGCCTATAGCTTTATTCCTCACTGTTAACCACAAAGCTGCCAATATCTTAATCATGGCCCCTATGTTAAAGTCTAATTCAGTGATTTATATCATAAAAGCATGGGATCCTGCAGTAAGCCATCCAGGGCTCCACTGGAAACAGCCTTCTTGTCCCAAAAACACCTCTCAACCATTCCCCTTTGTGATCGTCCAGCACATTGTTTAATACATACAAACATACGAATGTATGATCTAGGAGCAAGAGTAGGCCACTTGGCCCTTCAAGCCTGCTCCGCCATTCAATAAGATCTTGGCTGATCTGATTGTAACCTTTCACCTACCCCCAATAACCTTACACCTCTTTGTTAATCAAGAATCTATCTAGCTCTGCTATAAGTGTCTTCAAACCCTATTTGAACTAGAGTTTGGCCCCAGGAGCATGATATATAGAATGCATAGGATGCATCCTGGTTTTCCGACATGGAACCGGATGCGCAATTCACAGGACTTGGATGCCCTGCCATCCCTTTGTTTATCCAATTATTAATTCACTTAAACAAAATAAACTAATGATTAAAATAATTAAGGATTCATCAGCTACTCTCCAATCAGCTTCTTCCATTGTGTTGAAGTCAGCTTATTTTTATAGGAACTTAACAGAAATGTTTGAGTTGATTGGGATTATATTCGCTGGAGTTCAGAAGAATGAGGGGGGATCTCATAGAAACCTATAAAATTTTAACAGGACTAGACAGGGTCGATGCAGGATAAATGTTCCCAATGGTGGGTCAGTCCAGAACCAGGGGTCACAGTCTGAGCATACGGGGTAGACCATTTAGGACTGAGATGAGGAGAAATTTCTTCACCCAGAGAATGGTGAGCCTGTGGAATACGTTACCACAGAAAGTAGTTGAGACCAAACCATTGTATGTTTTCAAGAAGGAGTTAGATATACTCTTGGGGTGAAAGGGATCAAAGGGTATGGGGAGAAAGCAGGAGCAGGCTATTGAGTTGGATGATCAGTCATGATCATAATGAATGGCAGAGCAGGCTCGAAGGGCCGAATGGCCTACTCCTGCTCCTAGTTTCTATGTTTTTCTTAACTCCGAATACCTAAACACCTCAGAGTTTAATTTCCTGAAAAATTCAGACTTCTTCACGATTTCAATCCCTGGTTAGTTAGCTTTATCATTATCCCCTAGATTTGATTAATTACTGACTCTAATTATATGTTAAATTATCAATTTGTCTTTAGTTTTAGGCTGTGATTACTTTATAGTTGATCAATGCAGTGACCAGAGCTGTACTCAGTACTCTAGCTGCGCTCTAACTAGTGTTTTACACAATTCTAACACAATCTCCCTGCTCTTACATTCTAGTCCTCAGACAAGAATGTGTCCCAAATGCCTTTTTGACCACCTGATCTACCTGTCCAGCCACATTCAGGGATCTGTGGATCTGCACTCCAAGGTCTCTTTGTTCCACAAAACGGGATGATGCTGAGAAGTATATTGTTCATTCCCTTGTCTTGTTTACCCTCCCAAATTCATTATCTCACACTGCTCCAGATTGAATTCCATTTGCCATTTTTCTGCCCATCTGACCAGTCCTTTGATATCTTCCTGCAGTCCACAGCTTTCTTCCTCATTCTCAGCCACACCAGCAACTATTGTAACATCCGTAAACTTCTTAAATGTAGGGGCAATGAGTAAGTCCAAATCATTGTTATAAACCACAAACTGTGGAACCCCACTGGAAACAGGTGCCCAGACATGATTCAGTCCTGGATGTGATTAACAGCAGCAATAACAACAGAACCCAACCCCCGCTGTCGCATGTGAACTTGCTGGTGTCTCAGCAGGTTGTTTGACTGAGCGAACCCCTTCCCACACATCGAGCAGGTGAACGGCCTCTCCCCAGTGTGAACTCGCTGGTGTGTCAGCAGATTCCTTTTACTTTTAAATCTCTTCTCACAGTCAGAACACTTAAAAGGTCTCTGATCAGTGTGAACAAGTTGGTGTGTAGTGAGATGAGATGACTGAGTGAATCTCTTGCCGCACACAAGGCAGGTGTATGGTTTCTCCCCAGAATGAACTCGCTGGTGTATCAGAAGGTCAGATGAATCAATGAATTCCTGCCCACATTGACTGCAGGTGAATGGCCTCTCCCCAGTGTGAACTCGATTGTGTCTCACCAGGTGGGCTAACCGAGTGAATCCCTTCCCACAGATAGAGCAGGTGAATAACCTCTCCCCAGTGTGAGTGTGTTGGTGTTTCAGAAGATCCTTTTTGCTTTTAAATGTCTTCTCACAGTCAGAACAATGGAAAGGTCTCTGATCAGTGTGAACAAATTGGTGTGTCAGAAGGTGGGATGAACAAGTGAATCTCTTACTACACACGGAGCAGGTAAATGGCCTCTCCCCAGTGTGAGTGCGTTCGTGGTTCAGTAAATCCTTTTTGCTTTTAAAGCTCTTCTCACAGTCACAACATTCAAAAGGTCTCTTGTCAGTGTGAACAAGTTGGTGTGTCAGGAGGTGGGATGACTGAGTGAATCCCTTCCCACACACTGAGCAGGTGAATGGCCTCTCCCCAGTGTGAGTGTGTTGGTGTGTCAGTAGATCCTTTCTGCTTTTAAAGCTCTTCTCACAGTCAGAACATTTAAATGGTCTCTCATCAGAATGAGCACGATGGTGAGTCCGGAGGTTTGATAAAGCATTAAATCCCTTCCCACATTCAAGGCAGGTGAATGGCCTCTCACCAGTATGAACATGCTGGTGTGTGTAGAGGCTGGATGACTGAGTGAATCCCTTCCCACACACAGAGCAGGTGAACGGTCTCTCCCCAGTGTGACTGCGTCGATGAGTTTCCACTTCAGATGGGGAATTGAATCCCTTCCCACAGTCCCCACATTTCCACGGTTTCCCCGTGGAGCGGGTGTCCTTGTGCCTCTCCAGGTTGCGTGGTCAGTTGAACCCAGGCCACACACATACAATATGTGTACAGTCTCTCCCTCACTGTGATGTTTTTTCAGGCTGTGTAACTGGTTAACTCTTTCCACAGTCAATTCACTGCAACACTGTCACTCGGGTGTGTGTCTGTCTTCGTGCTTTTCCAGTCACATTGATGTTTGAAATCTTTTCTCACAGACAAACATTCCTCCTTCCACATTCAAAGGCCGATGATATTCAGGTCCTGGTGAAGCAAATGTCTCTGTCAGATCTTGATGTGATGTTTGGTTTGAATCTCCCATCTGCAAATCAAACCCTCTGAATGCCCTGTAAAAAGAGTTTAATTTGAAATACTCAAAATATGCAATAAACAAATAGGCCATTCTGTCCAACTATTCTGCTAGTTTTATGCTTCTCCTCCCATTCCATGCAAATTATCTCAGCCTTTCAGTTTATCTTTCTAATCCCTTTTCTCTCACATACTCATCTAGTTTCCTGTTGAAATTATCAGTTTTCTTCCCTCAATGGTTTCTGTGAGTTCCACATCCTCTCACCACTCTCTGAGTAAAGAAATTTCAAGTGGAAACATTGTCTCCATATCTACCCCGTCCAACCCGTTGATCATTGTGAAGACATCTATCAGCTCACTGCTCACGCTTCCTTTTTCTAAAGAAAAAAAGCCCCAATCCAAACTTTCCCAACACCTGTAATTTTTCTGTTTGTTTACAAAGCCCATCCCTGTCAGTCGAGGATAGAAATTGAAAAGAGACAGATATTTCTCTTGGTTTGAGTTTGCTGTGTGTAAATCCCCCCCTTCTAACCCCCTGTCAGTCCAGGATAGAAATTCACAACATTCTCTCCTCCTGCTCCGGGTTTGTCACCGGGACATTTCTTCTCGGGTCCACTCGGTGCAAACGGAGAGTCGGTTGCTTCTCATTCGGGCTTCACGGTTTACACAACATGTTTCCGGAGCCTCTCCGCCCACCCGCCGGATCCCTCGCTCCCTCCACCCCGCCATCCCCCCCTTTACCCATTGTGGATGCGGGAAACAAACATCCGTCCTGGTCATGAGTGACACTGCGCATGCTCCCAACACTGGGCGGCACAGCGCCTGCGCACTGCTCTCCTGTAGCGTTGATAGGGGACATTCTTCACCGCCGTGCATGCTGGGTAAAATCGCCGCCATAGCGAATCCCAATTGTAAACAGATTTATTTTTGTTTTCTCACTGGGGTCGGACGGCCAATAAATAAGATTAAATTCCTGCTGGGTTTTCTTTAATTAACCCATATTTGTCGATGTGAATATTAATTTTATCCCGAATCATTGTTTCTAGGAGTTTCCCCACCACTGAAGTTAAGCTGACTGGCCTGTAGTTACTGGGCTTATCTTTACCCCTTTTCAACAAAGTTGTAATGTTTGCATTTCTCCAGTCCTCTGGAACCACCTCTGAGTCTAAGTATGATTGGAAAATTATGGCCAGCGCCCACATTTTCCACTCTTACTTCCCTCATTATCCTTGGATGCAACTCATCCAGTCCTGGTGCTTTAGCAACTTTAAGCATAGACAGCCTACCTAATGTCTCCTTCTTACCAATTTAAAATACTTCTATTGTTTTAATTACCTCCTATTTCACCGTAGCCTGGCAGTATCTTCCTTGGTAAAGACAGATGCAAAGTATTCTTTCTCTCTGCAATATTATTCTCTCATTCATTCTCTCTCCAGTCATAATGTGCCCATTGCCCTTTGTTGTTTCATTGGCCTTTATTGCCTTTCATCAGCCTTATTTGGCCTTTAATGCAAGAGGATTGGAGTACAAGAATGAAGTTGTCTTGCTACAATTATACACGGCTTTGCTGAGGCCACAACTGCAACCCTGTGTGCAGTTCTGACTTCCACATTTAAGAAAGGTTGTACTTGCATTGGAGGTAGTAGAGTGAAGATTCACGACATTGGCCCCTGGGGTGAAATGGTTGTCCGATGGTGAGTGACTGAGTAAATTGGGTCTACAATCTCAGGAGTTTAAAAGGTGAGAGGTGATCTCATTGAAACATTTAAGATTCTAAGGAGCTTGACAAGGCAGACCTGGAGAGTTTGTCTCACCGGCTGAAGAATCAAAAACATGGGGCACAGTCTCAGAATAAGGATCTGATTATTTAGGACTGAGATGAGGAGAAATTTCTTCACTCATGCTGTTGTGAGGCTTTGGAATTCTGTACTCCAGAGGATTGTGGGTGGTCCATTGTTGAATACATTACAGGCTGAGACAGAAAAATATTTGGTCTCTCGGTGAATCAACATAAATGGGGAACAGGTGGAAAAGTGGAGTTGAAGCCAAAGATCAGCCATGATCATATTCAATGATGGAGCAGGCTCGAGGGGCTCTATGGACTATTCTGCTGCTATTTCTCATGAACTTATGTCCAGAAAATCATTTTAACTTGTGAAACTGATTCGATTTCTGATTCCCAGCTGTTTGTGTTTTAATCTTGTCCCATTGAGTGATTTCACTGTGACTGAATATGGTTTTACTGATCAATGGACATTTAGCTGTCAGTGACTGCACTGCAGAAACAATTCGTTTAACTGTTCTGCGTGGAAATGAGAAACTGAGCAGAAAATGTTTAACAGGTACACTTCTCTCAAATACTGAGACTAGAGAAGGGAAATATGTTGTTGACAGCAAGCAGTCTCAGGCACTCCATTTCTGATTAGTTGTTTTTATTTAATTGTAAGAAAATAGGGAAGTGTAACACAGAAATAAGAAGAGTTCATACACCACCGCCCCACACAGTTTACATCATTATTTTGATAAACGCTCCAAGATTTAGTCTTTTAAATTCTATTTGTCTTCAATACTCGGCTTTCCAAGAGCTTCTTTTAAACTCTTCAACTCATCTGTGATGGTCACTTTCTGTGCCAAACCGGCCTTTTTAGGAAATAAATTGATCATTACTTCTCTCTGCCAGCCTAACTTTCTCCCTTTTTATGTATGTCTTTCTCACTCTGCATCATTCTCCATCAATCCCACTCCCACAGTATTTGGAATATATATTGTTCTTCAATAGAAACAGGAGGAGGCCATTCAGCCATTGACGCTGCTCAGAATTCACTAAGAGAATTGTTGATCTGCCTATCAGCATCTTTCCCTTACCTCCATATTCCTCGCTCAACAAAAACGGAAAAAACTCAGGCAAGCAAACCCCCAGGAGGAAACTGGGCCGGGGTTGGGGGCGGGTGGCGTTGCGGGGGTGCTCAACTCCACTTGAGCATTCGTTTATTGAACCTAAGTCCAACACCTTAATCACTCAATGATCCTGCTGCATTGGAACCATTTTCTGACCGCTCATTGAACCAGACAGAACACATTCCAATTGTCTTGATGAGTTTCTTTTCCTCAAATGTTTCTCAGTTCTATTTTCATCAGAATGATGAATATTATTTCCAATTTGAAATGACTGACAAGTTCCTCTCTGCATTATAACTGAGAATGTGTCTATTTGCTCAGCATTAACTGCACCTGGTAATAGAGATGCTTTGGGACTATTTGAACTTGGTTTCAGCCCATGAACTCAATGGTTCACTGAGGGCTTGGTGATACACATGATACCGACATATTCACGGCGTGGGGAAGACTGTGAAGAGAATCTGTGTATCTATATATGTATCAATATTGCATAGACAAGGAGATAGAAAGGAGGGAAACTGAAATGAATGGGGTGTATGAAAGCAGACACAAAGACAGAAGAATGGATGTGCACTGTGTATAATGTACCTTTACTCTCCTGTGATTTCAGATATCCTGTAACATGATGGTTGTGAACTTGATGTTTTTTTTAATCATATTTTGCTTAAATTCAAACATCCACCTTCAAGTTTGACATGAGGAGAATCTTCTCTGTTGCAGAGAGCTAGCTGCCTTTCCAGAGATTCATCAGAGGTTTCAATGATGATGATGAAGGTGGTGATGGCGATCATTACTATCATTTTATGTCTATATAACCAAGAAACAGTGGAAAGTAGAGGGGATTCTCTTGTGACATTTAATGAGGAAAATAATGCCACACTAACTTGCATCTTTAAATTAAGAAATCGTAGACCTCATGTGTGCTGACATAGTCAGAAGGTCAGTAAACCTCCACAATGTCACAGAAGAAGGCCATTCCCCCTGTAAGCAGACTGACTGTAGCCCAGCTCGGGGTGTTTCCATTCACTGACATAAAGGGGTGAGAACATCCGAGACACGATTTCAGATTATTGAGGGAGGGGTTTAGAATGGATATCTTCAAATATCCAACTCCCCTTTTACAGAGTGGACACTGACAATGCGGCTCCTCAGCATCTGGGTTGTGAGGGGAGCATTTCTGACAGGTACTAATGGATTAAACAAATTTAATCCTTTAGTTAGTTTTATGAACATTATTCGAGCCAGGATTTTTAAAACCCACAGGACTGAGCTTTTCCTGTTCGAACATTTTCTTCAGATCTGAGCTTTGGAGATTCTGTCACTCAACCCGTCCCTGGTTTCAATAAATGAACCAGCAGAAGGGTTAGGACAGGTTAGATTAGAAGGAAAAGTGGTGACTTTACGCTGTCTCTATGAGAGGACATGGAGCATCAATTATTTATACTGGTCCCGGCAACACCCAGACACACAGCCCGAGTTTATTCGAATGAAATACACCAGCGGTTATGCAGATAAAACAGATTTTACAACAGCCCATTTCTCTTCAGAGCTCGAAATCGGGACTCAGTTCACCATGTTAACTATATGGGGGCTGCAACTGACAGACACTGCAGGGTATTACTGCTCCCCGAGGCTCACAGTGACAGAAACCTGCCTGATGGGCTTGTGGTCAAAGGTGTTTCTCTGCCTAAATTTATCCACGAGGAATAGGTCCAACTACTTGTAGCGTTCCTCAGCAGCGTAGCCAGACCCATCCTTCACAATACAGGGGACAGGTAGAACCTCAGCACATAGTGACACTTGGTGTTTGCGTACCGAGGGTCTATGCACAGCTTGATGCAGCCACATACAAAGGTTGTTCTGAATGATGACAATATTTACCTTCTCCCTAAGCTTCTGCTGGTTCATTTATTGAAACCAGGCATTCTCCTTGTTCTAACGGTGATAATCCCTGTCTTCCCAGTGATTCCCTGAAGTCAGCCCTTGAATTGTTTGTGCATTGTTTCATCATATTCCCACATTTCACTAACAAATGTTGAAATGTTTGCTCCACACCCACAGGATTTCATCTGTTTAAAGCCACAAACAGAAAGGTCCAGTTTTCTTCTGGAGTTTGAGACAAATCAGCTTTCAAAATAATGCAGGGTTTCAGCCAATGAGATAGATCAGGGCTCAGCACCGCCCCTCATTCACTCCGATTGGTTGGAGGACCAACCGCTCCCGCCCGGTCCTCCAGTCCCGCCCGGTCCTCGAGCCCCGCCCCTTCTTCCTTTTGCTGCCGTCAATCACTCTCTGGGCATTGTGATCCGGAGCATGCGCAGTGTGGGTGATGTCCATGGACAGATGCTTGTTTGTCTCATCTTCAGGCGGTGAAAGAAATGGCGGAGTGGAGGGAGAGATGAAGCCAGTGGGTCGACGGGGCGGGTTCGTAAGTACCCGATGCGGCTCTGAACCCAGAATAAGAGTTTACCGGTGCCGAGTTTGCATCTGTGGCGGGAAGGTTGTGGGATCACGGCTCCAACGAAAGGGTCTGGGTTAACGACCGCCATCTTTATTGGGGTCAATGTGCAGCAGGGCGCATGCGCTGTCATCCCTGTCCCTGGCAGCAGGAGGAGAGAATGTTGTGAATTTCTATCCTGGACTGACAGGGATGGATTTTGGAAACTCCTTTTACAGTGGGTTAGAAAAGATTTACACACAGCAAACTCAACACAAAGACCTGACTCGAGTCACTCGATTCATCAGGACCTGGATATTATTGGCCTTTGAGTGTAAGCATTGAGTTCTGTATCACCTTTCTTCCTTACATGTAGATTCTGCCCAAAATCTTAAATCTGCCGCTGCGATACTTTCATGATTAGCTAATATCTTGCCACAAACTTGTACAGTACACGTCTATGAAATCTCCCCTCAACCTCTTCTGCTTCAAGGAGAACAAACTCAGTTTCTCCAACCTAACATTGCAACTAAAATCCCTCATTTCTGGAACCATTCTGATAAACCTCCTCTGCATCCTCTCAAGGACCCTCACATCCCTCATAATGTGTGGTAATCACTGGTTTGCACAGACCCAGATGTTCTGTGTTCGTGGCTGTGATGTTATCACACACCGACAATTCCTCAGTGACATCACCCCCGCTCCCCGGGTATTTCCTCAACTGGGAGATTTTTCTCTGACTCCAGTGCTTCTGATATCTTTCCAACTGCAGGCTCCAGCAGGAGATTTTAATATTGAATACTGAAATTATTTCAGAGGTGAGTATTTTTGACCATTCATCTACAATTTAGAGCTTTTCTTGCTAAACTCAGTTATCTGTGACAGGTTCTATGGCTCTGGGATTCCTTTATTGTGGATCTGAATTCATGCCCATCCATTGCTCTGTTTCTGCCCTCCCTATTCACCTCTCTTTCATTATCTAACTTTCTCTGTCTCTAATAATGGGTGTATTTTAACTCTGTTTAACATTTACTGTTACTTCTGCTGACCATGTCTAAATGAGGCTCCCACAGCTGCCCATCCCCTGACCATGGGCTGCTGGCTTCCCAGCTTTATCTTCCCACAGTATCTTTCATAGTCAGGAATTATTTTTAGCGCTATAGTCAATTTCTCTTCAGTTTCTGAGTTATAATGACCATCAAATTCTGCACTATTTTCTTCCCCATAATTCATTCTGCACACACTGAAACATTAACTCTGTTTCTCTCTACACAGATAATGCCTGACCTGCTGAATATTTCCAGCATTAGCTCATTTATTTCAGATTTTCAGCATCTGCAGTATTTTGCTTTTGTTTTATTGCAGATGTTCCTCACAGAACTGAGTCTGGAAACGGAGATGGACCAATTAAGAGCTATTTGTGTCGGAGTGGGTGTTGGCTGCAGAGATTGGTCCCTGGCCTCCTGTGTTGGTCCTTTGTCACTGAATCATAGAGTCATTGACTGATTACAATACAGAAGGAGGCCTTTAGCCCATTGAGCTCGTGCTGGTTCTCTGCAAGGACAAATCAGTTAGTCCCACTCCCCTGCTCTTTCCTCGTAGCCCAGCATTTTCTTTCTCTTCAGGTGCTTGTCCAATTCCCCTTCCTTTGTTGAGTCAGTTTGAGATGGCGGGGAACTTGGAGTTGATTGTGTTCACATACACTTGTTACCTTCTAGGCGGTGGAGCTTAAGGGTTTGGGCGGTTCTGTCAAAGATATGGCTGAGTTGTAAATATATAAAATCCCTCTCCTTTACCTCCTGCATCTCCCACTTCTCTGTCCCTTGCTCCATCCTTCTCCTCCCTTAGAGCCCAAAGCCTTGTGTAGGCCTGGACTGGGTGGCAGGTTCTCTTCCCTTAAGGACATTAGTGAACCAGTTGGGTTTTTATGACAATCCAGTCACTTCCGAAGTCACTTTTCCCAGTGCCGGCCCCACAAATGACCAGATTCATTCAGCTCAATTTCACAACCTGCCTTAGTGTTTTTGTGGGTTCTTTCTCACTCCCTTTTTTCTGTTTTAAATCAATTTCACAGAGTGTTCAAAGGGAAGGATTTGCAGATGGGAAACTGGAAACCAAACATCACTTCAGGATCTGGCAGAATTACCAAATTTATCGTAACCTGAATATCATCTGAATTTGAACATGGAAGGAAAAAGCACGGTTCACAGTGGGGAGAAACTGTACACGTGTTCTGTGTGTGGACGAGGCTTCAACCAATCATCTGGCCTGTCAAAACATAAATGCCATCACAACAGGGAGAAACCGTGGAAATGCGGTGACTGTGGGAAGGGGTTTGATTACCCATCAGAGCTGGAAATTCATCGACGCAGTCACACTGGGGAGAGGCCATTCACCTGCTCCCACTGTGGGAAAGGATTTGGTAAGTCATCCACCCTGCTGACACACCAGCGCACTCACACTGGTGAGAGGCCCTTCACCTGCTCCGATTGTGGGAAGGAATTCACGCAGTCATCCAACCTACTGACACATCAGCGAGTTCACACTGGGGAGAGGCCATTCATCTGTTCTGAGTGTGGGAAGGGGTTCATTTTTTCAGCCAACCTGCTGACACACCAGCGAGTTCACACTGACGAGAGACCTTTCACATGTCCAGACTGCGGGAAGTGCTATAAAACTCCCCAGGAACTGATGTACCATCAACGTGTTCACACTGACGAGAGACCATTCAGGTGCTCTCACTGCGGGACTGGGTTCAGGCGATCATCTCATCTCACTGCACACCAGCGCACTCACAGCGGAGAGAAACTGTTCGCCTGCTCCGAGTGTGGGGTGGGATTCACTCAGTCATCCACCCTGCTAAGACACCAGCGAGTTCACACTGGGGAGAGGCCATTCACCTGCTCTGAGTGTGGGAAGAGATTCACTCAGTCATCCACCCTGCTTAGACACCGGCAAGTTCACAAGAAATGGCAATGATTGAATTCTGCTGTGAATCACATCCAGGACTGAACCATGTTCATTGGGGACAGTTATTGCTGATGTTCATAAACTCCAGCCCAGTTATAAGGGAGAATATTCTGGATATAAATCAAATAAATCAGCTTTGTGTTAAACATACATTGTGTCGAGTCTTTTTAATGTCTGTAACACAAGTTCATTCCTTTTGAAGTGCTCTCCCTCTTCCCTCCAACAAGTGTGAGGCGCTCATGGAGCTTCTTTGTCACTAAGATTGAGAGAATCCGATCAGCTGCCTCTGCTGCTTCCCTCCCTTCCACTTGTCCATTGGGCCAAACTGCCTCTAAAGACCCTTTTTTTCCAAGTTCTGTACTCTCATATTTCTCCAGTTTCTCTCCTATCTCCCTATCAGAGCTCATTTTGTCCATTTAGGGAAGGCAATAGCGTAGTGGTGTTGTCGCTGGACGAGTAATGCAGGGACCTGGGTTCAAATCCCACCACGGCAGAGGGTGAAATTTGAATTCAATAAAAATCTGGAATTAAAAGTTGAATGATGACCGTGAAACCATTGTCGATTGTTGGAAAAACCCATCTGGTTCAGTAATGCCCTTTAGGGAAGGAAATCTGTTATCCTTACTTGGTCTCTCCTCCAGACTCGCAGCAATGTGGTTGGCTTTTAAGTGGCCTCGCAAGCCACTCAGTTATCACCACCTCAAGGGCAACTAGGGATGGGCAATAAATGCGAGGACAGAATATATCTGCACTTGGAGCGACACAGATTAATCAGGGATATTCGGATTTGTTAAGGGAAGGTCGTGTTTGACAAATTTGATCGAATTTTTTGAGGAGGTAACCAGGAATGTTGATGAGGTTAATGCATTTGATGTGGTCTACATGGACTTTAACAAGGCTTTTGATAAAGTCCCTCATGGCAGACTGATCAAGAAAGTAAGAGACCATGGGATCCAATGCAAATTGGCATGTTAGATCCAAAATTGGCTGAGAGGCAGGAAGCAGAGAGTGATGATAGAGGGATGTTTCTGTGACTGGAAGTCTGTTTCCAGTAGGTTTCTGCAGGACTCGGTGCTGGGGCCCTTGCTGTTTGTGGTGTACATAAATGATTTGGACTTAAATGTAGGGAGTATGATCAAGAAGTTTGCGGATGATATGAAAATTGGTAGGGCGGTAAATAGTGAGAAGGATAGCCGTAAACTGCAGGAGGACATCATTAGACTCGTCAGGTGGGCAGAGCAGTGGCAAATGGAATTCAATAACCAGGGAAGTGCTATAAAACTCCCCAGGAACTGATGTACCATGATGTACGGTAAGAGGTAGAAGGCTAAGAGGGGAATGAAGGAGAAATTTTTTCACCCAGATGGTGTTGGGAGTCTGGAACTCACTGCCTGAAAGGGTGGTTGAGTCAGAAACTCTCATAACATTTAAGTATTTAGATATTCACTTGCGTTGCCAGAGCTATGGACCAAGCGCTGGAAAATGTGATTCGTGTAGTCAGATCTTTGTTGACCAGCGAGGACACGATGGGCCAAATGGCGGCCTCCTGTGCTGTAAACGTCTATGAGTAAAAAATATTCCATAGAAACTAGAACTATCTGTTCTGAATTTCTATCTTATCTTATAGTGATGACGTTTGTAAACTCCCTTTACAGGATGTTAGAAGGAGCGGATTTACAGATGGGAAGCTCAAATCGAACATCATGGCCTGATCTGACAGTCACTCAATTCATCAAGACCTGAATATAATCAGTCTTTGAATGTGGAAGGAGAAAAGTCTGTCTGTTCTATCTGTGGGAAACAGCTTCAAGCATCAGTGTAGTTGGAAAATCACCGAAACACGCACACAGCTGAGTGAGGGTGTTCCAGCGCACTGACTGTGCAAAGAGTTTGAGCCAGTTACACAGCCTGAAAAGAAAATCACATCGTTCACAGAAGAGAGATACTGTGCACGTGTTCTGTGTGGATCAGGTTTCAACAGATCGTCCAAGCTGGAGCGACACAAAGACACTTACACCATGGAGAAACCCTGGAAATGCGGGGACTGCGGGAAGGGATTCAGAACCCCGTCTGAGCTGGAAATTCATCAACGCAGTCACACCGGGGAGAGGCCATTGACCTGCTGCGAGTGTGGCAAAGGATTCACTGACTCATGGCACTTGCAGAGACATCGACGCACTCACACAAGGGAGATGCTGTTTACCTGCTCAGATTGTGGGAAGGGATTCACTCGGTCACAACACCTGCAGACACATGAACGCACTCACACTGGGGAGAGGCCTTTTACCTGCTGTGTGTGTGGGAAGGGATTCACTCAGTCAGTTAACCTGCTGACACACCAGCGAATTCACACTGGGGAGAGGCCATTTACCTGCTCTGTGTGCAGGAAGGAATTCAGTAGGTTCGGTAATCTGCTGACACACCAGCGAGTTCACACTGAGGAGATGCTGTTCACCTGCTCTGACTGTGGGAAGGGATTCACTCAACCATCTAACCTGCTGAAACACCAGCAAGTTCATGAATGACCGTAGGAGTTGGATTCAGCTGTTTTCGCTACTGTTAATCACATCCAGGACTGAGGTGTGTAAGAAATGTGCCCCAGCTGCGCTCTCCCATGGTTCAGAGCTCCTGGACAGGAACAGAAGGCTCCTTTACAACTGGGTTTAGAGTCAGGAAGAGCAACGGTGAATGCTGGAAATGTGCTGTCAAATCAGAGATTGGTGTAAAACTGTGACCTGCTCCTGACTGAAAGTGAAACGGCAGGTTTAAGTTTCCAGACTAAGAAATGACTGTGGTAGTTATGGTACAAGGATTTAAAATGTTTGTGTGACTTTCCTGAGGCTACAAATATAAGGCAATGGCAACAACAACTAGCATTTATCTAGAACCTTTAACATAGTAAAACATCCCAAAGTACTTCACAGATGATCAAAAGCTTGGTCAAAGAGATGGATTTTAATAAGTGTATTAAAGGAGAAGAGGCAGTTTAGGGAGGGAATTCCAGAGCGTGGGACCGCAGGATCTGAAAGCATGGCCTCCAATGGTGGAGTGATGTAGGTGGGTGTGTGAGGAAGGGGTCAGAATGGGAAGAGCGCAGGGAGCTCAGAGGGTCATTTGGCTGGAGAAGGTTCCAGAGACTATCTGTCATGGAGAGAGTGGCTGCCTCCATGGAGCTTCAAGCACGGCTCTGAAATGGGTCCATGTAGGTCATGACCATGGCCGTGCATGAGATGTCTGCTGCCTTAAACAGGATGACAGACACTGTATCCGTGACCTGACAACATGTCACTGATTTCCACCAAGCTGGTCTGCAGCAGATTGGAAGGAATGATATGACTCTGGTCCATGAGAGGGATGATGGAGAAAGGAGACATGGAAGTGGGAACTCCAATCAAAGTCTTCCAGCCTCTCACCCATTAAGCACCCCCCAATCTCAAGCAGCACCTGACATGGCCCCAGCTCTTGACATGCAGACCCATCTCCTGCCCCGTCTCCCACCAGCTGAATCTGCCCCTGTACAGATACAGGTGGATCAGTCTTTGCCGGGATCCTGAGGGGCTCAGAAACCCGGAGGGTCGAGACCACAAGCCTCTCAGCAGTGAGAGCAGGGATGAGAGGAGCCTGTCTCTCCCTCTGCTGAAACCACACAGATGCACTGGGTAGAAGCAATAGGAAGGATCTGGGTGAGAAGTTGTAATTCACCAAGGGTATGCACATGGGGGTTTGACAAAATATTAATTTCCATTTAAATAACAACACAGAAAATGTATTGATGGGAACCACTTCCAGCTCTTGTCTGTTTTTACATCCTGAGGACTAGCTCACCCTCTCACTGGATTCATGCTGTAAGATTATTAGGTTATTAACAAGATAATTCCAAGCTGTTCCAGTACAGCTTCAACATGGCATCTACCCAGCTCTGTGGAAAATTGCCCAGGTATGTCCTGTACACAAAAAGCAGGACAAATCCAACCCAGCCAATTACTGGCCCATCAGTCGACTCTCAATCATCAGTAAAGTGATGGAAGGGGTCATTGACAGTGCTATCAAGCGGCACTTGCTTAGTAATAACCTGCTCATTGACGTCCAGTTTAGGTTCCACCAGGGCCACTCAGCTCCTGACCTCACTACAGCCTTGGTTCAAACATGGACAAAAGAGCTGAAATCTAGAGGTGAAGTGAGAGTGACTGCCCTCGATATCAAGGCAGCATTTGACCGAGTGTGGTATCAAGGAGCCCGAGAAAAACTGGAGTTAATGGGAATCAGGGGAAAGCCCTCCACTGGTTGGAGTCATACCTAGCACAAAGGAAGATGGTTGTGGTTGTTGGAGGTCAATCATTGAGTTCCAGGACATCACTACAGGAGTTCCTCAGGGTAGTGTCCTAGGCCCAACCATCTTTAGCTGCTTCATCAGTGGTCTTCCTTCCATCATAAGATCAGAAGTAGGGATGTTCACAGTTGATTGCACAGTGGTTAGCAACATTCGCGACTCCTCAGATACTGAAGCAGTCCCTGTCCAAATGCAGCAAGACCTGGACAACATCCAGGCTTGGGGTGGCAAGTAACATTTGTGCCACACAAGTGCCAGGCAATGACCACCTCCAACATGAGAAAATCTAACTATCGCCCCCTTGACATTCAATGGCATCACAGTCACTGAATTCCCCCATTATCAACATTCGGGGAGTTACGATTGACCAGGAACTGAGCTGGACTAGCCAGTAAATACTGTGGCTACAAGAGCAGGTCAGAGGCTAGGAATCCTGTGGTAAGTAACTCGCCTCCTGACTCCCCAAAACCTGTGCACCATTTACATGGCACAGGTCAGGAATGTGATGGAATACTCTCCACTTGCCTGGATGAGTGCAGCTCCCGCAACACTCAAGAAGCTCGACACCATCCAAATTGACACCCCATTGATTGGCACCCCGTCCACAAACATTCACTCCCTCCACCACCAACACACAGTGGCAGCAGTGTGTACCATTTACAAGATGCACTGCAGGAACTCACCAATATTCCTTAGACAGCACATTCCAAGCCCATGACCACTACCATCGAGGAGGACAAGGGCTGTGGACAACCTGGAAGTTCCCCTCGAAACCACTCATCATCCTGACTTGGAAATATATCGCTGTTCCTTCACTGTCACTAGGTGAAGGTCGTGGAACTCCCTCCCTAACTGCACTGTGTGTGTACCACACCACAGGGACTGCAGCAGTTAAAGAAGGCAACTCAGCACCACCTCCTCTATGGCAATTAGGAATGGGCAATAAATATCAGCCTATCCAGCAAGGCCCACCTCCCATGAATGAATTAAAAAATGTTAACATTTAACTTTTGATAATTAGAATCTAACATCTAACTTCATCTGAAACTCTCCTTTATAGAATAGTGCAGTGGGCAAAGGTAGGAAATAGGACATGGTATAGAAAAGATGCCAAGTTCGAGGGATCCTAGGAAGTTATGTCAAATTTTAAAAAGCTCAGTGCAAGTAAAGTTAAAAAATGCCTTGAAGCTGTTTATGTAAGTTAATACATGACATCAGTGAAATAAATGACAACAGGATTTAGCAGCTTTGAGATAAGTGGAAAACAGAACAATGAGGAATAAGCAGAACATTTTTACATGATTTAAGTGGTTAGTATTGTTTATGTGAACTTTGAAAACGATAAACTAATGTGACTCAGTGAAACTCGCATTACGCACATGAACTGTGAATATGATAAACTAACATGACTCAGTGAAGCTAGTTTTGCTCACATGGATATGACCAGAAGCAGGGAGGGGTTGGTCAGATGGGATAAAAGAGACCCTCCGAGACAAGGCTGTTTGGGGGAGAGGAACCAGAATCAGAGGATAAAAACCCTGAGAGAGAGAGAGAGACAGAGGAAAAGCTCAAAGATCAGCACTGCGAGAAGTCCTTGATGCGCTCAACTGTCTGGTTCTCGACACGGGTGGTATAACCTGCATTAAACTGTAAAGCACTGCCTGGGTTTGTCACTGGAGTTTGCTTGAAATTCAATAAACTTGTCCTGACTTTTTTCTCAATGAAGTTGATTCCCAACTAAGCTCTGCTGCCAAGTCTGTTCCTGACTGAAAAGAGGAGGAAAACTTTCAAAATCATACCATGCTGAATGTCAGTCCGGGCTGGGAGCCATTGGTTGGATGTGCAATGGGTGGATGAGTGTGTGAAGGAATGTTCAGTGAACAGGGAGGGAGAGGGGGTGTTGGTGCTGCTGGTGGGAAGTGTTCATTCTGAAGGAGTCCTACCTGAAACAGTGACCATTCATTTATCACTTTGAAATGATTGAGCCGCTGTGTATTTCCCCATTTTGTTCTTTCAGTTTTCCAGGATTTATATATTTTTTATTTCTACTGAAACATATTCTTGTAACACTGAAATCCAGAGAGTTTGAAGTCTGTTAAAGTCAATCCCCACTGAGTACGCAGGAGGACTCAACTGGTCCGAACTTTTTATGGTATCAATAAACAAAGATCTTACAAGGTGGGGAATTGATTTTCTCTGAGACCAGGGATGGCCAAACTATGTCCCAAAGTTCAGATTTGGGCCATGAGCCTGGGCTATCGGGCCCACATACATGGAGCACCATTACCAGATGTCCTTCATCCCCGGTTTTAATGTCCCCACCATTAGTGGCCATGCCTTCAGCTGCCTTGACCCTAAGCTCTGGAATTTCCTCCCTAAACCTCTCCACCTTTCTACTTCACTTTCCTCCTTTAAGACACTCTTTATAACTGACCTCTTTGACCAAGCTTTGGTCATCTGACCTAATATGTCCTTATGCTCCTGTGAAACTCTATGGGACATTTTATCATGTTAAAACCTCGATATAAATATAAGTTGTTGCATTTGTTGTTATAGTTCAGTCAGACCTGATCATTTTCTGAGTGAGTGAGTCTGTATCAATGTAACTCAGACAGACACAGCTTGTCGGAACAGATCTCGGGAGAAGGAAGCTCTGAACTGACCACTGGACTTCCTGTTCTGCACAATTGGGAAAATGTGAATGTTTCCAAATATTGAAAATTACTAATAAAGTCATTAAAGATGGTTTGTTGTTGTGAGCTGCATTATCTGGTAAAATTAGAGTGAAGGAGTGGGATTGATCCACAGCCTGAGTCACCAGCTTAAGGACAGGAGGAGAGGGAATCTGGAGAGGAGAAAAGAATAAGTAGGAGAATGGACACTGAATCTGGAACAATGAGAGGAGAGGAAGAGGAGTTTGTGGGACAGGGATTTATAGATTTGTGGGAATGAAAGGGAAAAATCTTTCATAGAAACTAGAATTATCTGCTGTGGATTTCTATCCTGTTTGGACAGTGATGGCTTTTGATGAGTATTTGCAGATGGGAAACGCAATCCAGAAATCTCGACAAGATCTTGAGGAATCACTGAATTCATGTATGATTAAAGCAAAATACTGTGAATACCGGAAATCTGAAATAAAAACAGAAAATGCTGGAAAAGCTCAGTAGGCCTGGCAGTATCTGTGGACAGAGAAACAGAGATAACGTTTTGAGTCGGTATGACACTTCTCCAGAGAATTCATGCATAATTGGCCTCTGGTTATGGAGGGATAAATGTTTGTCCTGTTTATGGGAAAGATTTAAATCATCACTGTGACTGGAAAATTGTTGAGACACACAAAATGTTTTCAGTTAATGTCGTTGTGTGGAGTATGTTAATGAGAAATAAGAGGATCTTTTGGGGACACCAGAAGTATCTGTGGGAGTGGGAAGGGCAGAGATTACCAGTGATTCTCTGACTCTGATCACATAGAGAAGAACAGAACCAGGAGAGAGCAGCCCCACCCAGCTGGATGACAGTGGAGAGGTGATGGAACAGAATGATGTGGTCAACCTTGTCAAAGGCTGCAGACAGGTCGAGAGGGAGAGTTTATCCTTGTCACAGCCACATCGGATGTTTTTTTTATTCATTCCTGGGATGTGGGCTTCGCTGGCTGGGCCAGAATTTATTGCCCATCCCTAGTTGCCCTGGAGAAGGTGGTGGTGAGCTGCCTTCTTGAACCACTGCAGTCCATGTGGTGTAGGTACACCTGCAGTGCTGTTAGTGAGGGAATTCCAGGATTTTGACCCAGTGACAGTGAAGGAACGGTGATATATTTCCAAGTCAGGATGGTGAGTGACTTGGAGAAGTTTCAGGTGGTGGTGTTCCCATGTGTCTGCTGCCCTTGTCCTTCTCGGTGGTAGTAGTCGTGGGTTGGAAGGTGCTGTCTAAGGAGCCTTGGTGAATTCCTGCAGTGCATCTTGCCAATGGTACACACAGCTGCTATCGTACATCAGTGGGGGAGGGAGTGAATGTCTGTGGATGTGGTGCCAATCAAGTGGGCCGCTTTGTCCTGGATGGTGTCCAGCTTCTTGAGTGTTGTGGGAGCTGCACTCATCCAGGCAAGTGGGGAGTATTCCAACACACTCCTGACTTGTACTTGTAGATGGTGGACAGGCTTTGTGGAGTCAGGAGGTGAGTTCTTCATCATTTGTAAATTTGGTAAGAGCTGTTTCAGTACTGTGGCAGGGCAGAAATCTGATTGGAGGAGGAATCATGGATACAGATATGGGAGGCGAAAAAATGTTCTCGGACTTTGGAGAGGAAAGGGAGGTTGGAGATTGGGAAGTAATTTGCAAGGATGATGGGGTCGTGTGTTTGTTTTTTGAAGGAGTGAGAGACAGTGCCTGAAGAGAGAGAACTGTTAACAAACTCAGTTAATATGGGGAAGTTGATTGATCAACAGTTCAGTGGGAACAGGATCGATAGACCAGGTGGGTCTCATGGACAGGATGAGACCTCAGAGGACATGAGAGGAGATTGGAGAGAAAGTAGAGAAAGATGAGAGTGCACGGCTGGGACAAGGGGGAACTTTAGAGGCAGTTTGGCCTTGTAGACTAGTGGAAGGGAGAGAATCAGCAGAGGCAGCTAATTGGATTGTCTCAATCTTGGTGATAGAGAAGATCCATGAGCTCCTCACACTTGTTGTTGGAGGTGAGGATGGAGGAGACAGGGGAGAGGCAGAGCCCTTCAAAAGGAACTAACTTATGTTAGAGATATTAAAAAGATTCAAAATACTGTGTTTAACACAAAACTGATTTATTTGACTTTTAGCCAGAATATTAGCCCCTATAACTGGGCTGGAGAATATTAACATCAGTAAAAACAGACCCCAATGAACATCCTTCAGTCCTGGTAATTATTTATGAACTCGCTGGTGTCTTAGGAGACTGGATGAGGTAGTGAATCCCTTCCCACACTTGGGGCAGGTGAACGGCCTCTCCCCAGTGTGAACTCGCTGGTGTGTCAGCAGGTTGGATGATTGAGTGAATCCCTTCCCACACTCAGAGCAGGTGAATGGTCTCTCCCCAGTGTGAATTCGCTGGTGTACAATGAGTTGAGATGATCGCCTGAACCCAGTCCCACAATGGGAGCATCTGAACGGTCTCTCATCAGTGTGAACACGTTCATGGGACATCAATTCCCCAAAACTTTTATAGCACTTCCCACAGTCTGGGCACCCAAAAGGTCTCTCGTCACTGTGAACTCGCTGGTGTGCCAGCAGGTGGGTTAAAATAGTGAATCCCTTCCAACACGTGGAGCAGGTGAATGGTCTTTCCCCAGTGTGAATGCGCCGATGCTTTTCCAGGTCAGATGGGCATCTGAATCCCTTCCCACAGTCCCCACATTTCCACGGCTTCTCCCTGTTGTGACTGCATTTATGTTCTGACAGACAAGATGATTGGCTGAAACCTCGTCCACACACAGAGCACATGTACAGTTTCTCTCCACTGCGGACGGTGCTTTCTCCTTCCATGTTCAAAATCCGATGATATCCAGGTTACGATAAATTGCGTGACTGCGTCAGATTCTGATGTGATGTTTGGTTTCCAGTTTCCCAACTGCAAATCCTCCCCTTCTAAACCCTGTGAAACTGATGTAGATCATAAAAAAGGGAGTGAGAGAGAACCCACAAAAACACAAAGGCAGGTTGTGAAATTGAGCTGAATCAATCTGGTAATTTGTGGGGCTGACACTAGGAAAGAGTGACCATGAAAAGCTGTTTCATGAAAGGTGAAGGAGCATTTAATGCATCTTCAAGTCAACCAGAACTTTGACAGAATCTGCCAAACCTTCAGCCTCCCCTACCGAGAAGCAGCAGGGTAGAGGGTGTATGTGAACACCATCACCTCCAAGTTCCCCTCCAACTCGCACACTCTCCTGACTTGTTGGACATCCAGTATTGGATGAGCAGAAATTTCCTCCATTGAAATATTGGGAAGAGGGAAGCCATTATCTTCAGTTCCTACTACAAAATCCACTCCCCAGACACCAGCTCCATCTCTCTTGCAGTTCTCTGAGGCTGAACTAGGCTGTTCACAATCTTGTTGCCATATTTCAGCCCAAGCTGAGTTTCTGACTACAAATCACTAAAACCACCCATTTCCACCTCAGTAACATCGCCCAACTGTGCCCCTGCCTCAGTTCATCTGCTGCTGAAACTCATCCATTCCTTTGTTCCCTCAAAACTGGACTATTCGAATGTGCAACTTTTTGGCCTCCCAGATGCAACTCCAGAGAAACTGGAGGTCACCCAAAACTCAGCTGCTCGTGTTCTTACTCGCACCAAGTCTTGTTCACCATCACCCCTGTGCTCGCTGACCGACATTGTAGGGATCTCCAGCCCTACAACCCTCCAGAATTATCTGCGATCATCTAATCGTGACCCACCCCCGGCTCCAATTCCTCCCTTGCATCCACAATCTCCTCCAGCCTCCTGAGCTGCCCGTTCCACCACAGTCCGTCTCCACCAGCCGCACTGAGCATGCTCCAAGCACAGCCCGGCCCCCACGCTGGCGCTCTGGGTGCCTGTTCTCATTGGTGGGGGATTTTCTGACACATGGAGCACTCTGGGTAAACCAGCTGCCATCAAGACCAATTAGTAGACAGGCAATTATTTTCCCAGTTGGTAAAACAGAAGATCCATGGCAAGGGGGATATTGGACAGGAAGCACAATGAGAGGTTCAGACACTTTATTAAATACTCACAGCAGAAGCACATTAACCTGATCGGAGATCACTTCCTCACGAGCAGCCAGCGGTGTGAAGCCTCCTGAGATTCAGTCAGTATTTACAGGAGCTGGGACACGGAAAAGAATCTCAGTAAAATCCAGGACTTATTTGTTCACTGCTTTACAATGGGTCTGGGCTCATATTTGAAGTTCGTGCAGCCTGTGACTCCCTGAGTTTATTAACCCTCCCCCTCCAGACCCTTTGGGCTCTCTATTGTTGGACTCTCTATTGCTTTTCATTGTCCTCCTGGCCTTGTTGTACCTGATCCAATAAAAACCCTCCTTACATCACACAGGGAACAGCTTTAGACATGTTCTGACTTTTCACCTCAATCTTATTCTGCTGAATGATCTCACTGACCGTTCCCTTTCTCTCGATCAGTCCGTCCACCATCTCTTTTCTGGATTCACTCCTTCTTGTTGTTCCAGGATTTCATCTCTCTGCCTTTTATTTCTTTTACTGAAGATTCCTGTCCATTGCTGCCTCACAGCCTCGTCCTGTTCCCACATATTCTCCATGTCTAAGTGCTTCCCAGCGGCCGTGCCAGCCGTGGCCCCTATTCCAGCCCAGTCACTGATCCCTCTCTTCCCTCCACCCTTTTTACTGGTGTCACTATCACAGGGACGATCGCGGTGTTTTCCCAAAACTGCCTTAACATCAGGGTCTTGGCTACTGGGTGGTCATAGTCCACCCATCTCTCTCCCTGCGTTCTGACTTCTGAAATCCCTGGATAATTCCCTTATCATCCAAACATCAAGGTCCTTGTAGATGGGATGACATAACCTTGGGGACGGGTGTGTGGTGTTCAGGGCACATATTACAGGAACTATTTTAAATCTTGTATCATTATATAGGCTTTGTGAGTACGAGTGATGATTAAACCATTTGTGGGATCGATTTCTTATGGCAGGGCAGATTGAGGGTAGTCAGTGAAGCATATGGGGTCTTGGGCATCAGATATAGAGGTACTGAGTACAAAAACAGGGAAGTGCACCAACAGAGAGTTGTGAGGATCTGGAACTCTCTCCCTGAAACGATGCTGGAACCTGATTCTGTGTGTAGACTCCGCCCACTCATCCTATCTACCCTGTCAGTTCCAATTAATATCCCGAAAACTTTGATCAAATCAGGTCTTAATCTTCTAAATTCCAGGAATTACAACCCTCACAGTGAGGTGATGTATTTTAGCGGGAGGAATAGGGAGAGGGAAGATATAATTCATGGCACAGCTCTAAAGAGTGAGCATGGACAGAGGGACCTGGGTGTTCATGGCTTTGATCTCTGAAGGTGACAGGATGTATTAAGAGAGTGGTTAGCAAAGCCGATTGGATCTTGAGCTTCATAAATGGTGGTTTTGAGAGCAAAAACAGGGAAGTTATGCTGAATTTTTATAAAGCTCTGGTTAGGCCACAATTTGAGAATTGCATCCAATTCTGGTCACCTCACTTTAGGAAGGATGTGAAGGTCCTTGAGAAGGTGCAGAGGAGATTTACCAGAATGGTTCCTGCAATGGAGGTTGAGGGGAGATTGGTAGAGGTGTACAAGATTGTGGCAGGTTTAGATAAGGTGGACAAAGAGAAGCTATTCCCATCAGCTGATCATACAAGGACTCAAGGACAGAGATTTAAGGTTTTGGGTAAAAAGTATGGGATATGTGAGGAAGAATATTTTTACACAGTGAGTGGGAATGACCTGGAGCTTACTGCCTACGAGGGGGTGGAAATGGACATGATGAATGATTTCAAAAGGAAATTGGACAGAAGCATGAGGGAAATAAACTTGCAAGGATACAGGGATAGAGCAGGGGAAAGGGACTGATTGGATTGCTCTACAGAGCTGGCATGGACTCAATGGGCCTAATGGCCTCCTCTGTGTCATAATGACTCTGTGACTCTTTTGTGTAATCTCATTCTGTAACTTAACCCTTGGTGCTCAGATCACTCAGATAAATCTGTGCTACACTCCCTCTAAGGCCACTCTATCCTTCCTGGTGTTTGTTGCCCAGAACTGAACACAGTTCTCCAGGACGAAAACAAAAATAAAAATACCTGGAAAAACTCAGCAGGACTGACAGCATCTGCGGAGAGGAACACAGTTAACATTTTGAGTCCGTCTGACTCTTCAACAGAACTAAGGAAAAATAGAAGAGAGGTGAAATTTCAGCTGATATAAGGGGGGGGATGGGACAGGTAGAGCTGAATAGAGGGCCAGTGATAGGTGGAGATTGCCAAAAGACGTCATAGACAAAAGGACAAAGAGGTGTTGACGGTGGTGATATTAGCTAAGAAATGTGCTAATAGGTGACATTAAGGGTAGAAAGCAGGACAAGCAAGGTACAGATAGCCCTAGTGGGGGTGGGGTGGGGGGAAGGGATCGAAATAGGCTAAAAAGTAGAGTTAAAATAATGGATGGAAATACATTTAAAAATAATGGAAATAGGTGGGAAAAGGAAAATCTATATAAATTATTGGAAAAAGGGGGGATTGGAAAGGGGGTGGGGATGGAGGAGAGTGTTCATAATCTTAAATTGTTCAACTCAGTATTCAGTCTGGAAGGCTGTAAAGTGCCTAGTCAGAAGAAGAGGTGCTGTTCCCCCAGTTTGCGTTGAGCTTAACTGGAACAATGCAGCAGGCCAAGGATGGACATGTGGGCATGAGAGCAGGGTGGAGTGTTGAAATGCCAAGTGACAGGGAGGTCTGGGTCATGCTTGCAGACAGACCGAAGGTGTTCCGCAAAGCGGTCACCCAGTCTGCGTTTGGTCTCTCCAATGTAGAGGAAACCGCATTGGGAGCAGCGAATGCACTAGACTAAATTGAGGGAAGTGCAAGTGAAATGCTGCTTCACTTGAAAGGAGTGTTTGGGCCCTTGGACGGTGAGGAGAGGGGAAGTAAAGGGGCAGGTGTTGCACCTTCTGCAGTTGCATGGGAAGGTGCCGTGGGAGGGGGTTGAGGTGTAGGGGGTGATGGAGGAGTGGACCAGGGTGTCACGGAGGGAAATATCGCTGCAGAATGCCACCAGGGGGGGGTGAAGGGAAGATGTGTTTGGTGGTGGCATCATGCTGCAGTTGGCGTAAATGGCAGAGGATGATCCTTTGAATGCGGAGGCTGGTGGGGTGATAAGTGAGGACAAGGGGGACCCTATCATGTTTCTGGGAGGGAGGAGAAGGCGTGAGGATGGATGCGCAGGAGATGGGTCGGACACGGTTGAGGGCCCTGTCAACGACCGTGGGTGGAAAACCTCGGTTAAGGAAGAAGGAAGACATGTCAGAGGAACTGTTTTTGAAAGTGGCATCATCAGAACAGATGCGACGGAGGCAAAGGAACTGAGAGAATAGGATGGAGTCCTTACAGGAAGCAGGGTGTCAGGAGCTGTAGTCAAGGTAGCTGTGGGAGTCGGTAGGCTTGTAATGAATATTGGTGGACAGTCTATCACCAGAAATTGAGACAGAGAGGTCAAGGAAGGGAAGGGAAGTGTCAGAGATCAAGCATGTGAAAATGATAGAGGGATGGAAATTGGAATAAAAATTAATAAATTTTTCCAGGTCCAGACGAGAGCATGAAGCAGCAGCAAAGCAGTCATCGATGTACCGGAGAAAGAGTTGTGGGAGGGGGCTTGAGTAGGACTGGAACAAGGAATGTTCCACATACCCCATAAAGAGACAGGCAAAACTGGGGCCTATGCGGGTACCCATAGCCACACCTTTTATTTGGAGGAAGAGAGAAGAGTTTAAGGAGAAATTGTTCAGTGAGAGAACAAGTTCAGCCAGATGGAGGAAAGTAGTGGTGGATGGGGATTGTTCGGGCCTCTGTTCAAGGGAGAAGTGGAGAGCCCTCAGACCATCCTGGTGGGGGATGGAGGTGGACATCCATGGTGAAGAGGAGGCGGTTGGAGCCAGGGAACTGGAAATTGTTGATATGATATAGGGTGTCAGAGGAATCACGGATGTAGGTGGGAAGGGACTGGACAAGGGGAGAGAAAATGGAGTCAAGATAGCAAGAAATGAGTTCCGTGGGGCAGGAACAGGCTGACACGATCGGTCTGCAGGGACAGTCCTGTTTGTGGATTTTGGGTAGATCTTGATGTGATGTTTGATTTGAGTTTCCCGTCTTTCAATCTTCCACTTCCAGTAACCTGTATGTTTATGGAAACCGTCACTGTAATTCCAGGATGGAAATTGAAGAGAGAAACATTTCTCTTGGTTGGAATTTGCTGTGTGTAAATCCTCCCCTTCCAACCCCCTGTAAAAGGAGTTTCCAAAGCCCACCCCTGTCAGTCCAGGATAGAAAATCACAACATTCTCTCCTCCTGCTGACAGGGACAGGGATGTCCGCGCATGCGCCCTGCTGCACATTGACCCCGCTCAAGATGGCGGCCGTTAACCTGGACCTCTAACCCAGAGGAGTTCACGAGCTCTAGCGCCCTGTCCCGTGTAAATAGGATCGGTAGCTTCTTAGTCGGGATTTGAGGCCTCCACCGGGTGTTTATGAAACCTCCCCGTCCACTCCGCTGGCTCTAATCCTCTCCACCCACCCACCGGCTCCATTACTTACCCTTACTCGATTGTTTCTCCCTTCTCCGTCTAACTCCAGGCACAACCCGCACTGTGCATGCCCCAGTCAGTGACCGCATTGCGCAGGCTCCGGTTACAGCCCAGCAATACGCCTGCGCAGAAAGCGCCTGTGGTCTGGATAGGTCACATTCTTCTCCGCGGAGAATGTTGGGTAAACATGGAAAGACATCGCTGTTGAAAATCATGCTTTATTTCGTCTTCCGATTTAAATTGGAGCCATTAGGGCCAAGAGATAACTTATTAAAATCAAATCACACAACAACCAAACTGCACCATATTTTTGTCTTGGATGCGACTAACAGGAGAATTAATCATTCTTGTCGGATGTGAACTCACTGGAGTCTCAGCAGGTGGGGTGAACAACTGATTTGTTTTCCTTCAACAGAACAGTTAAACTGCGATAAAAACAAAAAAAACTACTGCGGATGCTGGAAATCCAAAACAAAAATAGAATTACCTGGAAAAAGTCAGCAGGTCTGGCAGCATCGGTGGAGAAGAAAAGAGTCGACGTTTCGAGTCCTTACGACCCTTCAACAGAACTGCGTGCAACAGATCCTTTGAACTTTTAAAGCTCGAGTGCTAGCAGGTGGGAAAATTGAATAAATCTCTCCACACAAGTGAAGTATCTGAATGGTCTTCCTCCAGCATGACTGAGCTGTTGTGTCAATAAATGGGATAACCGAGAAGATCCATTTCCACATTCAGCTGGTGAATGATATTTTGTGATGGGATTTTACTCATCAGTTTCCAGCTCAGGCGAGCATCCAAAACACTTCTGGTAATGAGACCCACATTTTTAATACTATCCAGTTAAAGAAAAGCAAAATACTGGAGATGCTGGAAATCTGAATCAGCAACAACAAAAAGAAGCTGTAAATAATCAGCAGATCTAGTAGCATCTGTGGAAGGGAGACATAGTTTACATTTCAGGTCTATGACCTTTCATCCTAACTGCACTGCATCAGTTCAAAGACGTGAAACGTTAACTCTGTTTCTCAATCTCCAGATGCTGCCAGATATGCTGAGTACTTCCAGCATTTTCTGTTTTATCTCTGGTTAAGGAATTCGCACCTGAACTGCACATTAGATTTATTACTGACTAAGTAATCAGCCATAATCATATTGAATGGTGGAGCAGGCTCGAAGGGCCGAATGGCCTATTGCTGCTCCTAGTCTCTTTGTTTCTAAGTTATATTTATTTTCGACCTTGTGTAAATGGAAACATTTCCCAATGATCTACCCTGTAAAAACACTTTTGTTAAATTCCTTGATCAGGTCACCCCTCACTCACTTTTCCAGAGAAAACATCTCCAGCCTGTTCAATCTCTCTTGGTAGGTGCACTCTTTCAGTTACAGCAATACTCCAGTATTTTTTTCTTGCATCTTCTCCAGTCCTCCTTTTAATAAGGAAACCTGGGCTAATCTGAGCAGCAAACTCCCCAAATGTTACAGCATTTCAGTCATTTTCCCATGAGCTGAATAAAAGATGGGACAGAGTGAGCAGATCCAATGAGCCAGTCTGTAACACTACAGAGGATCTACAAAGCTGTGTCTTCCCCTTACAGTGAATCAGCTGGCCATTTCACTCTTAATTCTTCAATTATGACATAAAGAATAGCGTGTCTGAGAATGACAAGATTTGATCGTGGTGACACTCGATCAGGTTAAGTTCAGTTAATATGATTGCTGAGCAGTGATATGGAGAACTTGCAATCAATGTGCATCTTCATTGTGCATTTTCCAGATTAAAATGAATTGATCTCTGCCTTGAGTATATTCAAGACACAAATCCAAGAAGATTTGGATATCAGGGGAATCATTGGATTTTTGGATAGGGCAGGAAAATGGAATTATGGCGGAAGATCATTTAATGGTGTAGAGGCTCAGGGTATGGTCTCCACCACTTATATTTCTTATGGTCTTATGAACATCACTGTGAGTCATTTCCATGCAAGCACAGAGATGCAACCCCCACCCTTTGAACTCCTTCCTTCCCATGTTCCAGGCCTTCAACATACTTTCCAGGTGCTGCTGTGATTTACTTGTACTTCTTGCTATTTAGTATTGTGTATTTTCACTGCACAAGATGCAGTCTCCCCGAGACTGAGGAGACTAAATCCGGAGTGGGTGACAGTTTTGTGCTACATCCCCATTCAATCAGCAAGTGTGATCCTGAACTTCTGATGATTTAGCAATTTAACTCTCCGCCCTCTCTCCTACTCTGACCACCTAGTCCTCGGTCTCCTGCACTGTTCCAATGAAGCTCAATAGACGGTCGTGGAATAGGAGCTCCTCTTGGATTAGGCGCTTTACAACCTTCCAGAATCAACATTCATTTCAACAATTTCAGATCACAGCTCCCATTCTTTCAGACGGTAGGTGTTGGCAATGATTCTGTTGTTACCGGTTATGCCTCATCTGGACCTGTCTTTTCATTGTTCGCTTGTCTTAGTAATTTATTTACTTGTCTCATTATAGCCCAATTTCACCTTGAATCATCATCCCCTTGATCATTTACTCTCACCAGTCTTCCATCCTATCGCAACACCATTTGTTCTTTCCTCCTCTCCCCCTCTCTTTTCCCTGACACTATATTTGCAGGAAAACTATTACATCTCTAAATCCTTCCTGTTTGGTTGAAGGGTCACCGACCTGAAACATTCACTCTGTTTCCATCTCCATAGATGCTGTTTGACCTGCTGAGTGTTTCCAACATTTTCTGTTTTGAGGTCGGATTCCCAGCATCTGCAGTACCCTTTTTTGGGGTCACTGTGGATCAGTTTCTCTCACTTATCGTTAACTGTTTAAAGGTGAAGAAGGAGCTTTTAAAGATTGAGACAACAGGAACTGTCACTCTGTTCGAAATGAAACTAAACCCACAAATAATTCCTCATCGGTAACAATTTTAAACACAAAGTTTCCAGCCGGGATTGAACCGGGGACTTTCTCATGTAAAGTAAACGTGATAATCACTGCACTGGGGAAATGAGTGTGAATCCCCCGGTCAGAGGGGAACTGACTATCCATCTCTAGCTCTAATTCCCAAACAGAAAATGCTGCCAAGAATCAGCAAGTCTGTGTCTGTGGGCGCACTCAGCGTTTGAAACCGTCACAATGCCCGGGTGATTAACGACAGCTTAGAATCAATAGGAAGAGGGGGTGGGATGAAGGCCCGAACGGGAGCGGTTGGTCATCCAACCAATCGGAGTAAGCGAGCGGCCACAGACTCAGCCTGACTTGCTGATTCTTGGCAGCATTTTCTGTTTGGGAATTAGAGCCAGAGATGGATGGTCAGTTCCCCTCTGTCCGGGGGGGATTCACACTCATTTCCCCAGTGCAGTGATTATCACGTTTATTTTGACCCAGCGACAGGATGGTGAGTAACTTGGAGGGGAACTTCCAGGTGGTAAAAGCAAAATACTGTGAATGCTGGAAATCTGAAACAAAAACAGGAAATGCTGGAAAAACTCAGCAGGTCTAACAGCATCTAGAGAGAGAATAAACACTCAATTAACGCTTCGAGTCTGTATGACTCTCCTTCCAGGTGAGGGTGTTCCCATATGTCTGCTGCACTTGTCCTTCTAGATGGTAGTGGTCATTGGTTTGGAAGGTGCTGTCGAAGGAGCCTTGGTGAATTCCTGCAGTGCATCTTGGAGATACACGGCTGATACTGTGCGTCAGTGGCAAGTTCTGGAGCACCAAGTCTTCAGTACTATTGCCAAAATATTGTCAGGGCCCATAGACTTTGCAGTATCCAGTGCCTTCAGCCACTTCTTGACAGCACTTGGGAGTGAATTCAATTGGCTGAAGACTGGCATCTGTGATGCTGGGGACCTCCAGAGGAGCCTGAGATGGATCATCCACTCGGCACCTCTGGCTGAAGATTGTAGAAAATGTTTCAGCCTTATCTTTTGCACTGATGTGCTGAGCTCCTCCATCATTGAGGATGGGGATATTTGTGAAGCCTCCTCCTCCAGTAAGTTGTTTAATTGTCCACCGCCATTCATGACTGGATGCTGCAGGACTGCAGAGCTTGGATCTGGTCCGTTGGTTGTGGGATTGCTCAGCCCTGTCTATCACTTGCTGCTTATGCTGTTTGGCACATAAGTAGTCCTGTGTTATAGCTTCAAAAGGTTGAAACCTTACCTTTAGGTATGCCTGGGGTTGCTCCTGGCATGCCCTCCTGCACTCTTCATTGAACCACTGTTGGTCCCCTGGCTTGATGGTAATGGTAGAGTGGGGGATTTGCCAGGCCATGAGGCTACAGATTGTTTTCGAGTGCAATTCTGCTGCTGCTGATGGCCCACAGTGCCTCATGGATACCCAGTCTTGAGTTGCTAGATCTGTTTGAAATCTATCCCATTTAGCACGGTGGTAGTGCCACTGTGGAGGGTATCATCAATGTGAAGGTGGGACTTTTTCTCCACAAGGTCTGTGCGGCGGTCACTCCTACTGATATTGTCATGGACAGTTGCATCTGTGGCAGGCAGGTTGGTGAGGATGAGGTCGTGTGTTCTTCCCTCTTCTTGGTTTCCTCACCACCTGCCGCAGAATCAGTGTAGCAGCTATGTCAGTTAGGTCTCGGTCAGCTCAGTCAGTAGTGGTACTACTGAGCCACTCTTAGTGATGGACACTGAAGTCCCCCACCCAGAGTACATTCTGCGCCCTTGCCACCCTCAGTGCTTCCTCCAAGTGATGTTCAACATGGAGGAGCACTCATTCATCAGCTGAGGGAGGGTGGTACGTGGTAATCAGCAGGAGGTTTCCTTGCCCATGTTTGATGCCATGAGACTTCATGGGGTCTGGAGTCAATGTAGAGGGCTCTCAGGGCAACTCCCTCTCGGCTGTATACCACTGTGCCGCCACCTCTGCAGGGCCTGTTCTTCTGGTGGGACAGGACATACCCAGGGATGGTGATGTCGGGTGGGGTGGAGAAGTGGGCAGGGAGAAGTACCAAATAAAGTACAAACCTGAGAGTTGGACCGGGGTTAACGGGACACCAACTGGAGCGGATGCGGAGCTGGGTGGAGCAGACCAAGTGATCACAATTGGCGGAGGGGGCGGTGACTAATGTGCGCTCCAACCAATAGGGAGAGGGTGGGTGGAACTGGAGGACAGATTGGGGGTGGGTCCTCCAACCAATGATGGTGCGGCGGGGGGCAGGGTGTGGTGTGGAGCTCAGGTACGCTGACGCAGGTTGTGAGGCGCTGTCCCCAGGTGAGAGCAACTGAGGCAGCACAGAGCTGGGACTGGAAACTGGGGCTGTTCTGGGACAGGGGGCAGAGGGGGAGGGAAATCACAGGCAAAAATAATACAATAATTAAAATGTTTATATATTATTTATTAATTGTAGATATATATAAAAGTGTAAATCGATAAACTTTTCAGAGAATGTGGAACAACAGCAACCTGACCAAGAACCAATCTGTGAGTCTGCCAAGCCCGCGTCCTCAGCACATTCCTCGACAGTGGTGAGACTTGGACAACATACGCTGGGCAGGAGAAAAGGCTGAACAGTTTCCACCTTCGCCATCTCAACATGTTTCCTCAGCATCTCCCAGTCATCAACTCGGAGGCCCTGGCACACACTAATTCCATCAGCCACTCATTACAAAGTAAAAGTGCTGGCTCTCCCACGTCCATTGGATAGATGATGGCTGTTTACCCAGAGCTCTTCTGTAGGTGAACTGGCCACTGGATAACAATTCTCCGGACATCCAGGTCTCCACTGCAAGGAGGATATGAAGATGAGGACATTGACACTGACAACGGGGAGACAGTTGCCAATGGCTGTGTCCTCTGGAGGCTGACTGCTTGGAAGGGCCTTGGAAGTGGTGTGAAGAAACGGAAAGCTCAGCTGGCTGAGATGAGGGCCCAGAGCAAACAGAGGCCAGTGAATCCTGCAGCTTCTCAGCCCACTGCCTTTATCTTCAGCACCTGGAGCAGAGGCCTCCATGACAGAGTAGGGCCCTCAGCCACACCAGGTTATGCTTAACACAGAGTTCACCACCACAGCACAAACCATCCCTTAACATTCAATGGCATTACCATCGTTGAATCCCCCAGTCTCAACATCCTGGAGGTTACCATTGACCAGAAACTGAACTGGACTATCCATATAAATACTATGGCTATAAGAGCAGGTCAGAGGCTAGGAATCGAGTGATGAGTAACTCACCTTCTGACTCCCCAAAGATTGTCCACCATCTACAAGGCACAAGTCAGGAGTGTGATGGAATATTCCCACTTGCCTGGATGAGTGCAGCTCTATCAACACTGAAGAAGATCAACACCATCCAGAATAAAGCAACCTGCTTGACTGGCACCCCATCCACCACCTTAATCATTCACTTCTTCCACCACTGATGCACAGTAGCAGCAGTGTGTTCCATCTACGAGATGCACAGCAGCAACTCACCAAGGCTCCTTTGACAGCACCTTCTAAACCCACGACCACTGCCACCTAGAAGAGCACGGGCTGTGGACACATGGGAGCACCACCACCTGGAAGTTCCCCTCCAAGCCACTCACTATACCGACTTGGAAATATATCACTGTTTCTTCACTATCGCTGGGTCAAAATCTTGGAACTCCTTCCCTAACAGCACTGTGGGTGTACCTGTACCACATGGACTGCAGCGGTTCAACAAGGCAGCTCACCACCACCACCTTCTCAAGGGCAACTAGGGATGGGCAATAAATGCTGACCCAGCCAGTGACGCCCATGAAGGAATAAAAAAAAAAATCATCTCAGGAGATGGAAGACTGCCAAAGAAAGATAAACACTTTTCAGAACAAGTATTTTGTATCTGTCTTGATGGTTGAAGACACCTAAAGCATCCCAAGAATAGTAGAAAATCAAAGGGCTAAAGGGAGGAAGCAACTAGAGAAAAACTACTGGGAAAACTATTGGGAATAAGGGATAACAAGTCTCCTGGACCTGATGGCCTGAGGGTCTTAAAGGAAGTGGCTACAGAGAAAGCGGATGAGTTGGTTGTAATCTTTCAAAACTCCCTAGATTCTGGAAAGATCCCAGCAAATTGGAAAATCAGAAATGTAACGCCGTTATTGAAGAGAATGAAGGAGACAGAAAGCAGGAAACTATAGACCAGTTAACCCAACATTTGTCATTGGGAAAATACTGGAATCCATTATTAAGGAAGTAGGCAGAGTCAACATGGTTTTGTGAAAGGGGAATCATGTTTGGCAAATTAATTAGAGTTCTTTGAGGATGTAACAAACAGGGTGGATAAAGGGGAACCAGTAGATGTAGTGTAAAAGCAAAATACTGCAGATACTGGAAATCTGAAATAAAAACTGAAAATGCTGGAAAAGCTCAGGTCTGGCAGTATCTGTGGAGAGAGCTGAAGAAGTGTCATATGGACTCGAAACATTAACTCTGTCAGTCTCTCCACAGATGCTGCCTGACCTGCTGAGTTTTACCAGCATTTTCTGTTTTTATTTCAATAGATGTAGTGTATTTGGATTTCCAAAAGGCATTCTAAAAGGTGCCACATGAAAGGTTACTGCACAAAGATAACAGCTTATGGTGTTGGTGAAATACATTAGAATGGATAAATGATTGGCTAACTAATAGGAGAGCTGGGATAAGGGGTTGTTTTCAGGTTGGCAAACTGTAACTAGTGAGGTGGCACAGGGATCAGTGCTAGTGCAATGGGGGACGGCTCAAATTACTTTTACAGAGTGAAAGACAAAATCGTTATTCCTTCCACTGGGGTCACTTAAAGAAACATTTCCCCAATTATTTAGTTTACTTTCCAATAATTGTTACATTGAAGTCCAGTTTCAATTGCACCAGAAGACGGAAATGACACATGACATGTCCCCTGATATTAAGGTCAGCCTGACAGTGCTCCCTCCCCACTTTCTGTATTATTATTTTACGGAAGTTGGACAGATTTCCACACGTGCCATTGAACATTTTGCAATTGGATTCATTCATCCTGGTTTTGTTTGGGTCTCTTGCTCTTTGCTTCAGGCTCTGTGATGGTTCCCGTGTATTCAGTTCCCAGCTGCAGGCAGCACCTAGTTTAGATTTATTCGGTGTATCTATGGTCTGTGATGTCACGTTCATAAAGCTTTTTTCATGCAGAGAAAACCATCCCAAGTTGTTTGGTAGTGTGCAATAAATAGGAGAGGATTAATTTATGATCTCATAATAAAGGAGCCTCTAGGTAGCAGCGATCATAACATGATTGCATTTCGCATTTGGTTTGAGGGAGAGAAGAGTGTGTCTAAGACAAGTGTTTTAAACTTCAATAAAGGCACTTGCAAGGGTATGAAGACAGAGCTGGCGAAATTAGGTTAAGGGTAGGTCAGTAGAAATGCAGCGGCAGACATTTAAGGATATGCTTCATAACTCAGCAAAGGTAAATTCCGGTGAGAAAGAAAGCCTCTCGGAGAAGTATGTGCCGTCCGTGGCTAACTAAAGAAGTTAAAGATAATAACAAATTGGAAAAAAAAAAGCTTACAATTCTGCAAAGATTAAAGTAGGTCATAAGGTCATACAAAATTTAAAAAGCAGCAAACAATGACTGAGAAAATGAGGGAGAAATTAGATTCTGAGAAGAATCCAGCTGGAGATATAATAACAGTTAGTAAGAGTTTCTACAAGTATTGAAAAAGGAAAAGAGTAACTAAAATGACTGCTGGTCCTCTAGTGAGTGAGACTGGAGAATTAATAATGGAAAATAAGGAAATGGCGCAAGTGTTGAACAAATTTTGTGTCTGTCTTCACTGTAAAAGAGACAACTAACATCATAGAAATACTTGTAAATCAAGAGGTGAAAGGGAGGGAGGAACTTAAAATCTCCAGGGAAAGGGTACTGAGAACACTATTAGAACTAAAGGCTGACAAGTTCGCAGTACCTGATGGACTTCATCCTAGGGTCTTAAAAGAAGTGGCTGTGGAGATATTAGATGCATATAATTTTCAAAAATTCCTTTGATTCTGGAAAGGTCCCATCAGATTGGAAAATAGCAAGTGTAACTCCTCTATTCAAGATAGGAGTGAGACAGAAAGCAGGAAAACATAGACCAGTTAGCTTAACATCTGTCATGGGAAAAAAATCTAGGCTTTATTATTGAGGTTATAGCAAGGCACTTAGAAAATCTTAATGACATCAGGCATCAGAGTCAACACGGTTTTGTAAAAGGGAAATCGTGTTTGGCTAATTTATTAGAGTTCTTTGGGGAAGTAACAAGCAACATGGATAAAGGGGAACCTGTAGCTGTGATGTACTTGGATTCTAACTGGCATTTGATAAGGTGCCACATCAAAGGTTATTACACAAAATAAGAGCTCATGGTGCCGGGGTAACATTAGCATGGACAGAGGATTACTTATCTAACAGGAAGCAGAAAGAAGGGATAAATGGGTCATTTCTGGGTTGGCAAGATGTAACTATTGGAGCATCACAGGGATCAATGTTAAGGCCTCAACTATTTACAAACTATGTCAAATGCTTGGATGAAGGGACTGAATGTTTGGTTGCTAAATTTGCTGATGACATAGGTAGGAAAGTAAGTTGTGAAGAGGACATAAGGAGTCTGCAAAGGGATGTAGATAGGTTAAGTGAGCAGGCAAAAAATTGGCAGATGGAGTACAATGTGGGAAAATGTGAACTTGTCCACTTTGGCAGGAAGAATAGAAAAGCAGCACATTATTTAAATGGAGAGAGATTTCAGAACTCCACAGTACAGTGGGACCTGGGTGTCCTAGTATATGAATCACAAAGTCAGTATGCAGGTACAGCTAGTGATTAGGAAGACAAATGGAATGTTGTCATTTATTCAAGGGGAATGGAATAGAAAAGTAGGGATGTTTTGCTGCAGTTTACAGGATGTTGGTGAGACCACATCAGGAGTACAGTTTACAGTTTTGGTCTCCTTACTAAAGAAAGAATGTAATTACATTAGAAGTTCAGAGAGGCTGCACTGGACTGATTCCTGGGATGAAGGAGTTGTCTTATAAGGAAAAGTTGGATAGATTGGATCTATATTCTTTGGCTTTAGGAGAATCAGAGGTCTTATTGGAATATATCACATCCTGAGGGGATTGGATGGGGTGGATACTGAAAGCATGTTTCCCCTTAAGGGAGAGAGTCTATGACAAGAACTAGGGGCACAGTTTAAAAATAAGGGGTCTCCCATTTAAGGAAATGAGGAGAGTTTTTTCTCAGAGGGTTGTTAGTCTCTGCAGCTCTCTTGCCCAGAGAGCAATGGAGGTTGGGTTATTGAATATTTTTAAGGATGAACTGGATAGATTCTTGATTGACAAGGAAGTCAAGCAGTATCGCGTGTAAGCAAGAAAGTAGAGTTAAGGCTACAATCAGATCAACTCTGATCTTATCAAATGGCGGAGCAGGCTCAAGAGGCCCAATGGCCTACTCCAGCTCCTAATTCGTATGTTTGTACGTTTCACAGGAGTGATGACCACAGGCCACATAAGGAGATATTAAGGTATTAAAATGAGGCCCCCATCCAACCCTCAGGTGATGTAACATAGGAATATAGGAGCAGGAGTAGGCCATTCAGCTCCTCGAGCGTTCTCTGCCAATCAACTAGATCATGGCTAATTGTTTACCTCAATGCCTCTTTCCCACGCTATCCCTCTCTCCCTTGATGTTATTAGTATTTAGAAACCTATTGACCTCAGTCTTGAACACACTCAATGACTGAGCCTCTGGGGCAGAGAATTCCAAAGATTCACCATCCTCTGAGTGAAGAAATTCCTCATCTCAGTCCCAGATGGTCTTCCCCTTATTCTGAGACTCTGTTCCCTGGCTCTAGACCAGCCCCTCCCCCCGCCAGGAGAAACATCCTTTCTGCATCCACCCGTGTCACATCCTGTAAGAATTTTGTAAGTTTCAATGAGATCACCTCTCATTCTTCTAAACTCTAGAGGATACAGACCCAGTCTCCTCAATCTCTCCTCACAGGACAATCCTGCCATCCCAGAAATCCTTCTTGTAAGCCTCCTTTGCAATCTCTCTATGGCAAATATATCCTTCCTTAGATAAGGAGATCAGAACTGTACACAATACTCCAGATGCGGTCTCACCCAGGCTCTATACAATTGCAGCAAGACTTCCTTACTCCTGTACTCAAATCCCCTTGCAATAAAGGCTAACATGCCATTTGCCTTCCTAATTGCTTGCTGCACCTGCCTGTTAGCTTTCAATAACTTAGGAACAAGGACATCAATACTTCCCATTCTCTCAGCATTTCAGAAATATTCTGCACCTGCATTCATTTTACCAAAGTGGATAACTTCACACTTGCCCACATTATATTTCATCTGCCACGTTCTTGCCCACTCACAAAGCCTGCCAAATCCCCTTAAAGCCTCTTTGCATCCTCCTCACAACTTACATCCCCATCTCGTTTTGTGTCATCAGCAAACTTGGAAATATTCCATTGGTTCCCACACCAAATCATTGATGTAGATTATGAAAAGCCAGGGGCCAAGTACTGATCCTTGCTGTACCCCACTAATCACAGCCTGCTAACCTGAGACTGACCCTTTTATTACTACTCTGTTTTCTGTCCGTAATCAATCCTCAATCTATGTCAGTCTATTACCCTCAATCCTATGTGCTCTAATTTTGTTTACTAACACCCTTATCAAAAGCCTTCTGAAAATCTAAATACACCACATCCACAGGTCCCCCCTTAGCCATCCTGCTGGTAACATCTTCAAAAAACTCTTACAGGTTTGTCAAATGTTATTTCCCTTTCATAAATCCATGTTGAACCTGCCCGATCAGATCATTGTTCTCTAAGTGTACAGTTCTGACATCCCTTATTATAGATTCTAGCATTTTCTTTTTTAGTTTCTTGGTCCTCTTTGCTGAATTCAAAAATGCTTCCAATCCTCAGGATTACTACACTTTTGGAAACTTTATAAGTGTTTTCCTTTGACCCAATATAATCTTTAATTTCCTTTGTTAGCTACGGTTGACTCACTTTTCCTCTTGGGTTTTTGTGCCTCAAAGGAATGTATATTTGTTGTAAACCATGTACTAATTATTTAAATACTAGCCATTTTCTGTCTACCATCATACCTTTTGATGTAATTTCCTAATCCATCACAACCAACTTTCCCATCATATCTTCATAGTTTTCTTTGATTAGATTTAAGACCTGAATTTCAGATTGAATCACAAATTTTTCAAACTTATGTAAAGTTCTATCATATTATGGTCACTCTTCCCTAAAGGTGCTTTTACATCAAGATTATTAATTAGTCCTTTCTCATTGTATTTTCACTCTGTTTGATGCTGGCATTTTTTCTGTTGCTTTCCACATTTGTTTACTGCTTCCTATTATCAGCTTTGTTTTTTTTTCCCTATCTGAAATGCCTCTCATGTCCCCATCTCCCTGAGGAGCTGTTTAAACCCTTCCCAACAGCACTAGCAAGTCTCCCCACAAGGATATTATGTAAAAGATTCTATGAGCAGTATTTGAAGGACAGCAGGGAGTTCTTCCCGGTGTCCTGGCCAATATTTTACTCCCAACCAATCTCACTAAAAACAGATCATCTCTGGTCATTATCAGATTGCTGTTGAGGAAGTGACCTTGGAGTGTATATCCACAGGTCCTTGAAGGTGGCAGGACAGGTAGTCAAGGTGGTGAAGAAAGCATATGGAATGCTTTCCTTTATTGGGCGAGGTATTAAATACAAAAGCAGCGATGTAATGATGGAGCTGTATAAAACACTTGTTATGCCACAGCTGGAATTCTGTGTACTGTTCTGGTCACCACATTACAGGAAGGATGTAATTACTCCGGAGAGAGTGCAGAGGAGATTTATAAGAATGTCGTAAGGGTTTGAAAATTACAGCTATAAGGAGAGATTGGATAGGCTAGGTTTGTTTTCCTTGGAACAGAGGAGACCAAGGGGTGGCCTAATTGAGGTGTACAAAATTATGAGGAGTCGAGGTAAGGTATGGAGGAAAGACTTGTTTCCCCAAGCTGAGGAATCAATTACCAGGGGCCATAGATTTAAGGTGATTGGTAGAAGGATTATGAGGGACATGAAGAAAAACCTTTTCACCCCGAGGGTGGTGGGCATCTGGAATTCACTGCCTAAGTTGGTGGTTGAGGCTGAAACGTTCAACTCATTTAAAAGGACCTGGATCTGCAACTGAAGTGCTGTCACCTGCAAGGCTATGGACCAGGTGCTGGAAAGTGGGATTCAAATGAGCGACTAGTTTCTTATTTCTCTTTTTGGCAGGCACAGACACAATGGGCTGAATAGCCTCTGTATGCACCATAACCTTTCTATGGTTTGAGGAGGCTTACTGTGCACAGAGACATCCTGAGGTTGTGAAAGGTGCTAAAGAAATGCAAATTCTTTCAACTGCAGCCCAGTTCTTGTGGTTAGCAATAGCAGCATCAACACTCTTCAATATCATAATTAACAAGGTCCACTTCTGAATTGGTTTAACAGCAGCAATAACTGCAGAATCGGAGCAGTGCGGTCACGTGTGAACTCGCTGGTGTCTCACAAGGTTTGAGGATTGAGTGAATCCCTTCCCACACACTGAGCAGGTGAACGGTCTCTCTCCAGTGTGAACTTGCTGGTGTCTCAGCAAAACCGATGACTCAGCGAATCCCTTCCCACACTTGGAGCAGGTGAACGGTCTCTCTCCAGTGTGAACTCGCTGGTGTCTCAGTAAGGTCGATGACTCAGTGAATCTCTTTTCACATAGAGAGCAGGTGAATGGTCTCTCTCCAGTGTGAACTCGCTGGTGTGTTAACAGGTGGGATGACTGATTAAATCCCTTTCCGCACTTGGAGCAGGTGAAGGGTTTCTCCCCGGTGTGAACCTGCTGGTGTCTCAACATGTTTGAAAATCGAGTGAATCCCTTTTCACACACGGGGCAGGTGTACAGCTTCTCCCCGGTCTGACTGTATCGATGAATTTCCAGATCAGAGGGATAACTGAATCCCTTCTCACTGTACCCACATTGTCCACATGGACTCTCCCTGTTTCGGTTACAGTTGAACATCCCCAGTTTGGTCGATCGGTTGAACCCACATCCACACGGGGAACACATGTTAAGGTTTGTCTGCGCTGTGAATGCTGCTCTCTCCTTCCAGTTTGCTGATGATATTCAGTCCTGATGAATCGAGTGGCTCGGTTAGATTGTTGTAATGTCCATTCTCAGCTTCGCATCTACGAATCCTCTCCCTGTAAAACAAGTTTGCATCAGCAATTACTGGAAAAAATTGAGAAACTGAGGATGGACAGTTTTCTCGCTTTGCATTATTTTTGTTCCTTCAAAACCTGCTCTCCCTGCTCTTGGTGTTGCAATCAGTCTCTCTCACAATGTCTCTGCCCCTTTTAATGACGACAACACAGAGGGACAGTTTACTTTTAAATACGCCGATCACCTGCCGGCCCCACGCATACTCAGTCAGCTCAAACTAACCGGGCCGGCACTGTGCCTGCGCATTGGAGTCATAGAATTATACAGCACAGAAACAGGCCCTTCGGCCCATCGTGTCCATTCTGGCCATTAAGCACCTATCTATTCTAATCCCATTTTTCGGTATTTGGCCTGTATCCCTGTATGTTATGGCGTTTCAAGTGTTCATCTAAATACTTCTTAAACGTTGTGAAGGTTCCTGCCTCTACCACCCCCTCAGGCTCCAACCACCATCTGGGTGAAAAAAATATTCCTCAAATACCCTCTAAACCTCCTTCCCCTTACCTTAAATCTATGCCCTCTGGTTACTGATACCTCCGCAAAGGGGAAAAGTTTCTTCCTATCTACCCTATCGATGCCCCTCATAATTTGTACGCCTCTATCAGGTCCCCTCTCGGCCTTCTCTATTCTGAGGAAAACAACCCCAGCCTATCCAGTCTCTGAAACGCTCCAGCCCAGGTAACACCCTGGTGAATCTCCTCTGCACCCTCTCCAGTGCAATCACATCCTTCCTCTAGTGTGGGTGACCAAAGCTGCACACAGTCCTCCAGCTGTGGCCAAATAGTGTTTTATCCAGCTGCAACATAACCTCCCTTGGGCTGGGGAAGGCGGCCGTTGACAGAAAGTGAGTTTTCCCAAACCAGGTGAGTGAACTGGATGATGGGGGGGAAGAGGCGGATGGAGAAAGAATCAAATTAGATACAAAACCGGAGAGTCCAACTGGGGCTCCCGGGAGCGGAGCGGATAAGACAGCGGCACTCGGAAGTGACGACATAATGATGCTTTGGGGGCGTGGCCTGGGCTGGTGAGTGACGTGCGCCTGGACCAATAGCAAGAGCGCAGGCAAAGGTTGAGGGACCGAGTGGGCGGCAGGTCCGCCGCTGGGCGTGCATTGTGACGTCAGCAGAGGGCGCGGCCTCAGCCCGGAAGCAAAATCCTGCGGATGCTGCAAAAGCTGAAATAAAAATCGAGAATGTGAGAAATGCTCAGCAGGTCTGGCAGCTTCTCCAGGGAGAGAAACAAAGTCAACCTTTCAGCTCTAGAAGTTCGAGAGGTGGGGTAAAAAACAAAAGCGGGCAGGTCTGTGGAAGGCAGGAGAGATTATTCAGCGAAAGGGATGATGGTGCAAGGCAAAATGAGATGGTGATAAAGAAAATAGAAAAATTCCCAACACTGGAGAAGGCTATTCTGTATCTAACTGGTGCTGTACCTGTCCTGGGGAGTAATTGACCTTTATCCTCCACTTAAACAACCTCCTGCTATTACATATCCAACTTCCATCAAGCTTAACCCTTCATTTATACCTCCGTAACATCACTCGTCTCCTCCCCCCTCTCAGCTCATCTGCTGCCGAATATCTCATCCACGCCTTTGTCACCTCCAAACTCGACTATTCCGACACACTCTGGCTGGTCTCCCACATTCTGCCCCCTGTAACCTTGGGTCATCCAAAATTCTGCCACCCCATGTCTTAACTCACAGACAGACCCTCCTTCTCCACAACCCCCTCCTCTAATTCTGGCCCCCTGTGCATCCCTCATTTCAATCACTGCACCATTGGTGGTCGTGCCAAGAAGCCCTAGAATAGACTGCAGGGCATGATGGGAGAAGGGAGAGAAACTGGAGAAAGATGTGAGTTGACGGCTCAGGTAAGGAGGAACTTTGGAGACAGTTTGGCCCGGTGCACTAGTATAAGGGAGGGAAGCAGCAGAGGCAGCTGATTGGATTGTTTCAGTCTTAGTGACAAGGAAATTCCATGATCTCCTCATACTTGTTGGAAGGTGAGGATGGAGGAGACGGGGAGTGGGAGAAACCTTCAAAAGTAATGTGCTAGAAATATTAGAAAGATTCAACACAATGTATTCAACACAAAGCTGATTTATTTGACTTTTATCTAAAATATTAGCCCATGTAACTGCGTTGGAAATTATTAACATCAGTAGAAACAGACCCAATGAACACGGTTCAGTCCTCTGTGATTTCCAGCAAAATCCAATCACTCTAGTTACTTATGAATTCGCCGGTGTCTCATCAGGTTGAATGACTGTGTGAATCTCTTTCCACACTTGGGACAGATGAACGGTCTCTCTCCAGTGTGAACTCGCTGATGTGTCAATAGGGTGGATGACTGAGTGAATCCCTTCCCACAGTTGGGACAGGTGAACGGCCTCTCCCCGGTGTGAACTCACTGGTGTACAGTGAGATCAGATGATGTCTTGAACCCAGTCCCACACTGAGATCACCTGAATGGTCTCTCGTCAGTGTGAATACGTTGATGGCGCATCAGTTCCCCAGAACTCTTAAAACAGTTTCCGCAGTCCAGGCATTTAAAAGGTCTCTTATCAGTGTGAACACGTTGGTGGGACATCAGCTCCCTGGAATTTTTATAGCACTTTCCGCAGTCTGGGCATTTCAAAGGTCTCTTATCAGTGTGAACACTCTGGTGATTCAGCAGGGTGGATAACTGAGTGAATTCCTTCCCACAGTCAGAGCAGGTGAAAGGTCTCTCTCCAGTGTGAACTCGCTGGTGTGTCAGCAGGTTGGATGACTGAGCGAATCCCTTCCCACAGTCAGAGCAGGTGAATGGCCTCTCGCCGGTGTGAACTCGCTGGTGTTCAGTGAGTTGAGATGACTGTCTGAACCCAGACCCACAGTGCAAGCACCTGAATGGTCTCTCGTCCGTGTGAACACGTTGATGGAGCATCAGGTCCCGGGAACTTTTAAAGCACTTCCCACAGTCTGAACATTTAAAAGGTCTCTCGTCAGTGTGAACTCGCTGGTGTGTCAGCAAGTCAGATGACCGAGCGAATCCTTTCCCACACTTGGAGCAAGTAAATGGTCTCTCCCCAGTGTGAACTCGCTGGTGTCTCAACAGGTTGGATGACTGAGCGAATCCCTTCCCACAGTCAGAGCAGGTGAATGGTCTCTCACCTCTGTGAACTCGCTGGTGTCTCAGCAGACTGGATGACTGAGTGAATCCCTTCCCACATACGGAACAGGTGAATGGCCTCTCTCCAGTGTGACTGCGTCGATGAGTTTCCAGGTCAGATGGAAATCTGAATCCCTCCTCACAGTCTCCACACTTCCACAGTTTCTCTCCACTGTGAACGGTGCTTTTTCCTTCCATGTTCAAAATCCGATGATATTCTGGTTACAACAAATTGGGCGACTCTCTCAGATTCTGATGTGATGTTTGGTTTGAGTTTCCTGACTGAAAAAGTCTTCCCTTCTAATATCCTGTGAAATTGATTTAAAACAGAAAAAAAGGGAGTGAGAGAGAACCCACAGAAACACAAAGGCAGGTTGTGAAATTGAATTTAATGATTCTGGTAATTTTTGGGGCCAGAACTAGGAAAAAATTACCATGAAAGCTGTCGGATTTTTTGTAAAAACCCAACTGGTTCATTAATGTCCTTCAGGGAAGGGAACCTGCCTCCAGTCTGGGCTACACAAGATCTGGCCTCTATGAGAACACTAGGGGAAGGTGGTGGCGTAGTGGTTTTGTCACTGGACTGGTAATCCAGCGATCCAGGGTAATGCTCTGGGGACCCGGGTTTCAATGCTACCACAGCAGATGGTGAAATTTGAATTCAATAAAAATCTGGAATTAAAAGTCTAATAATGACCATGAAACCATTGTTGTTTGTCGTCAAAACCCATCTGGTTCACTAATGCCCTTTAGGGAAGGAAATCTGCTGTCCTTGCCTGGTCTGGCCTACATGTGACTCCACACTCACAATGCGGTTGACTCCTAAATGCCCTCTGAACAAGGGATGGGCAATAAATGCTGCGCTAGCCAATGACACCCACATCCAATGAATAAAGAAAAAGAAATAGGAGCAGGAGTAGACCATAAGCCCCAGTGAGCCTGCTCCGCCATTCAACATGATTGTGGTTGATCACAGAATCGTTACAGTGCAGAAGGAGGCCATTTGGCCCATCGAGTCTGCACTGGCTTGCTGAAAGAGCATTCTACCTTATCCCACTACCCTGCCTTATCCCCGTAGCCTCACACATTCTCTCTCTTCAGGTAGCAATCCAATTCCCTTTTGAATACCTCGATCAAACCTGCCTCCACCATCCTCTCAGGAAGTTCGTTCCAGACTCCAACCATCCTCTGGGTAAAAAACAAAATTCCTCACATCACTTTTACTCCTTTTGCCCATTGTTTTGAATGTGTGCCCTCTAGCTCTTGACGCACTCATGAGTGTGGCAACAGTTTCTCACTATTTACTCTGTCCATACCCCTCAGAATCTTGAATACCTCTATTAAGTTTCCTCTCAGCCTTCTTTTCTCCAAGGAAAACAGACCCAACCTCTCCAATCTACCCACGTAGCTACAGTTCTTCATCCCAGCAATCAAGAGTTAATCAGTGGGGTGGGGAGGCCAGACAGGAAAGTGGAGTTGATGCCACAATGAGATCAGCCATGATCTTATTAATGGTGGAACAGGCTCAAGGGGCCAAATGACCTGCTCCTAATTCTTGTGATCTTATGAGACAAAGTCCCGTCTTCACACTGAGGATACCGTCCATCATGTTGTGAGGCACTATCACTATGCTAAATGAAATAGATTCAGGATGGATCTCGATATAAATGGGCATCCATGAGGTGCTGTGGATCATCAGCAGCAGCAGAATTGTATTCAGCCAAAATCTGTAAGCACATGGCCCACATATCCCTTACTCTACCATTACCATCAAGCCAAGGGACCAACTCTGGTTCAACATGAACTGCAGGAGAACATGTCAAAAGCAGCACCAGGCATTCCTAAAACTGAGATTCCCATCTGGTGACCCTATACCATGAGACTACATGCATTCTAAACAGTGGAAGCAGCATGCTTGAGACAGGGTGAAGCAATCCCAAAAACAATGGATCAGATCAAAGCTTTGCAGTCCTGGCACATCCAGTCAGGAAAGGTATGGATAATTAAACAACTAACAGGAAGAGTAGGCTCCACAAACATCACCATTCTCAATGATCCTAGCATATCAGTACAAAAGACTGGGTTATGTGTTTAGTGATCCCGGGAGTGTTACCAATACCTTCCCTGGATCCCGAGGCTAGGACAGACAATCTGGAAGGTATAGGGAGCTGGGACTTGTCTGTGAGAGTAATTGAAGGCATGAGAACTGAAATAATCTAGAGTTAGAAAGGAGAAAAGACTCCAAAAATGGAGCAGTTTGCAACTGGACATCAATTAATCTTCTCTCATGTTGGAGAAATGAAGGTCTAGATAGTGTGCCTGAAACAATATTAGTTCATCTTGGTCTTTAACACCACTTTCTCACACGCTCCCCATTTCCCTCGAATACCTGAGACACCAAAAATCTCTCCATCTCAGCCTTAAATATATTTAAAGATGGAGCATCCAGAGCCCTCTGGGATGGAGAATTCTATGTGACAAGAGAAAAAGAGAGAGAGAGAAGTGGGAGAGACACAGAGAGAAAGAATGAGAGAAATGGGATAGAGAAAGAATGAGAGAAATAGAAGAGCACAGGAGGGACAGAAGCTGGGGGGAGAAATGGGGGCAATGGAAAGGCATTTTAGAGACTGACAACTGAACCACAATTTGATAGAATCTCCCAAACCCGCAACCTCCACCATCTAGAAGGACCAGCATAGCAGGTGTATGTGAACACCATCACCTCCAACTCACACACTGTTCTGACTTGTCTGATATCCAGGACTGGATGAGCAGAAAGTTCCTTCATTCAACTTTTGGAAAGATGAAAGTCATTGTCTTCAGTCCCCAATACAAACTCCACTCCCTAGCCAACGGCTCCATCCTTCTCCCTGACAACTCTCTGAGGATGAAACAGACTTTTCAAAGCTGTGGTGAAATATTTCACCCCAAGATGAGCTTCCAACCACATATCCACATCATCACCAAGACCACCTGTTTCCACCTCAGTAACACCACCCGACTCCACTCTAGTCACAGCTCGTCTGAAACTGTCATCCATTCCTTTGTTATTTCTAGGCTTAACTCTGGCTGGAGGTTCTAGATTCAGGGGACAGTCTCAAAATAAGGAGCAGGCTATTTGGAACTGAGGTGAGGAGGAATTTTTTCACTCAGAGGATGGTGAATCTTTGGAATTCTCTGCCCCATAGGGCTGTGGAGGCTCAGTCATTGAGAATGTTCAATACTGAGATCGTTAGATTTCTACATATAAAAAAACATTGGGGATAAGGGGATAGTGCCAGAAAATGGTGTTGAAGTAGAAGATCAGCCGTGATCTCATTGAATGGCAGAAGGGCTCGAAGGGCTGAATGGCCTATTGCTGCTCGTATTTCTTATGTTCCTTCCTAAAGCACTTCCGGCCAGTCTCCCACATTCAACTTCCCCATAATCTTTAGGTCATCCAAAACTCTGCTGCCCATATATTTACTCGCACCCAGTCTTATTCACCCATCACCCCTGTGCTCACTGACCTATGAAAGTTCCTGTTTAAGAAGCACCAACATTTTAAATTTCTCATCCTTGTTTTCATGTCCCTCCATGGTCTCACCCCTCCCTATCTCTGTAATCTCCTCCAGCCTCACATCCCACCCAGGTCTCTGCACTCTGCTCATTCCGGCTTCCTGAGCATTCCCGATTTTAATCGCTTCATCCTTAGTATCCACATCTGAGCTCAAAGGCCATAAGCACTGGAATTTCCTCCATAAACTTCTCCGCTCTCTTTCTTTCTTTCCTCGTTCAAGATTCTCCTTTAAACCTACATCTTTGACCAAACTTTTGGCCATCTGCCCTCTTACCTCTTTACATGATTCTGTGTCAAATGTTGCTTTTTAGCACATCTGTTAAACCTGGGAAGGTCTATAATATGAAATGTGCTATATAAACACACATTGTTGTTGTTGATTTGGACATATATCGCTGTTCCTTCATCATCACTGTAACTCTTTATCTAACAGCATTGTGGGAGCACCTTCACCACATGGACAGCAGTGGTTCAAGAAGGTCAAACATCATCTTCTCCACAGGTAACTGAGGATGGGTGATATCTGCTGCTGGTCTTGTGGTCCTGGGCAGGGGAGTGGGACCAGCTGATTTGCGCTTGCAGAGAGCCAGCACAGGCAGGAGGGGCTGAATGGCCTCTGTCTGCATTGTAACCATTCAATGATTCAATGATAAAGAACCGACTCTGGAGACCAGGGACCAGCCTCTGGAACCAATGTCCAGCCTGATACAAACCGGCTCTTCATTGATCTGGGAGCTGCGGCCCCGCTCGGTGTAAACAGGGGAGGGGGACCGGTCAGTTTATATCCAGGGTTTGCGGTTTACACAACATGTTTCCGGAGCCTCTCCATCCACCCGCCGGATCCATCGCTCCCTCCGCCCCGCCATCTCCCCCTTTCCCCATTGTGGACCCGTCTCCCCATCGCCATTACCTGTACTGCGCATGCTTCAGTCACTGTCCGGTCCCGCCCCCGCATTCACTCCGATTGGTTGGAGGACCAGTCCCGCCCCCTCTTCCTATTGGTCCGGAGCTGCCGTCAATCACCCGGGCATTGTGACGGTTTCAAACGCTGAGAGCGGCCACAGACTCAGCCTGACTTGCTGATTCTTGGCAGCATTTTCTGTTTGGGAATTAGAGCTAGAGATGGATGGTCAGTTCCCTCTGTCCGGGGGGGATTCGCACTCATTTCCCCAGTGCAATGATTCTCACGTTTACTTTACATGAGAAAGTCCCCGGTTCAATCCCGGCTGGAAACTTTGTGTTTAACATTGTTCCTGATGAGGAATTAACAGTGAGTTTAGTTTCATGTCGAACAGGGTGACAGTTCCTGTTGTCTCATTCTTGAAAAGCTCCTTCTTCACCTTTAAACAGGTAACGATAAGTGAGCACGTGAACCTCCAGATGCCACTGGAGCAGAACACGGCCAAGGAGATCTACCTCAGCCCATCCAAAGTGAAGGAATTTGAGCTCACTACGGGTATGAAGGAGCAGACTAAAGGTCTGGGACTCTCAGAGACAGTGGGTTTGGTAGGAGAATAAATGCTTTAATATGGGTTTAAAGATTGTATCCATAAATGTGCGTAGCATTAAATCTACTACGCGATGTGTTGCGACCTTGGACTACCTTGCCAAGGTCAAAGCTGACCTGTTGTTTCTGCAGGAGTGTGCGATACCGCACCTCAGCTCCTACAGGCAATGGTCACGATGGTGGTCCCACGGGCCATCGATCTGGTCGGGCGGAAACGACTCTCGTTCCTCCGGCCTGGGTATTCTGCTGCGGGGAGGCAACTTCACCGTCTCCGAGGTCAAGGAGGTGGTGGGCGGGCGACTCCTGGTAGCAGACGTAATGTACAAGAACGCTCCACTACGGTTAATTAACGTGTACGGCCCGGCACAAGGGGCTGAGCGGCTGGAGGTTTTTCAGCAGCTCCCACTGCTGCTGGCGACCTCCAGGCCGGTCATTCTGGGCGGGGACTTCAACTGCATCATCGATGCGGCTGGACGATCCGGCAGGGCCGGAAGCAGATTGGACGCTACGTCCAGATCCCTGATGGAAACAGTTAAGGATGCCAAGCTGCACGACGTCTTCAGCAACCCTGCAGACGGAGCGCAGCGTAGATACACCTGGTCGCGGCCAGACGGGTCCATTCGTTCCAGGATAGACTTCCTGTTTGTGTCCCGTGCATTCACAGTCAGATCCACCGACGTCAAGCCGGTGTTCTTCTCTGACCACTGCCTCCTACTGGCGGACTGCCACTTGGAGGAAGACCTGAGGGTGGGCAGGGGGGCATGGAAGCTAAATGTGCAACTGCTGACCCCAGAGAACATTGAGGAGCTCAAGAGGGATTACAAAGGTTGGAGAACCGTGAAACCCCTCTTTGAGTCCCTGACACACTGGTGGGAAGTGATCAAGGGAAGCATCAAGAGGTTTTTCATCCTCAAAGGCACCCAGAAAGCTAGAAAGGAACAGAGGGAAATGTCCCGACTCCAGGAAAAGATGCAGAATCTGCTCCGGCTGCGGTCGATGGGGGTCGATGTCAAGGAGGAGCTCCAAGAGGTGAAGGGCCAGCAAGCCTCGCACTTTGCCTCGGAGGCCTCCAAGATCATCTTCCGTTCCAGAGTCCGCTCCGTGGAGCAGGATGAGACGTGCTCACGTTTCTTCTTCCAAAAGGTACACAGAGAGCGCTCTGTGATCAGCAGCCTGAAGGAAGAAGACGGCTCAGTAAAGTCATCACGGTCCGACATTCTGAGGATCAGCAAATCCTTTTATGCCGGACTGTATGACGTGAAGCCCACGGACAGCACGGCCTCCCAGTCCTTCCTGTCCTCTATCACGGAGGTCCTAGACCACAGTACGCGGGAGAGCCTAGACAAACCGCTAACCCCTGACGAACTGACTAAGGCCCTCGAGTCCTTCGAGAAGAGTAAAACCCCCGGAAGCGACGGCCTGCCGGCGGAGTTGTATTCGGCTCTGTGGGACTTGATCGGCCCAGACCTGCTAGAAGTGTACGAGAGTATGCTCCTGGCCGGCAGCATGTCAGAATCCATGAGGAAAGGCATCATCACCCTCATCTACAAGCACAAGGGGGAAAGGGAGGAAATTAGAAATTGGCGACCCATTTCACTGTTGAATATGGACTATAAGATTCTGTCCAAGGTCATCGCCAACCGGGTCAAATCCGCTCTGGAATTGGTGATTCACCCTGACCAGACCTGCTCTGTGCCAGGCAGGAAGATCTCTGACAGCCTGGCGCTGCTCAGGGATACGATTGCCTATGTACAGGACAGGGGTGTGGATACCTGCCTCATCAGCTTGGATCAGGAGAAGGCCTTTGACAGAATATCGCACACCTACATGGGGGATGTGCTCTCCAAAATGGGGTTTGGGGAGGGAATTCGAAATTGGATCCAACTGCTCTACACTAACATCAGTAGCGCAGTCTCAATCAATGGGTGGGAAACAGATAGCTTTCCGATTAAATCTGGAGTCAGGCAGGGCTGCCCTCTCTCGCCTGTCCTTTTTGTGTGCTGCATAGAACCCTTTGCCGAGTCCATCAGGAAGGATCCGGGCATAAGAGGAGTGACGATCCCAGGCAGTGGAGGCACTCAGGTAAAAGCCTCCCTGTACATGGACGACGTCGCCGTCTTCTGCTCGGATCCGCTGTCGGTGCGCAGACTGATGCACGTCTGCGACCAGTTCGAACTGGCCTCGGGAGCCAAGGTAAATCGTGGGAAGAGCGAGGCCATGTTCTTTGGGAAGTGGGCTGACCGATCCTTTGTCCCCTTCACTGTCAGGGCTGACGGCCTGAAGGTGCTGGGGATATGGTTCGGAGGGACCGGGGCATGCGTTAGAAACTGGAAGGAGCGAGTGGCTATGGTGAAAAGGAAACTGGGCATGTGGGAGCGACGCTCCCTCTCCATTGCGGGTAAGAACCTGGTCATCAGGTGTGAGGTACTCTCGCTGTTGCTGTACGTGGCGCAGGTCTGGCCCATTCCACACTCCTGCGCGATGGCGATCACTCGAGCCATCTTCCGCTTTATCTGGAGGTCGAAAATGGATCGTGTCTGCAGGGACGCGATGTACAAGCCTCTAGATAAAGGGGGAAAAAACGTGCCCAACATCGCCCTCATACTGATGGCCACCTTTGTGTGCGGCTGCATCAAGCGGTGCGTAGACCCTCAGTACGCAAACACCAAGTGTCACTACGTGCTGAGGTTCTACCTGTCCCCGGTGTTGCGAAGGATGGGTCTGGCCACGCTGCCGCGGAACGCTCCAAGTAGTTGGACCGTGCCGTACCACCTGTCCCTGGTGGAAAAATTTATGCAGAAAAACACCTTTGACCACAAGTCCATCAGGCAGTGGTCAGCACGTAACGTCCTAGAGGCCCTGAGGGATAAGGAGAGGGTGGACCCTGTGGGATGGTTCCCCGAGCAGACTGTCAAAGTCATTTGGCAGAATGCCTCATCGCCAGAACTTTCCAACAAGCACCAAGACGTAGCTTGGCTGGTGGTGAGAAAGGCCCTCCCCGTCAGATCCTTCCTACACGCCAGGAGTCTCACCCCCTCTGCACGATGCCCTCGAGGTGGCTGTGGTGGGGAAGAGACCGTTGTTCACCTCCTTGTGGATTGTGCCTTTGCAAAGAAAGTCTGGAGAGAGATGCAGTGGTTGCTGTCGAGGTTCATCCCGAGCAGTTCTGTGACACAGGACTCTGTGCTCTACGGGCTGTTCCCAGGGACACACACCGAGACAAACATCAACTGCAGCTGGAGGATCATCAACTCGGTGAAAGACGCGCTTTGGTCTGCCCGAAACTTGTTGGTCTTCCAGCACAAAGATTTGTCCCCGACCGATTGTTGCGGACTGGCACAACCCAAAGTCCAGGACTACGTGCTGAGGGACGCACTAAAGCTTGGGGCAGCTGCCGCAAAGGCGCAATGGGGAAGGGTCGCTGTCTAAGACCTTTCTACCACAGCGCACCGAGAGACTGGGAACTGTTTAGAGCCCCTCGGGCTGTACAGATCAAAATGAAAGGCTGTAAATGACTGTAATATTGTTTGTACTGATGCACCTGGTGATACATTTTGTAAAAGTTTAACCTGGATTGTACCCTTGTAATGTTGTTTTTGAAATGGTTTTGAATGTGATTGAAGATTTTTATGAATAAAGTATATTTTTACAATAAAAAAAAAACGATAAGTGAGCATCGCTTCTCGGCCTTTTGGCTAAGATCAAGTGTTGCAGGGGCGACACCATGGTCCTGCCATGGCAAGGTCGGGATGGAAGGGCGATAACCAATCGCAATCCAAATCTATACCGTGGGTTACCTATCACCGTCCGAGTCACGGTGAACCACAGCGAAGGAGGATCACCTATGGATCGGGGCTTCTTCACCAGGAGGATCCTGTTGAAGGCGTGCGGCTTCCAAGCTACGGAGATCTTCACCCTGCACGACTCCCGCAAAGGTGGTTATTTCGACGTGACTTTCAAGCGAGTGGCAGACTGCGTCCGGCTCCTGAGGGTGTTCGAGGAGAAGAGAGACCTGCCGGAGATGAAGATCCTGACGGCGGAGCCGCACTTTTCTCTGCCGTTGCAACGGGAACGTGAGGTGATGGTGCATGTGTACAACCCCTTCGTCCCTGTCGCCGACGTGGTCACCTTCCTCACCAGGTACTTCGATAAGGTGGAGAGCGGCACCGAGATTCGAGACGACTTGGGGATCTGGACAGGCAAACACCTGTTTAAGGTCACGCTAAAGACCGATGGTAAGGGAGCCATTTTCCACCCTCCTTCCAGTTTCGCAATCGGGGGAAACCGTGGCTACCTGGTCTACGCTGGGCAACCCAAGCATTGTCGCTCATGCGGCAAGGCTGGCCATGTGGCGGCCAACTGCAGCGCCTCCCTCTGCAAGATCTGCAAACAGGAAGGGCACCAGACAAAAGACTGCAAACAGGCCAAGTGCTGCAACCTGTGTGGCGAGGCAAGTCACCTCTACAGGACCTGCCCCAAACGCTGCCGTACTTACGCACAGGCAGCCAAAGCCGACCAGGGGGAAGCAGAAGAAAGGTTCCGTGTCACTCCAACCACCAAGGCCCCCAGGGAGCTCAACGGGACAAAGGAGGACACACAGAGAGACAAGGTGGAGAAAGAGATTGAGGCAACAGAGAGCCAATCAACAGCACTACCCCCTGAACCTTCCAGTCCTCAGGACAGCGAATCAATGGAGGAGGAGGCAGCAGTGGAAAAGCAGCAGGGGGAGTGGCGGACGGTGAAGAACAAGAAAAGTAAGAGGGAGCGAAGAAGAAGCAAAGGCGTTTCCCAGAGAAGCGGCAAGAGGCGTCTCCCATCCGACACGGATGACAAGGGCAGCAGCTCTTCGGATGATGAAGTGCCAGAGCGGCACCGACAGAAGAGGCGGCAAAGCTCCAGGGCGTTGGAGGACGAGACACCCGAGCTCCAGAAAATTGGAGACAACAAGGAGCCCAGCGCACCCCAACTTTGCCTGCAACCTGAGGAGGCCAGTGCACCACAGCCCCTGGAATCTGGGAGCAGTGAGGCAATCATCGCACCCCAGCTCCAGGAAGCCGGGAACAGCAACCCCCCAGAGGGGGTGAGTTTTGGAGAAGCTTCTCCAGCAAAGGTCATCTCAAAACCCGCTCACTACGTGAACCTCCAGATGCCACTGGAGCAGAACACGGCCAAGGAGATCTACCTCAGCCCATCCAAAGTGAAGGAATTTGAGCTCACTACGGGTATGAAGGAGCAGACTAAAGGTCTGGGACTCTCAGAGACAGTGGGTTTGGTAGGAGAATAAATGCTTTAATATGGGTTTAAAGATTGTATCCATAAATGTGCGTAGCATTAAATCTACTACGCGATGTGTTGCGACCTTGGACTACCTAGCCAAGGTCAAAGCTGACCTGTTGTTTCTGCAGGAGTGTGCGATACCGCACCTCAGCTCCTACAGGCAATGGTCACGATGGTGGTCCCACGGGCCATCGATCTGGTCAGGCGGAAACGACTCTCGTTCCTCCGGCCTGGGTATTCTGCTGCGGGGAGGCAACTTCACCGTCTCCGAGGTCAAGGAGGTGGTGGGCGGGCGACTCCTGGTAGCAGACGTAATGTACAAGAACGCTCCACTCCGGTTAATTAACGTGTACGGCCCGGCACAAGGGGCTGAGCGGCTGGAGGTTTTTCAGCAGCTCCCACTGCTGCTGGCGACCTCCAGGCCGGTCATTCTGGGCGGGGACTTCAACTGCATCATCGATGCGGCTGGACGATCCGGCAGGGCCGGAAGCAGATTGGACGCTACGTCCAGATCCCTGATGGAAACAGTTAAGGATGCCAAGCTGCACGACGTCTTCAGCAACCCTGCAGACGGAGCGCAGCGTAGATACACCTGGTCGCGGCCAGACGGGTCCATTCGTTCCAGGATAGACTTCCTGTTTGTGTCCCGTGCATTCACAGTCAGATCCACCGACGTCAAGCCGGTGTTCTTCTCTGACCACTGCCTCCTACTGGCGGACTGCCACTTGGAGGAAGACCTGAGGGTGGGCAGGGGGGCATGGAAGCTAAATGTGCAACTGCTGACCCCAGAGAACATTGAGGAGCTCAAGAGGGATTACAAAGGTTGGAGAACCGTGAAACCCCTCTTTGAGTCCCTGACACACTGGTGGGAAGTGATCAAGGGAAGCATCAAGAGGTTTTTCATCCGCAAAGGCACCCAGAAAGCTAGAAAGGAACAGAGGGAAATGTCCCGACTCCAGGAAAAGATGCAGAATCTGCTCCGGCTGCAGTCGATGGGGGTCGATGTCAAGGAGGAGCTCCAAGAGGTGAAGGGCCAGCAAGCCTCGCACTTTGCCTCGGAGGCCTCCAAGATCATCTTCCGTTCCAGAGTCCGCTCCGTGGAGCAGGATGAGACGTGCTCACGTTTCTTCTTCCAAAAGGTACACAGAGAGCGCTCTGTGATCAGCAGCCTGAAGGAAGAAGACGGCTCAGTAAAGTCATCACGGTCCGACATTCTGAGGATCAGCAAATCCTTTTATGCCGGTCTGTATGACGTGAAGCCCACGGACAGCACGGCCTCCCAGTCCTTCCTGTCCTCTATCACGGAGGTCTTAGACCACAGTACGCGGGAGAGCCTAGACAAACCGCTAACTCCTGACGAACTGACTAAGGCCCTCGAGTCCTTCGAGAAGAGTAAAACCCCCGGAAGCGACGGCCTGCCGGCGGAGTTGTATTCGGCTCTGTGGGACTTGATCGGCCCAGACCTGCTAGAAGTGTACGAGAGTATGCTCCTGGCCGGCAGCATGTCAGAATCCATGAGGAAAGGCATCATCACCCTCATCTACAAGCACAAGGGGGAAAGGGAGGAAATTAGAAATTGGCGACCCATTTCACTGTTGAATGTGGACTATAAGATTCTGTCCAAGGTCATCGCCAACCGGGTCAAATCCGCTCTGGAATTGGTGATTCACCCTGACCAGACCTGCTCTGTGCCAGGCAGGAAGATCTCTGACAGCCTGGCGCTGCTCAGGGATACGATTGCCTATGTACAGGACAGGGGTGTGGATACCTGCCTCATCAGCTTGGATCAGGAGAAGGCCTTTGACAGAATATCGCACACCTACATGGGGGATGTGCTCTCCAAAATGGGCTTTGGGGAGGGAATTCGAAATTGGATCCAACTGCTCTACACTAACATCAGTAGCGCAGTCTCAATCAATGGGTGGGAAACAGATAGCTTTCCGATTAAATCTGGAGTCAGGCAGGGCTGTCCTCTCTCGCCTGTCCTTTTCGTGTGCTGCATAGAACCCTTTGCCGAGTCCATCAGGAAGGATCCGGGCATAAGAGGAGTGACGATCCCAGGCAGTGGAGGCACTCAGGTAAAAGCCTCCCTGTACATGGACGACGTCGCCGTTTTCTGCTCGGATCCGCTGTCGGTGCGCAGACTGATGCACGTCTGCGACCAGTTCGAACTGGCCTCGGGAGCCAAGGTAAATCGTGGGAAGAGCGAGGCCATGTTCTTTGGGAACTGGGCTGACCGATCCTTTGTCCCCTTCACTGTCAGGGCTGACGGCCTGAAGGTGCTGGGGATATGGTTCGGAGGGACCGGGGCATGCGTTAGAAACTGGAAGGAGCGAGTGGCTATGGTGAAAAGGAAACTGGGCATGTGGGAGCGACGCTCCCTCTCCATTGCGGGTAAGAACCTGGTCATCAGGTGTGAGGTACTCTCGCTGTTGCTGTACGTGGCGCAGGTCTGGCCCATTCCACACTCCTGCGCGATGGCGATCACTCGAGCCATCTTCCGCTTTATCTGGAGGTCGAAAATGGATCGTGTCTGCAGGGACGCGATGTACAAGCCTCTAGATAAAGGGGGAAAAAACGTGCCCAACATCGCCCTCATACTGATGGCCACCTTTGTGTGTGGCTGCATCAAGCGGTGCGTAGACCCTCAGTACGCAAACACCAAGTGTCACTACGTGCTGAGGTTCTACCTGTCCCCGGTGTTGCGAAGGATGGGTCTGGCCACGCTGCCGCGGAACGCTCCAAGTAGTTGGACCGTGCCGAACCACCTGTCCCTGGTGGAAAAATTTATGCAGAAAAACACCTTTGACCACAAGTCCATCAGGCAGTGGTCAGCACGTAACGTCCTAGAGGCCCTGAGGGAAAAGGAGAGGGTGGACCCTGTGGGATGGTTCCCCGAGCAGACTGTCAAAGTCATTTGGCAGAATGCCTCATCGCCAGAACTTTCCAACAAGCACCAAGACGTAGCTTGGCTGGTGGTGAGAAAGGCCCTCCCCGTCAGATCCTTCCTACACGCCAGGAGTCTCACCCCCTCTGCACGTTGCCCTCGAGGTGGCTGTGGTGGGGAAGAGACCGTTGTTCACCTCCTTGTGGATTGTGCCTTTGCAAAGAAAGTCTGGAGAGAGATGCAGTGGTTGCTGTCGAGGTTCATCCCGAGCAGTTCTGTGACACAGGACTCTGTGCTCTACGGGCTGTTCCCAGGGACACACACCGAGACAAACATCGACTGCAGCTGGAGGATCATCAACTCGGTGAAAGACGCGCTTTGGTCTGCCCGAAACTTGTTGGTCTTCCAGCACAAAGAGTTGTCCCCGACCGATTGTTGCGGACTGGCACAATCCAAAGTCCAGGACTACGTGCTGAGGGACGCACTAAAGCTTGGGGCAGCTGCCGCCAAGGCGCAATGGGGAAGGGTCGCTGTCTAAGACCTTTCTACCACAGCGCACCGAGAGACTGGGAACTGTTTAGAGCCCCTCGGGCTGTACAGATCAAAATGAAAGGCTGTAAATGATTGTAATATTGTTTGTACTGATGCACCTGGTGATACATTTTGTAAAAGTTTAACCTGGATTGTACCCTTGTAATGTTGTTTTTGAAATGGTTTTGAATGTGATTGAAGATTTTTTATGAATAAAGTATATTTTTACAAAAAAAAAAAAAAAAAACGATAAGTGAGGGAAAACTGATCCACAGTGACCCAAAAAGAAGATACTGCAGATGCTGTAAATCCGACATCAAAACAGAAAATGTTGGAATCACTCAGCAGGTCAAACAGCATAATTCTCAGCGAATGTTTCACGTCGCTGAACTTTTATCCAAACTGGAAAATTTCCCAGATTTAACAGTTTATAAACAAGTCCAGAGTCGGAGAAAACAGGGGCAGACAGAAGGAAACAACAAACGGTCTTGTGACAGGATGGAAGGCTGGAGAGAGTAAATGATAAAGGGGACAATGGTGCAGAGATAAAAACAAAAAACTACTGCCGATGCTGGAAATCCAAAACAAAAACAGAATTACCTGGAAAAACTCAGCAGGTCTGGCAGCATCGGTGGAGAAGAAAAGAGTCGATGTTTCGAGTCCACATGACCCTTCAACAGAACTGAGTTTAGTTAGGAGAGGGGTGAAATATAAGCTGGTTTAAGGTGGGGGGCGGGGGGAGAGAAGTTGAGGGTGGGGTGGTTGTAGGGACAAGGAAGCAGTGATAGGAGCAGATAATCAAAAGATGTCACAGACAAAAGGATCAAAGAGGTGTTGAAGGTGGTGATATTATCTAAGGAAAGTGCTAATTAAGAATGGATGGCAGGACACTCAAGGTACAGCTCTAGTGGGGGTGGGGTGTTTTTAAATGTACAACTATATGTATGTACTTACAATCTTTCTTGTATTAATAAATGTTTAATTTAGTTTTATAAAGAACCTCTTGAGACTCTGTGGTCTTATCACTACTGAATTCAAAGACTGCATCTCGAAACACACAAATTGCATAAATAGGTTATGACAGTTGTTTCAAGTTTCCCTCTGGGATTTGAACAACTCAGCATTTACCATTGGCTGTGTCATAATAATTGGCGGCTCTTTGAGGGATATATTTGTAATTCCTTGATTTTTTTGATTGGTGATTTTTAGATTACGAGTACGAGAAGCACTTTGAATTCAGGAATGGGTGTGAGGTATTTTTGAAGTGATGAGACTGCAAAAATGCCTGTACCCATGGCTAAATCTTTCTGGAAGTAGAAGATATAACTCTGACTGGGTTACAGAAAGTATCCAAGAATAAGTTAACAGAGTTGGCGGATAACTTGCAATTGGGGTTACCGGTGGGGGCTAGGAAAGCAGATATAGTTGAAGTGATAGCACAGCATTTGAAGTTGGAAGTGACACCTGGCATTAGTGAGTCACAGTTAGAGGTGGTGCAAAACAAAAACAGAATTACCTGGAAAAACTCAGCAAGTCTGGCAGCATCGGCGGAGAAGAAATCAGTTAACGTTTCGAGCCTTCATGGCCCTTCGGCAGAACTGGAGCATAGTTAGAAGAAGGGAGAAATATAAATTGGTTTAAGGTGGGTGGGTGGGGGGGGGTGGGGGGGGGGGGTGGTGGGGGGGGGGAGTGACACATTGAGGGTGTGGTGTGGTGATTGTGGAGATGAGCAGATAATCAAAAGATGTCACAGACAAAAGGGTCAAAGAGGTGTTGAAGGTGGTGGTATTTGTCTGAGAAAAGTGCTAATTAAGAATGGAAGACAGGACACTCAAAGTACAGCTCTTGTGGGGCAGGGGTGGAAAGACTAAAGGTTTTAGTTTTAGATTTAAAAATAATGGAAATAGGTGGGGAAAGAAGAATCTATATAAATTATTGAAAAAAAAAGGCGGGGGGGGGGGAAGAAACGGGGTGGGGATGGGGGGAGGGGGAGTTTAAGATCTAAAGTTGTTGAATTCAATATTCAGCCCGGAGGGCTGCAAAGTGCCTAGTCGGAAGATGAGGTGCTGTTCCTCCAGTTTGCGTTGGGCTTCACTGGAACAATGCAGCAAGCCAAGGACAGACATGTTGGCAAGAGAACAGGGTGGAGTGTTAAAATGGCAAGCGACAGGGAGGTTTGGGTCTTTCTTGCGGACAGACCGCAGGTGTTCCGCAAAACGGTCGCCCAGTTTGCGTTTGGTCTCTCCAATGTAGAGGAGACCGCATTGGGAGCAACGAATGCAGTAGACTAAGTTAGGGGAAATGCAAGTGAAATGCTGCTTCACTTGAAAGGAGTGTTTGGGCCCTTGGATGGTGAGGACAGAGGAAGTGAAGGGGCAGGTGTTGCATCTTCTGCGTGGGCATGGGGAGGTGCCATAAGTGGGGGTTGAGGAGTAGGGGGTGATGGAGGAGTGGACCAGGGTGTCCCGGAGGGAACGATCCCTACGGAATGCCGTCAGGGGGGGTGAAGGGAAGATGTGTTTGGTGGTGGCATCATGCTGGAGTTGGCGGAAATGGCGGAGGATGATCCTTTGAATGCGGAGGCTGGTGGGGTGATAAGTGAGGACAAGGGGGACCCTAACATGTTTCTGGGAAGGAGGAGAAGGCGTGAGGGAGGATGCGCGGGATATGGGCCGGACACGGTTGAGGGCCTGTCAACGACCGTGGATGGAAAACCTCGGTTAAGGAAGAAGGAGGACATGTCAGAGGAGCTGTTTTTGAAGGTAGCGTCATCAGAACAGATGCGACGGAGGCGAAGGAACTGAGAGAATGGGATGGAGTCTTTACAGGAAACAGGGTGTGAGGAGCTGTAGTCGAGGTAGCTGTGGGAGTCGGTAGGCTTGTAATGGATATTGGTGGACAGTCTATCATCAGAAATTGAGACAGAGAGGTCAAGGAAGGGAAGAGAAGTGTCAGAGATGGACCATGTGAAGATGATGGAGGGGTGGAGATTGGAAGCAAAATTAATAAATTTTTCCAGGTCCAGACGAGAGCATGAAGCAGCACCGAAGTAATCATCGATGTACCGGAGAAAGAGTTGTGGGAGGGGGCCGGAGTAGGACTGGAACAAGGAATGTTCCACATACCCCATAAAGAGACAGGCATAGCTGGGGCCCATGCGGGTACCCATAGCCACACCTTTTATTTGGAGGAAGTGAGAGGAGTTAAAGGAGAAATTGTTCAGTGTGAGAACAAGTTCAGCCAGACGGAGGAGAGTAGTGGTGGATGGGGATTGTTGGGGCCTCTGTTCAAGGAAGAAGCTAAGGGCCCTCAGACCATCCTGGTGGGGGATGGAGGTGTAGAGGGATTGGACATCCATGGTGAAGAGGAAGCGGTTGGGGCCAGGGAACTGGAAATTGTTGATGTGACGTAAGGTGCCAGAGGAATCACGGATGTAGGTGGGAAGGGACTGGACAAGGGGAGAGAGAAGGGAGTCAAGATAACGAGAAATGAGTTCCGTGGGGCAGGAACAGGCTGACACGATCGGTCTGCCAGGACAGTTCTGTTTGTGGATTTTGGGTAGGAGGTAGAAGCGGGCCGTCCGAGGTTGGGCGACTGTCAAGTTGGAAGCTGTGGGAGGAAGATCTCCAGAGGAGATGAGGTCAGTGACAGTCCTGGAAACAATGGCTTGATGTTCTGTGGTGGGGTCATGGTCCAGGGAGAGGTAGGAGGAAACGTCTGCGAGTTGACGCTCAGCCTCCGCGAGGTAGAGGTCAATGCGCCAGACAACAACAGTACCACCCTTGTCAGCGGGTTTGATGACAATGTTGGGGTTGGACCTGAGAGAACGGAGTGCAGTGAGTTCAGAGGGAGACAGATTAGAATGGGTGAGAGGAGCAGAGAAATTGAGACGGCTAATGTCACGCCGACAGTGCTCAATGAAAAGATCAAGAGAAGGTAAGAATCCAGAGGGAGGGGTCCAAGTGGAGGGAGAATATTGGAGGTGGGTAAGAGGATCCGTTGAACGGGGAGAGGACTCCTGCCCAAAGAAGTGAGCACGGAGATGAAGGCAGCGGAAGAAGAGTTCAGCATAATGCCGAGCCCGAAATTCATTGAGATGAGGGCGTAAGGGTATGAAACTAAGTCCTTTGCTGAGCACTGAACGTTCAGCATCGGAGAGGGGAAGGTCAGGGGGTATAGTGAATACGCGGCTGGGGCTGGGATTGGAAGATGGGGTGAGGACGGAGGGACAAGCAGGGGTGGAGGGTCCCAGATGGGTGTTGGAGTCGATGAGTTGTTGGAGCTTGCGTTCCTTAGCACTTGAGAGAAAGAGAAAAAGTTTCTTGTTGAGGCGACGGATGAGGCGAAGAATAAAATGAAACTGGGGGCACGTGCAGCTTTGAAAAAGGGTGCGGCGGTGCTGCTGGAGGGAGAGGTCGAGTGTGTTCATATGGCGGCGCATGGCACTGAGTGTGGATCTCAGAATGCGACGGGAACAGCAGTCCGAGAAACGTTTTATGTCCCGGAGATACCTGTAATCCTGGGTGGGTTCGAAACAAGAGGGATGGAATTTCAGTTGAAATCCACGTGGGGTGAGTCGGAGACGGAGACAGTCACTGAGAAAGGAGATATGGCTGTGAAAGCGGGTTTTAGTAAACACCTTGTCAAACACCAGGAGAGAAATGGAAAGCAATGAAGGTGAGCAGGGCAGAAGAGACAGTCGGAAATCCTGTCGGAGGACAGAACCATACTTCTTCAAAGAGGGCATTTTTTGAAGAGAGGTGGCAGTCAACTTCAGTTTGTGGTGCAACTTCAGTTTGAACTGAAGAACCTTGAACTTGAACAATCAAAGGACATGAAAAAAAAACTGGAACTAGAGGCAGCAGAAAAAGAAAGGGAAAAAGACAGATTATTTCAAAAAGAAAGAGAAATGCAAAAACTTGATCTCCAGAGGGAAAAGTTAGCAATGAAAGAGTGAACTAAGGAAAGATAAAGAGAATATCGGCTTAAAAGGCTGGAAGTTAAAAAAGAGACCTCAGATTCTGAGGAAAGTTCTGATGAGGAAAAAACCTGTAACCTAAAACCCAGTGGGGAGATGTTTAAATTGTACAAGTTCTTCCAAAGTTTGAGGAAAAAGATATCGAAGCATTCTTTATTTCATTTGAGAAGATAGCTAAGCTGGTGAAATGGTCAAGGAGAAGTGGACATTGCTGTTACAATCCAGGTTGGTGTGTAGAACACATGAGGTATATGCTTCACTATCAAAAATGTCGGTGAATTATGTTGTGGTAAAAAAGGCTATTTTGAGTGCATATGAGTTGGTTCCTGAGGCATCCAGGCAGAAATTTAGGAATATGAGAAAACAGAGTGGGCAAACTTATATCAAGTTTGAAAGAGTAAAACAAAGTAAATTTGAACAGTTGATACGGGCATTAAAAATAGAGACAACATTTGCAGCGCTTCGGGAAGTAATTCTTTTGGAAGAATTTAAAGATTCAATCCCTTTGGTAGTGAGAACAAATGTGGAGGAACAGAGGGTTCAAACGGTAAGACAAGCAGCAGAGACAGCTGATAATTATGAGTTAGTTCATAGAGCTAAAGCTTTTTTTGTCACCCTTTCAAATTGGAAAAGGATAGAAAATGGGAAGGTGAAAGGAAGGTGGGTAGTCAGGGAGGAGAAGGAGTAGCTGTAAGTTCCCAGGAAGTTTTTTCTCAGAATAAAAAGTAAGATGTTGAGGGTAGAAGTGACATTTGAAAGTTGAGATGTTTTCATTGTAATAAAGTAGGACACACAAAGTCAGTATGTTGGAAATCGCAGGGAAAATCTGTTGGAATCATTCAGGTGCAGGAAAGTTTTGGAAGTAAAAGTACTGTGTGTTCTGAGGCTCAGGCACAGGAGAAACCAATGGTTTGTGTACAAGTAAAACAAGGAGAATCAGTGATAGGTAAAGAAGTGGGAATGTGTTGAGCTTACCCAAGAGAATTCTGAGGAGCAGGTTGCAGAAATGTTTAAAGATTTTGTATGTGAAGGGAAAGTCTTTCCATGTGTAAAGGGTGGAGTAGGTAAAGATGTTAAATTTTAAGAGACACGGGGCTAGTCAATCCTTAATGTTGTGGGATAGTGACAGTTGTTGTGCATAGGAAGTATTGCAGGAACAGGTGATAATAATTGGGGTTCATGGAGATGCTAAACCTATTCCATTGTGGAAGATAAGAGTAAGTGGAAAACTGGCGAAGTGACTGTTGGGGTGGTGGAAAAATTGCCCATTGCAGGGGTTCAATTTATTCTGGGTAATAATAGAGCTGGATCACAAATGTGGGTGATGCCAATGGTAGGTCAGCAGCCTGCAGAAGTGTTTTCAATAGAGGTGTTACAAAGGGAGCATCCTGGATTGTTTCCAGGTTGTGTGATAACGAATTCACAGGCACACAGGTTGAAGCAAGAGAAACAAAAAGGATAAGCAGTTCAAAGGCATGAAGAAGGTATTGAAATACAATGAGCAGGCGCTGTGTTTGATAACATTGTTCGTAAAGACACAGCAGAGGACAGTTCAACTGAAGTGTTTAACTCAAGGCAATTAATTGAGTTGCAGCAAAAGATTTGCAATTAAAATAGTTATATCAGACAGCTTTCTCAGAAACAGAGGCAAAATGTATTCCAGAATGTTATTCACACAGGAAGACTACAGCTCAGAATTTTATTGCTGGAGACAAAGTGTTAGTTCTGTTACAAGTACTGAGTGACTTGTTAAAGGCAAGGTTTAGTGGGCCTTACAGGATTGAAAAGAAATTGAGTGAAGTAAATTATTCAATAAATGCTCCAGATAGAAGAAAGAAGCAGATGGTGAGTCATGTAAATATGCTTAAAAAGTACTTTGACAGGGAAGAGAAACAAAAAGAGGTATTAGTGGTGGTAAATGATGAGAAAGAGGTAGGAATGCAGGACACTGGCATTGATTTTCCTCTAGTCAAATTGGATATTATGGGGAACTTGAAAGCTTAAACGTAATATTGAGTTCCCTTCCAGCCAAGTGTCAAAATGATTTGGAAAAGCTATTGCAGTCATAAAAAGCTATTTGTGGAAATAAGTTGGGGAGGATAGATTTAGCTATATATGATGTCTCTGTAGAAGTTTCATCTTCGAGGAGGCAACATCCTTATAGATTAAATCTGACAAAGTTATTACAAGTACAGAAAGAAATTGACTTCATGCTTCAAAATGATATCATTGAGTCTAGTTGCAGTAACTGGAGTTCGCCTATTGTACTGGTACCGAAACTGGATGGAACACAGAGACTGTGTGTGGACTATCGAAAGGAGAATACGGTGACAAAAGCAGATTCATATCCTAAGGTTAGAGGGTTGTATTGCGAAAGTGGGACAATCAAAATTTATCACAAAGATTGACTTGCTAAAAGGATATTGGCAAGTACCGCTTTCGGAGAGAGCAAAGGAGATATCGGCTTTTGTGACGCCAAATGGACTATATCAGTTTAAAGTCATGCCAGTGGCATGAAGAATGCACCTGCGACATTTCAAATACTGACAAAAATGTCATTGCAGGTCTAAGCAATTGTGCGGTTTATATTGATGACTTGATAGTTTTCAGTCAGACATGGGAGGAGCAGTTACAGCATCTGGAAGAGTTATTTACTCGATTACAAGAAGCTAATTTGGTGATGAGCTTGACTAGAAGTGAATTTGCAAAAGCGCAAGGTACATATCTAGACCATACTATTGGACATGGTAATGTGGCTCCAAAGGATGTGAAAGTCAAGTTTCGGGACAAATTTCAAGACAAAAGTGCAAGGCTATTCAGGTGGAGTTTATTAACGTAACCATTTAATCTACAGATAATACATGTCACTGGGTGAGAGAATCTGATTGCAGATGCGTTATCAAGTGTTTGAAACATAAAGGGAATATTGGACATTTTAACACCTGGACACTGAACTGGAATGATTTCTGCTGATACCAAGGATTTGCATATATATTGTTATGTTAATGAATGCAACTGGTAATGTAATAGTGTAAGTATATAGTTAAGTATAGGAGACAGTGTAAGATGGGTTAATAAAAAAGCTGTCTTTTAGAATTATGGGAGTTCATTTTTGATTAGGAGGGGGATGTCAAGATATAATAATGTCTGTAATGTTATTGAAAATTTTTAAAAATAGAGTTTAGTGGTGTCTGTATCTATGTATGTGTGTCTTAATTGAATTAAAACCAGCTGGTCTAGAGGCTTTGATGTATAGGAGAGAAGTAGATTTGAAATGGTAATTAGATAAACATAGGGAAATAGAAGGTGAGTTGTAAAAGGGCCAATTTGCATTTTTAAATAGACCATTCAAAAGAGTGGGTGAAATATTACACCTAACCAGGTGAAACTCAGAAACAATATGCTTATTTTTTCAAAGCTTACTAGCAAAGTGGCTATTATGAAAGGGTCTTATTGTCAGAAGATTTAAAATTGTAAAAAAGCTAGTGACAATGAGAATTTGCATTTAAAGAGGGAAATATGTATAAAGGAAGAGAAGGCTGTTGGTAAAAGGAGGGGGATTCTAAGATCTAAAGCCTCCATCAAGTCCGTATGCAAGGGCCCAGTGCTGAAAGAAACTCATTTTGAATGTGACTGTCCAGGGAGTGCTTTGCCAGGGGTCATAGAGGTCTACAGCACAGAAAAAGGCCCTTCAGCCCATTGAGTCTGCGCCAATCAAACAAGTACTAATTATTCTAATCCCATTTTCCAGCACTTGGCCCATAGCCTTGTATGCCATGGCATCACAAGTGCACATCCAAATACTTCTTAAATGTTATGAGGGTTTCTGCCTCTACCACCCTTTCAGGCAGTGCGCTCCAGATTCCACCACCCTCTGGGTGAAAAAAATTCTTCCTCACATCCAGTATAAAGCTCCTGCCCCTTACCTTAAATCTATGCCGCCTGGTTATTGATCCCTCCGCCAAGGGGAAAAGTTCCTTCCTGTCTACCCTATCTATGCCCCTCATAATTTTATACACCTGAATCATGCCCCCCCCTCAATCTCCTCTGCTCCAGGGAAAATAACCCTAGTCTATCCATCTCTCCTCATAACTAAAACTCTCAGCTCAGGCAACATTCTGGTAAATCTCCTCTGCTCTCTCTCTAGTGCAATCACATCCTTCCTACAACGCGGATTCCAGAACTGCACGCAATACTCTAGCTGTGGCCTAACCAGCATTTTATACAGTTCCAGCCTAACCTCCCTGCTCTTATATTCTATGCCTCGGCTAATAAAGGCAAGTATCCCAGATGCCTTTATAACCCACTTATCTGCCCGTCCTGATACCTTAAGGGATTGGTGGACATGCACACCAAGGTGCCTCTGATCCTCGGTACTTCCCGAGGTCCTGTCATTCATTGTGTATTCCTGTGCCTTGTTTCTCCTGCCCAAGTGCATCACCTCACACTTATCCGGATTAAATTCCATTTGCCACTGATCAGCCCATTTGACCAGCCCGTCTATATCCTCCTGTAATCTAAGGCTATCCTCCTCACTATTTACCACCCCATCAATTTTCATGTCAACTACGAACTTACTGATCAACCCTCCTACATTCAAGTCTAAATCGTTTATATGTGCCACAAACAGCAAGGGACCCAACACCAATCCCTGTGGAATCCCACTGGACAAAGGCATCCAGTCGCAAAAACACCCCTCGACCATCACCCTCTGCTTCCTGCCACTCAGCCAATTCTGGATCCAATTTGCCAAATTGCCTTGGATCCCATGGGCTCTTATCTTCATTATCAGTCTCTGATGCGGGACTTTATCAAAAGCCTGTTTAAAGGTCTGTTTAAATCTGTGTTTTACTGTTGCCTTAACTGAGGTGTAACTGAGAGTCAGGTTAGTTAGGGGATTTTTGTAGTTTTAAGAGCAGTAATTTTGTAGACATTAAGTATGTGCTTACAATCTTTCTTGTATTAATAAATGTCTAATTTAGTTTTATAAAAAACCTGAGACTCAGTGATCTTATTACTACTGAATTCAAAGCCTGCATCTCGAAACATACAAATTGCAAAAATGGATTATGACAGTTGTTTCAAGTTTCCTTCCGGGATTTGAACATCTCAGTATTTACCATTGGCTGTGTCATAATACCCACACAACCCTCCACTCAATGGATTTCCTCCCTGGCTGTGGTCATCCCTATCTCTGTAATCTCCTCTACCCACAGAACCCCCATGAAACATTTGTTCATCTACCATCAGCCTCTTTAATATTCCTGATATTAATCACCCCACCACTGGTGGCCGCTCTTTCAGTTGCCAAGACCACAAGGGTTTTAAATTCCTCCTTAAACCTCTCCGTCTCCCTATCTCAGTTTCCTCCTTTAAGGTGCTCCTTAAAACCTACCTCTGAACAAACTTTTGGTCACCTGAACTCATGTCTGCTCATGAGGCTGTGTCAAATTTTGCTGTGTAACATTTCTGTGAAATGTCTTGGAATATTTTATGACATTAATTTGTATTTATATCTCACTTTTGTCATTGACTTGGACATATATCACCATTCCTTCATCATCACTGGTGAATAACCTGTAACTCCTTACCTAAGAGCACTGTGGGAGCACCTTCACCACACGGACTGCAGCGATTCAAGAAGGTCAAACATCATCATCTCCACAGGTAACTGGGGATTGGTAATATCTGCTGGAATGTATGAAGAGAGAAACAGGGTTAACATTTCAGGTTGTGCAAAATAAATTACACGGAATTACGATGATGCAGAATTTGATGGTTAATATAAGTTCTGAAACATGAGAGAAATGTACAATCGCACCAGAAAAACAATTCCTGGCTGTAAGATGCTGCAGGAAGATAAAACTGGTAAGTCGGCAGCACAAGGTCGAGGGATGAACAATAGTGGAAACCTCATTTAGACACGGTTGCAGAAGTAACAGTAAAATACTAAACACAGCTCAAACACACCCAGAGACAGAGGAAGTTAGACGACAGCAAAGAGGTGATCAGGGAGGGCAGAGGTGAAACAGGGCAGTGGAAGGACATGGATTAGATCCACCAGTCCAAGAGCCATGGAAACCCTTACAGACAACACAGCATAGCACTAAAAGCTCTAAATTCTAGATGAATGGTTAACTAAGCCGACAAGTGAAACAATTTCGGTTTTCAATTTTAAAATCTCCTGCTGGAGCCTGCAGGTGGAAATATATCAGAAGCACTGGAGTCAGAAAAAAATCTCCCAGTTGAGGAAATACTCAGGGAGCGGGGTGATGTCACTGAGCAATTGTCGGTGTGTGATGTCATAGACACGAACACAGAACATCTGGGTCTGTGCAAACCAGTGATCATTACACATTATGAAGGATGTGAGGGTCCTGGAGAGGGTGCAGAGGAGATTTACTAGGATGGTTCCAGGGATGAGGAATTTTAGTTGCAAGGTTAGGTTGGAGAAACTGGGGTTGTTCTCCTTGGAGCAAACGAGATTGAGGGGAGATTTATAGAGAGGTACAAGTTTATGACAGGTTTACATGAGGTAGATAAAGTGAGTTGAGATGAGTGCTTCAATCCAGTCCCACAGTAGGAGCACCTGAACAGCCTCTCACCAGTGTGAATTCGCTGGTGTGCGGTTAGTTCAGACAATCGAATGAACCCAGTCCCGCAGTGAGAGCACCTGAATGGTCTCTCATCAGTGTGAACACGTTGATGGGACATCAGTTCCCCAGAGCTTTTATAGCACTTCTCACAGTCTGGACATTTAAAAGGTCTCTCCCCAGTATGAACTCTCTCATGTCTCAGCACATGAGACAATTGAGTGAATCCCCTCCCACACACATAGCAGGTGAACAGTCTCTCACCACTGAATTCGCTGATGTACAGTGAGTTGAAACGATCCCCTGAACCCAGTCCCATAGTGAGAGCACCTGAACGGTCTCTCATCTGTGTGAACACATTGATGGTACATCAGGTCCCCAGAACCTCTGTAGTATTTTCGACAGTCTGGACATTTGAAAGGTCTCTCCCCAGTGTGAATTCGCTGGTGTGTCAGCAGGTCGGATAGCCGAGTGAATCCCTTTCCACATTCGAAGCAGGTGAACGGCCTCTCCCCAGTGCGAATGCGTCGATGAGCTTCCAGCTCAGACAGGTAACTAATCCTCTCCTCACGTTCCCCACATTTCCACCGTTTCTCCCCACTGTAAACGGTGCTTTTTCCTTCCATGTTCAAAATCTGATGACATTCAGGTTACGATAAATTGAGCGACTCCATCAGATCCTGATGTGATATTTGCTTTGAGTATCCCAACTGCAAATCCTCCCCCACTAATACTCTGCGAAGTTGATTTAAAACAGAAAAAAAGGGAGTGAGAGAGAACCCACAAAAACACAAAGGCAAGTTCTGAAATTGAGATGAATGAATCTGGTAATTTGTGGAGCTGACACTAGCAAAAGTGACCATGAAAGCTGCTGGAACCCAACTGGTTCACTAATGTCCTTCAGGGAAGGAAACCTGCCACCGAGACAAAGGGGAGGCAGAGAGCGAAAGAGAGGGATTTTATATATCTACAGCTCGACTAGAACTTTGACAGAATCTCCCAAATCCTCAACCTCCACTAACTAAAAGGATGAGGGGAGCAGGTGTATGTGAACACCATCACCTCCAAGCTTCCCTCCATGGACTGCAGCGGTTCAAGAAGGTGGCTCACTCCCACTTTCTCAAGGGCAATTAGGGATGGGCAATAAATGCTGGCCCAGCCTGCAACTTCCATAAATGAATTTTAAAAAGTCCAAGTCACACACCGTGCAGATTTGTCTGACATCCAGCACTGGATGAGCAGAAATCTCCTCCATTTAAATATTCCTTCCCTGCCACTGGGTCAAAATCCTGGAACTCCCTTCCTAACAGCACTGTGGGTGTACCTACACCACATGGACTGCAGTGGTTCAAGAAGGCAGCTCACCACCACCTTCTCAAGGGCAATTAGGGATGGGCAATAAATGCTGGCTGAGCCACCAACGCTCACATTATTACCTTCAGTGCATACTACAAATTCCACTCCCTAACCATTGACTCTCTCCCTCTCCTTGGCAACTGCTTGAGGCTGAATCACACTGTTCACAATCGCGAGATGAGCTTACAGCCACATACCCGCATCAACACCAAGACCGCCTATTTCTGCCTCAGTAACATCACCCGACTCCGCCTTAGTCTCAGTTTATCTGCTGTTGAAAGCGTCATCCATTCATTTGTTACCTGTAGTCTAAATTATCCTAATGCATACCCAACCGGCCTCCAACATTCAACTCCATCCTCCCACCCCCAGAATCTTGAGGTCATCCAAAACTCTGCTATCCATGTGCTTACTCACACTCAGTCTTGTTCACACATCACCCCTGTGCTCACTGACCGACAAAGGCTCTCATTTAAAAAGCACCAAAACTTTAAAATTCTCATGCTTTCCTCCATGGTTGTGATGATCCCGATCTCTGTATTCTCCTCCAGCCACAGCCCTCACCGCCCCCTCGCCAGGATCTCTACACTGATCTAATTCCAGCCACTTGAGCATTCCCGATTTTAATCGCTCCACCATCAGTGACTGTTCCTTCAGTTACCTAGGCCACAGCTTTACGCCCCACTCTTCTTCTTTAAAATACTCCTTAAAACCTACCTCTTTGACAAAACTTTTGGTCTCCTGCCCTAACATGGCTCATGTGGCTCAGTGTCAAACGTTACTTTGTAATATTTCTGTGAAATGCCTTGGAAAATTTTATTATGCTAAAAGCATAATTATTGTCACTGCCTTGGACATATATCGTTGATTTGCCTCATCAATTACACATTGTAACTCAAAGTGTGAAGCAGCTTGATGGACAATTGTCCTCAGTTTGTCCTTGGGAACCTTTCAAAAAATGCCCACAACAAAGATGGCGGCCGCGCACGCGGCCTGCTGCGCATTGCCCACAATAAAGATGGCGGCCGTTACCTCGGGGCTGCAATCGGAACAAAACTGCCGTCCTGGCTCCGTGCAAAAGTGGGAACGCTATGGTCTTTTTCGGGGTTTTGCGGATTACGCAACATGCTTACGAAACCTTTCCGCCTACCCACCGGATCCATCGCTTCCTCCGTCCCCCTACCTTTCCCCTTACCGATCCAGATCCGGCAAATAACCGTCTCTCCATCGCCATTATTCGCTATGCGCATGCTCCAATGTTTTTCACCACTGCGCCAGCGTACTGCTTTCCTGTGATGTGGACAGGGGATATTCCCCACCGCGGGGGATGATGGGTGAAGGCCTCGCCATTGAAAGTACAAATTATTGTATCGCGATTTGTTTTCCTGGTGTGGTACGGAGACTGGGGCCGGAGGATCAAATAATAAACTTAGGAAACAAATTATATCGTTATATTGAAACTATTGGAGAAAATTCTGAAGGAGAGAATCTTTCGCCACTTGGAGAGGCAAGGTTTGATCAGGGATAGTCAGCATAGCTTTGTCAGAGGGAGGTCATACCTAACAAATTTGATTGAATTTTTTGAAGAGGTGACCAGGTGTGCAGATGAGGGTAGTGCAGTTTATGTAGTTTATATGGATTTCAGCAAAGCCTTTGACAAGGTTTTGGCTTGAAGGAGGCAGAGGGTGCTTTATTGACTGGAAGCCAGTGTCCAGTGGCGTACCACAGGGATCTGTGCTTGGTCCCCTATTATTCGTCATTTATATAAATGACATAGATGACTATGTAGGGGATGGGATTAGTAAGTTTGCGGATGACACAAAGATTGGCCGGGTGGTTAACAGTGAGGTTGAATGTCTTGGGCTACAGGTAGAAATAGACGGGATGGTCAAATGGGCAGATAAGTGGCGGATGAAATTTAACCCTGAAAAGTGTGAGGTGATACACTTTGGAACACCACTAGTCACAGCTCTCCATTCAGAAAAGCACCCTTCCACTGCTACCCTTGAGTGTGTGCGCGCACACACTCACACACACCATTTGTGTTGAGCTGGTTTCAGTTGTGCCTGTTAACCAGTTGATAGATTTTTAATTGGATACCATTAGGATCCTGCAGCAGTCCATTCGACTGAGGAGACAGTTCTAGATTCTGTCTGACACCATCAGTGGGTCAGGTGGAAGCTAAATAGAAAATCCTGCAGGAAAAATAATCCTTAACATTAAAAATCAATCTGAGCAATTGACTCAATACTACACCAGTGTGAATTAGTAAACTTTAACACAACAGGGTTTGTCACTAAGTAGTGTAAAGTACAGTGCACTAATGCTTACCTTTAGTCTTGCCCCTCTATCCCAATCTCTGGGAGATTGTTACTAGATTCACCCCATCCTTTCGACACAAATATTACCCACATAACACTGGAGTCATTAGAAATTGATGTGTGCTTCCCACATCCCATCAAAGAATAAAACAAAATATATTTTGCATGTGAAGATTTAATCATTTCAAGCATAAATTTAATCTCATTGACAGCTATCAGCAGCTATTAACCCTGTTATGTTTTTGATCATTAAAGGCTGGTAGGAGTGAAGTATATTTAAAAGGACAGTGTGTGGGAAGCACACATCAATAAAACTGGGAATTCTTGGACATACGCTGCAGGTTGTTCTTTTTCTGGGAATCAAACTGTTGTATTATTGTCCCAGCAGTTAACAGCCTCCTGTGAACTCATCCAGCTTCTAGTTTAATGCAGATTTTAACCCAATAAATTTCAGCATATTTCGATTCAGTGACTCGGGACTGACACACAAACACGTTAAACCTTTTTAGACTTATTAAGAACCATTTTCCGTCTGGAAACTTAAACCTGCTGTTTCACTTTCAGTCAGGAACAGATCACAATTTTATACCAACCTTTGATTTGGCAGCACGTTTCCAGCATTCACCATTGTTCTTCCTGACTCTAAAACCAGTTGTAAAAGTGCCTTCTGTTCTGTGTCTAGGAGCTCTGAACCATGGAAGAGAGCAGCTGAGGCACATTTCTTACACACCTCAGGATTCACCCACATTGGGATTGTGCCATCAGTGAAGAAAGATGAGAAAGACCAAAGTGTTGTTTGGGGGTCCCTCAGTGTGACCCTGATGGACTGTGTCCAGGCTGAAGTTCTGTTCCTACCGTAAGATCCTCCCCCAGATTGTCCTTTCTGACTCCAGCCAGGTGATGTTAAACACTCAGGTGAGGAAAAACAAAAATATACAAACAAAGCTGATTTATTTCACATTTATTCAGAATATTGAACCTCATCAACAGGTCAGGACAGTCAGAATGAACATGGTTCAGTCCTGGTATGATTAACAGCATCAACAGGAGTAGAATCCAAACTTTGCAATCGCTTGTGAACCCACTGGTGTGTTCGTAGGTGTGATGACTGAGTGAATGCCTTTCCGCAGGCATTACAGGTGAACGGCCTCTCCCCACTGTGAACTTGCTGGTGTTTCAGCAGATAGGATGAATGAGAAAATCTCTTCCCACACACAGAGCAGGTAAATGGCCTCTCTCCAGTGTCTACTTTCTGGTGATTCAATAGGTTGGATGACCGAGTGAATCCCTTCCCACACACGGAGCAAGTGAATGGTCTTTCCTCAGTGTGAACCTGTTGGTGTGTCAGAAGATTAGATGAACGGGTGAATCCCTTCCTACAGTCAGAGCAGGTGAACGGTCTATGCCCCGTGTGAAGTTGTTGGTGTATCAGAAGGTTGGTTGAATTAATGAATCCCTTCCCACAGTCAGAGCAGGTGAACGGCCTCTCCCCAGTGTGAATTCGCTGGTGATTCAGTAGGGCAGACGGACTGCTGAATCCCTTCCCACAGTTGGTACAGGTGAACGGCCTCTCTCCAGTGTGAGTATATTGATGTGTTAGCAGATTCTTTTTGCTTTTAAAGCTCTTGTCACAGTCAGAACAATTAAAAAATTTATCAGAGCGAACAAGTTGATGTGTCAGAAGGTGGGATGACTGAATGAATCCCTTTCCACACACGGAGCAGGTGAACGGCCTCTCCCCAGTGTGAATACGTTGATGTATCAGCAGATCTTTTCTGCATTTAAAACTCTTCTCACAGTTAGAACATGTAAACGGTCTCTTATCAGTGTAAACAAGTTGGTGTGTCACAATGTGGGATGACCGAGTGAAGTCCTTCCCACACACAGGGCAGGTGAATGGCCTCTCCTCAGTGTGAACTCGCTGGTGTGTCCGAAGGTTCTACAAATGGGTGAATCCCTTCCCACAGATGGAGCAGGTGAACGGTCTCTCCCCAGTATGACTGCACCGATGAACTTCTAGTTGGGATGGGAAATTGAATCCCTTCCCACAGTCCATACATTTCCATGGTTTCTCCATGGTGTGGGGGTCCTTGTCTCTCTCCAGGTTGCACGATTAGTTGAAGCCTTGTCCACACACAACACATGTACAGTTTCTCCCCACTGTGAATGGTGTGATATTTTTGCAGACTGTGTAACTGCTTAGTTTTTTCCAAAGTCAGTTCACTGGAACACTCTCAATCGGGTGTGTGTGTGTGTTGAGGCTTTTCCAGTCACAGCGATGTTTGAAATCCTTTCCCAAAGACAGAATAGACAAATATTTCTCCTTCCACATTCAAAAGTTGATGATATTCAGGTCCTGATGAATTCAGTGCCTTTGACAGATCTTGATGTGATGTTCGCTTTGCGTTTTCTGTCTGCCAGTCATCCCCGTTTAATACCCTGTAAAACGAGTTTACAAAAGTCATCACTTCAAATCCAGGACAGAAATTCTGAACAGACAATTCTAGTTTCAATGGAACATCTTTTTTTCTCTTGTTCCCCCAAAGCTGTAAATCCCCGTCCCACACACTCTCCCTCCTCTCTGGGCTGAAATCCAAACCCATCTCACCATCTCTTTCCTCCACTCCCAATTTTCTCCCTCCCTCTCCTCTGCCTGGGTTCAGTTCTCCAGCTCCTGTGTCTCTGATTCAGGGTCTCAGGCGGGACCCCAGCTGCCGTCGGGCGGGACACAGGAGGGGGGACCCTCCCGTGTGGGTCTTACCCGGACCCTGAGTCCGTCCCCCCAGTTTCTGAGCCCCCGGGCGGCCCGCGGTCTCCCCGCAGTTTCTGAATCTCCCACTCCAGAGCCTCTTCCCCTGAACCCGGCTCTGTCAACGGGAAGAAGCCCCGGGGCTGGAAACACGGGACATGGAGGCTATGATCCGGGATTGCCGCCTACACCGGGTGTTTCTGAAGCCTCTTCCCCGACCCGCCGGCTCCATTCGGCCTCACTCACCCGCCGCCTCCAGTCAGTTTCTGTCTCCCTGTGGCTCCGACACCAGCCCGGCCGACCTGACCCAACACCCGCACTGCGCATGCTCCAGTCAGAGCGGCACTGCGCCTGCGGAACAATCGCCTGTTGTACAGATAGGGCACATTCTGCCTCTCGGTGAATGCTGGGTAACCACCACCGCCATCGACAACCTGTTTCATCGAATACAACATCATCTTTCGTGGTCCGATTACGATTTGAACCCTAGATATAAAATGGTTAAGTCAGTTGACACAGCATCCATAGTTCTATCCTGGATTTGATTAACAGCAGGAAAAAACCCTCAATGTCAAATGTGAACTCACTGGATTCTTAGCAGGCGGTGTGAACAAGTGTGTCTTTTCTCGCAAACAGAACATTTAAACAGCTCCTCATCACCAACTGATTGTATATCAATTGCTTTGAACTTTTAAGGCTGAAGTGTTAACTAGTGGAAATACTGAATAGATCCCTCTGCGCATATAAAGTATCTGAATGGTCTCCCTCTGACGTGACTGTGTTCTTGTGTCAGTAAATGGGATGACCAAGTGAATCTCTGTCTACATACAGCTGGTGGACGGTGTATTTGTGGTGTGGTTGTACCCATGAGTTCCCAGCTCTGACATGCTTCGCAAACTCTTAATATAACGATTTCCATATTCTCACATTCCCCGGGTCAAAGAAAAGCAAAAATACTGTGGATGCTGAAAATATGCAATAAAATTAGAAAATGATGGAAATATTCTGATATTGAGCAACTTCCAGATCAGAATTGACTTGATATGATGTGTTGCAACCGTAGCATTTGGAAGTTGGTGGGCACCAAAGTGATCCACAGCAACCACAGCTGCAGTAAGTGCAGTTCATGGAACTTCAGTTCAGAGTTGTTGAGCTGGAGCCTGAACTTTGGACAATGGGGAGAAAGTTGTCTGGACAATTTGATTCAGCAAGCAGCCACTCGTCTTCAGTCACATAATATCAGATTTAGTCTATGGTCAGGAATGGGATGGTGTGACTACTGGTGATAAAGGTATGGGTATCAAGAAGGTAGCACTGGAGGCGCATTAGCCTTTGCACTTGTCCAATAAATTCAACGTTCTTGGAGCCATGAGGAAAGCTGCTTGATGTATGAGCAAAGTGACCATGGTACCGAGTTACAGGGGACCATTCAAGTTGGGGGTGGGGGGTGGCGGAGAGAACAAAATGTAGGAATAGTCGGGGACAGTAGCCAAGGGTGTGAGTCCTGAATGCTGTGCAGCCTGCTCAGTAATGGATTTACGGACATCACCTCGGGCTGGAGAATAACGTGGAGAGGGAGGGAGAGGGCCCAGTTATCGTGGTTCATGTAGGTACCAGCTACATAGGTATTATCGTGTAAGAGGTTCTGCTCAGGGAGCATGAGCAGCTAGGGCCTAAATTAAAAAGCAAAAACAAAAGTAATAACCTCTAGATTACTATCTCATACATCAGTAAATTGGCATAGAGTAGACAAGATCAAAATGTTGAATGTGTGGTTCAACAACTGGTGTCACAAGGGTCATTTGGAAGAACTCCTTCAGAATTTTATAAAACGGGATTGCCTGGGCGGTTATGTTATTAGGCTAGCAATCCAGAGGCCTGGATGTGTGTTTGGATCCTAACCTGGCAGGAGGGAATTTAAATTCAGTTCATTAAATAAATCTGGAATTAAAAGCTAGTCTCAGTGACGGTGACCATGAAACTATCTGATTGTTTTAAAAGCACATCTGGGTCACTAATGTCCTTTAGGGAAGGAAATCTGCCAACCTTACCTGGTCTGGCCCACGTGTGACTCCAGGCCCCAACAATATGGTTGACTCCTAACTGCCCTCTGAAATGGCCTAGCAAGCCTCTCAGTTATACTCAAGGCAGCAACTCGCCACCACTTTCTCAAGGAGCAATTTAGGGGACGGCATTAAATCCTGACTTTGCCAGCGGTGCCCATGTCCCGTGAATGAGAATAAAAGCTTGGAAGCGATCACTCTCTTATCAGATATTTAACTAGGGAAGACTGCATTATACTACTGAAACTGGGGCAGGTCTTGGGGAATAGCAGAAATATATATATTCTGCTACTATCCGGCACTATATCAGTCTCAGGAGTATCGGAATAGTTTCACAATACAATCTCTAAATTTGCCTCTGACGCCAAATTGGCAGGGGGGTGCTGGGGGAAAGAGTCAGTACTGAGGAGGGCTGCAACAAATTACAAGAGGACAGCAACAAACTTGCAGGATGAGAAAATAATTGGCAAATAAAGTTCAGCACAGATAAATTCTAGGTAGTTTATTTCGGTCGGAAGAACAGAGAGGTCATGAATTACTTGGAAGATGGCAGTCTAGGTGGAGTAGAGGAACAAAGGGGTCTCGGTTACAAATATGTCAATCATTGAAAACCGTGCCACAGGTTAGCGAGGCCATAAAAATAATCAAACAAACACCAGGCTTTATCTCTAGAGGGCTAGAATTGAAAAGTAGGGAAGTTCTGCTGAACCAGCACCAAACCGAGATTAGACCAGACTTACGGTACTGTGTGCAGAACTGTTCACCATATTATAAAAAGGATACAGGGGCACTGGAGAGGGCGCAGGGAAGATTTACAAGGGTGATCCCAGAAATGCGTGGGTATATATATCAGGCAAGGGTTGGCAGGCTGGGTCTATTTTGGAAAAAATGGAAGGCTGAGGGGTGACCTAGTAGAAGTCTTTAAAATGATGAAAGGTTTCGATAAGAGTGAATACAGAGAGAACGTTTCTTCTTTTGGGGAATAGCATAATCAGAGGCTGTCAATATAAGACAGTCACCAAGAAATCTAATGGGGAATTTAGGAGAAACTCCTTTACCCGGAGAGTGGGAGAGAGTGTGGAACTCGCTTCCACAGGGAATGGTTGAGGTGAATAGTGTAGATGTATTTAAGGAGGAAGCTGGATGAACACATGAGGGAGAAAGGAATAGAGGGCTTACAATGATAGATTGGGATGAGGAATATAGGAGGAGGTTCGAGTAGAGCATAAACAGCAGCATGGGCTGGTTGGGCCGACTGGTCTGTTTCTGTGCTGTATGATCCTGTGCAGTTTCCGACCAGTGTCTCAGTTCCTTATGCTAACACCCTTCGTGCCAAAAACCAACACATTTGTAAGAGTAGGCAGAGCTTTAAACAGTAGTGAATAAAAATGGGGCTCATGAAATAATTCAGAAGCCACATGCGAGCTTTCCTCATCACCGTCACATACACGGGTGGGCAGTTTAAACCCACAACACTACACCAGCACTCTACTCGCGGTCTCAAATTTCTAGAACACAGCCAGGACAGTTTTTCTAGAACAGTATATTTTCAAACTGGCTCGGGAACAGGCCAGGCGAGAGATAGAGAGGAGGGACAACCGGAGGGATTTGTTAATCATCCAACAGTCAATGACTGCCTTGCAAAGGGTGACCACAATACCACTGAATTTGAGCTCCGGTTTGGGAGGGAGAGTCAGTGGGTGTATTTTGGTTGAGAGAATGATGAAAGTCAATATAAGTTACAATGGTACGATTTTTAAACGGGGGTTTCCCTTCCTATTTACTTCCTAAATAATGAATTATTTCGTGAGCCCCGTTTTTATTCACTATTGTTTAAAGGTCTGCCTGCAATTACAAATCTGTTGGTTTTTCGCATGAGGGGTGTTAGCAGAAGGAACTAGGGCACTTGTCGGAAACCATTCAGGATATAGGGCACAGAAACAGGCCATTCGGCAGCACAGGGAGAGGCCATTCAGCTCCTCGGGCCTGCTCCCCTTCCCCCATTCAATAGGATGGCGGCTGATCTTCTGCCTCGACTCCACCTTCCCGCCCTATCCCTTCGCGCCCAAAATGCTATTAGTCTCAGACTTGAATAGACTTAGCGACGGAGCATCCACAGTTCTCGGTGAGGAGGGGGGGTGGGGGGGGGGGGGTTAGAATTCCAAAGATTCACAACCCTCCGAGTGAAGGAATTTCCCCTCCTCTCAGTCCAAAATCGACGACCCCTCACCCTGAGACTGTGATGCCCCCGCAGCCCCCCATTCTAGACTTTCCAGCCGCAGGAGGGAAACAGTCTGTCGGCACCGACCCCGTCAAACCCTCGAAGAATGTTCAAAGTTTCAATCAGATCACCTCTCGTTCTTCCAAACTCCAGCGGTAACAGGCTCCCCTACTTCAATCTCACCTTGTAGGTCGGCCCTCTCGTAGGGATTCACGGAATGAGAAAGGAGGCCATTCTGCGCTTCACCCCCATGCCAGCATCCCAGGGATCAGTCTTGTGAACCCTCACTGTATCCCCACCAAAGGCAAGTCTCCTTAGCTAAGGAGACTGAAACTTGTGCACATGTGCTCCAGGCGTGGACTCGCCAAGGCCTTGTATAATGGGGGCAAAACTTCCTTACTCTTAAAACAGCACCTCCCTCGCAAGGGGAGAGCCGACATGCCATTCGCCGCCCTTTATTGCTTGCTGCCGCCAGCGGGGCAGCTTGCCGCGTTTCGGGTGTGGGGCACCCAAATCCTCCCACGCGCCAACGTTGGCCAGGGCTCCGCAAGATGGCTGAAGGGTGCAACGCCAAAGCAATTCGCTCCGGAGCGTCGCCCTGGCTCCCTTTGAGTGAGGGGCACTCGGCGAATCCCAAGTGAAATTGGCGCCGTTCTCCCTTTTGCCCCACATGCAATGATGATGGTGTGATGATGATGATGGTATGTGTGTGTACACGTAACTCCTGCCATTTCGTCTTACCTGGACCTTTGGTGCTCTGAGACCCTTTACTGCCTTATTTCAACTCTTCAGCCTGCCACTGGTCACTTGCCTACCTCCAACCTGACACGCTTCACTGACTTGCTCTACGACTACGTCGCAACCTCCCCTATCTCTTAAAGCCTATCTTTCCTCTTAACAGGGAAACTTTTCATTTAAGTCCAACAGTTCTGACATGCAGTCAGAGCCACATTAGTTGGCCAATGTTTGGGTGACCTTTGACCCTGCCTAAACTGGCATCCCAATGAGGTCCTGGCTGCCTTTTATTTCTCTTTTTAAAACAAAGGGGAGCCTCTCCTGATTAGAGTAACCTTATTTCAAAAACAGTGTTCCCTCTTATATATTTTATTTCTACTTTATTCCATGACCAGCCCCTCCACCTCACATCCTCAAATGGCATCGCTTCCCCCTCCATCTAACGGCTTAAATACCGGGGCGGCCGCAGGGAGGGGGCGGCGACAGTCATCGTCACGCCCCCTCCACCAATCACGGCGGGCGTTTCTGTTTCGTCCATCGCGCGGCGGCGGCCCGCCGTCCAATCAGCTCCCCAACACCTCCAGACCCCGCGCGGGCGGCGGGCGGCTCGAGCTTTCCCGCCAACGGTCGGAATTCAAAATGAGGACCACGTGGTTGGGGTGGTTATTCGGCCCCTCCCGCCATTACAAGCCCCTTTCCCCAAAAATGCGTCGCAAAAAGGCATTAACATGCTGAAGGATATGGGGACCTATCTTCTCAAAAGACATGAAGATGAAGACATTAAGATGACTGAAAAAGAGAACATCTTAAAAGGCATTCGCAAAAGGAGAGCACATCTTCTTAAAAGGCCATGAGATGACTAAAAAGGACATATTTTCTCAAAAGGCATTAAGTTGATTGATAAATAGAACACATCTTCCCAAATGACTGGAAAAGAGAACATATCTTCTTAAATGCATTAAGATAACCAAAATGAGGACATAAACATATGAACTAGGAGAAGGAGTAGGCCACAAGACCCTTCAAGTCTCCTCCGCCATTCAATAAAATCATGGCTGATCTGATTGTAACCTCCTCCTACCCCTGATAACCTGTCACCCCCTTGTCAATCAAGAATCTATGTAGCTCTGCCTTAAAAATATTAAAAGACCTTGCTTCCACCGCCTTTCAAATAAGAGAGTTTCATGACCCACCACCCTCCGAGAGAAAAATTTTCTCCTCATCTCTGTCTTAAATGAGCGACCCCTTATTTTTAAATAGTGACCCCTAGTTCTAGATTCTCCCACAAGAGAAAACATCCTCTCCACATCCACTGACCCCTCAGGATCATAAATGTTTCGATCAAGTCACCTCTTACTCTTCTAAACTCCAGCAGATACAAACCTAACCTGTCCAATGTTTCCTCATAAGACACCCACCCATTCCTGGTATTAGTCTAGCAAACCTTCACTGAACTGCTTCCAACGCACTTACAACCTTCCTTAAATAAGGTGACCAATACTGTACACAGTTCTCCAGGTGTGGTCTCACCAGTGCCTTGTACAACTGAAGCATAACCTCCCTACTTTTGTATTCAATTCACCTCGCATAAACTATTACATTCTATTAGCTTTCCTAATTACTGCATACTAACCTTTTGTGATTCATGGACTAGGACACCCAGATCATCCAGAATCTTAGATCTCTGCAATCTCTCACCATTTAGATAATATGCTTCTTTTTTATTCTTCCTGCCAAAATGGACAATTTCACATTTGCCCACATTGTACTCAATTTACCTGGTCTTTGTCCACTCACTTAACCTATCTATGTCTACCTCTTTATGTCCTCTTCACAGCTTACTTTCTTACCTATCTTTGTGTCGGCAGCAAACCATCTGCCCCTTCGTCCAAGTCATTGACATAAATTGTAAAAAGTTGAGGTCCCAGCATTGATCCCTGCGGTACACCACTCGTCACATCCTGCCAACCAGAGAAAGATCCATTTATGGCTACCCTCTGTTTCCTGTTAGCCAGCCAATCTTCTATCCAATACACCCCTACACCTATGAGCTTTTATTTTCCACAATAGCGTTTGTGTGGCACTTTATCAAATGCCATCTGAAAATCTAAGTACAGTACATCTACCGGTTCCCGTTTATCCATAGCACATGTGGCTCCTTCAAAGAACGCCAATAAATTGGTTACACATGATTCCCCTTTCAAAACACCATGTTGACTCTGCCTGATTGCTTTGAGTTTTTCTAAATGCCTTGCTATAACATCTTTAATAATAGCTTCTAACATTTTCCCGATGACAGATGTTAAGCTAACGAGCCTGTAGTTTCCTGCTTCCTGTCTCCCTCCCTTCTTGAATAAAGGAATCACATTTGCTATATGCCTATCTAATGGAACCTTCCCAAAATCTGGAGAATTTTGAAAAGCTTCTTAAAAGGCATTAAGATGATCAAATATCTCCTCAAATGCATGGAGGCGGCATATTATAAGGCATTAAGATGACTGAAAAAGAGAGCATTTCTCAAGAGGCATTAAGATAATTGAACAAAGGAAAATATCTTCTTTAAAAGGCATTAAGATATGGAAAAAGGTAAAAAATCTTCTTAAGAAGCATTAAGAGGACTGAAAAAGAGGACATATTTCCTTAAAAGGCATTAAGATGGCTAAAAGAGAACATAACCTCATCTAATTGCTGAAAAATTGGGAGGAAATACTGAAGGCAAGTTAATCAATGGTCAACGCCAGGATGGTTGATCAAGGCCAAATAATTGCCTCCATGTCCAAACAAGAGTTTGTCAACACAGGCCATCAAGAGTCACTAAACTTTCTTGAGGTGCAACCACCCACTAAAAACTTAAATGTAGCCCAAAGAGTTCCGGGGGAGATGGTGGTGTAGTGGTACTGTCACTGGGCTAGTAATCCAGTGGTCCAGGCTAACGCTCAGGATACATGAGTTCCGATCAAGAAGATTTAGCAGAAGCGACATATATTCAGAAACAGGAACGTGTCCTCTGCAGGTAAAAGGAACATGTCCAGGCATTGCGTCTTTTTTTGAATTAAACAAAAGCCTGGGGGCGAAACAGTTCCCTTGGTGCATTGTCCAAAGTAATACCTTGACCAATCTGCTAAGTGCAAGACGAAAATCTTCGCAGCATGTCGCCTCAGTAATACACAACTCTTATCTATTCTAAACAATTTGGTAGATATGTTGCCTTTATAAAGCACCTTTCATGACATCCCAAAGCACTTTACAAGTCAATGACGTACTTTTGAATTGTAAGCACTGTCGCATTGTAGGATTACCAATGTGATTACTGCTTTTTTCAGTGTTATTGGCCAAGAGATAAATGCTCATGGTACAGTAGGGATAATTCCCCTGCTCTTCTTCGGAATAGTACCCTTGCAATCCTTTACATCCACCCGAGACAGCAGATGGGGGGCTCTGAGTTGAAAGCCTCATACGGCAGTGCAGCATTCCCTCAGCACTGCATCAGGAGTGTCAACCCAGCTTGTGGGCTCGAGTCACTGGACTGGGCCTTGAATCCACAACCTCTGACCCTGCGGCCAGGCTGCTAGCCAACAAGCCATGCTGGGTATACAGTCAGGTTTTGTATTCAAAACTCAGGGTGATTTGATTGAAGTGTATACAAGATCCCAACGGCCTTGACAAGGTGGATGTCGAAAGGATGTTTCCTCTTATGGGTGAGCCCAGAACTAGGGGGCACTGTTTTAAAATTAGAGGTCGCCCTTTTAGGACAGAGATGAGGAGAATTTTTTTTCTCTCAGGGGGCTGTGCGACTTTCGAATTCTCTGCCTCAGAAGATGGTGGAGCCGGGGTAATTGAATATTTTTAAGGCGGAGGTGGACAGATTCTTGTGAGGCAAGGGAATCAAAGGTTGCCGGGGTTAGATGGGGATGTGAAAATCGAAACACAAGAGGATCAGTTATGATCTTATTGAATGGCGGAGCAGGCTCGAGGGGCTGAATGGTCCACTCCTGTTCCTATTTCTTATGTTCTAATGTTCCAATCATGTCAATATTTCCTATGGGGAAAAAATGTTAACATCTCCACTGTTAGAAGTGAATAAGATTAGGGCAGGTTTAGATAAAGTAGACAAAGTAAAGCTGTTCCTGTTAGCGAGGTACAGGAGACACAGATTTGAGGTTTCGCACAGGGGATGTAGGGGAGATGTGAGGAAGACCTTTTTTACACAGCGAGTGGTAATGAACTCGCTGCCCTCGAGGGTGGTGGAAGCAGAGACGATGAATGATTTCAAAAAGAAATTGGGTGGGAACCTGATGGAAAGAAACTTGCAGGGGTACGGTGATTGAGTCGGGGAAATGGGAATGACTGGATTGCTCTACAGAGGACCAGCATGGACTCGATAGGCCAAATGGCCTCCCTTCTAAGCGGTAATGGCTCATTGACTATCATCTGTGGCCTTAGACCCTACTATTGAACAAAATGTTAAAGTCTCTTCTCCTACATATATCCAAAAACTTTCCACACAAATTTCCATTTGCTTTTTCAACTCATTGAAACTTCTAGCAAACAAATTGAGGCTTTAAACAATTACACATTTCACATGATTAAATTTATCCATAGGGTTTTTATTTGAAAGGGCCAACTTTTCTACACGACAGCAGCACAGAAACAGACCATTCGGCCCATCTGCTGCATGTCAGTATTTCTGCTCCACATGAGCCTCCTCCCACCCCCTTACCACATCCTTCTGTTCCTTTCTCTCTAATGTCTCTCCAACTTCCCTTTAAACATATCTATGCTGTCCACCTCAACTCCTCCCGGTGGTAGCGATTTCCACATTCTCACCACTCGCTGGGAAATGAAGTTTCTCCCGAATTCCCCATCGGATTTTCCATTCAAAAGGTCTCAACCTCTTCCAGCACTTTGGGTTTAAGACTCAATATCCATTCACTTACAGCTGTATTTTCACTGTCTAAATATATATCAAAGGCTCCTTGGTAGCTGGAATATAATGGCACTGAGACAGACGAGTCACTGAATGTTCTGGTTGAACCCTCATCAGTGCGTGCATTACTTTTCAAAACTGTTTAAATGAAATGCTAGAGGGGAAAATTTTAAAAAGTTTATTTGGATAAAATTCCTGTTTAATATTTTGAAAGGAGGTGATAATTTGTGCAGTGATTTAACATCTCCTATTTGGGCAGCCCTTCAGGGTCGAGGATGACTTGCTTCCACTACAGTCCAATGTGTTCTATGGTGGCTGAGAAGCCCAGCGTACCATCTGCAGACTGTGCCACATGCAGCGAAGCTGGAGATTGAAGGGTGGGGCGGATGGTTCCTCCGCGGGTTTGCGCGCTCTTTCGGACGCCTGGGCTTCACTTTCATAAAAGAACCTCCTCCATCCATTTTGGTCGGTCACAAGCCAGGGACTCCCATGAGTCTGTGTTACTTGGGGGGGGGGGGGGGGGGCGGGGGGAGGAAGCGTGACTGAAGCGTCTCCTGCCTCCATTGAGTTCTGAGTACAGCGGTTGCTTCCGGAGTCTGGTATCAGGCATATGAAAGACCTGTCCTGCGCACCAGAGTGGGTTTGGAGTGATTTGCGCCTCACCACTGGGCATACTGGCTTGGGAAGAGGAAGCTAGTGTTGGATGGCTTTTCTAGTTTAAAAAATAAACTGCAGGAACGATTACACATAATTATACTTTTGAGGGATTCTGCATAGAGGTGGTTGGACATTTCAGACTCATTTTTCAGATTTTTCTCCCCCCAAACACACCACACATTGGGAAGTCAAGATGCCAAATGTGCTAATGTTGTAGCATATTAAATCATTCTGCTACCATAGACGCTACCCAGAGGGACTCATCAACGTGGTAATGATATTCTTTGTTCGCCAAAATGCAAAACTTTGAGGTTTAGTCGTCAGAATCCTCCACGCCCACTTCAAACTCGCAGGCTTCTTATCTAAAACGGAACACAATTTATTGGCTGCGATCTCACCTTAAATCTGGCCCTGCCAAAGGGGCTTCCCCGAAGGAAATGTTCTCTATTTCGCTTTCTTTGGAACAGAGGAGACCAAGGAATAGAATGTAAGTGGTGTACAAAGTTAGGCATTTTATCTATAATGGAGAGGGCCATGATGCAGAGTGGATATGAAGTACCCATTTCCTCAAGGAGCTCTGTATTTGAGGGGACTGCCTAATTGTGTTGATATGTGCACGTGCAGGAGATTAATTGGAGTCAGGTTGTCTTTAGGTTTTGAAAGATGTAAAGGATAGGGGTGTTAAGCTTGAGGTACAAGTAACTAGGTTAGATCTAAAATTTGCATTTTTAGAGAAGTTGAGAGTTTGTTTGAATATCAAAGGGGAGTCAGAGGTACCAAAAAACATCTTTACATTTCACAGGGAGTTCCATAGATAGAGTAGTGGGGTGACGATATTTTATTGACCCAAAAAGCAAAGACAAGACAGAAACAGAAAAAGATTTTATATGTGGAAGGATTTGAGTTTCAAAGGTGTGAGAACAGTGGAACTGGGATGGAAGGGGAAAGAGTTTAGGATTAGAGATAGCTGGAGCTCTGGGCCCGGAGAGCTTGCCATTTGAACCGGCCATTCAGTCAACAGAAAAGTCCTGGGCTGCAACAAGCAGTTTTATTCTGAAGTGGATTCCAACGTAGAGTGGAAGAGGTTAGAAGTCATGTGCTATGCCTTTGTTAAAGCTACAACACTTCGCCTTGGTTAACTATAAAATCCAGTAATATTACACATCTATAAAGGGACTGTTGCCTGGGAGGTGTTGCCGGGGGGAGGTGTTTACTTGTAGGATTGACCAAGTAGAATTTTTCTTTTTTTGGGGAATGTTTTTTAAAAAAACTAACATTAATGGTGTAACTAATCGTGTGTGTTTACGTTTCCTTTTATTGTTGCTAATAAAACTTTTGGGATTTTAAGAAATAAAAGTAAAAGCATTACTGGACTTCTTACTAAGATCGGTACATCGCCTTGTTTTCAGAATAAAAAACAAAGGGTATAGTCCATAAGACAAGTTTCCCTGAGATTTGGTTTGCTCAGCAACTAACACCAGCTGTGGTTATAACCATGGAAGATGGCCACACTCCCAAGGACCTTCCGTGTAGCAAGGTACATGGACCCAAATTACTAGTGGACAACCAAAGCAATGGTTCAGGGATAATTGTAGCCATGACACGAAGGCCCTAACCATCGACAATTGCACCTGGAAGTCAATTCTTTTAGGTTGGCATGCTATACCACAAATGGCCAGTGGCAACAATCCCCAATGTCACTTGGCAGCTTCATGGTGCAATGCCTGAGACAGAACCTGTCACTTGGTGTACCTTTCTCTTTGAAGGCCAAGTGCAGACACCCCTCTGAATGGATCATTTGCTACCTGCCCACCATTGCCCACAGATTGACCTCACCAAGGGGAATGTTGGTGTCCTTCAACAACTAGGAGACAAATTTAATGTCATTGGCAGAAATATTAGATGGGCATAGAAACGGAACTATCCATATAAATATTGTGGCTACGAGAGGTCAGAGGCCAGGAACTATGTGACAAGTAACTCATCTCCTGACTCCAAAGCTTGTCCACCATCAGCAAGGCACAAGTCAGGAGTGTGATGGAATACTCCACTTGTCTGGATGAGTGCAGCTCCCACAACACTCAAGAAGCTCGACACCATCCAGGACAAAGCAGCCCCGCTTGATTGGCACCCCATCCATTCACTCCCTCCACCACTGACAGTAGCAGCAATATGTACCATCTACAAAACGCACTGCAGGAATTCACCAAATCCCTTTCAAAGCACCTTCCAAACCCACAACCTCCACCACCTGGAAGGACAAGGGCAGCAGACACATGGGAATACCACCACCTGGAAGTGCCCATCATTGTCACTCACCATCCCGAGTTGGAAATATATCAGCCATTCCTTCACTGTCATTGGGTCAAACTCCTGGAACTCCCTCCCTAACAGCACTGTGAGTGTATCTGTACCACAAGGCAGCTCACTACCACCCTGAAGGGCGACCAGGGATGGGTAATAAATGCTGGCCCAGCCAGCATAGCCCACATCCCATGAATGAATTTTTAGAAATTCATGTGATGGGGTACAGGCAGCAACCTTGTACACATTTATTGCATGTGCACATCGCTGGCCTGGTGAGCATTTATTGCCCATCCCTAACTGACCTTGTTCAGACATTAAGAGTCAACCACGTTGCTGTGGATCTGGAGGCACATGCAGGCCAGATAAGGACATCTGAAGGTCAGTGAACCGGATGGGATTTTACAACAAGAAAAATGGTCAGACATGGGGTCTATTTTATTTTATAAATTGACTTCAAATTTCACCATTGGGATTTGAACCTAGGGCCCCCAGAGCATTATCCTGGGTCTCTGGAATACCAGCCTGGTGACAATACCACTACGCCACCACTTCTCCAAAAAGTGCACTTGGAAATCTGCGTGTCATGCTGTAACCCACAAGGCTAGGGACCAATCCCAGTTGGCACAGACATGGGTCAAATAGCTTCACTATGCTGCAAATCAAAACAAAAATTGCTTTTAAAGTTATCCAGGGTTTGGGAACGTGTGTATACCTAATCCAGTTTTACAGAAACATAACTACACAGTTAGCATAGAGAAAAAAAATTCCAAGGTAGCTGACTCCAGGATAAATTGCATAAGTTATTCATTTTAATAAATTAATTCCTCACGGGTGACAGACAGCTCCAATACAAAAGTCTTTGATGACCCACATACAAACCTGCATTTATGAAAACAGTATTTACAGGAAATTCTTGAACAGAACTGGAAAATGAAAAAAGTGGATGACAAACAGGTTACATGCAGCAGTTAACAAAATGTTGAAGATTTTTAAAAAAAATTTTTTTATGTCAACTGCAGTTAAACCCTTCACTAAAGCTACTTTGAAAAGTCAGATAACAGTCACTGTACACATTAATAATTTAATTTAAATTCTGAAGTTTCTCAAATAACCGTAGTGAGTTCAGTTATCAATTGGAAATAGACTGAAACGTTAAGTTGTGCGAATTTTGACACTACCAATAGCATTCCTTTCGTGAAATAAAATGAGACTCACTCAGCTGTAATCTGTACAAGAAAGAGCTTTGTTTACATTTTCAGCAAAAAAAGTGAGTTTACTTGCATTGCTCAGAAATCACATCTTCCATTTCTTTTGCACACATTTGGCATTTCCTTATTGAATCCTGGCCTTTCACCCACCAACTCCCCCTGCAGTGACAAGTTTCTAATATCTCCTCCTGTTGGGAAGAGAGGAAAACAAAGCAGTGCCGTCAATAGTCAGCCATTCTGCCAAAATATTGGGCTCAATTAGTGTTGATGTGCTTGAAACAGAGGTTCAATTTTTTTTTTTTAAATTGAAGTGTTGCGCGACAAACACACTGGATTCCGGTTTACGTCAAAAATATCACGCCCATCACCTTTAAAAGTGGAGAGTCAGCAATTCAATCTACACTAGGGCTTCCAAAGACTGTCATTGGCTGTTTAATGATGGTGTTTACTATTACAACATCTACAAGAGCTATTGCTACTTTTAACATGGGAAGGATAGAAGAAATGATCCCCAATATTGCATCAACACTTGGATGTACAATACAGCTTAAACTTACAAAAGAAAACACATCTGGGTTATGTTGCTCATTCAGACAAAGAGGGTCAGTCAATATGTTGCATTGACAACAGCTGAATGGTTGCAGTAATGTGCTTAGGCGAAACCTCACACCCAGCTAGCATGGTAGCTACCAGCTGCAGTGAAATACGAGTCTTGTAGTGCCTAGCCTTCAATTTTGGCCCATGCCCATGTGGACTGCCAATTAGAATTTCATCTGCAAGCCAATCTCGTTTAGTTAGTTGTGGAAGGTGAAGGTCTTGGGATGAAATGGCTATGTTTTGTACTTGAAGAGAAGGCATTGTGCATTAACAATCTTGGACTGGCAGAGCATGGAATGCCTCTGCAACAAGGTTACATTGCAGACTATGGAGGAAAATAGGGAATTAAGCCACTTCACCCACCAGAGGATACCAATGTTGGCCTTTGATACTGAAGTTGAGCTTTCCTCTCCCTTCATGTGTACCAAACACCATTAGATTGTTGGGCCTCAAACAATGTTATTCACCCTTCAGTACATCCTCCATTTTCCTCTGAACACGGCAGGCATCGTCCGTAAACTTCTGCAGCATGGTATCCAACAAGCGGATGGTGGAAGCCCCAGGCAGCTTCCCTCCAGGCAGGGTCTCGAGGAAGGGAATCCACTTCACGTAGCTGTTGGGGACCGACACGTTTATCTTCGTCCACTTCAGCAGCTCCTCCGAGACGCCCTTCTCCGTCAGCATCTTCGCCATCGTGGTCTGGATCTCATCCGAGAGGACAAAGGTCGGCCGGCGAATCAGCTTGGCCCTTTTGCTCAAGGCCGGGTAGTCCAGCCCTAACAGGACGCGGTAAAGCCGGATCTCGTTGTACAGAAAGTGGACATTGGCCTGGTAAGGCAGCTGCTCGACCGGGATGGGGTTGATGAGGCAGCTGTAGATCGCCGACACCGGAATGAACTCCCTCAGAGAGTCCTTCAGCTCCATCTTGTTGGCCAGGTAGTGCAGGGAGAGCAGCAGGGCGTGTTTCTGGAGTGGAGGAGAGGAATTTCTCTGCAGAGCCTGGACGCACTCCAGAAAGTCGAACCGGTCAACCTGGTGGGAGGAGACACAGAAGAAGTGAGCAATCGCGTATTCAATGTCCAGGTTTGCAAAGTAGTCGACGGTGAAAACATTCAGGACGTCCTCAACGAACTCCTTCTCCCTGTAGCCAGGAGGGCCCAAGTCAATCTTGGTGCGGATGAGGTAGAACTGCTTGCCAACCCGCCTGAGCTCGCTGGCAAGGGCTGCGACCTCCCACGTGAACCACGTCGATGACAGGATGAAGAAGCCGACGTACTTGTCGACCTCCACCGCCTTCAGGTAGTTGCCCGACGAGAAGCTGGGTCCCCGAACGCTGGGCAGCTCCCAAAACACGGAGCTGGGGTTCCCCAGCCGGCTGTAAGGCACCGGCTTGGTCACCTGTTGGGCGGGGCCGGTGGGTGCCGCGCCATCTTCGCCATCCTTGAAACCCATGACTGAATTAATGAAAGCAGACTTCCCCGCTCTCGGGGTCCCGGTGACCGCCACATGAACCGTCACGCTTTCCAATCTGCTCCTCTCAGCTTTCACCAAAGATGCCACTTCGGATATCCCGCCACGGCTCATGGCATCTGAAAATCTTCCTATTATCCCCTCAATTTCCAAATCCATGCTCGTAAACTGAGAGAAAAATAAACCAGAGTTATAATCTAATCTACAGCGTAGAACAAAGAATGAACACACCGATGATCTCCAAGAGTCCTCCTTCCGTTTCTTAGACCCACAAACAACACGTGGGAGGAGAGAGGGAGTGGAGGTGCCACATAATGGATGGCACTAGTAATCCAGAGACACAGGGCAATGCTGTATGGGCCCGGATTGGTGGAATTAGAATTCCATAAAAATCTGGAACTAAAAATCTATTGACGGCCACGAATCGATCTGGTTCACTAATGCCCTTTCGGGAAGGAAATCTGCCGCTGTCCTTACCTGGTCTGGCCTACATGCCGTTAATTCTGACACCCACGCCCCATGAATGAAGAAGAAAATTTAAATCAATGCCAACTGAGGGAAGTCACCTTTTTCTCAGGCCTTGAGGAAACAGACAGATCACTTTGTATAGATGGAGGCCTGATTTTAATCTCTTGTGTGACAAATCTTGTTGTTGTATCTAGCAGACTAGCACGCAAGGAGGCCATTCGATCTGTCAACTGAGCAATTCAACTAGTGCCATTCCCCTGTAGTCCTGCATATTCTGCTGTCCTGTAGCCAAGATCTCACTATTTTTATAAAACTTAAATGGCTAAGTTACATACTTAAAAAAACTGGATAAAAGCTTTCAAATGACTGGAGCCATTGCTGGCTGACTCAAACAAAAGTAACTTCCTGGCACTCAGAACAGCTGCAACCTCGTTATCTCTGAAGAGACGCCAATGATTGTTGCGACTGCAAAGATCAAATCCAAGGGAATTGTACAAAGACCAATTACATTTCTGAGGCCAAGGCCTGGCCAACAGAGAAGACCAGTCTGATAGTTCAAAGGACCCCAAAACCTCTTGGAAATGATTAATGGTTGAAACATTAACCATCAAGAATGCAGACTAAGGAATATAAATAAATCCTTTGTCCGAACCAAAGTGGAGAAGTGGGAGTAATATCACATGATTTCCCCAGCATCCTAGCTGGGAGAACCAGTTACCCTGCCTTGTGGAACTGCGAAGCAGATTGCTATCTTCCATAGAGCAAGTGGCAGCAGAGCCAGGACTCTGTCCAAGTTTAAATGGCCCTAGCCCCCCCATCTACACTGTTTCTACCGGAACTTACTGCACCAGCGCCTACAAGACTAATTCATCTCATCATAGAAGTTCTGCGCACTGGAAAAGCGAATTATCCAGGATTAGTCTTCAACCTGCCGACTCTGAAAGGAATACATCATTGGACCTTTGATTCTGGAGTCCAGTGAAATAATTTTTATTTTCTGTGGTCTTTGCCCTGTAATTCTTCCTTTATCCCTCTTTTGTATGAATGTAAAAGTGGGGGGGGGGGGGGGGGGGGGGGTGGTGGGGGGCGGGGGCGGGGGGGCGGGTGTGTGGGTGTTGTGGCAAACCCTCCTTTCTGCTTTGTACGTGTAAAATAAACTCCTCCGATTCTACCCTCGAGTTTGCCGTGGAGTGGTTAACAAAAATTGGATCACATCAAAACTGAGGCTTGGGGGAAAAAAAATGCCACCACTTTTGAAATCACTCATCCCCCCCCACTTCCACCACCCCTCACGGGCACCACACTCGCAGTGTTAAAAAATAAAAATGTTCTTCACACTTCTCCTCCAACCCCTCCCCCCGCCTCAACTAAAATCTGTTCCTAGTCCTTGGTATCATCAGCTTTTACTCGTACAGGAAAAACGTGGAGAAGCTGGGATTGCTCTCTTGAGCATGGAGAAGCTTAAGAGGATATTGAGGTTCTGAAAAAAATATCACAAACCGTTCAATGGCAGCAGAGTTAGATTTTAAACGGGGGATTGCTGAAAATACCATAGCAACACGAGAAAGTTTTTTTCAAAAAACGGTTGTGAAATGATGGCAGTAGCAGATTCTAAAATGAATATTCCTATTTGTGGAACTTTAAGGCTACAGGGAACACCGCAAGAGCGGAACTAATCAGATAAGAGTCAGTACATGCAGGATGGGCTGAATGGCCTCCCGTGCTGTACAAATGCAGAAACTGTTTAGCCTGCAGATGGTCAACCGTGATGGTCTAGCATTCAGCTGGACGGCAGTGTAAATAAATGCAGGATTAATTACATCTGATGGAGGCAAGTCCCATATGTAAGAAGTCAACCAAACCCATTTCTACTCAGATGTAGAGAGGACAACCGCAAGGCACAGGGCCCTCTATGACCAGTTGTCTATGTTAGTGTGCGGGTAAATCATTTCTTCAAAAGATCTCAAGCAGGCCATCAGGGTCACTGACCAGGGGAAGTCAATTCTGACAGCAACCTTTCAGGAAGTTAGTTCAAGACTCCAACCACCCTCTGGGTGAAATAATTTTCCTCACATCACATTTACTCCTTTTCCCACAATTATTTTGAATCTGTACCCTCTAGTTCTTGATGTTCTCTTGAGTGGTAACAGTTTCTCACTATTTACCCTGTCCATACCCCTCAGGATCTTGAATCTCTCTTATCTAGTCTCTTCTCAGCCTTATTTTCTCCAAAAGAGTCCCAGCCTATCCTTATAGCTACAGTTCTTCATCCCAGGAATCATTGTGAATCTAGAGAATATATCAATCAATATTTTCTTTGGAACATAGGGAAACCTAATACAACCCCTCCTGATCACACGAGTGGTAATGCTCCAGTCAAGCCTCCTCCCACCTAACTCAGTATACCTCTCTATTCCCATTTCCCTAATGTATTTAAAGGGGGAAGATGGATAAATACATCTACACTATTCACCTCAACCGCTCCCTGTGGGAGCGAGTTCCACACTCTCCCGCACTCTGAGGATCCCTAAATCTGGTCTCCCCCACAAGTGGAAACCTATTATAATCACATCTATATGTTTTAAAAGACCCCAGACAGCATCTAAAAGCTAAGTACTAGGGAACGTGATTGGATGATTCTCAAAAAAAAAACAAGCCAGAATATCCAATTTAGAACAAAGTCAGATTTTTCATTGCAAAATAATGTAACATTAAAACTCAGTCAGAACTTTAGACTAGTAACTCAAATTAATGAGCATCATTATTTGTCAGGAAAAATCAACAGGATTTCAAATCAAATTAATTGTGAAAAGCTGCTCAATGGCCTGATTAATCTATCACTGCAGTGTTTAGCACATTTAGATTTAACATATATCTCCACCAAGACAGCATTATTCAACTGAGAGATTATATCGTGATAAAAAAGGTACTGGGAATTAATTACAGACCCAACATCACCTTCCTTCTCCCAATAACCATTTCTATCTCAATTTCAAATCTGTTTTCTGGTTTAGGCTGGAGGCCAACAGCTCCAACGAACATTAGCCTTATTAAAGGAGGATCGGCTCTGCGCTACCAGTCACTATCACAGGACAAAGAGGTAGCTCTTTCAAATAAACCAACACAAATAGCCTTCTTCCTCTTAGACATGTTATTCCATTTCATTCACTAAGAAACTTTAATGGTTTTGGAAAAGTCTGAGCTCACTGGAAACAATCAGAGCCTCCCTAATTTGTTTAGTGGAAGGACAGACAAGGAGCTGCTCAGCAATTCAAATTGTCAAAAACGCAAAGGGAACGTTACTTCAAGAGCTTTAGGTTCCTCACTCACCAAAGTAACAAGCATGCTAAAAACGATAGTAGTGCCATGACCAAGAGATGAGGGGAACAATGAGTTTTTTCCTCAATAGTTCACAAAAATTGTTGCCAGCCATTTTAATTCTCTACCTTGCTCTCACTCCAACCTGTCCTCAGCCTGCTCCACTATTCCAGTGAAGCCCAAGGAACAGCACTTCATCTCAAATCAGACACTGCCTACAGCCTTCAAAGTTCAACAATTTCAGACTAATCTCTGCCCCCATTTTGTTTCTTTTGCCAGTTTCACTTTTACTTTTTTTTTTAAAAAAAGCATTCAGACAACAGCGGCTTTAAAAATTCTGCCCTTCACACCTATAGACACATTTTGTTTCTTTACTTATCCTAAAACTAATTCCCTTGACACCACACCATAAAACCTCTCATCCTTCAATCACTTACATTTCAATTTTGAAAACAATCCTCTCCACTTGCTGAAAATCTATTCCATTTCTATCTTTACTCAGTTCTGATAAAAGGTCATCAACCTGAAACATTAACTCTACTTGTTTTTCTCCTTTCTCCCCACAGATAGTGCCCAACCTGCTGATTGCTCCCAACATTTCCGGTTTGCCTTCAACTGAAGGTCCATCATCCACTTACCTGGATGAATTGCCTTCAACTGAAGGTCCATCATCCACTTACCTGGATGAATATCCTTCACTAACCACCCAATCATTCAACTCTGCTAAATGCTCCCACAGCTTTTATATAATGCTAATTGATCTCTTCTGACTACTTAACTGAAGCACCTATGTCAATTTGAAAATGGTGCAGCCCAGTTTCCATTGACTCATTGTCGCCTCTCAGAATATTTATTATGTAACATCTCCACCATCTGATTGAGCCAATTATTGGTTAATGGAAGCAAAGGGGCATCCAAAGTGACTAACTTGACTCAGAAACCAGCTGTGAAATGTTGCATCCACTCAGACATGATCATGGTCAAGTGAAAAGGCCACCCCCTTGGGACACGACAGTTAAATAGTAGTCAGGGTGCAAGGGGTAGCAATCTCGCCCCCAAATCAAAAGGTTGTAGATTTGTAGTCCCATTCCAAAGACATGAGCACAACATCAAGTCTCACACTTATCAGTGCCAGTACTGAGGGTGTGCTGCCCTGTCAGAGGGCCAGTATTGAGAGAGTGCTGCTCTGTCAGAGGGTCAGCACTGAGGATGATCTGCACTGTCAGAGGGTCAGAAATGAGGAGCACTGTATTGTTGGAGGGTCAGTACTGAGAGAGTGCTGCAGTGTTGGAGCGGGGGTCAGAACAGAGGGAGTGCTGCCTCTTAGAGGGTCAGCACTGAAGGCAAGATGTACTGAGGGTGTGCTGCACTGTTAGGGGTGGGGAGGGTGAGTACTGAGGCAGCGCCGCCCTGTCGGAGGGTCAGTACTGAGGGAGCGATGCCCGGTCAGAGGGTCAGTACTGAGGGAGCGCTGCACTGACGGAGGGTCAGTATTGAGGGAGTGCTGCACTGTCAGAGGGTGAATACTGAGGGAGTTTGGCACTGTTGGAGATTCAGTACTGAGGGAGTGAAACACTGTCAGAGGGTGAGGACTGAGGCAGTGCTGCACAGTTGGAGAGTCAGTGCTGAGGGAGTGCTGCACTGACAGAGGGTGAGTACTGAGGGAATGCTGCAATGTTGGAGGGTGAGTACTGAGGGAATGCTGCAATGTTGGAGGGTGAGTACTGAGGGAATGCTGCAATGTTGGAGGGTGAGTACTGAGGGAGTGCAGCTCTGTCGGAGGGTCAGTACTGAGGGAACGCTGCCCTGTCGAAGGGTCAGTACTCAGGGAGCACTACCCTGTCAGAGGGTGAGTACTAAGGGAGCGCTGCACTGTTGGAGGGTCAGTGCAGAGGGAGTGCTGCACTGTTGAGGGAGTGGGTTGGGTCAGTACTGAGGGAGTGCAGGCCTGTTGGAGGGTCAGTGCTGAGGGAGTGGTGCACTGTCAGAGGATGAGTGTTGCCCTGTCGGAGGGTCAGTACTGAGGGAGCGCTGCCCTGTCGGAGGGTCAGTACTGAGGGAGCGCTGCCCTGTCAGAGGGTCAGTATTGAGGGAGCACTGCACTGACGGAGGATCAGTATTGAGGGAGTGCTGCACTGTCAGAGGATGAGTCCTGAGGGAATGCTGCACTGTCGGAGGGATGACATTCGGATGACACAGTTTAATGAGGCCCTGTCTTCTCCAGTTGGCATTTAGCAGCTAATTCTCTTCAACTGAATTGCTTGTTACCGTTGATGTGCTCCATGCAACCCACCTTCCTGTGGAACTAAGAAATTATTGGGATGATCAATGATTACTGGCCATCTTCTTGTTGTCTCTATCAATGTATGACATTTAATACCCAATCCTCTAGACGTGCTTACACAGGGCTAGGAATTGGTATGGTTAAAATTAAAAACTTTTTTGTAAAACTTAAAGATAGTTTGTCCTGTTGTAAAATTGTTTTTTCATTCTTTCATTTATTGCCCATTCCTAATTGCCTCTTGAGAAGGTGGTGGTGAGCTGCCTTCTTAAACAGCTGCAGGGAGGTGTCAGCTGTGGCTCAGTTCATAGCACCCTCGCCTTTGAATCAGAGGGTTGTGGGTTCATGTCCCACTCCCAGAAAACCAAGAACTGTGATTGTACTCGAAAGAGTTGCAATCTGTGACTGTTGATAACTCGAAAGAGTTTGAACAGCTGCAGGGAGGTGTCAGCTGTGTCTCAGTTCATAGCACCCTCGCCTTTGAATCAGAGGGTTGTGGGTTCATGTCCCACTCCCGGAAAACCAAGAACTGTGATTGTACTCGAAAGAGTTGTGACTGTTGATAACTCGAAAGAGTTTGAACAGCTGCAGTCCCTGTGTTGTAGGTACACCCACAGTGCTGTTAGGGAGGGAGTTCCAGCGATAGTGAAGGAATGGCGATATACTTCCAAGTCAGGATAGTATGTGACGTGGAGGAGAACTTCCAGGTGGTGGTGTTCCCATTTATCTGCTGCCCTTGTCCTTCATGGCGATGCAGGTTGCAGGTTTGGGACGTACTGTCAAAGGATCCTTGGTGAGTTGCTGCAGTGTATCTTTTAGATGGGGCACACTGCTGCCATTGTGCGTCGGTGGTGGAGGGAGTGAATGTTTGTGGATGTGGTGCCAATCAAGCGGGCTGCTTTGTACTGGATTGTGTCGAGCTTCTTGTGTGTTGTGGGAGCTACACTCATATAGGCAAGTGAAGAGTATTCCATCACACTCCTGACTTGTGCCTTGCAGATGGTGGACAGGCTTTGGGAAGTCAGGAGGTGAGTTACTCACCTCAGAATTCCCAGTCTGTAGCTCTTGTAGCTCTAGTATTTTATATGGCTCGTCCAGTTCAGTTTCTGGCCAATGGTACCCTCCCAGGGTGTTGATAGTGGGGGTTTCAATGATGGTAGTGTCATTGAACATCAAGGGGAGATGGTTAGATTCTCTCTTGTTGGCAATTGTCATTGCCTGGCACTTAACGATTCACGAATGTTACTTAAAGAAATGGTTCAAATTGTTCATCCCCCAAGATGCTCCTGAGTTTAGTGTGTCACTGTACAATTTAGCTGAGTGCACTGCTAAGGTTATACTGAACGGCGAAGTTTAATCAGTCAGACAATAGATTATTAGGCAAGAAGGGGCCATCATGGAGCAGAAGGGCCTGCTCCGCCATTCAACAAGATCGTAGCTGATCTTCTACCTCACTCCACTTCCTCGCCTGACATATTCCCATATCCCTTAATATCCAAAAACGTATCAATCTCAGTCTTGAATATACTCAACGACTGAGCATCCACAATTTTTTAGGGCAGGGAATTCCAAAGGTTCACAATGCACTGAGCGAAGAAGTTTCTCCTCATCTCAGTCCGAAATTGCCAACCCTTTATCCTGAGGCTGCGCCGGCCCGCCCACCCACTCCACCACCCACCCACCACCCACCACCCCGCCACCCCACCCCCGCCCCCGCCCCCGTTCTGCCTCTCCAGCCAAGGTGGAAATCCGGACTTGGAAATATATCGCCGTTCCTTCACTGTCGCTGGGTCAAAATCTTGGAACTCCCTCTCTAACAGCACCGTGGGTGTACCTACACCACATGGACTGCAGCGGTTCAAATAGGCAGCTCAACAGCACCTTCCCAAGGGGCGATTAGGGATGGACAATAAATGTTGGCCCAGCCAACGAAGCCCACATCCTGTGAATGGTTTTTTAAAATAAAGTGATCGCTTATTGTCTCAAATTCTAACTTGATGGTGGACAGATTGGCATATGGTATTTTTTTCAGGCACCATCTCGTTTCTGGGACAGCTTTGCTGAATCATCTAGCACAGTGTGCATGACTAGAGATCGATAAAGATTTTAGCTTTCCATCACAATCTGTAAAGTGAGACAAGGACAGAGGTCACATCTCTACCCAAACGGGAATCAGGACAATTGCGTATATTTCTCAGTATATTCACTGCTTCGAGGCATTATCTCTGTCCAAGAGTGGATTAAGGAGAAGAAAAGGCTTGCGTTGCCATTAAGTTACAGCACAGAAGATGGCTATTTGGCCCATTGTGACTGCTGGCTCTCTGAAAGAACAGTCATGCAAGTTCTGGTACAATCACATTGCTTTTATATTCTGTGCCTCCATTTATAAACTCAAGGAACCCATTTGCTTTTATTACCACCTTATCAACTCTGTTGCGTTGAACAGTAGCCTTGTGGTCATGTTACTGGACTAATAATCTCGAAACGTGAGTTCAAATCCCACCATGGCCAGAAGGAATTTAAATTAGGTTCATTAAATGAATCTGGAATTAAAAGTGAGTAACAGTGATCATGATACTATAATTATTGTTGTAAAAAACCATCTGGTTCATTAATGTCCTTTAGGGAAGGAAATCTGTCATCCTGACCCGGTCTGGCCTGCATGTGATTCCAGAACCACAGCAATGTGGTTGACTCCTAGCTGCCCTCTGCAATGGCCCAGCAAGCCACTCAGTGGAATTCAAGAAAGCAAATCCCCATCATCTTCTCAAGGGGAAATGAGGGAGGGGCAATAAATGCCAGCCATGAATGAACAAAATAAGGGACCTGCCACCTTTAGGTTTGGCCCAATGCCTCTCTGCTCATCTCCACATGACCCATACGTTACGTTTCGTGGTAGCACAATGATCAAGGGTTGCATTTCATTCTGAGGATACTAGCTTGGGTGCGAGGAAGTGGGAACTTCAGTAAGGAACACAACAACTAAACTCAGAGTAGGTGGCGATGGAAGGTGTTTAGGTGTAGAGAGACTGTATGTAAACTACTTAACATTGTGTTGTGAGCACTCATCCTTTTCTTGTCGTGTTCAGAAGGTGCCAGTGTGTGGTGCACTCATGTTCCTCCATCTTTGGCAGGAAGGGATCATTCTGGCTTCCTGTTATGGTGTGGTGAAGACAGCAGAGACAAGGTGTTTATAGTCTGGGATCCTTAAAAGCCTGTGTCTCTCATGTGGAGACATCAGTTGAAAGTTTCATGGTCTGGTCCGCTTGGCTCTCAGTTGCCAGCGATTGTGCTTCAGTCCCTTTTCCACAGCCAGTCCCTGTTCCAGAGTCAGCAATGCAAGGTCTTCATGAAGGCTTTGTGGAACGCCACGTTGAAGGTCGTGTAGATGATGGGATTGATGACGTAACCCAGCCAGGCGCAGGCGCTGTAGAGCGCCGGCGGGGTGTAGCACCTCTGGCAGTGGACGTTCAGGATGTGAGTGATGAAAAACGGCAGCCAGCAGATGATGAAGACGCCTGCCAATCCGACAGAGAGAGAGAGAGAGAAAGGAAAAGAGTCGTCAATGCACGTGTGGGCCATTTGTCATCGCAACACAGTGACTCGCGAAAGGGTTCCTACCCCACTCAGCTCCTCAACCATATGGCAACAGGGCATCCATTAATTACTTATAGTTGTTAGTTCTTTGCTAAAATTCACATTACATCTCTGGCACACAAGCTTACAAATTTGGTATCATCAGTACAGAATCCAATCCTAGAACATAGCGATTTCATACAACTTAGCCTATTGTTCTAGATCATTGTGACACTATAGGACTCAGACTAATCTACTGGGAGTATGGTAACACTATACACAGCCAATTAGTCTAGATAATTACATTTCCGTGCAGCTTGGCCTATTGCTCTAGAACTTTGCGGTCTGGTGGAACGCAGCCTATTGTTCTAGATCACAGCAAAACCCATGAACTTGGACTGTTGATCTAAATCATTGTGCTACAATGCAACTTAACCTATGGTTCTAGATCACTGTGCCACAACGAAACTTTGCCTATTTTTCTAGATCATTTCAAGACTATGGAAGTTAGTCCACAGTTAAAGAGCATGTAATTTAGCCTACAGTCCAAGATCATTGCAAGATCCAAGGAATCTATCCTGTTCTTCGAAATCATTGAGACACAATGGAACCTCGTCTATTGTTCTAGATAGTTGTAACTACATAGAACTCGGTCTGTTGTTCTAGACCATTGTAAGAACCGGTAGACGTTTGCCTATTCTCGATCATTGTGACACAACAGCACCTAACCAATTGTTCTAGACCACCGAGACGGTGGATCTTGGGCTATTGTTCTAGAGCATTGTGACTCGGTGGAACATAGTCTATTGTTCTAGTTTGTTCTCGACTCACCTAAGACAACCACCAACATTTGTTGCTTTCTTCTCCCTCTGGTGGGACAGTTTGCTTTCGCTGCTGATTTGGCCACTGGCACCTGTTTCTCATCTGACACCATCCACACCTCAAAAGCGCTCCGCCTGAAGAACCTTGCTTGGCCATCGCACTCGGGGTCCGCGGATACCTCGATGGGGGAAGGGGCCTTCCATTTAGCAGCCATCAGGCACGATCTGGAAGTGGTCCCGAGCTGGAAAGGCAGCGGAGTTCCTATTGGCCTTGACCTCTCTGGAGGCCCCACAAAGCGGGCTCTCTCAGATTCTTCGGAGTAAGGGATTGCTTCTCGCACCAGTGTCTAGGATGCCAAAAAGAAGAGAAAATGGGTGTTACCAACAGCCAATAGCACAGACCAGAGCACACACAAATCACGGGAGAGGACAAGGAAGGGAATGACAAAGGGCCCTTGTCTCCAAGTCACCATTTTGTACATGGGGTGTGGGCAGTTAACTTGTTCACAGAATCATACTGCACAGGAGAAGGCCATTAAGCCCATAGAACCTTTGCTGGCTCTTTGAAAGAGCTTTCCAATTAGTCCCACACTTCCGCCCGCTCTTAGCCTAACAGCCCAGCAAATTTTTCCCCTTCAACTATTTATCCAGTTCCCCTTTTGAAAGTTCCTACTGAATCTGCTTCCACCGCCCTTTCAGGCAGTGCCTTCCAGATCACAGAAACTCACTGTGCAAAAAGAAAAAAAAAATCTCTTCATCTCCCCCTCTTTCTTTCACTGATTCTCTTCAATCTGTGTCCCTCTGGTTACCGACCCTCCTGACACAGGAATCAGTTTCTCCTTATTTACTCTATCCGAACCCCTCATGATTTCACCCATCTCGATTAAATCTCTCTTTTAACATTCTCTGCTCTAAGGAGAACAATCCCAACTTCTCCAATCTCCCCATGGAAGTGAAAGGAATTGGGGTTCTGTGCGATGGTAATGGATCCATCTATTGACATTCTGCGCAATAGGACTGCAGGAGAAGGGGCTTGTTCCATTGGGATTGTGTACAATGGGAGTGAGTGGGAAGAGGTTTGGGTCCATTGAGATTCTGTGCGATGGCAGCGAATGGGAAGAGAGTTGATCAATGACCTTTGGAATGATTGGTGACCTTAGTGACAAGTGGGAATTTCGGCCACTCAAATTGAACTGGGAATTTGTCAATCAGCTCCGAGGATTCTGATGTCTCCAGATGAGGCCTCACCAATTTCTTTTTACTCACACTGGTGCTCCCGTTTGATTGGACCATTAAAGTGCAAAGTTTGACATCTTCCGGGTGTGTGCACTTATTCTGAAACTAAATAAAACAAAAAATGGAATTATCGACCCTGGGAACAGTGTAGGCACGAACATGGATACAAATACTTCATATTGGCCATAAAGAAAACCCATTGTTTACAACTTGAATTGAGAGATTATCCATTAAATAGGGCAAAAATCCTTTCAAAATTACTGACTTAAGTACTGCATTTTAAAAACATTATTCGTTCATGGGATGTGGGCTTCGCCGGCTGGGCCAGCATTTGTTGCCCATCCCTAATTGCCCCTTGAGAAGGTGGGGGTAAGCTGCCTTCTTGAACCGTTGCAGTCCATGTGGCATAGGTACACCCATTGCTGCTAGGGAGGGAGCTCCAGGATTTTGACCCAGTGACAGTGAAGGAACAGCCGATGTATTTCTAAGTCAGGATAGTGAGTGACTTGGTGAGGAACCTCCAGGTGGTGGTGTTCCCATCTATCTGCTACCCTTGTCCTTCTAGATGGTCATGGTCATGGGTTTGGGAGGTACGGTCTAAGGAGGCTTGGTGAGTTGCTGCAGTGCGTCTTGTAGATGGTACTCTGTGCTGCCACTGTGCGTCGGTGGTGGAGGGAGTGAATGTTTCAGGTGGAATATGATTGTGTGAAACGTACAGTAATATTGCACAAGGAAATTTCACTCTAAAAAGCATGTTTTTTAAATAATAAAGCAAGATACTGTCCCCTTCAAACACTCCCAGGACAGGTACAGCACGGGGTTAGATACAGAGTAAAGCTCCCTCCACACTGTCCCCACCAAACACTCCCAGGACAGGTACAGCACGGGGTTAGATACAGAGTAAAGCTCCCTCTACACTGTCCCCATCAAACACTCCCAGGGCAGGTACTACATGGGGTTAAATGTATATTTCCCTCTATCCCTGCCAATCTGCAGCCTCTTACAAATGACCAACATCCTATACTTGTGGTGACATCACTTCCTCAGTCATCCTGTATCCTCCCTTAAATGGCAGGTTGAAAGCAACTCTGCATCATGACAGCGTGTCTGATACAAAATGGATCGAAGCCACTCTAACCCATGTCGAATTGAACTCGTGCAGCCTCTACGCAAAGCAAACTTGAGCAGGATTTAATTGCAGTGTCTAGAGGTTAAAGGTCAGTCACTTACACCACGCCCAGTACGCACATCCCCTCATTTTAATATTTGAGCTTGTTATTTACTCTTTCGGCCTTTATGGGCGGTTGGGTTTCATGCTCTATGGCAACGCTGATCATCTTAGCTGCTATGCGCTTCCTCCTCCATCTCAGCATGGCATAGATCTGGACGTAAACTAACAGCGTCACGATGAAGGGAACATAGAAGGAGACAATAGAAGAATATAAGATGAAAGAAGTGTTCATGATGGCACAGATGGCCTCGTCCCTTTTATCTGGAAGAGGACAGAGCACATTCCTGGTCTCCATAATTGCAAAAACTGTCATTGAGTCACTGGGGAAGATGTAACTAAAGGTTCACAAAGATGGCACTCGAATTACGAGCTTATTACTACCAGGCAAGACTGAACAGGCTGGGGCTCTTTCCTCTAGAAAAGAGAAGGCTGAGGGGTGACCTGATAGAAGCCTTTAAAACTATGAAAGAGTTTTGACAGGATGAACCTCGAGAAGTTGTTTCCACTTTTGGGGTGGGGGAGGGTAAGGCTGATGGGAGACCAGAACTAGACGGCCATCAATATAAGATAGTCACTAGTGTTGTATGTGCCTGCGTGCCACTGTAATGTAAAGGTACACGGCAGAGTAAGTGTTAGAGAGGGACTGGAGAATAGCACCACCCACGGTATGATGTATAAAGTCACATGGTAACAGACTGAGAGAACAGTCCAGAGAGAACACTTTGGAACCAGCCTGCATGGAGGTAGCAGCGCCATGCATGACAGTAACCTGAGATCTGTAAATAGATAAAGAGTTCATGTTTAAATCTACAAGTCTCAAGGTCACATCGTTGAGACACCACCGCGCACTATAATACAACATGATTGGCAGTGGTGGGATACCAGCACTATCAGCATAGTGCAACAACTAATAAATCCAATGGGGAATTCAGGAGAAACTTCTTCACCCAGAGAGTGGGGAGAATGTGGAACTCACTCCCACAGGAAGTGGTTGAGGTGAATATTATCGATGTATTTAATGGGGAAGCTGGATAAACACATGAGGGAGAAAGGAATAGAAGGAAATGGTGATGGGGGAGATAAAGAGGGGGTGGGAGTGGGCTCGTGTGGAGTATAAATTCTCCTCCTCCCCACCTCTGGTTGTTTTCCCGATTCTCTTCAATCTGTGGTCCTCTGGTTACCGGCCCTCCTGCCACTGGAAACACTTTCTCCTTATTTACTCTGTCAAAACCTCTCATGATTTTGCATGCCTCAATTAAATCTCCCCCTGATCCTTCTCTGCTCTAAGGAGAACAATCCCAGCTGATCCGGTCTCTCCATATAACTGAAGTCCCCAATCCTTGGGATTGCTGTGAGAATTCTCATGCCCCTCCCTTACAATAAAAGGAGACAATAGAGGAATAAAAGATGAAAGAAGGGTTCTTGATGGGCACAGCTTACCAGGGTTTTTTTTAGCCCGAAGAGCAGCGCGCATGAGATGGCGAAGGACAGCATCCAGACCATGGTTATCATCAACGACTCTCTGCTTGGGGTTGCAGCGGGTATTGTATGGCATTGGCATGGCAACCGCTGTATACCTGCAAGGGGTGGACAAGAAACAGGTTAGAGCTGTTGATGAACTGGACGGTCTTTAAAAAGCTCCAAAATAGGTGGTGAGTGAAGCAGGGAAGTAAGTTCAAAAGGCCAAATGGCCGACTCCTGTAGCCATGGCAACCAAGGGAGGTTGAGGATGAGGATCCATTGATCAAATCGGAAAAAGGTACACAGTATTCCCAAGATCTAGCAAACAACCAGACAAATAGGAGCAGGAGGAGGCCATTCGGCCTCTCGAGCCTGCCCCACCCATTCATTAAGATCATGGCTGATGTTCTACTTCAACTCCACTTTCCCACCCTCAGTGCCCAAAAATCTATCAATCTGAGTCTTTAGTATACCTAATGATGGAACATCCATTGCTCTCTGGGGTAGACAATTCCAAAGATTCACAACCCTCTGAGTGAAGAAATTTCTCCTCATCTCAGTCCAACATGGCCGATCTCTTATCCTAAAACTGTGACCTCCACCATTGTTCCAGACTCCCCAGCCAGGGGAGGGGGTGGGGTTAACAGCCTCCCAGAATCGACCCTGTTAAACCCCCGAAGAATTTTGTATATTTCAATTAGTTCACCTTTCATTCTTCTAAACTCCAGAGAATATGGGGCCATTCTACTCAATCTCCACTCATAGGACATCCCTCTCATCCCAGGAATCAGTTTAGTTAGAGTTATGGATGGGATTAGGGAGTTAAGGATAGGGTTATGGAGTTAGGGTTATGAGTAGGGAGTTAAGGATGGGGTTAGTGTTAGGGGTAGTGAGTTAGGGGTGGGGTTTGAGGAGTTAGGGATGAGGTAGGGAGTTGGGGATGGGGTTATGGCTGGAGTTGGGAGTTAGGGATGGGGTTGGAGAATTAGGGATGGGGTTAGGGAGTTCGGATTAGGGATAGGGAGTTAGGGGTGGGGTTAGGGAGTTAGGGTTGGGTTTGAGGTTAGGGGTAGGGTTAGCGATCCAGAACTGTGCACAATATTCAGGTGTAGTCTCACCAAAGATCTATATAATTATTTTAAGATTTCTTTACTTTTATATGCCAATCCGTTTGCAATGAAAGCGAACATGCCATTTACCTTTCGAGTTCCTTGCTGTACCTACATGCTGACTTTCTGTGATTCGTGTACAAGGACACCCAGGTCCCTCTGCACACCAATATTTCCCAGTTTCCCACCATTTCCAACCAGGATCACAAGCGGGACAGCCGCTCCCATGGGAGGGTCCCATTCTCTATCGAGCTGAAGGGAGCAGGGGACGAACCTTCTCAATGCACATCTGGAGAACCTGGAGTCATGAAAGGGCCTCTCGCTGGCCGTTGGGTCTCGCTGGCCCCACTCCTCCCAAAACTAGGGAGCCCAGGGAAAGTAATGGAGGAAGGAGGGAGGGTGGTGGGTAAAGGCCTGAGGAGGGAGGTGAGGGCGGGGGGCGGTGAAGAGAGGGAGGAAAAGTCTAACTACCCTTGTACAGCCCAGAGGGCACTCCACTGACAATGGCACACGTGTGTCATGTATCCCACTGGAGACCTGATGTGTATGAATTCAGATGGACACATCACAAATTATGAATAAGGAGCACGAGTAGGCCACTCGGCCCCATGAGCCTGTTCTGCCATTCAATAAGATCTTGGCTGACCTGATTGTAACCTCAACCCCACATTCCTGCCTACCCCCGATAACCTTTCAACCCCTTGTTAACGAAGAACCTATCGAGCTCTGCCTTAGAAATATTCAAAGACTCTGCATCTACCGCCTTTTGAGGAAGAGAGTTCCAAAGACTCACGACCCTCTGAGAGAAAATAGTTCTCCTCATCTCTGTCTTAAATGAGCGACCCCTTATTTTTAAACAGTGACCCCTCGTTCTAGATTCTCCCACAAGAGGAAACATCCTCTCCACATCCACCCTGTCAAGACCCCTCGGGATCTTAAATGTTTCAATCAAGTCACCTCTTACTCTTCTAAATTCCAGTGGATACGAGCCTAACCTGTCCAACCTTTCCTCATAAGACAATCCACGCATTCTTTGTATTAGCCTGGTAAACATCTTCTGAACTGCTTCTAACGCATTGACACCTTTCCTTAAATAAGGTGACCAATACTGTACACAGTACTCCAGATACGGTCTCACCAATGCCCCGTAGAACTGAAGCATAACTCCCTACAATCAATTCCCCTTGCAATAAACGATAACATTCTATTAGCCTTCCTAATTACTTGATGTAAAGGCCTTTTGTGATTCATGCACTAGGACACCCAGATCCCTTTGCATCTCAGAGCTCTGCAATCTCTCACCATTTAGATAATATGTCTATTTTTTATTCTTCCTGTCACAGCCCCGCCACCCAGTGCCAAAAGGGCTGGAGAAGCAAGTTGTCCGCTACCATTTTAAGTCTGTTGCTGTGCAGTTTCCGCCAGGTGGAGTGAAATTAAACCCCTTTTCCCGATCATCTCAGGACTTCACAGCACTGAAGAAGGCTATTCTTCATCTATTCTGCATTTCCTACACAGCCAAAATCCGCGAGGTTATAACTCTCAGGAAAGACTGAACAGGCTGGGGCTCTTTTCTCTAGAAATGAGAAAGCTGCGGGGTGACCTGATTAAGACGATGAAAGGGGTTTTTCGATAGGGTAGAGAAAGTCTTTCTATCTGTGTGGGGTGAGACCAGAACTAAGGGCTATCAATATTTGATTGTCACTAAAAGGTGAGACGGTGGCAAAGCATTAATGTTTGGACTACTAAGCAAGAGGCCTAGGCTAATGCTCTGGGAGACATGGGTTCAATTCCCACCACAGTGGTAGGTGGAATTTAAATTCAATTAATAAATCTGGAATTGAAAGCCAGTCTCAGTAATGGTGACCATCAATTGTCATAAATACCCTGTTTGTTTCACTGATGTACTTTCGGGAAGGAAAGTGTGATAGAGTTGATTTCTAGGCAGCTTTGCTTGGTGGAAACGTTGAACTTTATTTACAAGACGGCAGCAGCAGTTACATGTGTGCATCTAACTCTATAACTAAAGAAGAATTCTCTCCTCGTGGGTCCCCGTGCTGCTAACTCATTGGTCCAGACAGATCATGTGATCTTACAACACAGGAGTATTCTTAAAGCTACAGTCCTACATTTATCAAAACTATAATTACTGCAGCCACCCCACCCCCCCACAACCTTAAACTTTTCTCTACCTTTTGTATTTATCTCATGCCATCACAATATTTACACAGGTCATGAAATTACAAATTCAGTCTTTAAGATGGTTTCCTGATCTGTGTGGAATGTCGAAGCTCCACCACTTCCGATTCTTTTGCAGGAACCATATTCTCTGGAACCGCATTAACATCAGGTACCTCATTAGGCACAGGCAGTTCAGTGTCTTCCACTCCGACAGAGACATCGGAGACATGTCTGTCCTTGGTTGAGCAACTTTAACAGGAACCATAGCTGCACACATCCAGACAAGCGGGGATTATTCCATCACACTCCTGACTTGTGCCTTGTAGATGGTGGACATGCTTTGGGGAGTCAGGAGGTGAGTTACTCGTCGCAGGATTCCTAGCCTTTCACCTGCTCTTGTAGCCACAGTATTTAAATGGCTCCTCCAGGTGTTGGTAAGGAGGACTTAGGGTCGACGGGGCTGAGATTGCTGCTGTCGTTTCCGGTGCCTATGTCAATGCCAGATGGCCCATCCTGTTTCGTTCCTTTTTCGAGACTTTGTAGCGGTTTTGATACAACTGAGTGCCAGCTCGGCCATTTCAGAGGGCCTTTAGGAGTCAACCACATTGCTGTGGGTCTGGGGTCATATGTAGGCCAGACCAGGTAAGCATGACCTCCCTAAAGGGGCATTAGTGAACTAGATGGGTTTTCACAACAATCAACAATGGTTTCATGGTTATCGTAAGATTTTTAATTCCAGATTTTTACTGAATTCAAATTCCACCATCTGAACCCACCACCGTTCGAACCCAGGCCCCCAGAGCATTACCCTGGGTCTCTGGACTACTAGTCCAGCAACAATACCACTACGCCATCCCCTCTCCTAACTGGGAAATGGGAGAGCGGAAGAGAAGGAGAGAGAGAGACTGGGGAGAATGGGAGAGTGGGAGAGAAGGAGAGAGAAACCGGAGAGAATGGCAGAGCAGGAGAGAAGGAGAGAGAGACCTGGGCAAATGGAAGGGTGGGAGAGAGACTGGGGGGAGTGGGAGAGCGGGTGAGAAGGAGAGAGAGACCGGAGAGAATGGGAGAGTGGTAGAGAGAGACCGGAGAGAACGGGAGAGCGGGAGAGAGAGACTGGAGAGAATGGGAGAGCGGGAGAGGAGAGAGAGAGACCATGGGGAGTGGGAGAGTGGGATAGAAGGAGAGACCGGGGTATGGGAGAGCGGGAGAGAAGGAGACACCGGGGGTGTGGGAGGGAAGGAGAGAGAGAACAGGGAGAGTGGGAGAGCGGGAGAGAAGGAGAGGGAGATTGCTGGAGTGGGACAGTAGGAGGGAAGGAGAGGGAGACTAGGAGGGAAGGAGACAGAGACTAGGAGGAGTGGGAGAGAAGGAGACAGAGACTGGGGAGAGTGGGAGAGCGGGAGAGAAGGAGACAGAGACTGGGAAGAGTGGGAGAGCGGTAGAGAAGGAGACAGAAACTGGGAGGAGTGGGAGGGCAGGCGAGAAGAGGAAGACCAGGGGGAGTGGGAGAGCAGGAAAGAAAGGGAGGGAGACCAGGGACTAGGAGAGTGGGAGAGAAAGAGAGAGAGAGACTGGGGAGTGGGAGAGTGGGAGAGAAGGAGAGTAAGAGAGACCGGTGAGAATGGGAGAGCTGGTGGGAAGGAGAGGGAGACCAGGAGGAGTGGGAGAGTGGGAGAGAAGGAGAGGGAGACCGGGGGAAGTGGGAGAGCGGGAGAGAAGGAGAGGGAGAGTGGGGAGAATGGGAGAGTCGGAGGGAAGGAGAGAGAGACCGGGGAGAGTGGGAGAGCGGGAGAGGAGGACAGGGAAAACAGAAGAGGGAGAGGAAGGTGGACATGACAGAGAACCAGAATAAAACAGTGACAAAAACAAGAAAATGTGCTAGTTAGTGACTGTGGAGGGTGCACAATCAGGTGTGGGCAGAAAGAAATGAATTATAAAATCTTACAACACAGGAAGAGGCCATTCAGCCCATTGTGCTTGTGCTGGCTCTCTGAAAGATCTATCCAATTAGTCCCACTTCCCCCACGTTGCTCTTTCCCCCATAGCCCTGAAAACATTTCCCCTTCAAGTATTTATTCAATTCCCCTTTTGAAAGTTCCTGTTGAATCTGCTTCCACCGCCCTTTCAGGCAGCGCCTCCCAGATCACAAAAACTCGCTGTATAAAAAAAAAAAATCCCCCTCATCTCCCCCTCTGGTTCTTTTCCCGATTCTCTTCAATCTGTGTCCCTCTGTTCACCGACCCTCCTGCCGCTGGAAACAGTTTCTCCTTGTTTACTCTAGCGAAAACGCTGATGGTCGTAGGGAAGGTGTCACGATATCAATGCCCAATCATTTACAGCTCAAATAGCTGACTGTGAAGATGCCAGGCTTTACCAGCTGTGGCAGGAGGGCGCCAGCAGCCTTTTCCTGGCTCCGTACTGATTTCCCCGGAGCTGTGCCGAACCCATAAGACCATAAGACATAGGAGAAGAAATTAGGCCATTCGGCCCATCTAGTCTGCTCTGCCATTCAATCATGGCAGATAAGTTTCTCAACCCCATTCTCCCGCCTTCGCCCCGTAACCTTTGATCCCCTTACCAATCAAGAACCTATCTATCTCGGTCTTAAACACACTCAATGACCTGGCCTCCACAGCCTTCTGTGGCAATGAATTCCATAGATTCACCACTCTCTGGCTAAAGAAGTTTCTCCTCATCTCTGTTCTAAAAGGTCTTCCCTTTACACCGAGGCTGTGCCCTCATGTCCTAGTCTCTCATACTAATGGAAACATCTTCCCCACGTCCACTCTATCGAGGCCTTTCAGTGTTCTGTAAGTTTCAATTAAATCCCCCCTCATCCTTCTAAACTCCATCGAGTATAGACCCAGAGTCCTCAACCGTTCCTCATATGTTAAGTCTTTCATTCCTTGGATCGTTCTCGTGAACATCCTCTGGACCCTCTCCAGGGCCAGAACATCCTTCCTGAGGTATGGGGCCCGAAATTGCTCACAATATTCTAAATGTGGTCTGACCAGAGCCTTATAAAACCTCAGCAGCACATTCCTGCTTTTATATTCTAGTCCTGTCGAAATAAATGCCAACATTGCGTTTGCCTTCCTAACTACCGATTCAATCTGCAAGTTAACCTTAAGAGAATCTTGGACTAGGACTCCCAAGTCCCTTTGCACTCCAGATTTCTGAATTCTCTCCCCATTTAGAAAATAGTCTATGCCTCTATTCTTCCTACCAAAGTGCATGACCTCACACTTGCCCACGTTGTATTCCATCTGCCACTTCTTTGCCCATTCTCCTAACCTGTCCAAATCCTTCTGCAGCCTCCCCGCCTCCTCAATACTGCCTGTCCCTCCACCTATCTTTGTATCATCTGCAAACTTAGCCAGAATGCCCTCAGTTCCTTCATCTCGATCATTAATGTATAAAGTGAAAAGTTGTAGTCCCAATACTGACCCCTGCAGAACTCCACTAATCACCGGCCGCCATTCTGAGAAGGACCCCCTTATCCCCACTGTCTGCCTCCTGCCAGACAACCAATCTTCTATCCATGCTAGTACCTTGCCTCTAACACCATGGGCTCTTATCTTACTGAGCAGCCTCCTGTGCGGCACCTTGTCAAAGGCCTTCTGGAAGTCCAAGTAGATAACATCAATTGGCTCTCCTTTGTCTAACCGACTCGTTACCACCTTAATGAATTCTAACAGATTTGTCAGGCATGACCTCCCCTTGATGGAACCATGCTGACTTTGCCCTATTTTACCATGCACTTCCAAGTATTCTGAAATCTCATCCTTAATAATGGACTCTAAAATCTTACCAACGACCGAGGTTGTTGAACCCACTGCCTGAGAAACAAACTTCCTGTGCTCCGGAGCTGTTCCCCATTCCCCGCGAGGGAGGCAGTGCGGCACCTTCGAGAGGGAGTGGGTTACCACAGGGCGGTACAAATATGTGTTGACAGGACTGAACCCAACCAGTTTGGATATAGAAAGAAAACTTGGCAGAAATTTTGCTCCCATTCACCAAATTTGTGCAGCACTGAAGGAGACCATTGAGCCCATTGAGTCCTTTCCAGCACTTCTGACGAGCGATCGGGTTAGTCTCACTACCACCACCCCCACCCTAACTCTTTCCCTTAAATGCTATTCACCTCGACCACTCCCTATGGGAGCGAGTTCCACATTCTCCCCACTCTCTGGGTAAATTCTCCTGAATTCCCCATTGGATTTATTAATGACTATCTTATATTGATAACTACTAACCACCCCTACCCCCACCGCCCAGTTCTGGTCTCCTCCACATCTTCTCTACGTCTACCCGCTCGAAACGCTTTCATCATTTTAAGGACCTCGATCAGGTCACCCCCTCAACCATCTCTTTTCTGGAGAAAAGAGCCCCAGCCTGTTCAGTCTTTCCTGATGGTTATAACCTCTCAGATCTGGAATCGTCCTTGTAAATCTTTTTTTTGTTTTGCATCTTCTCCGGTGCCTCTATATCCTTTTTTATAATACGGAGGCCAGAACCGTGCACAGTGCTTCCATCTCTCGATATAGGGTAGAACAAAACTTCTGTTTTTCAACGCTCACCCTCTAGAAATGAAACCAATTGCTTATTGTTCTTTTAAATGTCTCTATCAACCTGCATCACCAACTTTTCGCCATTGGCGTTTCATTCCTGTTTGCTCCCCTTGATAATTTGGTGTTGAAAATTTGGTAGCACACTCACTTCTGCTCCGTCCAGAGACTCCTTGCGAGTCTCCTTCCGCTCTTCCTTCCCTGCAGCATCCACATAGCAGAGAGTCTCACTCCGGCAGAGAGAGATGTTCTCGATCATTTAGGGCTGCACTGGTACTGCCTGTACCGAACTCTCGGCACAGCCTGTCTCTCCCTTACATACACATACACACACACAAACGCACCATCAGAAACCTGCTCTCCTCAACATCATCCCTCCCCCTGACAGCTTGATGTTCTCTCACAGTAAGCCAGACACCCAATCAGATTACAATTCAACATGCCAGAAATTAATTCCCCCAACTATGTTCATTCTGACAGTTGGAGTTTGTTTCTGCTGATGTTAATAATCGAACTGAAGTTTAGTATTCTGGTTATATAGCAAATAAATCAGCTTTGTTTTAAACATATTGCTGTAGATCTTTGTCTTTCCCACCTGAGTGTTTAACATCACCTGGCTGGAGCTCAGAAAGGACAATCTGGGGGAGGATCATACGGCAGGAACAGAACTTCAGCCTGGACACAGTCCAGGAGCATGATGACCATCCACATTTTGTCCCTGTTGGATAAAATCAAACACAGCGTTTATTCTCACTCTGGTTATCTGACATTTTCATTATATACAGTTCACACTGATCTTCATGATAACACAAATATTGCATTTCCATCCTTCATTTCCATTTCGCTAATATAAGATTTGTTTCCCACAAGTCTAACTAGAACATCATATGGACCTTCCCAATTAGCATCCCGACCCGACCCCTTTTCACAAGGTTTTTAACATGACTTCATCTCCCATTGAACAGTTAATGTAACTAGTAGGGTTGTTCTCCCTGGAGGTGTTGAGATGGGCAGGACCATCTTCTCCACTGCCTGTAGTCCCACTGAGGGAGGATGCTGAGGTTTGTTGGAGGTTCTGGAGAAACAGGTCCTGAGTCTGTCGAGTAGCAATGGGGAGTGGGATCCTAGGGCGATGCACAATCTGCATTTTCTGCCCTGTCATGAGCTGAAATGGGCTGAAATTGGAGGAGTGAACAGGAGGGGAGTGAATGGTCATTAACATACTAGGCAAGGCAGTTGACCTTGACCAGATCATCAGCTCCCTTTATAACAGCTTTTCTCAGTGCTGTTTTTATAGAAAAGTAAAGCCCTCGACTATCCCGCTAAGTGCTCGGTGGTAGGTGATGTGGAAATGTTGTTCCACACCCACAAGATGACGGAACTGCTGCTTTAATTCAGCTGTGAAATGAGAACCAATATCACTCTCTATCCTTTTCAGAAAGTCCCATCTGATAAAGATCTGTTCCCACAAGATATTAGCTGTAGTGGCTGCATCATTTTTTACAGGCAGGGAAAGATTCAATCCACCAGGTAAGCATAACTATAGCTACCAGGATATACCGGTCCCTTCCTGTTACTGTGGGTAGTGGGCCTGTATAATCAATCTGCAATGTTTCCCACGGAACGTCATTCAGATGTGACATGTCCGTTCACAAATCCAGGTTAATTTGGTCACAGGTTCAGGTAGTGATGGGCATCCTGGTGCATCCTGTGTTGTCAATAGTAATTATGCAACATATCGAGGACTGGAAAAAGAGAAACATGTCCCAGATTTGATCCATGAACAAAAATAATTATGTTCTGAGGCATCAAAGTGTGACCCAAGTCAAATTAGAGCCACCCTTGTTGGATGAGTGAGTCCTTGCTGAGAAAGGATGAGGGAGAGTCTTTGCTATGGTGTACGGCCTCTTTGGCCACAGTCACATCAGGGTCATGGTCCTGACAAGTTTTTAAACCACGTTTAACTGGAGTCTGTCGTACCAGTACCAGTGTTCTGGGTGGATCCCATGGAATTCCTTTTGGAGTAACTTTCCTGGTGAGTCAGTCTGCCTGGTTATTACCATCACCCTCTTCGCTAACTCTTGCTGCTGATGTACATTCACATTACAAATAGCAAATTGTTCCCGTCACTTACCAGCAATATATCAAATCATTCGGCATTTGGAGTGGTGGGTGAGTGGTTTCCTTTCTGTTGTGGAGAAGTTGTGTTGTTTTTTTTGCCAGAGAGGTAGGTTTTCCCTGAGGGAGTTACAACCAATGGATAGTTTCTGAATAGTTGGAGTTTCCATCAGTGACAGTTTGAAGGGCTGTTGTCTCAATAAGCTCAGATTTCTGGGTTAAATATTATATTGACTATTTAATAAGGATATTACAGCTGTCATGAGGGACATAAGATGCAGCACCAGTCTGATACAGACCTTGTTCATAAAGGTGAGATCCATCCACATGAACATCAGTGAAATTGGACAGTGGTGTGGCCCTAATATGTCCAATGGACACGGCCTCTTTCACTGGACAAGTATGTGGGGTTCTTTCAAACTGCAACATCCCAGCTAATTGGCATTTGTGAGGTTACAGCATATTAATATCCTTGATTCGTAACTCCATAATTCATCTACTCTATCACATCAGGGATGTTCCCTTCACTTGGCCCATTATTAATAATGTCACTGTGGTATGTGGGGTGTGCAGAATTATCGAATTAAACTCGACCAAGTACTCTGTACTTAACTAACCAGTGAACCCTTAAATAAAAGCAATATACTACGGATAGTGGAGATCTGAAATAAAAATCGGAAGGTGTTGGAAAAATTCAGCAGGTCTAACAGCATCTGTGGAGAGAGAAGCAGATTTAATGTTTCGACTGTAATGTGACTCTTCTTCAGAACTGCAGAAATGGAGAAATAGCATGGGTTTTCTGGCATTGAAAAGTGGGGAGGGTCAGGTACAACAAAAGAGAAGGTCAGGAGGACGAGAGAGATTAAACAAAGATGTGATTGAACAAAAGGCAAAGGGAGTGGTCATGTTTGTAGTATAAAAAAAACAAAACACGGTAAGTTTTAATGTCAGAATACAGGAAAAATGGCTGTCCATTTCAGTTTCGAAGAAGGGGAGTAGACGGCAGAGTGGTATTGTTGCTAAACTAGTAATCCAGAGACCCAGGGCAATGCGCTGGATAATCCCACCACAGTGCGAATAAAAATCTGAATTAAAAGTCGAATGATGACTACCCATCTGGTTCACAAATGTCCTTTAGTGAAATGGTAACTACATGTGACAGCAATGTGGTTAACTCTAAATGCCCTCTGAGCTAGGGCAACTAGGGATAGGACACCTACATCCCATGATTGAATAAAATAAAGAATCATATTGGAAACAAAATACTAACACTGTTCCTCTCTCCAGAGGAGTTGCCAGACCTGCTGAGTTTTTGTGGTACTTGCTGTTTTATTTCAGCTCAGAACACTGGTCAATCAATCTTCCCAGAGTCTGGGAGATCCTTTCCCATTCACCTCCTGCATTACTACAGCAGATATGCATCGTTTTGACAGTACCAGCCGGGCTGTGGAATTACTTGGATAGATCGTCCAAAAAGTCAGCACAGGCATGATGGGCTGAATAGTTTCCATCTGTGCTGTATCATTATATCAAAGAGTGAATATTCAGTAACATAAGATAGAGAGAGAAAGAGAGGAACCAGTGACTGTGGGATTGAACCCAGCCAGGGTCAGCACCTGCATGGGAGGAGAGAGAGGGGAACCATTTGAAAAAGCTTTAAAAACTCAGTGTATTCCGAATGGAGCAGAGATTTAAATCACGTTGGGAGATGGAACCCAGCAGCACACAAATTCACAAACATTTACGTGTCTTCTTTTAAAAATTAATTTATCCCAATTGGTTAACAGAACGATTTTCTATTTTGTATTTCGAGTGTCAATGACGCTGCTGTTACCCAACATTCCGTGCGGATGTGAATGTGCTCTAGTCACTGTACAGGAGCCCAGTGCGCAGGCGCCGTGCTGATCCGTTTGGAGCATGCGCAGTGTCACTTGTATCGGAGCCCTGTGAGTGCGGGAGAGGCTTTTGGAAATCGGTGAGAGCGGGCGGGGCGGAGGGAGGAATGGAGCCGGGAGGTGAGGCTGGGGAGGGAAGGGGAGGGGAGGGGAGGGAAAGGAGGCTTCATAAACACCCGATGTAGGCCGCAAGCCCAGAATCAGACTGTGCAGGAATGGGAATGGCGTTTGCAGCTCTGGGGAACAGACCCTGGTTAAAAACAAAAAAACTGCGGATGCTGGAAATGCAAAACCAAAACAGAAACAGAAACACCTGCAAAAACTCAGCAGGTCCGGCAGCATCGGCGGAGAAGAGGATGTTCTGTTGAAGGATCATGAGGACTCGAAACGTCAACTTTGATCTTCTCCGCCGATGCTGCCAGACCTGCTGAGTTTTTCCAGCTGTTTCTGTTTCTGTTTTTGTTAACAGACCCTGGTTATCCTGGACCCTGGTTATCTTCCGAGGGGCAATTTGCTGCAGGGCGCATGCGCGGTCTTCCCAAGCACCAGAATAAGGACATCAGGAGGCCATTCAGCCCATCGAGCCTGTTCTGCCATTCAATAAGGTCATAGCTGGTATGCTTGTGGCCTTAACTCTACTCTCCTGTCTGCGCCCTCCCTCTCCCCCACCCCACCACCCCCACCGTAACACTTGTGTCCCTTGTAGATAAAAAATCTGCTCAACGCAACCTTGAATATATTCAATGACCCAGACTCCACTGCTCTCTGGAGAAATGAATTCCACAGACTCATGACCCTCTGAGATAAGAAATTTCCCCTCCTCAGTGTAAAATGAGAGACCCCCTTATTTGTAAACTGTGCCCCCCTCTACCTTGTTCTAGATTCCCCCATGAGAGGAAACACCCTCTCAGCATCTGTCAGGAGCCCTCAGAATCTAACATGTTTCAATAAGATCACATCTCATTCTTATAAATTCCAATGAGTATAGTCCCAACCTGCTCAACCTTTCCTCATAAGACAACCCCCCTCATTCCAGGAATTGGCCTAGTAAACCTTCTCTGGCCTGCTTCCAATGGAAGTTGTCACTGCTTAACTAATCCTAGGCCAGGAGGAGGGAATGTTGTGAATTTCTATCCTGGACAAACAGTGATGGATTTTGGAAACTCCTTTTACAGAGGGTTAGAAGGGGAGGATCAACACACAGGAAACTCAAACCAAGATAAATGTTTGTCTCTTCTGAATTTCAAACCTGGACTGACACATATGACTTTTGTAATATCCTTTTACAGGTGCTTTCACTGCTTGTAATATCTTTCCAGCTGCAGGCTCTAGCAGGAAATTTTAAATTTGAAAACAGTGAAATTGTTTCAGAGGTGAGTATTATTGAACATTCATCTCCAATTTAGAGCTTTTAGTGCTGTGCTCTGGTTTCCATAGCTTTGGGGCTGGTGTGGCTTCTTTACTGTGGATCTGAATCTATGTCCATCCATTGCTCTGTTTCACCTCTGCCTCCCTGATCACCTCTCTTCCATTGTTTAACTTCTTCTCCCTCGAACAATGGGTGTATTTTAAACATGTTTGGTATTTCCCTGTTATTTCTGCCAGCTGTGTCGAAATGAGGTGTCCCCTCCTGCCCGTCTCCCGTCTATACACTGTTGATTTACCAGCTTTATCTTCCCATGGTCAGGAATTGTTTTTCCTGCACTAGAGATCATTCTCTTCTGCTTCTGAGCTTATATTGACCATAAAATTCTGCTGAATTTTTATTCCCTGTAATTGATTCTGCACATCCTGAAATGTTAACTCTCTTTTTCTACAGTTACTGTCTGACCTGGAGCATTTCCAGCATTTGCTCTTTTTCTTTCAGATTTACAGGAAACACTGTATTTTGCATTTGTTTTATTGCAGCTGTTGCTCACAGAACCAAGTCTAGAAATAGAGATGCACCATTTAACAACTGATTTGTAATGAGCTGCGTGTTGGTTGCAGAAGTTGGTCCCTGGCCTCCGGTGTAGGCCCTTTTTCATTGAATCTGAGGATCATTGAGTGATTGCAATTCAGAAGGTGCCATTTCACCGTCATGCTCGTGCTGACTCTCCAGAACAGCAAATCAGCTGGTCCCACTCCCCTGCCCTTTCCTCATAGCCCAGCAATTTATCCAATTCCCTTTTGGAAGCCTTTGTTGCATCAGTTTGAGCTGGAGTGGAGATGGAGGAGAAGCTGCTGGGTTTAACCCTGGGGACTTTGGAACCCAGTCGGGCCCAGAAATTTCCAATGTGAAATTGTCAAGGGAGGTAGATTCTAGGGGAGATCAGGTTGCTAAACGGACACTGTCCAGACAATGTAAAAGAATATTGTTTTAAGAACAATTATTTTTGTAGGTGTTTTTAATCTATTTTACATATCCATATTTACATGCAAGTTTTTAAAATTTATTCTTGGGATTTGGGTGTCATTAACAAGACCTGGAGCATATATTGCCAGTCCCCAGTTACCTGTGGAGAAGATGATGTTTGACCTTCTTGAACAGCTGCAGTCCATGTAGTGAAGGTACTTCCACAATGCTGTTAGATAAGGAATTACAGGATTTTCACCCAGTGATGATGTAGGAACAGTGATGTATGTCCAAGTCAATGACACTTAATTTGTTTTTATATAACACCTTAATGTAATAAAACATTCCAAAGCATTTCTCAGGAATGTTACAAAACAACATTTGACAATGAGCCACATAAGGAGATATTAGGGCAGGTGACCAAAAGCTTGGGCAAAGGCGTAGGTTTTAAGGAGTATCTTGAGGAGGAAAGTGAGGTAGAGAGGCAGAGAGCTTCAGGGATGAAATTCCGCAGTTTATGGCCTTGGGCAACTGAAGATGCAGCCAATTAATAGTGGAACAGTTAAAATCAGGAATTCTGAGGAATTAGATGAGCACAAAGATCTCAGAGTGTTGTGAGGCTGGACGAGATTACAGAGGTAGGGAGGGGCCATGGATATAATTGAAAATAAGGATGGGAAGTTTAAAATTTAGATGCTTCTTGAACAGAAACCTTTGTGTGTCAGCGAGCACAGGGGTGATGGGTGAACAAGACTTGGTGTGAGTAAGCACACAGGTAGCAGAGTTTTGGATGACCTCCAAATGGAGGGAGGTGGTTTAATATGGGAGGCCGGCTGGGAGTGTGTTAGGATTGTTAAGTCTAGAGGTAACAAAGGAATGATGAGGGTTTCAGCAGCAGATGAGCAGAGACGGGTGATGTTACTGAGGTGGAAATAGGCGATCTTGGTGATGATGGGGATATCTGGTCGTAAGCTCTTCTTGGGGTCAAATATTATTCTGAAGTTGTGAAGAGTCTGCTCCAACCTCACCCAGTTGCCAGGGAGAGGGATGGAGTCGGTGGCCAGGGAATGGAGTTTGTTGCAGGGACTGAAGACAATGGCTTCAGTCTTCCCAATATTTAAATGAAGGAAATTTGTGCTCATCCAGTTCTGGATGTCAGACAAGTCAGGACTGTGTGTGACTTGGAGGTGATACTGTTCCCATAGACCTGCTATCCTGATCCTTCTCAGTGGTAGAGTGTCAGGATTTGGGAGATTATGTCAAAGTTCTGGTTGAGTTGAAGATATATAAAATCCCTCTTCCTTGCCTCATCCCCCCACTTCTCCCACATGCCCACCTCTCTCTGTCCCCTCCCATAGAGAACAGATTGTCGTGTAGGCCCTGACAGGTTCCCTTCCCTGAAGGACATGAGTGAACCAGTTGTGTTTTTATGACAGTCCAGCAGCTTTCACATTCACTTTTTCTTAGTCCTGGCCTCACAAATTAACAGATTCATTCAGCTCAATTTCACAACCTGCCTTTGTGTTTTTGTGGGTTCTCTCTCACTCCCTTTTTTCTTTTTTAAATCAATTTCACAGGGTATTAGAAGGGGAGGATTCACTGTCGGGAAACTCAATCATCACATCAGGATCTGATGAAGTTGCCTAATTTATCATAACCTGAATACCATCGGATTTTGATCATAGAAGGAAAAAGCACCGTTCACAGTGGAGAGAAACCGTACACATGTTCTGTCTGTGGACGAGGCTTCAGTCGATCATTTGACCTGTTGAAACACAAGTGCAGCCACACTGGGGAGAAATCGTGGAATCGTGGGGTCTGTGAGGAGGGATTCAGATTCCCGTCTGAGCTGGAAACTCATCAACACAGTCACACTGGGGAGAGGCCGTTCACCTGCTCCATGTGTGCCAAAGGATTCCGTTGGTCATCGCATCTCCTGAGACACCAGCGAGTTCACACTGGGGAGAAACCTTTTAATTGTCCAGAGTGTGGGAAATGCTTTAAAAGTTCCAGTGAACTGATGCTCCATCAACGTGTTCACACTGATGAGAGACCGTTCAGGTGCTCTCATTGCGAGACGGGGTTCAGACAATCATCTCAGCTCACTGTACACCAGCGGATTCACACTGGGGAGAGGCCATTTACTTGCACTGAATGTGGGAAGGTATTCACTCGGTTAACCAACCTCCTGATACACGAGCGAGTTCACACTGGAGAGAGACCATTCACGTGCCCCCAGTGTGGGAAGGGTTTCACTACCTCATCCAACCTGCTGATACATCAGCGCATTCACACTGGAGAGAGGCCATTCACCTGCACCGAGTGTGGGAAAAGATTCATTCAGTCATCCAAACTGCTGATACATCAGCGCACTCACACTGGGGAGAGGCCGTTCACCTGTTCTGTGTGTGGGAAGGGATTCACTACCTTAACCAACCTGCTGACACACCAGCGAGTTCACACTGGGGAGAGGCCGTTCACCTGCTCTGAGTGTGGGAAGGGATTCATTCAGTCATCCAACCTGCGGATACATCAGCGAGTTCACACTGGGTAGAGGCCATTCACCTGCTGAGTGCGGGCAGGGATTCACTATCTCATCCCACCTGCTGATACACCAGAGAGTTCACACCAGGAAGAGGTCATTCACCTGCTCCATGTGGGGAAGGATTCTCTCATTCATTCAACCTGTTGACAAACCAGTGAGTTCACACTGGGATGATCTTTTCAATCTCTGGATTGGAGGAAGTGCTATGAAAATCCTGTGGAGCTCACGTACCAACAACGTGTTCACACTGACAAGACTATTCAGGTGCTCTCATTGGGACTGGGTACTGTTGATCATGTGAACTCAGTGTCCAGCAACGCACTCACACTGGGGAGAGACCGTTCACCTATTCCATGTGTGGGAAGAGATTCACTCAGTCATCCCACCTTAAAACACATAAACTTGTTCACACTGATAAGAAACCTTTTCTAAGTTGTGTGAACAGAGATTTAAAAGCAAAGTGGACCTGCTGACACACAAACACATTCACACTGGTGACAGGCGGTTCACCTGCTCCATGCGTGGGAAGAGATTCACTCGGTCATCTCACCTACTGACACCAGTGAGTTTACAAGTGACTGCAGGGGTTGGATGCTGCTGTTCTTGCAGCTGTTAATCACATGCAGGACTGGACCATGTTCATCCTGAGAGTTGGAGTTTGCTTCTGATGATGTTCATTATCCCTCTAACTGGGCTGGAGTTTAACATTTGGATAAATGTCAAATAAATCAGCTTTGTTTTGAACATATTGTTGTAGATTTTTGTCTTTCCCACCTGAGTGTTTAACATCACCTGGCTGGAGCTCAGAAAGGACAATCTGGGGGAGGATCATACGGCAAGAACAGAACTTCAGCCTGGACACAGTCCTTCAGGGTCACACTGAGAGGGACAAATGGCACTTTTGTCTTTCTCATCTCTTCACTGACACTGAAGAGATTTTGTGTGGGTTAATCCTGAAGTGTGGAAGAAATGTGTGTCAGCTGCTTTTTTCCATGGTTCAGATGGGACAAAAGGCTCCTTTACAATTGTGTTTAGAATCAGGAAGAACAACAGTGAAATAAAGCAAAATACTGTGGGTGTCTAAAATAAAAACAGAAAATGCTGGAAAGTCTCAGCAGGTCTGGCAGCATCTGTGGAGACAGAAACAGAGTTAATGTTTTGGAACCGAAGAAGGGCCATATTGGGCTTAAAACGTTAACTCTGTTTTTCTCTCTGCAGATGCTGCCAGACCTGCTGAGATTTTGCAGCAATTTCTGTTTTTCAACGGTGAATGCTGGAAACGTGCTGTCAAATCAGAGATTGGTGTAAAACTGTGATGTGTTCTTGACTTGAAAGTGAAATGGCAGGTTTAAGTTTCCAGCCTGAAAATGAATGTGGTAATTATACGACAGCTACCATTTCAGGACGATGTTAACTTATTTGAAAGACATTTGTTAAAATCTGCATTGAAAGAGCAGACAGTGGAGTTCACAGGAGCCTGTTAACTGCTGGGACAATTATACCACAGACATTTGATCTCCAGATAAAGAACGATCTGCACCGTGTTTCCAGGAATTCCCTGTTTTATTGGTGTGCGTGTGTTAGACACCAGGATAACTATAAATAGACAACTCAGGATATCCATGGTGGTGCAATCCCAACAGTTACTCTGGGATCACTCCCGCTGTGGAACTCCACCACTGACCCTGCTGAAGGTTGTAGGCTCAGGGAGTGGGGCCTCCAGGAGTGGACTGTCAGAAAGGTGGGTTTCAGTATCCTGAGTAATACATGGTGAAAAATCAAGGGATCCTTACTGAGGGAGCTGTCTGGGGTTTTACCTGTCAGTGTAGGTCTAGGGGTGAATGATTCCCGACTCCCTGAACTGTCTGACATTGAACCCAGTTTAGAACAAGATGGATTCAGTGTCCAGGAGAATAGGGACAAATATCACCCACAATTGAGGGAGACACAAGCAGCTGTTACAGAAGTGAAGCAATCTTTGGAAAGGAAGGTGGTGAACAATTATAGGAATAATGGTGACAACTTTTCCAGCTCCATCAGGAGTGAGAAGATAGTTAAAGATGGTTTTGAAAGTCAGCTCAGGACAGATTGAAACAGATTGCCAAGATATAACAGAGCTGTTAAATGACTATTTCACATCAGTCCGCACTCCTGTGGATGATGTTCAGAATCCAGCTGTGGGATGTGCTGTTGACAGTAACATCATTGATATTAAAGTAGAAAGTGATTGTCACCCTGGATAAAATAGGAAATCTCAAACTAGATGGTGCTCCAGGTCCAGATGATACCCACCCAAGGCTGCTTAAAGAGATGGGACGGCTGCTCTTTGAGCCCCTTGGCCGAATCTTCAACAGCTCAATAGAGTCGGGGATTGTTCCCTGAGATTGGAAGGCAGCTCACTTAGTTCCCACTTTCCGAATTGAAGACAAAGCAGAGCCAGGGAACGACAGGCCCATCAGTGTGATGTCGATCACAGGGAAGATGCTTGAAGGGATCCTAAGAGATGCTGTTTCTGATCACTGGGTAAGAGAAGGAGCCATTAGACATCCTCAACATGGCTTCTGGAAAATGAGGTCACAATTTACAAACCTGTTTGTGTTTTGTGGAGAAGTTGTTGTGCTAGTGGATGAGGGGAATCAGGTTGACATTGTCCATCTCAGGGTGTAATCCAACAACAACACCTTGTATTTACACAGAGGGTTGTGGAGCTGGAGGAAGTTACAGAGACTCAGGAGTGTCAAACTCATTTTCCATGGTGGCTCTGATCTGATATCCTGGCACTGGGTGAGGGTCACATTCAGCAGAAGTTATTAAAATGGAACTAGATACAGATAAACTACATCAGTATTTACTGACATTTCCATTTATTTACTGCTCCTGCTGCTCCCGACACCTGACACCTCTTAGCTTCAACCATCACATCAACACTTGGAGCAAATGACTGGGCTGAGGCCTGTCTCGGATAAAAACACGAGGACCACTTGTCATCACAGAAATTTACATCACAGAGGAGGCCATTGAGTCCATCATGCATGTGCTGGCCGAAAATTAGTTATCCAGTCTAATCCCACTTTCCAGCTCTTGGTCTGTAGTCCTGGAGGTTACAGCACCTCCAGCTGTATATTGGAGTGTTTCTTAAATGTGATGAGAGTTTCTGTCTCTACCACCCTTTCAGACAGTGAGTTCCAGCTCCCCAATCACCCTCTGGGTGAAAACATTACTCAGCTCCCCTCTAATCCTCCAATAATTAGTTTTAATCTTTGCCCCTTGGTTATTGATGTCCCTGCTAATGAAATAGGTCCTTTCTATCCACTCTATCTGGGCCCCTCATAATTTTATACATCTCAATTAAATCTCCCCTCAGCCTCCTCTGTTCCACAGAAAACAATCCCAGTCTATCCGATATTTCCTCACAGTTAAAGTTCCCCAATCTGGGCAACATCCAGATAAATCTCTTTCGTACCCTCTCTTACGCAATCACATCCTGTAATGTGGTGACCTGAACTGTACTCAGTACTCTAGCTGTGGTCTAACTAGTGTTCTTTATAGTTCTCGAATAACCGCTCTCTCACCTTCAATTAACTTCAATGTAATGGAAACTGACAGTTGGAACCTGTCAACATTTGAAAGATATTTACAAATGATTCGATGGTTTCTTACAGGTGGGATCTTTCTCCGTTCTGTCCACTCGAGGTGTTAGATAACAGACTTTCTCCTGGGAATATCGAGCTGGAATATTGGGCCATGATGTGTTTCCTTGTTCATCTTGTTGACTCTAAATATTGAATCTTGTGATTTCAGACACCAGATAATCAAACTCACAACACCAGGTTGTCTTTTCCTGACTTTATTAACAGCACTGCAATCATACAGACAGAGTATCGTTCCCTGATCCGGGGAACAGGGGTAATGTTGGGGTAGACTCCTCGTTGTTCGAGTATGTCCAAGCTGTCAATGATTGCATCGTTTTCTGTGGCTTCTCTCCTGACTGAAGAGCCCGATGTGGGATCGACATGGACGCCCACAGAACTGGCAGTTCATGTTGTCGTTGTTGGTGCCGGAGGAACTTCTGCAGCTGCTCCACCACTGGTCTTCCTCTGGGCACATCGGATGTTGTGAGTCTGGAGTAGATGGTCCTTGAAACATGCTGAACCAAATTTCAGTGTTTGCCTCCACATGGGCTGGTCAGCTGCAGTGTTTTCCCCAGAGAGGTGGTCTGCAATGCACAAGTTTGTAAGGCTCTTTTTTAGGGTGTCCTTGTACCGTTTGTACTGACCACCTTGATGTTGTTTACCCTGAGACAGTTCCCCATTGACGATCTGCTTGGGGATTCTGTCATCGTCCATGTGGGGGACATGGCCTGGCCATCCAAGTGGAATTTTCTGGAGGGTGGTCTCTGTGCTGTTGAGTCCAGCACGATGGAGACCTCGTTGTTTTGTGATTTTGTCCTGCCATCGAATCCTCATGATGGACCTCAGGTGTCTTTGGTGGAAGCGTTCCAGAGCTTTGACGTGGCTCCGATAGCAGACCCAGGATGCTGCTCCATACAGCAGGGTGGTAAGGACAATGGCCTGGGAGAGTCTGAGTTTAGTCTTCAAGTTAATGCCATGCTGCTTCCAGACACAGACAGAAATAATACAGTGGATTCAGAGCTCGATTACATAGGATTACAGAGGATATAAGGCACAGAAACAGGCCATTCAGCCTAACCAGTCCATGCTGGTGTTTATGATCCACTCGAGCCTCCTCCCATCTTTCCTCATCTAAATCTATCAATGTAACCCTCCAATCCCTTCTCCCTCTTGTGCTTATCTCGTTTCCCCTTAAATACATCCATACTATTCACTTCACCCACTTCCTGTGGTAGCGAGTTCCACATTCTCACCACTCTCTGCGTGAAGAAGATTCTTCTGAATTCCCTATTGGATTCTTGGTGACTATCTTATATTGATGGTCTCTCTTCCCCACAAGAGGAAGCATTCTCTCTGTATCCTCTCTATCAAACCCTTTCATCATTTTAAAGGCCTCGATTAGGTCACCTCTCAGACTCCTTTATCCAAGAGAGAAGAGACCCAGCCTGTCAATCCTTTCCTCACATGTAAGCACACACATTTCTGGTATCATTCTTGTCAAACAGCGCGATCCTTCAGCTGTTCACAACAGGCAAAGTACTGACCATAATAAACCGGCCCAGGCTTGAAAATCTCAGAACAAAGTGTCCAACATGATAAATGACTCTGCAATTGGACAGCACTTGCTGAGCAAATCTGATTGTTCTAAGAATGACACTGACAAACAATTTAAAATTATCAGTCATGCTCACTTACACATGCTAGAAACTGATGTATTCACACACAGGCTCCTGTCCTTTGCAAACAGAAACAGCATGTCCACACACTGCGCTTTTTCAACAAAACAAAAGCTTAGGGACAGTCATTCCCTGGTTCATTTCCCATGACCAATCAGAGTCGACCTGCCTGGTTTGAATTTAAACAAAGCTTGGCAGTTAACTACTGCCTGGTGCATCTTCCATGGTAACACCTCTACCAATCAGAGTCCTCTTGCCAACCAATCAGCCCCTCTTCTCATGTAGTATAAATCATTGTTTCATTTACAATTGGTATTCTTACAAATCTGTCCTGATGAGTGCAGGATGAAAAATCTCAACAGGATGTCTTTTTTCAGAAATGTTCAGCAAAATTTCACCAATAATGATCCTGGGTGTGTTATCCTTCCCTGGATGCTAAGGCTAGGAGAGACATAATAACATAAGAAATAGGAACAGGAGTAGACCATTCGGCCCCTTGAGCCTGCTCCACCATTCAATAAGATCATGGCTGATCTTCATGTGTTTCAATCCTGATAACCTTTGATTCCCTTACCTAACAAGAATCTATTTACCTCTGCTTTAAAAATATTCAGTGACCCCGACTCCACCGCCTTCTGAGGCAGAGAGTTCCAAAGTTGCACAACGCTCTGAGAGAGAAAAAATTTTCATTTCTGTCCTAAGGGCGACCCTAATTTGAAAACAGTGCCCCCTAGGATTTAAAGATTCATCCACACTGCGGACACACCAGCGAGTTCACACTGAGGAGAGGCCATTCACCTGCTCCATGTGTGGGAAGGGATTCACTCAGTCTTCAAATCTGCTGAAACACTGGCAAGTTCACTCTGGGCAGAAGCCGTTCACCTGCTCTGAGTGTGGGAAGAGATTCAGTGATTCATTTCACCTGCTGAGACACCAGAGAGTTCACACTGGGGAGAGGCCGTTCACCTGTTCCGTGTGTGGGAAGGGATTCACTCATTCATCCACCCTGCTGGCACACCAGCGAGTTCACACAGGGGAAAGGCCATTCACTTGCACTGTGTGTGGGAAGGGATTCACTCAGTCTTCCAATCTGCTGAAACATTGGCGAGTTCACTCCGGGCAGAAACCATTCGCCTGCTCTGAGTGTGGGAAGGGATTCAGTGATTCATTCCACTGGCTGAGACACCAGAGAGTTCACAAGTGATTACAGGGGTTGGATTCTGCTGTTATTGCTGCTGTTAATCACATCCAGGACTGAACCATGTTCCTTTTGACAGTTGGTGAAGTGGGAGGGTCAGAGGGTTTCTTTCTGCTGGACTGGCCGGTTTCATGACTTTCCTTCCAGTGGACTGATGCTCTTTGAGCCTGGGAGTGCACATTTCCAGTGAAATGATCAACAAAGGCAGATGAAGTACATTTATTTTATCCTGGATAGTAAATAATGTTTTTCCTATACTACAGGTGTTTTATCTTGTTTTTCACCTGTCTTTGTTTCGAGGGTTGCCACACTATGAATAATCTTTCTTCACTGATTTCTATTCTCTGCTGCCTCACTGCCTGTCCCACTGAGAGGTCAGTCCACCTTCTGATATTATCCATCTATTCCATCTTGGGTCTTCCTTGTGCACATTTTCCAGGTGTTTGTTTTTGCATTACCTCTTTTTGCAAACACTCGCCTCCTGTTCACATCACGTGTCCAAACTCTGTGACCTTCCCTGATATCACTGCCTCAAACAAGTTCCTCTTAACACCAGCTTTCTCGAGCACCCACTTGTCTGTCCTCCTCGCCGTCCATGACACACAGAATATCCGTCTGAGGCCTTTCATTTCAAAAGCTCTCATTCGAGCCTCCTCATTCTTCTTGATGGTCCAGCTTTCACACTTGTACATTGTCACCGGCCACACAAGGGCTTTCACAAGACACGTTTGTTGTAATCGAGATGCTGTGGCTGCTCCATACTCTGTTAAGTGAGCTCACAATGCCATGACCCTTGCTAAGTCTGGCCCAAATTTCTTTGGTGACTCTGTATCTACCACTACAGCTAGATATAAAATAAATACGTTTGTCCCTGTTCCATTGACTCTACAGCACAGGGCCAGGCCAGTCAGCTCAACTGGTCTGTGTCAGTATTTATGCTCCACATGAGCCTCCTCCCACCCCTCTTCACTTCCCCCATCAGCATATCCTTTTATTCCTTTCTCCCTCATTTATGTATCTAGCTTCTCCTTAAATGTATTCACGCTATTCACCTCAACCACTCGCTGTGGTAGCGAATTCCACATTCTCACCACTCGCTGGGTAAAGAAGTTTTTCATGAAATCCCTATTTGGATTATTGAACCCCTTCATAATCTTAAACTCTTTGGTCAGGTCACAGTGCCAATGATTATGTTTTGGGTGGATCCCATGGAATCCCCTCTGGAGCAGCTTCCCTGGTGAGTCAGTCTGCCTGGTTATTACCATCAACCTCTTCACTAACTCTGCTGCTGATGTACCTTCACCTTGCAAATAGTAATTTGTCCTGGACACATACCAGCATGTCCCAGTTCTCCACCCTGGGATTCCTTGTATGAACAGGGTGGGATGTGTTTGGAGACAGGATGACCCAGTTCTCCACCCTGGGATTCTCGATATAAACAGGGTGGGATGTGTTTGGAGACATATGTCCCAGTTCTCCACCCTGGGCTGCTCAGTATGAACAGGGTGGGATGTGTTTTGAGACACGATGTCCCAGTTCTCCACCCTGGGATTCTGAGTATGAACAGGGAGAATACCTTCGGTCTGTCCGCAAGCATGACCCAGACCTCCCTGTCGCTTGCCATTTCAACACTCCACCCTGCTCTCATGCCCACATGTCCATCCTTGGTCTGCTGCATTGTTCCAGTGAAGCTCAACGCAAACTGGTGGAACAGCACCTCATCTTCCGGACTGAATATTGAATTCAACAATTTTAGATCATGAACTCTTTCCTCCATCCCCACCCCCTTTCTGATCCCCCTTTTTCCCCCAATAATTGATATAGATTTTTCTTTTCCCACCTATTTCCATTATTTTTAGATGTATTTCCATCCATTGTTTTATCTCTACCTTTTAGCCTATTTCGATCCCTTCCCCCCACCCCACCCCCACTAGGGCTATTGCTTGTCCTGCTTTCTACCCTTAATTAGCACATTCCTTAGATAATATCATCACCTTCAACACCTCTTTGTCCTTTTGTCTATGACATCTTTTGGGCTATCTCCACCTATCACTGGCCCTCTATCCAGCTCTACCCTCCACCCCCTTAAACCAGCTTATATTTCACCTCTTCTATTTTTACTTAGTTCTTTTGAAGAATCATACGGACTCGAAATGTTAACTGTGTTCCTCTCCGCAGATGCTGCCAGACCTGCTGAGTTTTTCCAGGTATTTTTACTTTTGTTTTGGATTTCCAGCATCCGCAGATTTTTGCTTTTATATTATTTGAACAGGGTGGGATGTGTTTGGAGACAGGATATCCCAGTTTTCCACCCGGGGATTCTCAGTATGAACAGGGTGGGATGTGTTTTTAGACAGGATGTCCCAGTTCTCCACTCTGGGATTCTCAGTATGAACAGGGTGGGATGTGTTTTTAGACTGGATGTCCCAGTTCTCTACACTGGGATTCTCAGTATGAACAGGGTGGGATGGTTTGGAGACAGGATATCTCAGTTTTCCACATTGGGATTCTCAGTATGAACAGGGTGGGATGTGTTTTGAGACAGGATATCCCAGTTTTCCACCCTGGGATTCTCAGTATGAACAGGGTAGGATGTGTTTGGAGACAGGATGGTCTCAGTTCTCCACACTGGGATTCTCAGTATGAACAGGGTGGGATGTATTTGGAGACAGGATGTTCCAGTTCTCCACCTTTAAAGGGACAAGGAGAGGAACAGATGGATAGAATGGTGATGTTTTATGACATCAGTGCAGTGCCTGGGATCTCACCTCCCTGAACCCTGCTCGATATTGGCTGAGAGAGTTTGATGGGACAGTGCAGAAAGAGTTTTACTCTCTTATTAAAACCATGCTGTACCTGCTCTGTAGCACTGTTTGATGTGGCACATTGTGGGAGTTTTTATCTGAAGATAGCCTGGGCTGTACTTGCCCTGGGTGTGTTTGATGGGACAATTTAGAGGGAGCTTTGCTCACTATCTAATTCCAACACTTGTTGTACCTACCTTGGGAATATTTGATGGGAAAGTGTAAAGGGACCTTTACTCTGTTTCTAACACATGTTGTACCTGCCCTGAGTGAATTCCACATTGGAACAGGCATATTAAATTCTCTCACCTTGAGAAATTCTTTAAAAGATTAAAGTAGTTAATTCACAATACATTCCTAATAGAGAGGGGCTGTTTAAATATCCTATGTACGGAAAGAAATGAGACACCAGTCCACCTGTGACTGCAGGTTTTGGATTCTGCTGTGATTCATCTCATTCAGGCCTGCGCCATGTCAGAGTTCCAGTGAACTTGAATATCTGAGAGACTTTTTAAATTAATTTTATTTATTTAATTAATTTGTGCATCTCAATGGCATCACAGAGATCAACCATTATTTACTATTTGGGATTTTCAATGTCAGGGTTTTTGCCCAACAATCCCCGCAGAAGGAAATGTGCCCTATTCACTCTACAGGAGCTCAGTGTGCAGGTGCAGTGCTGGACAGTATCTTAAGCATGCCCAGTGTTGCTTTGACCAGAACCATGCAAGTGCTGAATGCGCTCTTCAGGCAGGTGAGTTGATGGCATGCAGGGGATCAAGGCTTTAGAAAAATCTGGTGAAGGCCACAAGACCTGAATAAGAACCTGCAGGGCCCACATTTGTCACTCTGGGGCTTTTTCCCGGGAACAGGCCCAGGTTGATAGCTGCCATCTTGCTTCAGGAAGTAGCCCAGTAAATGCGTGGTCATCTTGGTGAGGGAACAGAGAGTGGGTGGGGCTTCAGGGTCCCAGTGACCAGGAGAGAAAATTATTGAGTCATTGATTTCATTACCAGTCTGCACACAAGTGAAAACTGAACCCAGCCAGAGTAGAAGGAGGGAGAAAACTGGGAGTGGAGGAAAGGAGTGGTGCAGATGGCACAATGAGTTTGGTTCTCATCACAAGGAGTAAAGCACCAAGACGCACAGCCAAGTGAGAGTGTTCCAGTGCACTGGCCGTGGAAAGAGCTTTAACCAGTTCCACAGCCTGAACAACATCACACCATTCACAGCAGAGAGAAACCATACACGTGTTTTGTGTGCATGGACCAGGTTTCAACTGGTCATCCAACTTAGAGAGACACAAGGACACTGACAACATGGAGAATCTGTGAAAATGTGAGGACTGTGGGAAGGAATTCAATTATCCAAGCTGGAAAGTCATTGGCGAACTCACACAGGGGAGAGGCCATTCACTTAACCTGTCTGCTGGAAAGGATTCACTTAGTCATCTAGCCTGCTGTTACACCAGCGAGTCCACACAGAGGAGAGGCTATTCACCTGCTGTGTGCATGGGAAAAGAATCAGTCAGTCATTTACCAGCTTCCTATGTTGAAATAAATTTGATAATGGATCCACTGCTTTTCAGAGATCTCTGGATTAATTTCAAATTGTAACAGGATGTTGGCCTCTAACAGGCTAATTATACATTGTGTTCTTACACAATTATCTGGACCCAGACCCCTTCAAACAAGCTCAGAAAGTAGGAAACAATGGGTTGTTGTTTAATGTTTATTTCTATTACACAAGTGACTACATACTGAGACTATGAGATTACTGGATACTCACGGGAGGAATCATCAGAAAGAGTTGTGAGTGCGATCAGCACATTGTTCTAATCTGGTTACTCTGATCAAAGTTAGACCAAGTCAAGAGCCCCAAGCTTTTGTGTATTGAACCATTTTTGTTTTAGTAAGGTCTTGCTAACTTGATAACAAATATCAACATCTTCTGTTTTTGTAAATTAAAATGGAAAAAGATCAATCTAATGAACTCATCTTGTAAATGATTTAATCCTCTTTAAGTGAGTCTGAGAGATAATATAATTTCTTTTGTCACAGTTTGTGCCTGAAAATCTCATCTCTTTCTGAGAGACTTAATAATGTCTTTGTATTGAGTTCATCCCCTGACCCTCTGGCTCAGTGTCAAGAACATACATTATCTTTCTTTTCAGATCTTTGATCTATTCCTGTCTAATCTTATCCTCAATAGGACCTTCTGCTTCTATTACAGATTCATACCTTTGAGAAATGTTTAATAAAGCTATTAGTATTATTCAGATCTTCCTCACCTGGCCTCCCTCTGTCTACATTCCCCACCTTGAGGCTCAAGAATGTTATTCCTTTTGTAGCTTCAAAGCTTTACTCTTGGTCAGTGCAAGCATTTCCAGTATATTCTTTCCCCTTGTAATCTGTCTTTGAATCCTCTTCATCAACCAGGCCATGAACATTAGGGGAATTAGCATAATCATAGTAATACCAAGTGGAAATTAGAGGCAGTGATTATCCAGGGATGTTGTCCTGTATTTCACAATATCTGCCAGTGGGGCTGATCACCCAATGTAACAATGAAGCACTCAATGTTAACAGTAGGAGGGTGAATTTAACGTGGTTAATTCTATCCTGATTGTTTTAAAGTCTGTTTCTAGAAGGAGTATGTGTCAATGCACTGATAATATAAAAAGTCTCATTCTACTAACCACATTAATCAGTTTATGTTGTTGTGTTGTTGAGTTCCTGAGCATGTCTGGGACTCATTCCTCAGAGCAGGTTCACCATGCATTTCCACATGTTAATTACTTCACATGTAACAAATCACATTTGCACACACACACCAGTATCCCAACATCATGCTACACATGCCGTCTGATACAAGCCACTCTTGCCTTTTAGATAAACTTACCAAAAAGGAGGGTGTCTGACGATCTTGGTTTTTCTCCCCACTGCATGGTGCAATGCCTCAGACTATTAAATGCAGTTACCTTGAAACGTTCAGAGGCAAGGATACAAACATCTTCAACAAAAGGCTATCAATTTACTAGTCTCATCTACACTTTCCTTTCTTCCGCTTAAATGTACACGGATACCAGATTGATCTATTATCTTGAACTATACCCAGGATGAGTTATTCCAACGTTCATTTGTTGGTATGATTGTCTCTCTATTTTATTCTTAGTGGGCCATCCCATTAATCACCATTCTATCTCATTCATGAGCCCTGGGGGAACTTTACTGTCCAACTCAATATTCACATAATATGGTGTTTTTACATCTGAGATAGAAGTACTTGCAATCAGTTTAGACCTAACTCCCATACCTCCCGTTATCAACCATTTTGTCTTGAAAGATAACAAGTGGGATAAATCCAAACCTTTAAAAGGCAGCCTTTAGTTCAAATCATCACAGTGGACAGGGGTTAATTTATCTTGTTTGCAGAAAGGTTGAAGCAAATGTTCTCAAGTGTGCACAATTGTATCAACTTTACATAACTTTTCAGATCAAAGATGAACCAAACGCCATTTTTGTTTCTCCAATTCTTTTGGTATTTCTCACAGCTCTTTTGTTCTCTCTTCAGATTACTGTTACGATCCCAGCTGATGTTAATACTGGACAATAAGATCTCAGAGTGAATCCTGGTTTGACAGATCCTACATTTTTTTGAAGAAACTGTGAAGGAAAGTTCGTCAACAGGAGTCTGTTGATGAACTTCTAATGCAAGGAATAAACTATTTATTAAACAAGAAAAAATGAACTATATTACACCAGACAAAAAGGTTGGAAAGATCTCAATACCAACAAAAAAGGACACTTCAGATTTATGCTATTTCTTTACCCCAGAAATACCTTTACAGACACATAAACCACTGAAGAGTTACCATTAGCTTGACACAAAAGCCTCTCGCTTGGGGCTGGGCACCGTTGCAAACAGTTTTCACTTGATGCTTATCACCCAACTTGTATCTCTCCAGGAGACACCCAAAAAACACACTCTAAGCTCATTGCTTCTTCAACTGCAAAGTGAACAAATGAGTTCCCTAAACTCCATCTTCCAGTAGCACCTCTGCTAAACTGATCACTTTACTGAGTTCTATAACTGATAATTCAGTTAACTGCTGTTCCCAATAGCCTTACAATTTTTCTTATCAGAGAGCTTAAAGTTCCTGTGTTCTCTCTTTGATGCACTCTGAATTCTCAATGACAGATGCAACCAAAGCAGATTCCTTGGATTTCTCAACAACCCACTCAGACACTTGTCACACTTCTGAGCCAACTGATCTCACTGAAACTTTGTCTTTCTCATGAGGGTTTCCAATCTCCACATCTGAAGATCTCACCTTGGAATTCTTTCCAAAAGTTTCTCCCACTCGGGCAGTTTCAACAATGTCCCACCTCACAGGTTTTCAATCTCTCCATCCAAGATTCCTTTCCCCTGGATTCTCGAGTACACTTAAGCATCACATTCCAAGCACAATTTCAGATCTTTGGCTGTGCCAAGCAGAACACTACTGCTTCAAAGAGGTATCCAACAGCCCACAACATGGAGTCACTGACCTTCGGCAACCTCCTTGGATCTTCAGGGCTTCTCTCAAGTCCACTTCACTACAAGTCTGCTCACTGCAGCTCCTTATTTAACTCTGAGCCTATTTATCTGCACCTTTACCTTATTTAAGGGGACCTATTCCTGTCCCCTATCTTCATCCCTTACCTGGAACTACCTTTTGGGACCTCTCCCTGATTTGGGAACTTCTCCCTCTCCCATGTCCTGCTCCCTGGGACATCTACAAGATAATGGCGCTCCATCTCAGGTCATCTGACATGCACTTCCGAACTGGAGTTCCTGGCCTCTGAACCAAAAAGGGTGAGTTGAGCTTTCATCACATGCCTTTGCAAATGACTATTATAACTGAAGAAAATTAAAACTAAATAAGTTAGCATTGAAGCTTCAACCTTCTTAGACCAAAAAGAGTCAAAGAGGGTGGAGCTCCCTACAGCTTGTAAGTTTCGGATCATAACTTCAAGGCTGAAGCTTATCTTTAGGGAGTCCAACTTTTCGGTGCCTTTTGCAGTTCTACAAGTAAATTGTAATTCATGCTAAAAGGTTTACTTTCACTTAGTAATTATAACGTTTCACTTTTCTCAGCATTTTAAATCCCAATTGTACGCTTCTCTTGTAGCTGGTGCATGGAGAAGATCATTGCCACTGTGGATCTGCTAGCACAGAAACTGCACTGTGTTCCTGGATACACTCGGTCTGCAAAAAGATAAAGTGTTTAAGCATGACCGTAGTGTAGGTCTTCCCTGGGACGCTAAGGAGTGAGATGCCTCTCTAATTGTTGCAATCTCCTCTCTCACCTTTGTTTTTGTATATTGTGATGACTTCTGCATCATGCATGTCCTGTGGAACAGATGCTACCTTCTAGTGAAGGAGGTGCTCACAATATCTGGGACTTCCTGTACCTGAGGAGTTTGGTTGGAATTCCATCCTTGCCGGGTGCTTTTCTGCTTGTTAAGAATAATTGGGCCTGGTCAAGCTCAAATGATGGGGTGTTTGGAGATTGGATGACTGAGTGAATCGCTTCTCACACACGGAGCAGGTGAATATCCTTTCCCCAGTGTGAACTCGCTGATGTTGAATAAGGTGAGATGATTGTCTGAATTTCTTCCCACAGTGAGAGCAACTGAATGGTCTCTTGTCAGTGTGAACAAGCTGGTGTTTAATTAGATCAGGAGAGGTTTTAAAGCAATCTCCACAGTAAAAGCATTTAAAAGGCCTCTTGTCACTGTGAACTCTCTGGTGTGACCCCAGGCTGGATGACTTAGTGAATTCCTTTCCACACGTGGAGCAGGTGAACAGTCTTTCCCCAGTGTGACTGCGTCGGTGAGTTTCCAGCTGGGATGGGAAACTGAATCCCTTCCCACAGTTCCATGGTTTCTCCGTGGTGCGGATGTTCTTGTGTCTCTCCAGGTTGGATGATCTGTTGCAAACTTGTCCACATACAGAACACATGTACGGTTTCTCCCCGGTGTGAATGGTGTGATGTTTTTTCAGGCTGTGTAACTGGTTAAAGCTCTTTCCGCAGTCAGTGCACTGGAAGACTCTCACTCGGGTGTGTGTGTGTCTCGGTGCTTTTCTGGTCACACTGATGTTTGTTATCTTTTCCCACAGACAGATCAGAGAAACATTTCTCCTTCCACATTCAAAGGCTGATGATATTCAGGTCTTGATGAATCGAGTGACTCTACGAGGTCTTGATGTGATGTTTGGATAGTTTCCTTCTAATCATTTCTTTCCAATATCCTGCAGAAAGAGTTGACAGTGTCAGTATCGCTATCAGTCCATGTTAGAAATTCAAAACAGACAATTCTCGTTTCTATGCAAATTTTTTCTCTCTCTGTTCCTCCAAACATGCAATCTAAATCAAACTAAAAGCAGATCCAAAAGGCAACAAAAGCAAATGGAATTTTCACAACTAAACCACAATGTTAATTCCAGTGTCTATGAGACACTCTGCATTCTGAGGTGCCCACCGTTTGTGGAAGGGATCAACCGTACTGATGGACACTGCATCCTCCCTGGCCCTGTCCACCAGGGCACAGACAAGACCACAGAAGACTGACCAGCAACCAGAGGATCCTACCCACCCTAGATTTACAAGTTGCTGTTGTAACCACGCTGAAGAGCAGCTCCAGAAGAAGATCCTCGATGTACCCAGCCCCCTCCACACTGGGCAGCCATAGATTAGGGGCTTGGGTCTGAAGTGTGGCCAGACATTGAGGAGCAGACCTTCAGGTAACTATACAGGGACTGCAACCTCTCACAATGAACATATACATGGCCCATGGACTCCTGTAGGCTGCGAACATCACCTGGAGCCTGGGAGTGGGTGAAGCTATTTAAAAATGTAAAAGCAAAAAACTGCGGATGCTGGAAATCCAAAAAACAAAAATACCTTGAATAACTCAGCAGGTCTGGCAGCATCTGCGGAGACTATATCATATCATATCACCACCTTCAACACCTCTTTGTCCTTTTGTCTGTGACATCTTTTGGTTATCTTCACCTATCACTGGCCCTTTATCCAGCTCTACTTGTCCCACCCCCCTTTAAACCAGCTTATATTTCACCTCTCTTCTATTTTTACTTAGTTCTGTTGAAGGGTCATTCGGACTCGAAACGTTAACTGTGCTCCTCTCCGCAGATGCTGCCAGACCTACTTAAAAATGTGTTGCCCAGATATCTGCAACTCCCGGGCAGTGAGACCCAGTTGGGAATCCCTTGTAGCCCCGCCCACTCTGCGTCAACAAGTCGGCGATCTGCAAACAGGAAGGGCACCAGACAAAAGACTGCAAACAGGCCAAGTGCTGCAACCTGTGTGGCGAGGCAAGTCACCTCTACAGGACCTGCCCCAAACGCTGCCGTACTTACGCACAGGCAGCCAAAGCCGACCAGGGGGAAGCAGAAGAAAGGTTCCGTGTCACTCCAACCACCAAGGCCCCCAGGGAGCTCAACAGGACAAAGGAGGACACAGAGAGAGACAAGGTGGAGAAAGAGATTGAGGCAACAGAGAGCCAATCAACAGCACTACCCCCTGAACCTTCCAGTCCTCAGGACAGCGAATCAATGGAGGAGGAGGCAGCAGTGGAAAAGCAGCAGGGGGAGTGGCGGACGGTGAAGAACAAGAAAAGTAAGAGGGAGCGAAGAAGAAGCAAAGGCGTTTCCCAGAGAAGCGGCAAGAGGCGTCTCCCATCCGACACGGATGACAAGGGCAGCAGCTCTTCGGATGAGGAAGTGCCAGAGCGGCACCGACAGAAGAGGCGGCAAAGCTCCAGGGCGTTGGAGGACGAGACACCCGAGCTCCAGAAAATTGGAGACAACAAGGAGCCCAGCGCACCCCAACATTGCCTGCAACCTGAGGAGGCCAGTGCACCACAGCCCCTGGAATCTGGGAGCAGTGAGGCAATCATCGCACCCCAGCTCCAGGAAGCCGGGAACAGCAACCCCCCAGAGGGGGTGAGTTTTGGAGAAGCTTCTCCAGCAAAGGTCATCTCAAAATCCGCTCACTACGTGAACCTCCAGATGCCACTGGAGCAGAACACGGCCAAGGAGATCTACCTCAGCCCATCCAAAGTGAAGGAATTTGAGCTCACTACGGGTATGAAGGAGCAGACTAAAGGTCTGGGACTCTCAGAGACAGTGGGTTTGGTAGGAGAATAAATGCTTTAATATGGGTTTAAAGATTGTATCCATAAATGTGCGTAGCATTAAATCTACTACGCGATGTGTTGCGACCTTGGACTACCTAGCCAAGGTCAAAGCTGACCTGTTGTTTCTGCAGGAGTGTGCGATACCGCACCTCAGCTCCTACAGGCAATGGTCACGATGGTGGTCCCACGGGCCATCGATCTGGTCGGGCGGAAACGACTCTCGTTCCTCCGGCCTGGGTATTCTGCTGCGGGGAGGCAACTTCACCGTCTCCGAGGTCAAGGAGGTGGTGGGCGGGCGACTCCTGGTAGCAGACGTAATGTACAAGAACGCTCCACTCCGGTTAATTAACGTGTACGGCCCGGCACAAGGGGCTGAGCGGCTGGAGGTTTTTCAGCAGCTCCCACTGCTGCTGGCGACCTCCAGGCCGGTCATTCTGGGCGGGGACTTCAACTGCATCATCGATGCGGCTGGACGATCCGGCAGGGCCGGAAGCAGATTGGACGCTACGTCCAGATCCCTGATGGAAACAGTTAAGGATGCCAAGCTGCACGACGTCTTCAGCAACCCTGCAGACGGAGCGCAGCGTAGATACACCTGGTCGCGGCCAGACGGGTCCATTCGTTCCAGGATAGACTTCCTGTTTGTGTCCCGTGCATTCACAGTCAGATCCACCGACGTCAAGCCGGTGTTCTTCTCTGACCACTGCCTCCTACTGGCGGACTGCCACTTGGAGGAAGACCTGAGGGTGGGCAGGGGGGCATGGAAGCTAAATGTGCAACTGCTGACCCCAGAGAACATTGAGGAGCTCAAGAGGGATTACAAAGGTTGGAGAACCGTGAAACCCCTCTTTGAGTCCCTGACACACTGGTGGGAAGTGATCAAGGGAAGCATCAAGAGGTTTTTCATCCGCAAAGGCACCCAGAAAGCTAGAAAGGAACAGAGGGAAATGTCCCGACTCCAGGAAAAGATGCAGAATCTGCTCCGGCTGCGGTCGATGGGGGTCGATGTCAAGGAGGAGCTCCAAGAGGTGAAGGGCCAGCAAGCCTCGCACTTTGCCTCGGAGGCCTCCAAGATCATCTTCCGTTCCAGAGTCCGCTCCGTGGAGCAGGATGAGACGTGCTCACGTTTCTTCTTCCAAAAGGTACACAGAGAGCGCTCTGTGATCAGCAGCCTGAAGGAAGAAGACGGCTCAGTAAAGTCATCACGGTCCGACATTCTGAGGATCAGCAAATCCTTTTATACCGGTCTGTATGACGTGAAGCCCACGGACAGCACGGCCTCCCAGTCCTTCCTGTCCTCTATCACGGAGGTCTTAGACCACAGCACGCGGGAGAGCCTAGACAAACCGCTAACTCCTGACGAACTGACTAAGGCCCTCGAGTCCTTCGAGAAGAGTAAAACCCCCGGAAGCGACGGCCTGCCGGCGGAGTTGTATTCGGCTCTGTGGGACTTGATCGGCCCAGACCTGCTAGAAGTGTACGAGAGTATGCTCCTGGCCGGCAGCATGTCAGAATCCATGAGGAAAGGCATCATCACCCTCATCTACAAGCACAAGGGGGAAAGGGAGGAAATTAGAAATTGGCGACCCATTTCACTGTTGAATGTGGACTATAAGATTCTGTCCAAGGTCATCGCCAACCGGGTCAAATCCGCTCTGGAATTGGTGATTCACCCTGACCAGACCTGCTCTGTGCCAGGCAGGAAGATCTCTGACAGCCTGGCGCTGCTCAGGGATACGATTGCCTATGTACAGGACAGGGGTGTGGATACCTGCCTCATCAGCTTGGATCAGGAGAAGGCCTTTGACAGAATATCGCACACCTACATGGGGGATGTGCTCTCCAAAATGGGCTTTGGGGAGGGAATTCGAAATTGGATCCAACTGCTCTACACTAACATCAGTAGCGCAGTCTCAATCAATGGGTGGGAAACAGATAGCTTTCCGATTAAATCTGGAGTCAGGCAGGGCTGTCCTCTCTCGCCTGTCCTTTTCGTGTGCTGCATAGAACCCTTTGCCGAGTCCATCAGGAAGGATCCGGGCATAAGAGGAGTGACGATCCCAGGCAGTGGAGGCACTCAGGTAAAAGCCTCCCTGTACATGGACGACGTCGCCGTCTTCTGCTCGGATCCGCTGTCGGTGCGCAGACTGATGCACGTCTGCGACCAGTTCGAACTGGCCTCGGGAGCCAAGGTAAATCGTGGGAAGAGCGAGGCCATGTTCTTTGGGAACTGGGCTGACCGATCCTTTGTCCCCTTCACTGTCAGGGCTGACGGCCTGAAGGTGCTGGGGATATGGTTCGGAGGGACCGGGGCATGCGTTAGAAACTGGAAGGAGCGAGTGGCTATGGTGAAAAGGAAACTGGGCATGTGGGAGCGACGCTCCCTCTCCATTGCGGGTAAGAACCTGGTCATCAGGTGTGAGGTACTCTCGCTGTTGCTGTACGTGGCGCAGGTCTGGCCCATTCCACACTCCTGCGCGATGGCGATCACTCGAGCCATCTTCCGCTTTATCTGGAGGTCGAAAATGGATCGTGTCTGCAGGGACGCGATGTACAAGCCTCTAGATAAAGGGGGAAAAAACGTGCCCAACATCGCCCTCATACTGATGGCCACCTTTGTGTGTGGCTGCATCAAGCGGTGCGTAGACCCTCAGTACGCAAACACCAAGTGTCACTACGTGCTGAGGTTCTACCTGTCCCCGGTGTTGCGAAGGATGGGTCTGGCCACGCTGCTGCGGAACGCTCCAAGTAGTTGGACCGCGCCGTACCACCTGTCCCTGGTGGAAAAATTTATGCAGAAAAACACCTTTGACCACAAGTCCATCAGGCAGTGGTCAGCACGTAACGTCCTAGAGGCCCTGAGGGATAAGGAGAGGGTGGACCCTGTGGGATGGTTCCCCGAACAGACTGTCAAAGTCATTTGGCAGAATGCCTCATCGCCAGAACTTTCCAACAAGCACCAAGACGTAGCTTGGCTGGTGGTGAGAAAGGCCCTCCCCGTCAGATCCTTCCTACACGCCAGGAGTCTCACCCCCTCTGCACGATGCCCTCGAGGTGGCTGTGGTGGGGAAGAGACCGTTGTTCACCTCCTTGTGGATTGTGCCTTTGCAAAGAAAGTCTGGAGAGAGATGCAGTGGTTGCTGTCGAGGTTCATCCCGAGCAGTACTGTGACACAGGACTCTGTGCTCTACGGGCTGTTCCCAGGGACACACACCGAGACAAACATCGACTGCAGCTGGAGGATCATCAACTCGGTGAAAGAGGCGCTTTGGTCTGCCCGAAACTTGTTGGTCTTCCAGCACAAAGAGTTGTCCCCGACCGATTGTTGCGGACTGGCACAATCCAAAGTCCAGGACTACGTGCTGAGGGACGCACTAAAGCTTGGGGCAGCTGCCGCAAAGGCGCAATGGGGAAGGGTCGCTGTCTAAGACCTTTCTACCACAGCGCACCGAGAGACTGGGAACTGTTTAGAGCCCCTCGGGCTGTACAGATCAAAATGAAAGGCTGTAAATGATTGTAATATTGTTTGTACTGATGCACCTGGTGATACATTTTGTAAAAGTTTAACCTGGATTGTACCCTTGTAATGTTGTTTTTGAAATGGTTTTGAATGTGATTGAAGATTTTTTATGAATAAAGTATATTTTTAACAATAAAAAAAAAGTCGGCCGCGCATGCGCTATGCACCCCGCTGAGCCAAAATGGCGGCCGTTAACGCGCTTCTTCGGAAAAAAGAACAGGGCTGCAAACGGGGGTATCTCAGGGTCTTATTCGAGGTTTGGAGCCTTTACGAGGTGTTTAGAAACCCTCCCCGTCCTCCCGGCGCCTCCAACCCTTCCTTCGTGTTTTCATTTCCTTACCAGTTTGAAGATAATACAGACAGAAGACGCCACATCGCCATTATGGCGCATGCTCCAAACACTGGGCGATAATGCACCTGGGCACTGCTCTCCTCTGGCGGGGATAGGGGACATTCACCACCGCGGGGGATGCTGGGTAAGTGCCTTGCCATAGAATGGCCTAATTGGTAGTGGTGAGTTTTTTTTTGCAAAGATGTGGGGATTGGGGCGAGTGTCGGGCAGTCAATAAAATTAGGAACCAACACAAAAACAAAAATTTTGGGAAAAAAGTTAATGTTTCGAGTCCGTAGTAACGTTAACTCTGTCTTCCTCTCCACAGATGCTGTCAGACCTGCTGAGTTTTTCCAGCAATTTTTGCTTTTGTTTTAGATTTCCAGCATCCGCAGTATTTTGCTTTTAAATTAGGAACCAAATTATACAGAAGCCCAAGTGCACAGAACCTCCATTATCCACCAAAAAGAAGGGAATTGATGGTGAATTGCAAATCCCCCAAAGTTTTACCAAAACAGCAGCAATGACGCGAAATCCAATCCCTCCAGTCAAATGTGAACTCAGCAGATGGGGTGACTGAGTGAATCCTTTCAGTGAGTAACTGTCAGGATTGTTGTCTCGTGGATATTCCTGGTTGTGTATTTTTAGTTATGCTGTCACATACCAATAACACAGTAATCTGGAAACAGGCTGCAGCTCCTTTTTTTCACTCATCACAGGATGTGGGTGTCACTGGCAATGCGGGCATTTATTGCCATCTGTAATTGCCCTTGAGAATGTGATGGTGACCTGCCTTCCCAAACCGCTGCAATCCAATTGAATTTTACTTTCTTCGAGCGGCTTTGATATGACCAAGAGGCTTATGCACCATTTCAAAGGGTCAAACACATCACATTGCTGTTGGTCTGCAGTCACCAGTAGACCAGATGAGGTTGGGATGGCATCCTAAAGAATGTCAGGGAACCAGTTGGACTTTGAGAACCATCCATTCATTTCATGATCACTGATAACAGCTTTTATAGTAGATTTTTATTCCAGATTTATTGAATTAACTGAATTTAAAATCTCTAACTGTTGTGATGAGTTTTGAACTCACATCTCCAGATTACTATTCCCTCTAGATTGCTAATCCAGTAATGTAACCACTATGCCTGGGCATGTTGTCAGAATGCCTGAATTCAGATTGACAAACAGGTGCTGTACTCGGAGCTACACCAGGGAGGCTCTTCACATGGGGCCAAAGGAAACTTTTCAAAGACAATCTCAAGGCCTACCTGACATTCTGCTCTATTAACAGAAACACTTGGGAAGCAGATTCCCAATTGCCTCCAAAACGGTGAATCATCATCCATGAACTTTTCAATCAACAAGAACAGCCACTGAGAGAGACGGACAGAGAGAGCAGCTGCTCGAGTCAACAATCCATCACCAACTCTACTGGCCAACAGACCCCATGTCCTCACTGTAAGGAGAGCCTGCAAGGCTAAGATAGGACACATTAGTCACCTGTGAATACACAACTAACACTGACATATCACTTGCACCCAGTCACCCACAAGGAAGAATCACCCTTGACAGAAGGGATTACTGATGGATAACCACGATGTTATCGTACCCATCTTTATCTGGGGATTGAATGTCAGTTATACAATTGTAGCAGCAGTTAAAAGCCTCCTGTGAACACCTCCATGCGATCTCTTAGTGCAGATTTTAAACAATTTATTTTGAGTGTGCTTACATTCAATGAGTTAATACTGATTTTATAAACCAACGGTTATGCCTCAGTTGGAGTGCTGTATTCAGTTATGGGCATCACACTTTAAACAGGATGTGAAAGCCTTAGAGAGGGTGCAGAAGAGATTTGCTAGAATGGTACCAAAGGTAAGAGGCTTCAGCTATATGGAGAAACTGGGATTGTTTTCCTTGGAGCAAAGGGTTAAGCAGGATGGTGGTGGTGGCATGATGGTATTGTCACTGGACTAGTAACCCAGAGACCAGGGTTAATGCTCTGGAGGCTGGGTTTCGATTCCCACCAGGTCTCATGATGACCCTGAAGCCATTGTTGCTTGTCATAAAAACCCATCTGATTCACTAATACCCTTTAGAGAAAGAAATATGCCATCTTCACCTGGTCTGGCCTGCATATGACTCCAGACCCACAGCAATATGGTTGACTCTTAAAATACCCAGAACTTACACCATGGACTGCAGCAGGCCAAAAAGATGGCTCACCACCACCTTCTCAAAAAAGATGCAAAGCGGTTTTCAAAATCATGAACAGTTTTGACAAACTGAAAGAATAAGGGTGTCCAGTAGCAGAAAAATTGCTAATCTGAGGACACAGATTTCAGAACTTTTTTTAAAGCAGTGTGTTGCTGTGATCTGGAAATCACTGCCTGAAAGGGTGCTGGAAGCAGATTCAAGAGCAACATTTTTGAGAGAATTGAATAAATAGTTGAAGGAAGAAATATCCAAGTCTAGGAGTAAAGAGCAGAGGAGTGGGACTAATTCGATAGCTACACTAAAGCGCTGGTACAAACACGATGAGCTGAGCATCATCCATTAGCTCCTGTACCATCTGAAGACAATGGCAGATGATGCTACCCAGAATGCTTCAGGTGGTAGAATATGGCCCATCAACAGGGATGCAACACTGATTTTTCTCCCTTTCTTTCATGAAGGTGCTGTGTGATGGTGAGGTTCAATCCCAGTTACTGTTTACCCACCTGTACCCTGCCAAGTGGTAATTCTGAGCTTATGATCCTACACTGTGAGCTATAATAACGGTATTTTATTCAAGAAGCAAGTTTTCAGACCAAAGGCTGAATTGCAGTGTGACTTACATGAGGAAATTCACATAGAGACTAAATAATAAAGTTAAAAACATGGAAATATGACAATCAAATAGCAGAAACAGGTTCCAGTTGAAAACTAGCAGGAAAAATGTTTCCAGTGATAATAATAAACACAGACACCAGAACTGGAATAAAAGACAGGCTATTTTCTAATAATAACAGTGGCATAGTATAAGTGTAACAATTACAAACACAGGTTCTGATACAGTAAGAGTGCAGATGGGCCCAAAGGAAGAATAGCAAAGGTTTGGCTCACCTTGAGTGTAACAAATACAGTATTTGTTCCAATAATAAGAGTTAGGCTGCAGTGTGTTAGTTAACACATCATTGGATCCAATGTGATGATAATGCAGTCAGTATCTAGTTCAGCAAAACCAAAGTTTGGGTCTCATCTAGCAATGTAAGTGAGTCATGGTCTGTTGGTATAATATGATGTCAATGTGTTGCCTAATGTCTAATAACAGAGCCAAGGATCACTGCAATGGGAATGGGATGGGTTTAATGTAATAACACAGACATGGTCTAGTGGAATGGGAACTGATATCAATATTGACTAATTGGTGGCACTCTCACCCCGAGTCAGAAGGATGTGGGTTCAAGCCCCCTCCAGAAACTCGACCACATCATCTGAGCCGATGCTTCTGGTGTCATTATAAATGGGAGTGTCTGTTCTTTTGCCGAATATTTTCTTAGACTCAGAAGGAGTGAAGGGAATGACAGATGGGACAATTCTGGGCAGTTGCTCCATCCAGCAAAGCATTCCTGGGACATGATTGCAGGTTTGACGTGCCCATCCACTCCTTAAAAAAAATCTCTTCCTCTTTGGGTTTGTGAAGGGAGTTACGACTGCAGCACGTGGGGCTGACTGGGTCTGGTGTAAAAATAATCACACAGGCCGACTCCAGTACTTAATAACAGAGGTCACTTTAACTGCAGGGAACCTTACATTAAGGGGGGAAAGAGGCAGAATAAAAATCCGATTGTAATAGGAGGACAAGGTGTAAGGAAGCAATGATATTTGGGTTTCTGTGTTATGGTGAGTGTCACAGGGAGGTGTGTATAGGAGTGGAAATGTCATGACAGAGACACGTGTGACTGACTCCACTTGACTGAGAGCTGTTGTACCCAAGGGGGGGGTAATGACGACAAGGGGAATTCCAGAGATTTCTGTTATCTGAGGTGATAATGGTGCATCTGAGAAACTGAAAAGAATCGGTTCCTTCTCACCCTTGCCTGCAGTTCCCGAGTTACAGACACACAGGAAACAGATCTGACAGCTCGTAGAAACCAACGTTTTAAATCTTCTGTTTGAGACACATTATGATTGAAAAGATCAAATGTTAAAACCTCAGGAAAGGAAAATTCAGAATGTCACAAAGATCAGTGAACCGTCCAATTAGTTCCATTCACCATAACTCTGCCAATTTTCCCCTCTTCATTTATTGATCCAAATTCCTT